>NC_136957.1:5187062-5904562 GCF_032717465.1 Coenobita brevimanus | reverse complement strand
TATCCAGAGTCTGTGAGACCCCAATTATTCCTTGTATATCTCTTTTGTAGCCCTATGCTTGGCAGCCAAGTATTCCTTCAGACAAGAAAAAAAAATCGCACTCCTCTTGTTTTATTATGTAAAAAGTTATTAGCCTTTGTAAAGTGTGATGGTCGGGTCGGGCTGGGCTGGGCCGGGCTGCTCATTGTAACTTTCCGCTCATAAACCAACAGTAAGCTTAGCTCACTTGCTCATAATCTCTGTCTGTCTGTCTGTCTGTCTGTCTGTCTCTCCACTTAGTTTTTCCATACTCAGGAATATTTTACATAAGCCAAGTGATTACAGAAGTGATATGCTGCTCGAAATCTTACAAAATTTTTCCCTCGTAGGCAGGGATGGGGAACTGTTAGATAATGAACTCCGAGAAACCAGGTCACTGGTCTTCCTTAATACTACATGTCATTAACACGCTTCCATTAATATTATGCTACTATCTCTGAATAGTGAATAATAAAGTCTATGCATATTTCTGAGTATTGAGTATTAGTGTGGATGTATGAGACACGACGCTGTGTGGCAATTGGAAGGCTTGATGGTCCATAGTTAACGAATCATGAAGCGTATGACCAGACAGTAGCACACACACACACACACACACACACACAAAATCTACCTATAGTGAACATTTTTCCAGAGGGGAATGACATTCTTCGTCCTGCCCACAGTACATAAAAGAAAAAAATACAAAATTAGGAAAAATTACCAACAAATGGATAGCAAGTTAAATTAGCTTTAAATGAACGATTGGTCGTAAACAGACGTGTACCATGTTTAGTGGGAAAGTATTCCACTATTTTGCTGCATCGAAGGTGAAAAAATACTTAACCCGCGGCGTTCCGGGGACGTACTTCCACGTCCTCACGTTTTGTCACAGCTAATCCCGGGGACGTACTTCAACGTCCTGCAATTGCAAGGTTCATAATTTCCACAATTTTCAAAATTCGCGCGAGATTTTCGTTTCGCCCGGGTACCCAAGCCTCCCCTACCTGCCACCAGGCGGGCAGCATCCTAGACCCCGCGTGACCCGCGCTCGCCCTTGTCTCGGTCACTCACCTGCTAGCAGTGACCCAGGTCAGACATGGCGCGGAAAGGTCTCTCAGACGAGGAAATCGCATCCGTCCTGGAAGCCTTCACTGGAGACAGTGATTCTCCACTCAATGATGATGTGGTGGATCGCAATTACGTCCAGCCAGAGGAAGAAATAGGTAGCAGTGATGAGGAGGTCCCTTCGCCCTGAAAAATGCGGTATGTGACATACCGTAAGGCAAGGGAAGGCCAGCCTGCTCCCCAACCACGTGCACAGCTATCTCTCCATCCCGAATCTGATAAGGACGAGGATGAGGACGATGAGGATGACGGAGGCCTAGGACGTGATATCGCCACGTGGTTGGGAAAAGAGAAAATATCACCACAAGGATCAGAAGGTGGGGCGAGACGACACATAAGGTATGGTGAAAGTACTTTGTCTGGGGAAGTGGCAAGTGGTGTGGTGGGATTGCTGGGAGAAAGGGAAAGTGTTGTGGCGGCAGAGCGGGGTGAAAGTGAGAGTGGTGTGGGGGTAGTGCAGGGTGAAGGGGCAAGTGGTGTGAGGGAGGCAGCACCAGCACGTGGTGCTCGTAGGCCTAGGGGAGAGGAGGTTGAGTCACTCCCCAGCACTTCTTTCGCCCCTGAATATTCCCAAACTTCCTCCCCACAGCCCCAGGATGTGGGGAAAGTAAAGAAAGGGAAGGGAAAAGGTAAATGAAAAGGGAGAGGGAAGAGAAGTGCGAGTGATGAGAGGCGCCGCTCTCCACCTCCCCAACCTCCCCCACCACCCTCACCTCCCCACCCTGACGAAGGGGACGATGGTGACGTGGCTGGAGACGGTGGTGTCACGTGGAACTGGGAAGATGGGAGTAATTTTACTCCCATCATTCACCCTTTCACTCAGGAGTGGCGGTCAGGTTGCACGGCTCCAGGTGTAAATGAAGGTTCGTCACGGTTGGATTTTTTCAACTTGTTCTTTGGTGAGGCGTTTGTTGGGTGCCTAGTTGAACAAACTAATATTTTTTCACAATCACAGCGCCGTGAAAGTGAACGTTTGGGAACCACGAGCAGGCATTCCGAACAGTATGACTATCCCGTGACTATTTCAGAGATTTTCCTATTTTTGGCCCTGGTTATCATGATGGGTGTGGTAAGGAAAAACCAAATTCCTGCCTACTGGACAACTGACCCAATCATCCTCACACGTTTCTTTGGAAAGGTGATGGGTCGTAACCGATTTCAGTATATTCTCGGCCGCCTCCACTTTTTTGATGCAGATGATCCAGCCAATGCAAATAACACCGATAAAATGAGGAGAATTAGGCTGGTATTTGATCATTTACAGGAAATGTTCCGCTCCTCATTTTATCCCTACAGAGACCTCGTCATAGACGAGAGTCTTGTGTTGTGGAGAGGCAATATTTCCTTTAGGCAGTACATACCCAGCAAGAGACACCGTTTCGGGTTCAAGATCTTTGTTATGTGTGACTGTAAAACTGGTTATGTGCAAGACATAGTCTTGTACATGGGCGCACAGACAGATATAATAGAAGATCGGAGTATAGGACTCTCTGAGGCCGTGGTGAAGACAATGATAGAAGAGTACCTTCATCGTGGTCATGTGTTGTACCTGGACAACTGATACACTAGCCCTCTTCTCGCTAGGTTCCTCCACCAACACGACACCGGAGTCTGTGGTACAGTCAAGAGAAACCGTCGCCATATGGTCAAGATAGGGAGGAAATTTGACAAGAACGAGGTGGTTTTCTTCCAGGCCAATAACATCCTTGCAACCCTGTGGAACCACAACAGGGAAGTTTGCCTCCTATCAACTGTCACAGCCCCCTGATGCACCGCACAGACTCCGTGGATCACCGTAGCGAGAGGAGGCGCAACGTATGGAAACCAGAGTCTGTACTTGCCTATAATCTGAACATGAGGCAAGTTGATCAGTCAGACTCGATGATTTCAAGTGTTGACTGTGCCAGGACCACGATGAAGTGGTACAAGAAACTCTTTTTCCACTTGCTCGACATCACGGTCCTGAACGCCCACTACCTGCACGCAATGACCACCGGAGTATCCGAGACCTTTGAGGGGTTTGTGAGGGAGCTGACACGTGAAATAATCGCCAAGCATGCCCAGGACAGACCCACACACCGCACCCGCACCCCCCGGGCTGCTCAGACTCCCCTATGTCTTGCAGGACGCCACTATCCCAGCGCAATCCCTCCCGAACCAAACCGCTGTAAACCCCAACGTCGCTGCCATGTATGTAGGCACTCGACAGTCAGACCATCCACTCAGAGAAAAGACACAAGATACGAGTGTGTCGAGTGCAATGTTGCGTTGTGCCTTCAGCCTTGTTTCAAGGAGTATTATAATTTCCTACACTACTGAAACTGTGTGGGAATGCGAAATGACGCTCATGATAATGGTAAGGCCAGTCAGTAGGTGCTAAGTCAAATATAAAGTTGAAACGGGTGTTATTTTTTTAGAAAAGTAATGTATAAGATGAGAATTAGTGTAAGTGGAAAGAATTGTTATCAAAACTACACCCACTGTGTAAATCTGGTCAGTAAATATGTGATAGCAAGGAAATAAAGTGGAAACGGGTGTAATGTTAACATGAATGAAACGTATAAGTTGAACATTACTGTAAGTTGTCATAATTGATGTCACGAGTACACCCACATTCTGGTCAGTAAGTATGTGATAGGAATTATATACAGTGGAAGATGTTGTAATGTTAGTAGTAAGGTATTTTATAAGTTGATTACTAGCGTAAGATGAAACAAATGATATCGCGATAACACTCCCTGTGTAAGTACGCGCAAATATGATGCTCAGTTCCATCGTAAGTTCAGAAATGATGTGATATCAATTATATCAAGTGTTTACATGTGCAATGTTAGTGGAGAATTATTATATAAGTACAAAAATAGGTTGTAAGTTGAAATAGTTGTCATAGCGACTTCACCGTGTGTGTTATTATGCGTTATTATTACGCTATATATTTACGTAAGGCCTGAAATAATCTCAAAACAGTTCTATAAAGTTGAAAAGTGTATAATAATATTAGAAAAGTATTATGTAAGTAGAAAAAGCACAATACGAGTTGAAACAACAGTCACAGCGAGTTCACTCACTACGTAAATAAGCGCTAACATTACGCTAAATGTTATCAAAAGGCCTGTGAATACGTAAAAACAGTTCAATAAAATGTAAAATGGTATAATGTTATTGTAGAAGTATTATGTAAGTAAAAAAAATTATACGTATCATGATTTTAGAATGTTAGCGATTCATCGTGACCAAGTTGGCCGATTTTGCTCGTTTCGCACGATGGTACAATGCTTATTTCTGCTCTATTTTTGTATAAAATCCAATATACTCTTTTATCACATGTTTTTATGTTTGTAATAAATTCATTTCTACTTACTTTCATTGGTTTCCCAGACTTATAATACCATAGAAAACGTTTGAGGCTCAGACCGCCTAGGGAGAACACGGGGCCAGGTGGGACCAAGGCATACCTGGTTAAGCTAATTAGGGACCCCGGGGACCAATTTCTTTGCCACCGACCATTGTTTCTGACCAAAAGCGAAAGTTTAAGCAAAAAAAAAAAAGGTCGAAAAATGGTCGGGATTGGGGGGTACCAGTGGTCGAAAAGTGGCCGGGACGGGGCGGGTTAATGGAATGAGTTTCACTGGATGACTTCTAATGGATAGTCAGTTACTCAACTGAATAAAAATGTAAACATCGTATGAGTTGTTCGAGACGTGAATTAATTTCATAGTTAGTTTGTGCACTCTCTAGGATATATATATATATATATATATATATATATATATATACACAATCTGGCCTCACTATGGGGTGGTACTACTACTCTGCAGCCAGGTTGTGTTAGGAAGAATACTGCCACCGTATTCCCTGTGTGTCGTAAAAGGCGACTAAAAGGGGCGAGGTGAGGGGACAAGGGACCCCCTCCTCTGTTTTTTAGTTCCTAAAAAGAGACAGGCCAGAGAAAGGGTTGGGGAATGGAGTTTTCCCCGTACCCTGAAGATTGGGTCTATAAATGTGCGTGGATGTAGTACGATTGAGGCTAAAAGGGAGGAGATTGGGAGAATGTTTGTGAGAAGAAAGTTGGATGTGTTAGCTTTGAGTGAAACGAAGATGAAAGGGAAGGGTGAGTCTATGTTTGGAAGTGTGAATGGAAGATTGTCAGGTGTTGATAGAGGAAGGGCAAGAGAAAGTGTGGCCTTGTTAGTGAGTCCGGAAGTACAGCAGTGTGTGATTGAATGGAAGGAGGTGTCATCGAGACTGATGTGGGTGAAAGCAAAATTTGAACGTGAGTTGTGGGTGTTTGTGAGTGCATATGGGCCTGGTAGTGAAAGGGATGAAGAAGAGAGGGAGTCATTCTGGAATGATGTTGATGAGTGCCTGCAGAGTTTTGGAACGAATGTGAATGTGGTAATGATGCGAGATCTGAATGCTAGAGTGGGAAATGTAGCAGTTGAAGGCGTAGTTGGTATGCATGGTGTGCCTGGAAGAAATGAAAATGGGGAACGAATGATAGCGATGTGTGTTGAGCGAGAGATGGTGATTGGAAATACTTTGTTTGAGATGAAAGATATCTCTAAGTATACATGGGTGAGACAGGAGGGTGGAAGGGTTGTTGATAGAGCTTTGATGGACTATGTGGCTGTGTCTAGGAATGTAATAGGTAGATTGTTGGATGTGAGAGTTTCTGAGAGGGAAGGGTTGAGGTATGTCTGACCACTACCTAGTGGAGGGAAAGTTAAGAGTAGGTAAGAGATGGGTGAGAGCTAGGAGGGTTAGGTGTGGCAGGGAGGTTTTGAAAGTGAGTGAGCTGGATAAAAGAGAGAAAAAGATAGAGTATCAGGGGAAATTGAAAGATGAGTGGAACACAGTGAAAGATCAGGAAAATGACAGTGTGGAGGAGGAATGGCAGTTGTTTAAGAGTGCTGTGGTGGGGCATGCAGAAGAGGTGTGTGGTGTGAGACGTGTGGGCGGTGGTGTAAGAAAAGGAAGTGAATGGTGGTGCGAGGAAGTAAGTATGGCTGTGGCTGAGAAGAGACGTGCATATGAAGTGTGGCTGCAGAGGAAGGATGAGTTGTCATATGAAAGGTATAAGGAAAAGAGGAATAGGGCGAGAAGGGCTGTGCGTGATGCTAAAGTGGCAGCAGATGAGAGGTGGGGTAGGCGGCTGACAGAGAATTTTCAACAGAATAAGAAAATGTTTTGGAAGGAGGTGAAAAGGGTGTGAAAGGGAGAGTCTGGGAAGGAAGAACGAGTAAAAGCAGAGGATGGAAGGATGTTAATTGAGATGGATGCAGTAAGGAAGAGATGGGCAGAATATTTTGAAAGATTGTTAAATGTAGAGGAGGAAAGGGTGGCTGAGATCGTGGCGGATGGAAGGGTGCAAGGAATAAATGTGTTGGGAGAGTTGAATGATTCTTTGATCACGAAGGAGGAAGTGGAGAAGGCAGTAAAGGAGATGAAAACAGGGAAAGCTGCAGGTATGGATGGGTGTGCTGAGGAATGCCTGAAGGGTGGTGGAGTGACTATTGTTGACTGGTTAGTAAGATTGTTGAATGTGTGGTTTGTGAAAGGTATGGTGCCAATTGACTGGGCAAGTGCTTGTGTGGTCCCGTTGTATAAAGGCAAGGGTGATAAGTATGAATGTACTAGCTTTAGGGGTATAAGTCTGTTGAGTGTTGTAGGTAAGGTGTATGGTAGTGTTAATTATGAGAGTTAGAGAGGGTACAGAGGGAGTGATTGGTGATGAGCAGTGTGGCTTTAGGAGAGGGAGGGGATGCGTTGATCAGGTGTTTGCTGTAAGACAAGTGTGTGAAAAGTATTTAGTGAAAGGCAAGGATGTGTTTTGGGCATTTATGGATTTAGAGAAAGCGTAAGATAGAATTGATAGGGAGGCTTTGTGGACTGTTTTAAGATTGTATGGACTTCATGGTAGGTTATTAAAAGGGGTGAAAAGTTTTTATGTAAATAGTAGAGCGTGTGTAAGAGTGGGAAATGCTGTGAGTGATTGGTTTCCTGTGAGAGTGGGGCTGCGACAGGGATGTGTGATGTCGCCTTGGTTGTTTAATATTTACATGGATGGTGTTGTAAGGGAGGTGAATGCAAGAGTTTTAGGTGGAGGTCTGAGTCTGGTGAATGTTGATGGTGGAGAGTGGAATCTGAAGCAGCTGGTGTTTGCAGATGATACTGCACTGGTGGCTGATTCAGAGGAGAGATTGAGATAGCTGGTAGAGGAGTTTGGAAGGGTGTGTGAAAGGAGGAAATTGGAAGTAAATGAGAATAAGAGTAAAGTGATGAAGTGTACAAGGTTGGTAGATGGTAGGGGGATGAATATATTTTTGAATGGCGAGTTGCTTGAGGAGGTAGAGTGTTTTAAATATCTAGGGTCACATGTTGCTGTGGATGGAAGAGAAGTGAAGTTTAGAATAAATGAAGTAGGAAAGGTGCTGCGAGGAATGAAAAAAAAAACTTAGATGTCGTTCGCTTAGAATGGATGTAAAGAGAAGGCTGTATGAGGGTGTTGTGGTACCGACTGCATTATATGGGGCTGAAACATGGAATATAGGTGTAGCAGAGAGGAAAAGTTTTAATGTAATGGAGATGAGGTGTCTGAGGAGTATGTGTGGAGTGACGCGTATGGATCGAGGGCGAAATGATGAAGTGAGAAGGAGAACTGGAGTTGTTCGGGAGATGGTTGGTAGAGTTGAGCAGAGGGTGTTGCGATGGTTTGGGCATATGGAGAGAATGGATAATGAGCGATTGGTGAAAAAGATAACTAGATCTGATGTGAGAGGTGTGAGGCTGAGAGGAAGATCACGAATAGGATGGATGGACAGTGTGAAGAGAGCACTGGATGCGAGAGGAATGTCTGTTGAGCAAGGAAGAGTGGCTGTGCGTGACAGAAATAAATGGAGAGAAATTGTGAATGAATAAGTGATGATGCAGCCCTGCGGGGATGTTCTCCCACATTTGGTCTGATCAGCTAGTCAGGTCAGATGCGGGTAAGGGGATGGGTCTGTTATGATGTGGCAGGGGTAAACCAGTTCTGCTGTCGGGCTCTGCTGCTGATGTCACTGATTGCATTGCGCAGTTGACCCTTGTGCGGTGCGGTGCGGTGAGGATCTGTCCGTTCTCCCCTTTGGGGCTAAGATGCGAATGAATGTGTTTGAATGGATGAGTAAATGGGGAGTGTGTTGTCCTGTATCGGCTACCTCCCTTTCCTTGGGGGAAGCAGCCTAGGTATATATATAGATATATATATATTTATATATATATATATATATATATATATATATATATATATATATATATATATATATATATATATATATATATATATATATATACTCATGTTATGGGGATGGCTCAGTCTACAGGTATGAGCGGGAAAGAGATGGAAGAGGAGTAGAGGTAAATAATTGAGGTTAGACTTTGATAAAATTGACTGAACCGTCCATGCAGGCTGCAACTCAGGATAAATCACCAGCAAGGTGGATGAGGAGTGTTATAGAATGGCCACATATTTAAGTCTCCTCTTTTATTCCATCAGGTGCTTCCTAGTGTGTTGTGGAGATGGCTTAGTCAGTTTAATTAATATCTAACTTGTATAATGTAGGCCTATTTATGTCTTGCTCTCTGCCAAATCCACACCGACATGAGCAGACTGAGCCATTCCCGTAATGTAAGGAATAACATCAGGTAAGTTGCTAGTGGTGGACAATTACTTGCCACCTTGTATTTAACCCTTTAACCGTGGGGCATCACTTTTGTGATGCTCGGGTGCAATGGATCATACCGCGGGGCGTCACTTTTGTGATTCTGTGTCATTTTGAATTTGCCCGGGCTTTCAAGTGGTGACTTGTATCATCTATCAGTACTGCCAGTGTCCAACAATAGTCAGCACTGCTAATGTCATCCGTACTCCCATCCATTGTTGAAAATTTAGCCATTTTTCCCCGTTCTTGACTCCCCTCCCTACCTCTCCTCCATTTCCCTCTCCTCTCACCTGCCCGGCCATGCCAAGCTACATAAAGCTTCCCCAGATTTTTCCACTGATTTCATCCATTGAAATGAGCCTTATGCCCTATTCTTATACAAAATGGTATACATAATAAAAGAAATAAGGTAATTGATAGTGCCATTCACCTGGAATTGGCTAATTATCCCCTGGCAACACCCCATGTGCAATCGTTCACTAATTTTCCCTGCTTATTTTCCCTTGAAATATGCCGTATGATCTATTCTCGTAATAAAAATATATATAAGAAAGGAAGGGAGAAGCCTAAGAGATATTTACATTCACCTGAAACTACCTAATTTATAATGTATTGTCTAGATCTCCTACCAATTATTTCACAGCATATAAATTAGCAGCTGTCACCACACTGACATTGTCAACCCTTGGCTGCCCATATACGCCACGTCATTCAGTTCAGTGCCATGTCACATTCGCACCCCTCCATTTCCGCCACTTCTGCACCCATTGCAAAGGGCCCTGTGACCTCTACCCCTACTAAACATCATGTGGGAAGCGGTAAAAGAACTAAGTGACTCTGCTGTGGAACGTGAACTGGCTGAATTATCGATGATAACAATGGATAGTGTCTTTGATCTTTTGGGTGAATTGTGTGATGAGCC
This sequence comes from Coenobita brevimanus, assembly GCF_032717465.1. NCBI lineage: Eukaryota > Metazoa > Arthropoda > Malacostraca > Decapoda > Coenobitidae > Coenobita > Coenobita brevimanus. The sequence goes on along the minus strand of NC_136957.1, from coordinate 5,894,794 downwards.
TGGGGAGGAAATCGTGACAGAAACTGCCAGTACGAATGCTTCACTGTCCCAAGTTCATCCTGGCTCAAAGGGAAAGGAGCCCTTAGTGCAGCAATGGAAGGAATTTGGGAAGGGAGTGAAGAGGAGGTGGGTTAGCCCCGCAACAATGGCCCCATGTGACCGAGCCCGCCATGAGTCCCGAGGTGAATCACCTCCTCGCTTTCCCAGCCCCACTTCACTAATATCTTCCACCTCTTCATTGGAAATTCTTCCTGAGTCTTCGTCGTTGTAGTCTCCACTAGCAAAAGGCAGGCCGAAGGGGATGAGGTAAATCCCTGACACGTCATAAAAGTAGAGTAACTTCTAGATTTAGGGTTGCTAGTGGTACACGGCAACCTAGGGTCAGTTGGAGTGACCTTGAAATGGCCCAGTCTGCCTCACAGCCACCCTCATCCACCCTCACCCAGCCCACACTGCCACGAGAGGGAACCCTGGACGCCTTCGTGTGGACGGAAGGTTCTGATTTCATCCCTGAACAACTCCACTTTGACGAGAGTTCCTCAGGGATACAGCCTGCCTTCACTCTTGATGAGGATGCTGAGTGTGTGGACTACCTTTGGGCCTTCCTTGATGACGAAATCATGCGGCACATATGTGATGAGACCAACAGGTACGAGTCACAACGTGCTGCAAGTGGTGCAGGTGCAGCAAAAATGCAGCAGTGGACCATGCTTGGAGTGCAGGAACTGTATGTGTTCTTCGCCCTCATGCTTCTCATGCCCCATTCAAAGAAGCATGAGTTGGAAGATTACTGGTCCATGGACCCCTTACTACCCTCACCCCCCTTCAATAAGTACACGGCCAGAGATTGCTTCCATAACATCATGGGAAATCTGCATTTCACCAACAACGATGTACCTTCCCAGACTGACCCACTCTGGAAGATCCGGGAAATTCTGAACAGAATGAAGGATAAGTTTGTCATTCTTCCACCCATTTCAGAAGGTTGTCATAGACGAATCCTTGGTTCTGTTCAGAGGACGTCTGAGGTTCGTACAGTACATTCCAAGCAAATGTCATAGGTTTGGAATCAAGTTCTTTGTCCTGTGCGACTGTAAGATGGGGTACATCCTTGACTTCATCATCTATTCAGCCAGCACTGTCGATCTGGACAAAACACACCCCCTTGGCTTCTCAGGCTGTGTAGTGAAAATGCTGCTTGACTGGTATTTTGGCAGGAATCATGTGCTGTAGACTGACAACTACTATACAGCACCGAAACTTGCTAAATACCTTTCAGAGCACGGCATCTTCTCCTGTGGCACTGTCAAGAGTAATCGTGCCCACTTCCCCAAATTCCCCAAGGCAGAAAATTTGCAGCGAGGAGACGTGCACCTATGCAAGTCTGAGAAGATGCTGGCAGTACGGTGGCATGACAAGAGGGTCGTGCACATGCTCACCACCGTACACAAGGGGGAACTGAAAGACAGTGGGAAGGTCGACCATAGGACAGGCAAACCTGTGATGAAACCTGATGCTGTTGTGGTAGGTCTCCATATTATAATTGCAAATCATAATAGATAGATAGATAAATAGATAGATAGAGAGACAGATAGAAGCAGGAAGTCAAATGATGAGAAGGTGTTGTGTCTGCGAGAATCGAGCAGTGCTAAGCATGCTTACACGGAGGAAAGCTGACGACAGCGGCCAGTAAGGAGATGATGCAGTTAGCTGTCAGCAGTCCTCTCGTGAACAAAGATCCACGAGGAACACACGTGACACACCCCTGCTACACCAGATTTTAGGAAAGAGAGCTCAGACGGAGATTAGCCACCGAACAGGCTAGACAGAAGGAGACAAGCGACCCTAGAGAGAGGTCAACAGGGAGCAGGAGAAGGAGACAGGCCTCAGAGGAGACAGGCAGGAGGTCAAGAAGAGGGATGACCCAAATGTCATTTATGACATTTGGTGGCAGCGAACGTATACGAACCTCGTCTACGAATCAACATTAAATTACTACAAAATATCAAGATTGAAAACAACCAACAACATCAGCTCCTGACAGTATTCTCTCCATCCTGCCCCCTCCGTCTCCCAGATCATTACGCTGATGCAGAGGTCAAGAGATCACTCGACGCCTTGCAAGTAGCTTAACGACAAACCAGCAAATCTGCGGACATCGTCTCCGAATTAAAAGCAAATTTCTACAAAAGCAACCGAGACTACAAGATTAGCTTCAGTTCTACATTGAATCCTACAAAATACAGCCTACAGTGCAAATAGTCTACAAAGTCTACAGCCATCTACAATCAACTACTATTAACAACTCTACATCGTCTGTATAATCTTCTACACGCACCTACAAGAAGCGGCAGTCTTCATCCTACAACGAGTAAATCACAAGAAAAAAAGGACCAAGAATACATCAAGAAAGAAAGAAAACAAACAAACAAACAAACGGGGAGTGAGAGACGACTCACAACTCATAACCACCAGACCTCACCCTCCTCTATCTGCTACATCCACCCAACCCCCACCGCTTACGCACATGTGAAGAGGTCAGGACGACGAAGCAAACACCAAGTCCATATTCACAACGCATCTTACTCACTCGTCTTCACTCAAGTTACTCATCGCTACTCATTCACTCACCACAGCTACCAGTGTGGGAAGTTGAGGTCATCATGCGTGCTTGCTGAACAGACGCCACGTCAGTCAACACACCACCTGCACCACCACTCACACCACGGTAAAAATTAGTGAGTTACATAGTTACTTCATTCATACAATACACAGTGATAGACAATAAGCTTCTGCACAAACATATAAAACGTGTTGTATAGTTACAACTTAAATTCATATACCTACTTCAATTATCTTCATAATTCAATCATTAAATACTTGCACCAACAATAAATATTCTACACTGTATATATTCATTCATTTAGTATAACATTTATTTACTGTCAACGAGTGTTACCATTTATACCTACATAAAATACGTTTTTCATACATACAACTATACATTATTATATCTACAAAGTAATAAAGAAGATATACCATCACAGTTACTCAGTGAGCAATTAAAAGAACTGTATTAAACATTTATTAATTAAAGCTACCTAGTGGAAACAGATAAATTAACTTACAAAAAAAAAAAAAAAAAAAAATGGCCAACACAAATGCCGTTAGCAAGAGTGAACACCTTCAACACAATCGTGAAGACAATGATTTCCACACAGTGCTGACACACATATTACTCACGATAGGTACAGGTGAACAACAAATCAGTGTGTATAGTTAATACTGTATATAGTGTATATATTTTTTATATAAAATAACAAAATATGGGACTATATAATATCATTTTATAGTATCTGTGCAATATAAACTAAACTTTGAAAAAGTATTCCAAGGAAATTAGCCAGTAATTATGTAACCATGAACAACATGGAAAAAAGTGTACACAAGCAAAGAAAAACAAATACCACATAAACTACAAACGAAAAAGCAAATTGTGTCTCCACAAACAAGTGGCATGACACATCATCACTATCATCGACCGCAGCATATGTTAGGACTGCAGTTATTACCATTATGTTACTCCATATTATAATTATGTAACTACAAACAATATGTACCAATTTATGTGACAGTTGCATTAACAAGATGTAACTTTTATGTAACTTTAACTACAATTATGTAACTACAAACGATATGTAACAATTATGTAACGACAAACGATTGCATTATGTTACACTTTGCCAATTATGTAACAGTTGCATTAACAAGATGTAACTTTTATGTAACTTTAACTACAATTATGTAACTACAAACGATATGTAACAATTATGTAACGACAAACGATTGCATTATGTTACACTAACTACAATTATGTACCTACAAACGATATGTAACAATTATGTAACGACAAACGATTGCATTATGTTACACTTTGCCAATTATGTAACAGTTGCATTAACAAGATGTAACTTTTATGTAACTTTACAATTATAAGGCCAAGACACTTATGTAATAGTTGCATTAACAAAATGTAACTACAGTTATAAGGCCAACACAATTATGCATTAACACAATATAAGTCATACAATTATAGCACAATTCTGTATTACCAGTATCATCATACAAGTTAGGTGAAATATTAGACATTACTGAAGTGATAACTCTATGTAATGTAATAACCTAGCAGTATTACCATTGCACAATTATATGCGTAATATTGCTGAATAATCACTATTTACTATGAATAATATATGTATACAATATTCATACAATTATGTTACTTTACAATATTATATATTTCACTTAATTAGCTTATAAGTTCATTATAATGTATATATAATATGTATTAATATGTTATAACTATTAAATGTCGATGGTACGCCATTTTTGCGCGGCCGAGCAATGTGGTAGGTCTCCATATTATAATTGCAAATCATAATAGATAGATAGATAAATAGATAGATAGAGAGACAGATAGAAGCAGGAAGTCAAATGATGAGAAGGTGTTGTGTCTGCGAGAATCGAGCAGTGCTAAGCATGCTTACACGGAGGAAAGCTGACGACAGCGGCCAGTAAGGAGATGATGCAGTTAGCTGTCAGCAGTCCTCTCGTGAACAAAGATCCACGAGGAACACACGTGACACACCCCTGCTACACCAGATTTTAGGAAAGAGAGCTCAGACGGAGATTAGCCACCGAACAGGCTAGACAGAAGGAGACAAGCGACCCTAGAGAGAGGTCGAGACGGAGATTAGCCTTAGAACAGAAAGAGAGAGAGATAGCGAGACAGGGAGGTAGCTACCCGGGACTTATACTCTTATACCTGTTTAATATTTCCAAGACAAATAAAAATAGTCCCATACTATTCTTTACCTCTCCCGTCACTACATGACATCTGGTGGGGAAACTACTACAAGATATAAAGCCGCTCGACCACAAGTCTAAAATATACTTCTCTACAAGTAACTACAAAGTCTTTATGACACTGTCATCGACTACAGTATCAATATGTGGCTGGTGGACAAGTCCGACATGATGATTGGAGAGATCGACTGCCTCTGGAAGAATACTAGGTGGTACAGGAAAGTGTTTCCGCATCTCATTGACATGACGATGCTGAATGCCTTCATCCTGTACAAGATGAAGGTAAAGCCACCCAAGTCCTTCTCCCTGAGGTTGTTCGCCAGGACTTGTGTTCAGCAGCTGCATGAGAAGTATGGTAGGGTGAGAGCAACAGCTCCAAGGTGCCATCCTGTTAGACTCCCTGACAGACTTGAGCAGAGGGAGTACATAGATCGGCACAGACTGGTGCAAATGTCTGCCACAATGAAGAGGAAGGCTGCGATCTACAGGTGCCAGGTGTGTGCACATACCACCAGACACACACTGAGCACAAACGCACCTCTTGGCAGTGCGCTGAGTGCCAGGTTCCCCTCTACGTAACCTGCTTCTTTGATTACCACAGCCTGAAGCAGTTCTAAAACAGTGCAAGTGGAAACGTAAATAATGTGTAAATAATGTGAAAATAGCAACTGAAGGCAATGGATGTAAATATGATTGAACAGTGGAATATAGTTTTATAAGTTACTGCAAGTGACAGTGCATAACATGGTGTAAATAAAATAGAAGTATAAATAATGTAAATGCAATAGAAAATGTAAATAGAAATGTAAGTAATTAGTAATATAAGAATATGAGTACAATTACTTGGAGTAATGACAGTGAAAGTGAAAACTTCGCTCTCTACGTAGTTTACTGAACGAAAAAGTGAATGCCTGGAGTGGAAATAAACTACTATTACTGAAGGAAACTTATGGATAAATACTGTAGATAAAGTACTAGGAATGTAAAGTGTGAGTGTGTTTATGAATAATAAATGACAGAATACCATCGGGGAACGGGCGCAGGTGGGAAGCTAGTACACGCTTGTAATTTACATTACCTTCACAGTGTTTTTTTTTTTTTTGGCGGGGGGAGTATGGATTCCAAACTACTTGAAAATCATAGAATAGGGTTTCTAGTGATAATATCAGGCAGTGGTAATCATATCATATAACGGGGTGTCGGGAAGTGTAAAATGGAGACTTCATTACCCAACTTCAGATGTCTCTACAAGTTCTACAGTAGTTGACGAAGGCTCAACAAACATCCCAGGAGAAGGCTGAAGGTATGTGCCATATGCATATGTAATTATAATATTCTAGGACTAATAACTGATTTTTGGCAAATATTTTTAAAAAGTCAGTCGGAGTTTGCTTATCCCTGCGGGACGTGCAAGGACTGCATCTGACATCCCGCGGTCAAGGGGTTAGACAATTTCCAATGAGCGGAACTTACTGTTTCCTGATCAATATTTTTTATCGTATTTTCTCTTCCTTCAGTCATTCCTGTAGATTACAGAAAGTGGCCACTTCAGAGCGCTTGGTTAGAAACTCACCTTGTGTTGTGGGGACGGCTCAGCCTGTTGATGTGGGCGTGGATTTCACAGTGAGTGTAAGAAATGAAGAAATTATGCAAATTACACACTGATATCACTAACAAAGCCAACCCCGCAACACACGAGAAAGCGCCTGGCGGAGTTATAGAGTACCAATATACAAGGTTTTTCGTAAAAAGCACTCCAGTAGAAACTGACGTGGCAGTAGTTTTTGTGTTGCATTGTCGGTCGTCATCTGAAGCGGGCATGGATGCGGCGGTGTAAGAAATGAATATACAAATTAGACATCGATAAACCTAACCAGTCAGTCCTCACAACACACGAGAGAGAGAATTCAATTATCTTCCTTTCTTGCTTCACTGACTTCCCTCTCTCTTTTCCTGAAACCTGTCGTCTTAATCCAGAAAGTTTTCTCGTTTCTTCTTCATCCCTTCCTTGTCCCCCCCCCTTTCCTTCTCACCGCCCTCGTTCCAAATAAACGAACTCTTTCTTGTTAGACCAGGTTTGTGTGTGTGTGTGTGTGTGTGTGTGTGTGTGTGTTGTCAGGATTTCTTGTATACAAATACAGATAGATAGATAGATAGATAGATAGATAGATAGATAGATATAGATAGACAGATTGATAGATAGATAGATAACAGATAGATATCTAAATAGATTGATAGATAGATAGACAGAGATAGATAGACACGTAGAACATAGACAGATAGATAGATGTATATTAACAAAAATACCATTTCACTTCATTTAAGGCATTCTATAGTGTGTGTGTGTGTGTGTGTGTGTGTGTGTGTGTGTGTGTGTGTGTGTGTGTGTGTGTGTGTGTTTTAGGCAACCTAGACAACGAACATACGTGTTCTTTATATCCTACTTCATTTGGCTAAAAGATTACCTACAGTTTAATTAATTACTTTGTTATTAACTTGAATATAATTAACCTCGTAAATGTACAGTAGATATGTTAACGGAGGATTTCTTAATGTAAGAGTGTAATGTGTTTCTCCCGAAAAGAGGATAGTGGGCTGCAGGAAAATAATTTAATATCACAATCCACATTGGTGTTTCGTTGCGTGGAATGCGGACGGGATTTTACATGGATTTTCTTACGTCTTCGCAGGAATAAGTACTAAGGCACTTGCTCCTGCGCCAACACATACATCATTTGTTTCGATCAAAGTAAAGTGTGGTCAAAAAACACCTCACATTTTGGCAAGACTTTAGAGGTCTATTAGGGCCGTGACACTGTTACTACTGTGACTACTACTACTACTGTTAGTACTACTACCTATCTATCTGTCTATCTATAGCCCGACGCCCTAATCCCGCAAAGGGTGGCTGCAGAGAAAACGCCTCCAAGTCGCACTGTCACCCACAATTTGACTGCCCTCCCTCCAGCTCACTCCCCTCTTCTTCATATACCTCTCAACGCCATCCCTCCACCTCATCCTTGGTCTTCCCCTCCCTCTCCCTCCCTCCACTTTCCCTACATACACCCTCTTAGTCAGGCTTTCATTCTCCATCCTCTCCACATGTCCAAACCACCTCAGTGTATTTCTCCTAATTTTCTCAACCACATCCACATCCACCCCACAACGTTCCTTCACTTCTTCATTCGTCAACCTGTCCCTCCATATCACTCCACATGCTCCCCTCAAGTAACCCATTTCCACTGCTCTCACTCTTGACTTGTTCCCCTCTAGCAAGGTCCATGCCTCGCAGCCATACGACAGGGTAGGGATCACAATACTATCATGCAGTGACTTAACTTCCACACTCACCTCCCTGTTTCTCATCGCTGCTTTCAGTGAATCACCAACCTTCCTTCCCTGCTGTACCGTTTCAAGCATTTCATCCCCAAAAGTTCCATCCTTACTTATCACACTACCCAAGTACTTGAATGCAATCACATTCTCCATATCCTCACCATCCAACCTCACTGTGCATTCTGTGACTTCATTCCTCTCAAACACCATAACTTTACTCTTGTTTACATTAACTCTCAGATTCCTCTTCCTACACACTGTCCCAAATTCATTCACCAAACCTGGCAACTCCCATTCATCTTCACTCAACAATACTGTATCATCCGCAAACAGCAACACCGGAATCTTCCACGTCTCACCCTCATTTATTAGAGCAACCCCCACATCCATTGCCCTACCTTGCACCTCCTTTACAACCCATCCATGTACTGTATATATTAAACAGCCATGGAGACATCACACATCCCTGTTTCAGTCCCATATTTAGATCAAAGAGCTCACTCAGCTCACCATTCACTCTCACCGTAGCCCTAGCTCCTTCGTACATACTCTTCATAGCACTCAGCTACTTCCCCTCCACTCCATATATTCTTAATACCTTCCACATTCCTTGCCTATCTATTCTGTCATAAGCTTTTTACAAGTCCATGAAGGCAGTATACACTTTCTTTCCCTTCTCTAGATACTTCTTCACTAAACATCTTAGAACAAATATCTGATCAACACACCATTTTCCCTTCCTAAATCCCCCTTGTTCTTCTCCAACTAGCTCCTCTGTTATATGCCTAACCCTGTCAATGAGTATTCTTCCATATATTTTTCCATTTACACTAAGAAGGCAAATACCCCTATGGTTGCCACACATTTCTCTCTCTCCCCCCTTTTCCTTTGTATAAAGGACCAATTATACCTGATTTCCAGTCCTTTGGAACCCTTCCCTCTTCCCAAGCCAATCTACACAACTTCCATATCCACTCCACAGGAATCTCACCCACATACTACAGCATTTCACCACACACTCCATCAACTCCTAGGGCCTTTCCCATCTTGATCATCTTCATTGCTTCCTCTACTTCTGCCCTACTGATCTCTTCCTCCCTCCTCTAATCTCTTCTTCTCCCAGCCATTCCCCAACCACTTATACTTGCACTGCTTTCACTCTCTGCATTCAACAAAATCCTCAAAGTGCTCCTTCCATCTCCTCAATTTCTTTCTCTTCTCCACCAACAATCTATTATTCCCATCATTCACTCCACTAATATATTCCCTTTCACACTGTCATACTTTCTTTACCTCCTTCCAAAACAGTTCTTACTCTCCCTCCATTCTACACTCTGATTCCTCCCAAACGCTTCATCCACTCTCCTCTTATTCTCCTTCACCAGTCTCTTCACCTCCCTTCTGCGCACATATACCTCTCTCTTCTCTCTCTCATCTTCTTCCCTACCTCTACTTTCTAGCCATTCATTCACTATGTGCCTTCTTTTGTTCCATAGCTCGTTTCACCTCATCACTCCACCATGCTGTCCCTTGCACACCCCAGCATCCCCTCCTCAGTCCACAAACCACCTCACATGCTGCGCCTATCTCTTCTGTGAATATCTTACATACATCTTCCACCCCTTCCATCTGCTCTAACTCATACCTTCCCAATCTTTCTTCCACTATCCTCTTATACTTTGCCATTTTCTCACTATCTTGCAATTTCTCCACTCTTCTCACAGGAGCTGTTTCCTCCTGTCTTCTCCTTCGTCTCTTCACCAATTTTCTTTGCAGCCTTACCTTGGCCATCACTAAGTGATGGTCCGACATTCCATTCCCCCACCCTCTCCACACTCTTGCATCCAACACTTGTCTTCTCACACGCTCATCCACACACACGTAATCAATCATAGCTTTTCGTTCAGCAAGATCACCGTCCATCCTCCTCATGACTCTCCACGTATACCTGCATATCATCTTATGCCGAAAAGTGTTGGCTATTGCCAACCTGTTACCAGCACTGATGTCCACCAAAACACTACCATTCCCATCTACTACTACTGCTACTACTACTACTACTACTACTACTACTACTACAACTACTACTACTATTATTACTACTACTACTACTACTACTACTTTTTTTAAACTACTTTTTAGAAAATCACCTCCATCCATTGGTGAATTATATTGTGAAGATCAAAACCAACCTTCCTAATACAGTTCACCATTTGGAGTTGTAATGTGAAGGTTAACACTAACCCTCATATTACAATCCGTTGGCCCCAAGCACGCCAACGGCTGTGGTTACCAACCATCTACTATTACTATTATTATTTTATTTTTTATTTATTGATATTACAGTGTAAAATAAAGACATTAAACTACTGGAGTCGCTGGTCTATGCGGCGCTGGTCTATGTGGCTCTCGACCACTGTAGCTTTGTAATCCATACCCGCCAGAGAGACAGGCCTGAGGGCTGATGATCTTGTGCCCCTGAGACATAGCAGAGCAGACCTCACGAGGGAGAATGAGAGTCGACATCTCATCCAGGCCATAACAGAACTCTGCGGTTGACGTTTCTTCTCAGAAACAACCTCTGCCAGTCTCGAATAGAATCTCACTGCCTCTGGACCCATCCCACCTGATGTTGTGAACATAAGGGGAGTGAATCGACCGTGGTCCACATGTTGGATCCTTTCTTGATAATTTCTATTTTTTTCTTGTTCATTCCTCTTGTGTGCAGTTTCGAGAGACAGTTCACGGTGGCATGCTGCCATGGGATCGAATATCCTAATGTCGAAGAACGCCCTCTGCCCACGTGCCCAGAAACCTCGAGCACTGTCATCCACTCTTGCATCATTTGATGTGTTTGCTGTTCTGTGGGTGAAGTGCTCGCCGTCCAGGGGTAGCAGAGCTGTCTCAATCGTGACATCATGGCATATTTCCTGCAGCATTTTGGCAGTGAGGTCGCGTACTTCATCGTGTCGGATGCAAACAAAGCCTTCTTTCTTGCATACCATTGCATGGTTTGCATCAAAGGCAGTGCCACAGGCACAGTGTTGAGGTAGGTTCTCTATTGGCCACCCATATCTCAAGGCTATGGCGTCAATAAATTCTTGTTTGTTGAAGTGGAAGCCTTTTGCCTTGAGAGGCAGGGTTGTGAGCCAGTTCGATGCCCCAACCTCCTGTGCAGTTTCAACTCTTCTGCACTGGTCTGGTGTTAGATGTTCGATTATGTGCTGCAGCTGGTCTTTTTGTCTTGCTTCACGCTCCTTACTTATCTGTGTCTTTATGTCTTTCTGCCTTTGGTGGTCGATTTCACTCATCTCAACCTGGGCGCAGATCTTCTGTGACAAGGATTCGGTGAGCCTGAGTGAATTTCTGTGTTCATAGCTTGCCATGGCTACTGGATTTATAATGCCAAGGCCTCCCATCCTGGGTGGTAGTGCTAGAAGGTCCCTCTCTTCTGGTGTGGGGATGTGGGCATTGGTTAGAGATGGGAGGAATGAATCCCTGATTGCATCCTCCAGTGGTTGTAGCAGCAACTCGATGTCTGGTATGGTCCTCATCACGAAGGTCCACTTGTGCTTTACACCATAGGTAAATGCACTGTATGCTACATAGGGGTTCTGTGTTTACGTTGCTGGATAGTGTATGAATTTCTTCTACCCATGTCTTTACCTTATCACTCACATATTTTACTTTGAATTCCCTAGTTCCAATCACAGCCCCTAAATGCCTCTGACCTTCCTTGGTCACTATCACGTTTGTGCCTCTAAATGCTTCTTGTGCATCTTGATAGTAAGCTGGTTTCACGATCAAGATGGACTTACTTCCATTAGGGTAGTAACCTATTTCAGGGCCATGATATGTTACAAGGTCCCACTATTTCCTCACATCCTCAATCTTGCCAGCACCCGTGAGATCATCTGCATAGGCTACCTGTTTTACACTGGTGGCCTCGTATTTGATCTGTTGTTGCAGCACTGTCATCGCCAGGGCGTACATAGCCATGGCAACGGGGTCCCCCTGGGTAGTTCCTTCTGTGGACTGGATTACACCGACATCGTGAGCAGCTGTCTTACCCACAATGTAGAGGTCTGCTGGTTCTTTGTAGGTGTTTTCCACATATTGGACAAATGTTGGGCATTTAACCTTGATATTGTGCAGCATTGCCTCCCGGTTGATGGAATTAAATGCATTTAAGGCATCAACTAATAATACTGCCTGACAGTCCTCTTCCCCAGATATTTTCCTCATTGAGTGAACTGCTGCCTCACCTCCTGCCTGCTGGCCTGCACACACCTGGAGGTTGCCAACTGCCTGCTTCACATCATCTTTCACCACCTCCATGATGCATTTTCCTGTAATCAGTCTTAAGACTTCACCCACCCCGAGGGGCCTGCATCCAGGATTCTTATCAAGGGGGATTAGTCTGCAAGCCGTCAGTGCTTCGATGTTACTGCACTGACTTGATGCCAGCTTCCTCGCCAGTGAGGCAATGGTGTTACATAGGTCTGTTGCTGCCTCCCCAAACTTGATGTTACTGAGGATTACTCGCCAAGATTTTGCATCTACAACTACTACTACTACTACTAATACTACCACTACTATTACTACTGCTTCTACTACTACTACTACTACTACTACGACTACTACTACTACTGCTTCTACTACTACTACTAATAATAATAATAATAATAAAATTAATAATAATAATAATAATATTATTATTATTATTACTATTATTATTATTATTATTATTATTATTATTATCATTATTGTTATTGTTATTATTATTATTATCATTATTATCATTATTATTATTATTATTATTATTATTATTATTATTTTCATTATTATTATTATTATTATTATTATTATTATTATTATTATTATTATTATTATTATTAACTAGAAATACTTAAGTACTCGGATACCCATACGTGCTGTACATACCCCGTGCCGAGACACAGACAGTCTATTATTCAAGTCCATCATCATTCACCATCCAATCCTACGTTGCCCCATGAGGAGCGTAGGAGCCCGGGGCTAGGCAGTTGGTCCTGACATTTAAGATGAGAGTGACCAGCCTCACTCATCCCTGAGTGGCATTACATGAGCAATAAACCCCAACCATCCCTTGGATATAAACCTTCACCGGCTCAACCCGACTGGAGCGGAATAATTACCCACTAAACCACCAGGCGCCACAATTTGGTTATATGGTTACCACCCAGCGTAGTAAATGGTTTCCTGGTGTAGAGGAAACCATTTGGCTTGTCACTCAGTGTAGAGTCACCCATAGGCAGAAGGAAGAGGAAAGAATGAAGGAAAGAAAGATGGAAGAGGGAGTGTCAAGTCACCCGTAGGCAGAAGGACGAGGAAAGAATGAAGGAAAGAAAGACAGAAGAGGATGGAAGGAAAGAAGGATAATAGTATATAAATAAATTCAGTAAAAAGATGTAAAGATAGGCAAGCAGCTGGGTAAGACCTAATCAAATTAGTGGTTACAGAGGTAAGCTGGCGAGAGAGAGAGAGAGAGAGAGAGAGAGAGAGAGAGAGAGAGAGAGAGAGAGAGAGAGAGAGAGTTAGTGGTTACAGAGGTAAGCTGGCGAGAGAGAGAGAGAGAGAGAGAGAGAGAGAAGAAAATTCCTGTAGCTGAGATGGGAGTTTGCGAGCTATTTCACACGCGTTTCAGACCTGATGAATAAAAGATGACTCCACCCTCACTCCCTTCCCGCATCCCTCCAGTCAGTTCCCTCTCTCTCTCTCTCTCTCTCTCTCTCTCTCTCTCTCTCTCTCTCTCTCTCTCGTCCTTACATTTATACTACCGTTTCCTGTCACGCTTGTTTACTTTCTCTAATTACACACATGAATGATCCTTCCACTTTCCGTCCTCACACCCTTCTCTCTCTCTCTCTCTCTCTCTCTCTCTCTCTCTCTCCCCCTTTTTTTTTTTTATAACAGAATAGAGGAAGGAAAAACAAATGAATAAAAAAAGAAACAAATCCATGCACCAGATTACTGGTGTCCTCTGTTCATAAAATATCTGTAACAGTTAAACTTGAACAGCAATAGGTTGAAGTTTGGAGGGAAACAACTCTGGGGAAGCGAGTTCCAGAGAGATGCAGTTCGGGGAATGAAAGAATTCTGATAGGCAGAAGTTCTGCAGTATGGCTGAGTGACATTCCAGTCATGAGCGCGCCAGCTGCCCGTGTAGCACGAGGGAAGGCATGGAGAGGTGGCACCATGGACGCAACTTCGTCTGAGCATTTCCTATAGAAATATCTGTAAAATAATGCAAGGGAGGCAACATTCCTTCTTATTTGTAGGGGAGGTAGGTTATTAGTAATTGCAGGGTTATTAATAATTCTAAAAGCTTTGTTCTGAATTTTGTCTACTTGTGTTAATGCAACCTCTCCACATCCACTCCACAGGGGTGAGCAGTATTCAAGCTGAGAGTGCACATGACTCTTATAAATTATAACTAACTGCTTGTCAGTAAAGAAGTTACGGACTCTGTACAATAATCCAAGTTTCTTTGAGGCGGTTTTAGCAAGTGATCTAACATGAAAGGTCCAGCTGAGGGCATTGTTAAGCGAGACGCCGAGAATTTCAATATTTATATGTTTATACTATCGTCCTTTTCTGTCATGCTTGTTTACTTTGCCTAATTAATTACACACAAACGATCCATCAGCTTCTCGTCCTTACATCCTCTCTCTCTCTCTCTCTCTCTCTCTCTCTCTCTCTCTCTCTCTCTCGTGCATGAATTAACTGACGGAGAGTCTCTTTATCTATCATATGTTATGTGTTATTTTAATGCCACAGGAAATCTCTTCTAAGTACGGGCTGGTATCCACGTAGAAATAAATATATCTGATAATTAGACTCGATGTATATATTTACGAACACTAGATCCGGAGGTGAGGAGCATCTTTATATAACTGCTTATTATAAGAGAGAGAGAGAGAGAGAGAGAGAGAGAGAGAGAGAGAGAGAGAGAGAGAGAGAGATCATAGGAAGGGAAAGAGATGAATAGAGAGAGAAAAACCCGTAAGCCTGAAAGAAATTTGTGAGAAGAGAGACGGAAGGAACGGGATATGAAAGAGAGGGATAGTGAGGTCGAGAAGAGGGAGGGAAGAAGAAGGATAGGAGAAAGAAAGAAGGAAATGAAATGATGTGCAATGGGTTAACATCAAATGAGATAATGGGAATTCACACACACACACACACACACACACACACACACACACACACACACACAAAGAGAACGAAAGGACAGGGGATGGGAGAGAAGGCGGATAGGGTAAAGGGATTGAAGGAAGAAACGGAAAGAAGAAACAAAGGAGAACATGAAGAACGTAGAGAAGGAAGGCGAAACAGAGAAGAGAGGCTGGAAAGAAGAAAGGCAAAAAACTGAAAAGATATGGTGATGGAAAGGTGGAAAAGGAGAGAGAGAGAGAGAGAGAGAGAGAGAGAGAGAGAGAGAGAGAGAGAGAGAGAGAGAGAGAGGGAGAGGGAGAGAGAGAGAGAGAGGGGGGGAGAGAGAGAGAGAGTACCGTGAGCAGAAATGATGAATGTGAGGGAATGCAGGAGGTGACAGAAAACTGAGGGAATGTGAATTTACGAGGAATGGTGGGAAAGGGAGTGTGAGAGAAACGAGTTAAAGGGACCTGAGGAAAGCCTGAGACGAGGGGAGGATATATGAAGAGAAGGAAAATGGAGGTTGGGAGGGTGCAGAAGAACGGGAGACAGAGAGGTTTTGGGAGAGAGGGAGAAGGGAGAGAGGAAGGAAGGAAATT
The DNA here is from genome assembly GCF_032717465.1 of Coenobita brevimanus. NCBI lineage: Eukaryota > Metazoa > Arthropoda > Malacostraca > Decapoda > Coenobitidae > Coenobita > Coenobita brevimanus. The sequence goes on along the minus strand of NC_136957.1, from coordinate 5,878,799 downwards.
AGGAAGTGAGAGGAGTGAGCGTTGAGAGCAGACAGACAGACAGAGATAGATGTGGGAAGTGGAAAGAGGTAGATAAGAAAAGACGAATAGAGAGAGATGGGGAGAACAGGGTGAAGAACGTTGAAAGAAGGGATAGAAGTTATGAGAGAGAGACTGATAAATAGGAAGAGGGGATGGAAGAGAAATAAAACAGTAATGGAAGGTAAGGCAAAGAGAAAGGAGGTGCATTGAATGATGGGAGAGTAGGAGGGAGTAAAGAACACTATGTGCGGATGAGAGTGAGGATGAGGAAGAGATGGGGAGGGAGAGAGAGGGAGAAACTGCTACCGATATCATATTTCGCTTTCTATTTATATCTACTTATCTGTCTTCGTTTCTCTATGTATTAATCCATCTGTCTGGCTGTCTATCTCTCTGTGTCTCTATCTCACCGTTTCCATCTCTCTTTCCTTCCCGTCCACCACTCCCTTTTCACCTTCTCGTTTCTCTCCTCCACAAATATTGGGAAAGATTTTTTCTCCAAATCTAGTTAAGATTGATTTAGTCGTCCCTCACACATCTGCCCAGCGTAGCAGCCAACACGATAACATTCCTTGAACAACACACTCACAGCCCGAACACAACAGAATGCAGTGCGAAGCACTCAGTGATTATAACACCTGTGCCCACCAGTTGGTCTCAGGGCTGTGCATCTGACTTTGCTCTTTGCCCTTCTTCTCCTTCCGATTGCTCTAAAACACGAATTGCTTTCTCTTCCTTGGTTCTTAGCCCCTCGCCTCCCTGCGGCTCCCTAGCCTTGCCTCTCTCTCTCTCTCTCTCTCTCTCTCTATCTTTCCAACATTTCCTCTCCCCCTCTTCGCAACCCCACCTCCATCCATCTCTCAAACGCTAACGACGTCCCTCTTCCCAACCCTATATCCCTCCCATTGTCCACCCCATCGCTGTCCCCTATTCCCAACCTTACTTTCTTCCCTTTTCCCTCATTCAGCCTCCCTTCTTTTCTATGAAAGGAGCTTCCTTCCCACTCCCTCACCCTCTCGTGCTCTCCATTACCCCTGTCTTGTTTTCATACCTGCCTCTGCCGCTGTCCGTTGCACCCATCTTGCTTCCCTGTCTAGCCCTCTGCCTCTCCCTGCCTCCTCACTCACCTGTTTACCTCCCTGGCTCCTCTCCTTATTCCTTGCTTAAACCCCTGCTGGACTACTTTGCTCCCCGATATCGTTCCTCCCTTCCTCCCTACCTTTCTGCCTCCCTTCCTGAATATCTATCCTCTTGTGGTTCATAATCCCTTCCTCCCAAGCCTCTGTCGTTGACTCGGTTCCTCTCTGCCATTTGCACCCAAATCCTCTCTGTCGTCCCGTTTTCCCGCCTCATTTTCTCCCTGCCACTTTGTCACTTTATTTCCCTGGCTTTCTGCTTCACTGCTTGTACAACCCTCTCGTCTTATACCGCATCACTTTCCCTCAACATCATTTGTCTCCCTCATTATATCCTACTTCATCCTCCCCTCTCTCCGCGCCTGCCGCTTCATTATTGCTACCTGACACTGCTTCGTCCTGCCTCCGTGCCTACCTGCCTCCACGTTCTCCCTGTCTCTCACTGGGTCCATGTCAATTTGAACGTCCGTCTCTTCCTCGCCCTGTTTCTCCTACCTCTCTGCCCCTCCCTCCCTCCCTCTCAATGCCTTCATGTCGAACTGCTCATTGCCTCAAGCTTTCTGCTGCATCTAATACTTGCCTTACCCTGTCTCCCAGCTGCCACTGTCTTCCACGCAATGCCTGCCTCAGTCTCTCCTCATGCCGCGCCTCCTACCTTTCCATATCGCCGTGTGCCTCATCGTATCTCCCCCTAACACGGCATTTCATTCCTACCTCTCCCTTGCCTCATTGAATCTCCCCTTCTCATGCTCTGCCTCTTGCCCAGCAGCTCCAGCTTGTCTCTGCCACCGCTGCCTCTCCCAGTCCAACCTCCTCTTACCCTGCCTCTCCTCAGTCACTAGTGGTTCTCTTGTCTCCCTCTACCTCCCCTACTCTCTGTCAGTCTGTTTGTGTGTCTGTCTGTCTGTCTGTCTGTCTCTCTCTCTCTCTCTCTTGCAATTCAAATACTTGTATTCTTCTTTTTTTTTCCTCTATTCTCCCATCTTTACTTCTTTCCCTCTCATTTTTCCTTTCTTATCTCATTGCATCTCTCTTTCCTCTTCCTTCTGTTGCCATCTTCACATCTTTCCTTCCTTCCATAATTTACTCCCACAATATCTCTTTTCTTTACTCTGCCATCTTCCTTTCTCCTTCCTTTCCATCGGCTCCCCCTCTCTTATTCCCATCTATCCCTCCTCATCCTTCATTCTTTATCTCCACCCTCTTCTCCTTCTCCGTCATTTATTTTCCTGATTACATTCTTTCTTCCAGCTCTCACCTAATCTCGTCTCTCCACCATCCTTGCTCTGCTCTGCTCTGCTCTCCTCTTCTAGCCTCTCCTCTCCTTAGTTCTGCTTTCCTATGCTCTCCTCTCCCACCCCTGCCTTCCTCGTGTCTCCTCTGCAGTGCTTTCTCCCTGCGTATCATTATAGCAGCTATTATAATGAGGGTCGTATGCAGATGAGAGTGTGTGCCGGGTCTTTGTCAGTATCTGATACCGATAAATGATGTTTGCACTTCACCCATGTAACCCACTTCACTCCTTGTCCCCACTGACTCATTCACTTATTTCATTGCCTCACTCACTGGCTCAATATTTCACATACTGCCTCACAATTTCAATACCTCACTATCTCAGTCACTTACTGGTTCATAATTTCATTCTCTCCCTATCTCACTTTCTCCCATGCAACTCACCTCACTACTCGATCGTCACTGACTCACTAGCTCATTACCTGAATCATTACTCTCACTTGATAGATAAATAGATAGATAGATAGATAGATAGACTCCTATAACTCCTGAGCCCATTAGCATTTCAGCAGTCAACCCAGACACACCTGCCGCATTCCGCAACTACATCCTGCCTATTACCCTGCTCACAGAAGCAGCGGCAATCAAAGTCCAAGGACCAAACACTGGATCCGCTGACTCCAACCCTTCTCTCTTCCAGTCAAACTCCTCAATCAGCAACCGGTTATAATGATCTCTCCAGGTGTCTTTCATATCTTCACTGTTCATCCCTATCTTTCCTTTATCATCCTTCACACACATGCTCACCTATGATATCCCTGTTTTCCCTCTTAATCTGATTTGCCACCTTAAATATCATATTCTTCCATTCAAAGCTATTCATGTTATCCAGAAAAAGACTCTGAGAATCAGATTTTTTTGTTGTATACCTCTTTTGTTGCCCTACGCTTGACAGCCAAGTATTCCTATCCATCAATCTATATACCTAGGCTGCTTCCCCCCAGGAAAGGGAGGTAGCCGAGACAGGACGACACACTCCCCATTTACTCATCCATTCAAACACATTCATTCGCATCTTAGCCCCAAAGGTGAGAACGGACTGATCCTCACCGCACCACACCGCACAAGGGTCAACTGCGCAATGCAATCAGTGACATCCGCAGCAGGGCCTGACAGCAGAGCTGGTTTACCCCTGCCACATCATAACAGACCCATCCCCTTACCCGCACCTGACCTGACAAGCTGATCAGACCAAACGAGGAAGAATATCCCCTCAGGGCTGCGTCATCACTTATTCATTCAAAATTTCTCTCCATTTATTTCTGTCACGCACAGCCACTCTTCCTTGTTCAACAGACATCCCTCTCGCATACAGCGCTCTCTTCACACTGTCCATCCATCCTATTCGTGGTCTTCCTCTCAGCCTTACACCTCTCACATCAGATCTAGTTATCTTTTTCACCGATCGCTCATTATCCATTCTCTCCATATGCCCAAAACATCGCAACACCCTCTGCTCATCTCTACCAGCCATCTCCTGAACAACTCTAGTTCTCCTTCGCACTTCATCATTTCGCACTCGATCCATAGCGTCACTCCACACATAATCCTCAGACACCTCATCTCCATTACATTCAAACTTTTCCTCTCTGCTACACCCATATTCCATGTTTCAGCCCCATACAACGCAGTCGGTACCACAACACCCTCATACAGCTTTCTCTTTACATCCATTCTAAACGAACGACATCAAAACATTTTTTTCATTCCTCCCAGCACCTTTCCTACTTCATTTATTCTAAACTTCACTTCTGCATCTGTTCTTCCATCCACAGCAACATGTGACCCTAGATATTTAAAACACTCTACCTCCTCAAGCAACTCACCATTCAAAACTATATTCATCCCCCTACCATCTACCAACCTCGTACACTTCATCACATTACTCTTATTCTCATTTACTTCCAATTTCCTCCTTTCACACACCCTTCCAAACTCCTTTACCAACTGTCTCAATCTCTCCTCTGAATCAGCCACCAGTGCAGTATCATCTGCAAACACCAGCTGCTTCAGATTCCACTTTCCACCATTAACATTCACCAGACTCATACCTCCACCTAAAACTCTTGCATTCACCTCCCTTACAACATCATCCAAGTAAATATTAAACAACCAAGGCGACATCACACATCCCTGTCGCAGCCCCACTCTCACGGGAAACCAATCACTCACAGGATTTCCCACTCTTACACACACTCTACTATTTACATAAAAACTTTTCACCCCTTTTAGTAACCTACCATCAAGTTCATACAATCTTAAAACAGTCCACAAAGCCTCCCTATCAATTCTATCACACACTTTCTCTAAATCCATGAATGCCCAAAACACATCCTTGCCTTTTGTTAAATACTTTTCACACACTTGTCTCACAACAAACACCTGATCCATGCATCCCTTCCCTCTCCTAAAGCCACACTGCTCATCACCAATCACTCCCTCTGTACCCTCTCTAACTCTCATAATTAACACTCTACCATACACCTTACCTACAACACTCAACAGACTTATACCCCTAAAGCTAGTACATGCATACTTATCACTCTTGCCTTTAAACAACGGGACCAAACAAGCACTTGCCCAGTCAATTGGTACCATACCTTTCACAAAGCACACATTCAACAATCTTACTAACCAGTCAATAATAGTCACTCCACCACCCTTCAGGCATTCCACAGCACACCCATCCATACCTGCAGCTTTCCCTGTTTTCATCTCCTTCACTGCCTTCTCCACTTCCACCTACGTGATCAAAGAATCATTCAACTCTCCTAACACATTTATTCCTTGCACCCTTCCAACCGCCACAATCTCAGCCACCCTTTCCTCCTCTACATTTAACAATCTTTCAAAATACTCTGCCCATCTCTTCCTTACTGCATCCATCTCAATTAACATCCTTCCATCCTCTGCTTTTACTCGTTCTTCATTCCCAGACTCTCCCTTTCGCACCTTTTTTAACCTCCTTCCAAAACATTTTCTTATTCTGTTGAAAACTCTCTGTCAACCGCCTACCCTAGCTCTCATCTGTTGCCACTTTAGCATCAAGCACAGCCCTTCTCGCCCTATTCCTCTTTTCCTTATACCTTTCATATGACATCTCATCCTTCCTCTGCAGCCACACTTCATATGCACGTCTCTTCTCAGCCACAGCCATACTTACTTCCCCGCACCACCATTCACTTCCTTTTCTTACACCACCAACCACACGTCTCACACCACACACCTTTTCTGCATGCCCCACCACAGCACTCTTAAACAACTGCCATTCCTCCTCCACACTGCCATTTTCCTGATCTTTCACTGTGTTCCACTCATCTTTCAATTTCTCCTGATACTCTATCTTTATCTCTCTTTTATCCAACTCACTCAATTCAAAACCTCCCTGCCACACCTAACCCTCCTAGCTCTCACCCATCTCTTACCTACTCTTAACTTTCCCTCCACCAGTTAGTGGTCAGACATACCTCAACCCTTCCCTCTTAGAACTCTCACATCCAACAATCTTCCTATTACATTCCTAGACACAACCACATAGTCCATCAAAGCTCTATCAACAACCCTTCCACCCTCCTGTCTCACCCATGTATACTTATAAATATCTTTCTTCTCAAACAGCGTATTTCGAATCACCATCTCTCGCTCAACACACTTCGCTATCATTCGTTCCCCATTTTCTTCCAGAGCAAAAAAAAAATAAAATAAAATAAAAAAACACTCGCTGCTCTTGCTTTATTAGGAAATAAGTTAATAGCCTTTGAAAGGTGTGATGGTCAGACCAGGCTGGGCTGGGCATGGCTGCTCATTGTAACTTTCTGCTCATAAACCAACAGTAAACTTAGCTCACTTACTCATTCTCTCTCTCTCTCTCTCTCTCTCTCTCTCTCTCTCTCTCTCTCTCTCTCTCTCCCCTTGTTTTTTTCCATACTTAGGAATATTTTACATAAGTCAAGTGATTAGAGAAGTGAAATGCTGTTCGAAAGCTTACAAACTTATTCTTTCGTAGACATAGTCAGGGAACTATTAGATAAACTGTAGCAACCAGATCACTGGTCTTCCATAATATTGCGTCATTAAAACACTTCTACAAATATTATGATACTATCACTGAATAGTGAATAATAAAGTCCTTGCATACTACTGAGCAGAGGGTATTAGTGTGGATGTATGAAACATGATGCTGTGTGGTATTTAGGAGGCTTGCTGGTCCTTAGTTAACCAACCATGAAGCGTATGACCAGACAGTAACACAGAAAAAAAAAAAAAAAAAAAACACGGATATCTACCTACAGTGAACATTTTTCCAAAGAAGAACCTGATCCTATATCCTGCCCACTGTATAGAAAAAAAAAAAAGAAAAAAAAAGTCATCCAGTCAAAGGGTAGAAATCCTAGTTTTAAATGAATTAATGATCGTAAACATTTAGTTACCAGGTTTAGCGGGAAAGTGTTCCATTAGTTTACTGCATCGAGGATGAAAAAATTCTTAATGGAATGAGTTTCACTGGATGACTTCTGCTGTATAGTCAGTAGAATAAAACTGTTGGCCTAAACACCGTATAAATTGTTCGAGACGTGAATTATAGTTCGCTTTCTGCAATCCTTACGGCGTATATATATATATATATATATATATATATATATATATATATATATATATATATATATATATATATATATATATATATTCCTACAACATGTTCTCTCCAAAGCAGGTGTCGCATATATACATTCAGAAATTATCTGATGCACAGGGCTATCCACATACAACGTTCCTCTTCTACTATCCTGGGTGATTTCCCACGTGTTGTGGGGACACAGTCTGCAGGTGTGAGCGGGAATGAGGCGAAGGAGGAGTCGAGGTAAATAATGGTTAGGCTTTGGTAACGTTAGCTGAACCGTTCCTGCAGGCTGCAAAACACGACAAATCGCCAGCGAAATGGATGAAGAGTGTTACAAGAATGGCCACCTATTTAAGGCTCCTCTTCTATTCAGTCAGGTGCTTCCTCGTGTGTTGTGGAGATGGCTTAGTCAGTTTTTTTTAATATCTAACTGGTATAATGCATTAATTTCTTGCTCCCACAGCCAAATCCACACCCACATCAGCAGACTGAGTCGTTCCCGTAACAAACAGGATAACATCAGGGGAGTTGCTAGTGGAAAGCCATTTACGGATCACCCTGTATTTAGACAACTTCCAGTAAATGGATCACCCTGTATTTAGACGACTTCCAATCAGCTGAACTTACTCCTGTTTCCTGATCAATATTTTGTATCGTATTGTTTCCTTCCTTCAATTATTCCTGAAGATTACAGAAGGTGGCCACTTAATAGCACTTGGGGAGAAACTCACCTTGTGCTGTGGGGACGGCTCAGCCTGTTTATGTGGGCGTGGATATCGCAGTGAGTGTGCAAGGTATGAAGAAATTATACTACAGTAATTACTCACTGATATCACTAACGAAGGTGTTCCCACAACACACTAGAAGGCACGTGACGAAGTAAATAGCACTCCACTAGAAATTAACGTGGCAGTAGCTTTTCTGTTGCAAGGACGACTGTTTTCTGATGTGGGCGTTTCTGTGGCAGTGGGAGTAAGAAATGAATTACGAATTAAACATTAATAAACTTAACCAATCTGTCCCCCCAAACCACGAGAGAGATTATTTAATTATCTTCCCTTCTTGCTTCACTAACTTCCCTCTCTCTCTTCGTGAAACCTGTCTTCTTAATTCAAAAAGTTTTCTCATTTCTTCTTCGTCCCCTCCTCCTCCTCCTCCTCTTCCTTCCCATCGACCTCGTTCCAGTAAACTAACTACTCTTTCCTATTAGCCCAGGTGTGTGTGTGTTGTCAGGATTATAGATAGATAGATAGGTAGATGGATATAGATATAGTTTTACGCCGCGTCCCCATTTTATCGATAAGGGCTAAGGCGTTGCCCCTGGGTAGAGGACTTTGGTTTTGGAGCGTGTAGCACTAAATGACCCGATGCTTTGCTGATGTCTTCCACCCTTAGGTGGATTCGAACCTCCGACCCTTCAGTCAGAGAGCTCTGACTCACTGAGCAACGGCAGCTACAACCAGCTGGGTGACAGGAGAGCGCTACCTCTCCCGGCATGGCAGCTTACCCGGGTGCGTCCCAAACTCACGACTCTTTTCTCTCGAGCCAGGCGCCCTACCACTAAGCCGCCATCCTCCCCAAAGAAGCCGTTCCTTCATCAGTTGGTTTGGTTCCCGGGTCATCATTAACCCAACCCAGTTACCTAAAAGAAGCCCCACTGCCACTCCCTTATAATACCAAAAAAAAGGTGAATGTGTGAACTGGGTACACATGTACTAGAGTCTCAGGCCGCTCCACCTTACTTCTCCTTATATATATATAAGAGGGGAGTGATACAATCTTGCCGCACTATGGGGTGGTACTACTACTCTGCGGCCAGGTTGTTTAGGAAGAATACTGAAACCGTATTCCCTGCGTGTCGTAAAAGGCATCAAAAACGAGTGGGGTGAGGGGACTAGGGACCCCCTCCTCTGTTTTTTAGGTCCTGAAAAGAGACAGGCCAGAGAAAGGGAAGGGGGATTGAGTTATCCCCATACCCTGAAGATTGGGTCTATGAATGTGTGTGGATGTAGTATGATTGAGGCTAAAAGGGAGGAGATTGAGAGAATATTTGTGAGAAGAAAGTTGGATGTGTTAGCTTTGAGTGAAGCGAAGATGAAAGGAAAGGGTAAGTCTATGTTTGGAAGTGTGAATGGAAGATTGTCAGGTGTAGATAGAGGAAGGGCAAGAGAAGGTGTGGCCTTGTTAGTGAGTCCGGAAATACACTGGTGTGTGATTGAATGGAAGGAGGTGTCATCGAGACTGATGTGGGTGAAAGCGAAATTTGAATGTGAGGTGTGGGTGTTTGTGAGTGCATATGGGCCTGTTAGTGAAAGGGATGGAGAAGAGAGGGTCTTTCTGGACTGATGATGATGAGTGTCTGCAGAGTTTTGGAGTGAATGTGAATGTGGTAATGATGGGAGATCTGAATGCAAGAGTGGGAAATGTCGCAGTTGAAGGCGTAGTTGGTATGCATGGTGTGCCTGGAAGAAATGAAAATGGGGAACAAATGATAGGGATGTGCGTTGAGCGAGAGATGGTGATTGGAAATACTCTGTCTGAAAAGAAAGATATTTACAAGTATACATGGGTGAGACATGAGGGTGGAAGGGTTGTTGACAGAGCATTGATGGACTATGTGGTTGTGTCCAGAAATATAATAGGAAGATTGTTGGATGTGGGAGTTCTGAGAGAGGAGAGTGGAGGTATGTCTGACCACTACCTGGTGGAGGGAAAGTTAAGGGTAGGTAAGAGATGGATGAGAGCTATGAGGGTTAGGTGTAGCAGGGAGGTTTTGAAAGTGAGTTGAATAAAAGAGAGAAAAAGATAGAGTATCAGGAGATTTTGAAAGATAAGTGGAACGCAGTGAAAGTTCAGGAAAATGGCAATGTGGAGGAGAAATGGCAGATGTTTAAGAGTGCTGTGGTGGGGGATGCGAAGAGGTGTCTGGTGTGAGGCGAGTGGGTGGTGGTGTAAGAAAAGGAAGTGAATGGTGGTGCAAGGAAGTAAGTATGGCTGTGGCTGAGAAGAGATTTGCATATGAAGTGTGGCTGCAGAGGAAGGATGAGATGTCATATGAGAGGTATAAGGAAAAGAGGAATAGAGTGAGAAGGGCTGTGCGTGATGCTAAAGTAGCAGCAGATAAGAGGTGGGGTGGGTGGCTGACTAAGAATTTTCAACACAATAAGAAAATGTCTTTGAAGGAGGTGAAAAGGGTGCGAAATGGGAGGGTCTGGGAAGGAAGAGCAAGTAAAAGCAGAGGATGGAAGGATGTTAATTGAGATGGATGCAGTAAGGAAGGGGTGGGCAGAGTATTTTGAAAGACTGTTAAATGTAGAGGAGGAATGGGTGGATGAGATTGTGGCGGATGGAAGGGTGCAAGGAATAAATCTGTTGGAAGAGCTGAATGATTCTTTGATCACAAAGGAGGAAGTGCAGGAGGCAGTAAAGAAGATGAAAAAAGGGAAAACTGCAGGTATGGATGGGTGTGCTGTGGAATGCAGGAAGGGTGGTGGAGTGACTATTGTTGACTGGTTAGTAAGACTGTTGAATGTGTGCTCTGTGAAAGGTATGATGCCAATTGACTGGGCAAGTGCTTGTGTGGTCCCGTTGTATAAAGGCAATGGTGATTAGTATGAATGTACTAGCTTTAGAGGTATAAGTCTGTTGAGTGTTGTAGATAAGGTGTATGGAAGAGTGTTAGTTAAGAGAGTTAGAGAGGGTACAAAGGGATTGATTGGTGATGATCAGTGCAACTTTAGGAGAGAGATGGGATGCGTGGGTCAGTTGTTTGCTGTGAGACAAGTGTGTGAAAAGTATTTAGCGAAAGCAAGGATGTGTTTGAGCATTCATGGGTTTAGAGAAAGCATACAATAAAATTGATAGGGAGGCTTTGTGGACTGTTTTAAGATTGTATGGACTTGATGGTAAGTTACCAAAAGGGGTGAAAAGTTTTAATGTAAATAGTAGAGCGTGAGTAAGAGTGGGAAATGCTGTGAGTGACTGGTTTCCCGAGAGAGTGGGGCTGTGGCAGGGATGTGTAATGTCACCTTGGTTATTTAATATTTATATGGATGGTGTTGTAAGGGAGGTGAATGCAAGAGTTTTAGATGGAAGTCTGAGTCTGATGAATGTTGATGGTGGAGAGAGGAATCTGAAGCAGCTGCTGTTGGCAGATGATACTGCGCTGGTGGCTGATTCAGAGGAGGGATTGAGACAGTTGGTAGAGGAGTTTGGAAGGGTGTGTGAAAGGAAGAAAATTGAAAGTAAATGAGAATAAGAGTAAAGTGATGAAGTGTACGAGATTGGTAGATGGTAGGGTGATAAATATAGTTTTGATTTGTGAGTTGATTGAGGAGGTAGAGTATTCTAAGTATTTAGAGTCACATGTTGCTGTGGATGGAAGAATATATGCAGAAGTGAAGTTTAGAATGAATGAATTAGGAAAGGTGCTGGGAGGAATGAAAAAAAAGCTTAGATGTCGTTCGCTTAGAATAGATGTAAAGAGAAGGCTGTAAGAGGATGTTGTGGTACCGACTGCATTATACGGGGCTGAAACATGGAATATGGATGTAGCAGAGAGGGAAAGTTTGAATGTGTTGGAGATAAGGTGTCTGAGGAGTATGTGTGGAGTGACGCGTATGGATCGAGTGAGAAATGATGAAGTGCGAAGGAGAACTAGAGTTGTTCGGGAGATGGCTGATCGAGTTGAGCAGCGGGTGTTGCAAAGGTTTGGGCATATGGAAGAATGGATAATGAGCGATTGGTGAAAAAGATAACTAGATCTGATGTGAGAGGTGTAAGGCTAAGAGGGAGACCACGAATAGGATGGATGGACAGTGTGAAGAGAGTGTTGAATGCGAGAGGGATGTCTGTTGAGCAAGGAAGAGTGGCTGTTCGTGACAGAAGTAAGTGGAGAAAAACTGTGAATGAATAAATGATGACGCAGCCCTGAGGGGATATTCTCCCGCATTTGGTCTGATCAGCTAATCAGGTCAGGTGCGGGTAAGGGGATGGGTCTATTATCATGTGGCAGGGGTAAACCAGTTCTGCTGTCGGGCCCTGCTGTGGATGTCACTGGTTGCACAGTGCAGTTGACCCTCCTGCGGTGTGGTGTGATGAGGATCAGTCCCTTCTCCCCTTTGGGGCTAAAATGCGAATGAATGTGTTTGAATGGATGAGTAAATGGGGAGTGTGTCGTCCTGTCTCGGCTACCTCCCTTTCCTTGGGGGAAACAGCCTACGTATATATATATATATATATATATATATATATATATATATAGATAGATAGATAGATAGATAGATAGATTATATATATATATAGATAGATAGATAGATAGATATACATATATAGATAGATAGATAGATAGATAGATATACATATAGATAGATAGATAGATATACATATATAGATAGATAGATAGATAGATAGATAGATATAGATATACATTGACGAAACTTCCATTGGACTTAATATTAAGGCATTCACTAGTGTGTGTGTGTGTGTGTGTGTGTGTGTGTGTGTGTGTGTGTGTGTGTGTTTAGTCAACCCAGACATCGGGCCTACTTCTTTATATCATACTTTATTTGGGTAAAAGTTTACCCTTCATTTTAATTAAACCACCTTGGTGTTAACTTGAATATAATAAGCTTTGTAAAACAAGATATGCTAACAGAGGGTTTCTTGAGTTTAATGGTGTGATGTGTTTCCCCCGAGAAGAGGATAGCGAGCTGCAGGAAAAGACTAACTTAATACCATAGTCCACATTGGTGAATGATTGCGCAGAATGAGGTCGGGAATTTCCTTTGATTTTCTTTCGTCTCCTTAGGAATAAGTACAGAAGCACTTGCTCCTGAGCCAATGACTACATTATTTGTTTCGGCCAAAGTAAAGCGTGGTCAAAAAACAGCTTTCATTTTGGTAAGTACTGAGAGGTCTATTGGGGTTGTGACACAGTTACTGCTACTACTACTACTATTACTACTAGTACTACAACTACTACTACTACTACTAATACTACTACTAGTACTACAACACAACAACAACTACTACTACTATTACTACTACTACTACTACTGCTACTACTACTAGTAATAAATAATAATAATAATAATAATAAAATAATATTATTATTATTAAATATAATGATACTACAACTACTACTACTACCACTACTACTACTGCTGCTACTACTACAACTACTACTACTACTGCTACAACTACTGCTACAACTACTACTACTACTACTGCTACTATAATAATAATAATAATTATTATTATTATTATTATTATTACTGATTATAAATACTTAACTACTCGAATATCCATAGGTGAAAGCATGTAAGACAGCAAACATAGGAATGATTGTTTGTTTGTTGACATTCGCCCCACACCTGTGGGGGCACGGGCAAAGTTAGACCTCGTCAGATATAGGCACAGCAAATGAGCTGTAAAAGCAGAAGGAAAGGAATTATAAATAAAAATAATATACAATATATAAATAAATAAACACCACGGGGCAATGTTCTAAGACATTGTCGGTGTAGTACAAGCTATCGAGGGGGAGGGTAATCGCTGACCGTTTGTAAAAGTACCGGGAAGGGTGAGCTGCCAGCTATCCTTGCCGCAACCAAAATGGCGTCGCCGGAACGAGCAAAGCTCCCACGTGGCTGAGCGTGGAGCAAAGATGTGACAGGACAGGTCAGAATGTAGTGGTAGAGGGGCTCTTCGAAACGCGACAAGCAGTGAGGACATGGTTCAGACTCCAAGCCGGCAATCTAATTATAGCATGGAAACCCCATGCGCAATCCCCGGAGCCTGACAAGGAGAAAGTTAGGTGAGCCCGGCGGGATTAAGATGGAAGTGTAGGACGAGGCCGCAGCATACCAGGCAGCAGATCGAGAGCCCTCAGTGATAGAGAGCTGGTTGTCTTCCCTAGTGAACCTGCAAAGAGTACTGGCAACCACCGAGAGAATATGCGAAGCATTAGGGCAGAGCCGAAAAGTAATGTCTGGGAGCGGGCTAGCGGAGCAAGCAGTCGCATCTGCAAGTTCATTTCCTGCAATCCCAACATGCCCAGGGACCAGTGAAAAATCACTGAGCCACCCCGCTGCCGGATGAAGGACTCTCCGTGCAAATATCTGTCTATCTATTGCCAGACGCCTCAATCCCGTTTGGGGTGGCCACAAACAAATCGCCTCCAAGTCGCCCTGTCCCCCGCCATTTCACTGCCCTGCTCCCAAATCACACCCCCCTCTCTCATATACCTCTCCACCCCATCCCTCCATCTCATCCTCGGCCTCCCCCTCCCTCTTCCCCCCTCCACCTCACATACACTCTCTTCGTCAGTCTTTCACCCTCCATCCTCTCCACATGGCCAAACCACCTCAGTGTGTTCCTCATAACGCTTCCTATCACATCCACATCCACACCACAAAGCTCCTTTATATCCTCATTCGTCAGCCTGTCTCTCCACGTGACTTCACAGGCTCCTCTTAAATAACTCATTTCCACTGCTCTCACTCTTGACTTGTGTCCTTCCAACAATGTCCAAGCTTCACTTCCGTACGTTAGAGTTGGTATCACAATACCGTCATGTAGTAACTTTTTCACTTCCATGCTCACTTCCCTGTTTCTTATCACTGCTTTCAAAGAACCAGCAACCTTTCTTCCCTGCTATACCCTTTCAAGCACTTCACTCTCCAAACCTCCATCCTTACTCATCACACTACCCAAATACTTAAACATACTCACATTTTCCAATTCCTCACCATCTAACCTCGCTGTACATTCACTAACTTCACCTCTCTCAAAGACCATCACTTTACTCTTCCCTGCATTCACCTTTAGGTTCCGTTTCTTACACACTCTCTCAAACTCATCCACCAAGCCTTGCAGCTCCCCTTCGTCTTCACTCAACAACACAGTATCATCTGCAAACAACAGTACAGGGAGTTTCCAAACACTATCCTCTCTCACCAGGGCCACTCCAACATCCAATACCCTACCTTGTACCTCTTTTATTACCCCATCCATGTACAGATTGAACAACCATGGAGACATGACACATCCCTTTTCAAACCAACTTTCAAAGAGAAAAATTCACTTAGTTCACCATCCACACGCACTGCAGCCTTCGCACCATCGTACATACTCTTCACAGCATTCAACAACTTCCCATCTACTCCATATATTCTTAACACTTTCCACAATCCTTGTCTATCCACACTGTCATATGCTTTCTCCAAATAGCTGTGAGTAAATACACGTGGTCCCCAAGGAAAAAGTCTCCAGGCACTGAAGAGAGGAGAGGTAATATGTGTGAATTGCCACATGAAGATGGTGATGGCCACTGGGGTGGCACAAGGCATCGAGCAGTGCCACCAGCTCTGCCTGAAAAGCGGAGATCCCAGGAGAGAGGCGCCAGGACTTTGTATAATTACCGAGGGCGAAAGGCGACCCCTCAGAACCATCAGAGCAGACCGACCCGTCAGTGAAATACACTACCGAAACATTAGATTTCATGGCAGCAACTCTACTGAATCCCTCCTGTTGGAGGATGGTATGAATAGAGTGGCGCGGTTGTGTCCTCAATGGGGTATAAAACAGTAAAAGGAGGAGAGCTCCAGGGAGCTGGAGCAGGATATCCCGGGCAAGGCATGTTGGGATCCCTGAACACCTCCGGTGCCACACCCAAGCTATGAACAACAGCTGCTGTGGCCTGAGCCAGGAATGCAATATGCATACATACCTACATCACTGTGCTGAGATATAGAAAATCTTTTATTCAAGTATATATATAAATTCAGTAAAATGAAGCAAAGTTAGACAAGCAGCTGAGTAAGAATTAATCAGATTAGTGGTTAGAGAGAGAGAGAGAGAGAGAGAGAGAGAGAGAGAAGAAGAAGAAGAAGAAGAAGAAGGAGTAGAAAATCCCTGTAGTTGGGATAGGAATTTGAGAGCTATTTCACATGTGATTCAGGCCTGATGAATAAAAGATGACTTCACCCTCACTCCCTTTCTACCTCCCTCCATTCAACTCTCTCTCTCTCTCTCTCTCTCTCTCTCTCTCTCTCTCTCTCTCTCTCTCTCTCTCTCTCTCTCTCTCTCTCTCTCTCTCTCTCTCTCTCTCTCTCTCTCTCTCTCTCTCTCTCTCTCTCTCTCTCTCGTCCTTTTATTTATATTATTGTCGTTTTCTGTCACGCTTGTTTTTCTTTCCTTAAATACACGTGAATGATCCTTCCACTTCCCGTCTTCACACCGTTTCTTCTCTCTCTGTGTCTGTCTGTCTGTCTGTCTCTGTCTCTGTCTCTCTTCCTGTCTGTCTGTCTCTGTCTCTGTCTCTCTTCCTGTCTGTCTGTCTGTCTGTCTGTCTGTCTGTCTCTCTCTCTCTCTCTCTCTCTCTCTCTCTCTCTCTCTCTCTCTCTCTCTCTCTCTCTCTCTCTCTCTCTTTCATTTTATTTATACTATCGTCCTTTTCAGTCAAGCTTGTATACATTGCCTAATTACACATGAATGATCATTCCACTTCCCGTCCTCACACCATTTCTTCTCTCTCTCTCTCTCTCTCTCTCTCTTTTAATTATACTATCGTCCTTTTCTGTCACGTTCGTTTACTTTGTCTAATTAATTACACACAAATGATTCATCAGCTTCTCCTCCTTACATCATTTTGCCTCTCTCTCTCTCTCTCTCTCTCTCTCTCTCTCTCTCTCTCTCTCTCTCTCTCTCTCTCTCTTTTATGCATGAATTAACAGCTCTATAATGCAAAGTCTCTTATCTATCATATTTTACGTGTTATTTTAATGCCACAGGAAATCTCTTCTAAGTACGAGTTGGTATCCACGTAGAAATAAATATATCTGAAAATGAGACCAGATATATATATTTACAAACACTAGATCCGGAGGTGAGGAGCATCTTTATACAACTGCTTATTAGAGAGAGAGAGAGAGAGAGAGAGAGAGAGAGAGAGAGAGAGAGAGAGAGATCATAGGAAGGGAAAGAGATGAATGAAGAAAGAACCCGTAAGCCTAAAAGAAATTTGTGAGAAGAGAGACGGAAGGAACGGGATTTGAAAGAGAGGGAAAGCGAGGTCGAAGATAGGCAGGGAAGAAGAAGGATAGGAGAAAGAAAGAAGGAAATTAAATGATGTGCAATGGGTTAACATCAAATGAGATTATGGGATTTCACACACACACACACACACACACACACACACACACACACACACACACACACACACACACATAGAGAACGAAAAGAAAGGGGATGGGAGACAAGAGGGAAAGGGAAAATGGACTGAAGGAGGTGAGGCAAAGAAGGAACAAAGGAGAACATAAAGAACGCAGAGAAGGAAGGTGAAACAGAGGAGAGGCTGAAAATAAGGAAGGCAAAGAATTGAAAAAAAATATTGATTGAAAGATGTAAAAGGAAAGAAAATAGAGAGAGAGAGAGAGAGAGAGAGAGAGTACAGTGAGTAGAAATGATGAATGTGGGGGAATGCAGGAGATGACAGAAAACTTAGGGAATGTGAATTTACAGGGAAAGGAGGGAAGAAGGAGAGTGTGAGAGAGACAAGTTAAAGGGATTTGAGGAAATCCTGAGACGAGGGGAGGATATATCAAGGGAAGTAAAATCGAGGTTGGGAGGGAGGGGAAGAAGAAGGGAGTGAGGGAGAAGGGGGAGAGGAAGGAAGGGAGAGAGGAAGAAAGGAAAAGAGGAAGGGAGAGGAGTGAGCGTTGAGGACAGACAAACAGACAGAGGCAGATGCGGGAAGTGGAAAGAGGGAGGTAAGAAAAGGTGAATAGGGAGGGAAGGGAAAAACAAGGGAGAAGAACGCAGAAGGAAGGGACAGAGTGTAGGAGAGAGATCGATAAAAAGGACGAGGGGAAGGAGGAGAAATAAAACAGAGTGATGGTAGGTAAGGCACAGGGAAAGGAGGAGCATAGAATGAAGGGAGAGTAGGAAGGAGTAAAGAACACTATGTGAGGATGAGGGTGAGGATGAGGAAGATGTAGAGAAGGAAAGAGGGGGAGAAACTGCTACCGATATCATATTTCTCTCTCTGTTTATATCTATTTATCTATCTTCGTTTCTCTATGTATCAGTTCATTTACCTGGCTGTTTATATTTCTATGTCTCTATCTCACCGTCCCTATCTCTCCTCTACCTCCCGTCCACCACTCTCTTTTCATCTCGTTTCTCTCCTCCACAAATATTGGGAAAGATTTTTTCTCCAAATCTAGTTAAGATTGATTTAGTCGTCCCTCGCACATCTGCCCAGCGTAGCAGCCAACACGATAACATTCCTTGAACAACACACTCACTGCCCGAACACAACAGAATGCAGTGCGAAGCACTCATTGATTATAAAACCTGTGACCACCAGTTGGTCTCAGGGCTGTATGTCTGACTTTGCTCTTTGCCCTTCTTCTCCTTCCGATTGCTCTAAAACACTAATTGCTTTCACTTCCTTGGTTCTTAGCCCCTCGCCTCCCTGTGGCTCTCTAGCCTTGCCTCTCTCTCTCTCTCTCTCTCTCTCCAACACTTCCTCTCCCCCTCTCCACAACCCCACCTCCATCCATCTCTCAAACGCTAACCACGTCCCTCTTCCCAACCCTCTATCCCTCCCTTTGTCCACCCCATCGCTGTCCCCTATCCCCAACCTTACTTTCTTCCCTTTTCCCTCATTCAGCCTCCCTTCTTTTCTATGAAAGGAGCTTCCTTCCCACTCCCTCACCCTCTCTTGCTTTCCATTCCTTCAGTCTTGTTTTCATACCTGCCTCTGCCGCTGTCCGTTGCACCCATCTTGCTTCCCTGTCTGGCCCTCTGCCTCTCCCTGCCTCCTCACTCACCTGTTTACCTCCCTGGCTCCTCTCCTTATTCCTTGCTTAAACCCCTGCTGGACTACTTTGCTCCCCGATATCGTTCCTCCCTTCCTCCCTACCTTTCTGCCTCCCTTCCTGAATATCTTTCTCCTTATGATTCATAATCCCTTCCCCCAACCCTCTGTCCTTGACTCTGTTGCTCTCTGCCATTAGCACCCGAATCCTCTCTGTCTTCCCGTTTTCCTGACTTATATTCTCCTTGCCTCTTTGCCATTTTATTTCCCTGGCTTTCTGCTTCACTGCTTGTACATTCCCCTCGTCTTATACTGCATCACTTTCCTCAACATCATTTGTCTGCCTCATTATACCCTACCTCATCCCCTCTCTCCGCACCTGCCGTTTCATTTTCTGCTACCTGACACTGCATCGTCCCGCCTCCGTGCCAACCTGTCTCCAAGTCCTCCCTGTCTCTCACTAACATCCATGTCAAGTTGTACGTCCGTCTCTTCCTCGCTCTGCTTCTCGGCCTTCCTCTCTACCCCCTGCTGCCTCTCACTGCCTTGATGTCAAACTGTTCATTGCCTCAACCTTTTTGCTGCATCTTATTGTTGCCTTACCCTGTCTCCCAGCTGCCACTGTCTGCCTCGCCCTCTCCTCACGCCGCGTCTCCTGCCTCTCCCTATCGCCCTGTGCCTTGTCGTATCTCTTCATAAGACAGCATTTCATTTCCATCTCTACCCTGTCTCATTCTAGCTCCCCTTCTCAAGCTCTGTCTCTTCCCCAGCCGCTCCAGCTTGTCTCTGTTACCGCTGCCTCTCCCTTGCCAACCCCCTCTTATCCTGCCTCTCCTCAGTCTCTCTAATCATGCTATTGTCTCCCTCTACCTCCCCTACCACTGCCTCCCCTACTCTCTCTCTCTCTCTCTCTCTCTCTGCGTACCTTGTTTCCCCCGTTTCTCAGCTACCTCTCATTTCCTCCCTCTGCATCTCCCCAGACCTCTGCTGCCTCCCTCTGCCTCTCCTTCTGCCTTCCCCCTCCTCCCTCTACTTATTCTCCTATCTCCCTTTGCCTCTTCTACATCTCCCCCTACTTTCTCTGTCTCCCCTTCATTCTATTTCTACCTTGCCTGTCATGTATGTCCTGCCTGCCCTTTATGCCCTGCCTGCCCTTTATGCCCTGCCATATCTTTATGCCCTACCTGTCCTGTATGCATTGTATGGCCTGCTTGCCCTGTATGCCCAGCCTGTCCTGCCTGCCCTGTAAGCCATGCCTGCCCTGTATGCCCTGCCTGTCCCATATGCCCTAATTGCCTTGTATGCCCTGCCTGTCCCATATGCCCTAATTGCCTTGTATGCCCTTGCTGCCCTATACGTCCTATTTGCTCTGCCTGCCTTATATGCCATGCCTTCGCCACCTCCTCCGCTCAGCAGCCCACCAGGACAAGCCACGTTCGAGGAAAACCTTAAAACTTGACATTACTTTATTTGTGTGTGTGTGTGTGTGTGTGTGTGTGTGTGTGTGTGTGTGTGTGTGTGTGTGTGTGTGTGTGTGTGTGTGTGTGTGTTTCGTATCAAAGGTTGATAACTGAGTTCCTTGTTGTGAGCGACTTCTTATAATGAATATGGTTGTGACAGAGGTTGTAGCTGTTCCGTTAGTGACTGCTGTGTTGGCGCCTATTGTGACCGCATGAAGTAATGGTGGTAGCTGTAGTCGTATTTGTAGTGGAGTTTGTTTTAGTGATGTTGAAGTTATGGTTGTTGAAAGACGCGCGGTTTGGTGTATTGTTAAGACAGGTGTGGTTTTGTGTACTATAGCTGAAGTTATGGTTGTTACGACAGGTGTGGTTTGTTGTGTTGTACAGTTAAAAATATGATTAAGGCAGGTTTTGTTTGGTGTATTGTAAGTAGTTAAAGTTACGGATGTTAAGACTGGAATCGTTTGGTGTATTGTAGGTGAAGTTACAGGTGTTAAAACAGGTACAGTTTGGTGTATTGTGTTGTGAAAGTTACCATTGTTAAGATAGGTATGATTTGGTTTTGGTGGTGGTCATAGGTAGCGTTATAGGTGAGACTGAAAATCGAAAGTTGTTATGGCTGTATTTGTAGTATCGACTCCAGAAGTTGCCTTCCTCCTGCCTTTCTGTAACTGTGTATCAGTTAACGTAAATCAAACTACCGGTTGGTTAAAATATGTATGGTCTATACGCAACTTTACCCAAGCTATACTCGTTTTACTCTAATTTGGCCTAGAAATACCATTTCTCCATCTTGAATGCCGAGTTGTAAAATAGATTTATGTTACAAAATGGGTGATAATTACAGACTAGTGCTATGCAAAAGATGTAGAGTTATGACAATGTGTTTTTTTTTCTGCTTCTGAATTATGTGTAATAAGCTACAAAGGATAGAAATCTAGGCCAAGTTAGAGTGAAGAAAGCATGGCATAATGTTTAATATTACTGGCTGACGGGAGGTGGAACCGATCTTTTACAGGCAACTGTACTTGAAGTTGTGGTGGTGGTGTGCTTGTGGTTGTGTTGGTTGGAGAGAGAGAGAGAGAGAGAGAGAGAGGGGGGGGGACTATACATACGGTCACTATTGTAGTTTTGGTGGTGTCTATAAATTAAGTCACATTGTTTTATGCTAGAATTGTGGTTACTGTTTAGTAGTTGTAGTGAAGGTCGCTGTGATAGTTGTAGTTGCTGTTGCTGTTGTATTTATAATTGTGGTGGCTCCTTCTTGTGTGTGTGTGTGTGTGTGTGTGTGTGTGTGTGTGTGTGTGTGTGTGTGTGTGTGTGTGTGTGTGTGTGTGTGTCCGACTCTAGGCATAGGTTTTAACAGCCATTTCCCTGAGGCCCAGCAGTCCTACATATCATACATCACCACATGTCACCATTTCGGTGCTAAAACCTACCCTCGAAATTGGATACGTGGTAGGGCTGTCTCGTACGGGACTGGTGTATTGGTATTAGCGTGGGAGTTTTTATAATATGAATAGGTTCAGTCTGTCTACAAAGATACAATTGTCCTGCTTGCTTTAGTTTAGGCACTGCACTGGATATGTGATCAACGCCAGCAATATCTGGGGCGGCCTGAGAACATCACATTTCTGGGTAAAATGTGGTGGAGGTTGCACTATATCTCTTGCTCAGTCTCTAGGTTCATTTTGAAGTCAGCGAGCATTGATCGAATTAACCCATTTAAAAAATTCTGGAGTGAAACTTAATCATTTGCTCAGCCTCATCTCAAATACCAGCTTCACTTTCAAGTCAGCTCAGGGAACCTTGGAGCTAGACCACTAACCATGCTCAATCTCATATCAGAGGTCAATGTTATTTTTCGGGAGTCAGCATAATTATACCAGTGCTAGTTCACCTCACATAATGTTTGGATAAGACCAGGAGTGTTTTACTAGCCCGTTAGTTTGTTTGTTGGCTTTATCAAGGCAAATGTTAACTTCGGTCATATTTTGTAGGCAAGTCTATTGTACCTGTATGTTTCAATTCTACCATGCCATACTTTTGTCCAATCACGATTAGCCATTCCACAGTATTACAACGCCCAGTGGCAATTGTACGTACCGTCGCTAGCTGTTTTCTGTGTTAGCTAGGCCTGCAGCTAAAGAATCTCACCTGCAATACCCTGATGTTCAAGAAAGAAATTTCTGCCAAGGTTACACTGCAAGAATCCAGAAACACCCCACTACATTTAGACTTCCAAATCCCCTCCCCTTTTGGCATGTCATATTACGTGTACACCATCATGTCCTCATATTATCCTAGGTCCACATATATACTTCGTCTGAGCACACAGGGTCACATACTTATACTATACATGTACCTGGACAGGGACACAAACACACACACACACACACACAAACACACACACACACACACACACACACACACACACACACACACACACACACACACACACACACACACACACACACACACACACACTCACACACACACACACAAACTATTCTTGGATTTACCAAAAGATGTTTTTAATATGATGTTTCACTTATCTGGTTCCCTAAAGGACTAGGTATCCTCCTGCATTTCTTTTGATTTATTTTATCTATTGTCCTAACATGTGTACAAACTATCTATCTAATTGTCGACCATTTAAACCATTATTGCCCTAACTGCAAGGATCTGGGGTTTAGCTACTTAATCCCGACAGTTAAGGCTTGGGTAACTAATTGGGGGAGGCGGTGGCTCAATTGGTAGAGAGGTGGCCTGCAGTCCTACCGGACCCACAAGGCCGGGACAGGGAACAATTTATGGGTTTGAAATTCTTTAAAAGTAGACTTTACTGATCTACCGGAAGACCCTCCGACATGTCATAAAAACACCCCCGCTAATACCAGTACTCTAGTCCTATATGGGACAGTCCTAGCATGTATTCAGTATGGATGGAAGGTGTTAATGTCGAAGTGGTGACTTGTGAAGATGTAGGAGGACTACTGGGCCTTGGGATATGCCCTGAGGATAGACCCTGAAGCCTTTGCCCAGAGTCGGACACATTAAAAAAAAAAAAACATCAGCGGGCAACTCTTAATGCCTCTATCATTTAATGACAAATTTTACTATCATCAGCGTTAAAGCTCGGCCGGCTCCAACACCCTGCGCACCGTCAGACACTCTCTGATTACCGCAATGGTAGGCTGTCTCTCTACGCCGCCCTGGTCAAGTCCTGAGTTCTCAAGCTGAATGTAGTTGTAAACAGTCTAGTCTACAAAAACCTATTCAGTTTGGGGTACGTTCAAGACGAGGTGAACATAAACATTTAATGTTTTTTTTTTCTTATGCAAGGAAGAGGGAACCAAAGGCCACGGACCTGCAAATTGCCCCCATCTAAAAAAAAAAA
The DNA here is from genome assembly GCF_032717465.1 of Coenobita brevimanus. Lineage (NCBI taxonomy): Eukaryota > Metazoa > Arthropoda > Malacostraca > Decapoda > Coenobitidae > Coenobita > Coenobita brevimanus. The sequence goes on along the minus strand of NC_136957.1, from coordinate 5,855,044 downwards.
AAAAAAGAATAAATAAATAAAAATAACAGAGTCAAATTCAAGATCCATGCATTTCGAGATGCCTGGACACACTGTGTTTGAAAGACTGGAGATCGTAGGCGGAAAGAAAACAGACAGAGGGAAACAGTTTCAGAGTTGACTTGTTGCATACATGGAGAACTGGGAGTAGCGGTTAACTCTTGCACTAGAGAGCTGGATAGAAAAGGGATGAGAGCTTGTTGCTAGACGGTTGGTATGCACCCGCAGTACTGGTGGAGGGATGCAAGCAGACAGTTCAGAGGAGCAGTCATCACTGAAGCAGCGATAGAAAAGAGATAAAGATGCAATAATGTGGCGAAGGGACAGAGGTTGAAGGGAACCAGTAAGAGGAGAAGAGTTAATGAGGCGAAAAGCCTTTGACTCCACCCTGTTGAGAAGAGCTGTGTGGGTTAGCCTCCCCACACATGAGAATTGTACTCTATACAGGGGCGAATAAAACCCGTGTATAGAGTCAACAAATGTGCAGGGGTATACAAGATACTGTCGGCTTTGCACACTTAATCTCTTGGAAGCAGATTTTACAAAAGAGGTAAAAATCTTCTTTCCAAGATAAATCCCGAGAGAATGAAACCCCAGGTATGTTTCAAGATGATGCAGGACTGAGTTGGATATTGTTAAAAATTAGAGCGTACCACTCGGACCCGCTACACACACACACACACTTCCGGCAATCTTGTCACGATAAACATAATCAGCATTTTCCTTTCCGTGCACCTAAGCTTATTATGTGCTGCTGTATTAAGCTCACTTAATCTCTCTCTCTCTCTCTCTCTCTCTCTCTCTCTCTCTCTCTCTCTCTCTCTCTCTCTCTCTCTCTCTCTCTCTCTCTCTCTCTACCTATCATTTGTTTTCCTGTTTATTTTATGTTTTGCCTATTGTCTATTTTTGTTGTTGTTTTTGCCATTACACCTTTAATTTACTGTAATCTCAGCAGAATGAATTCTCGAGTTATTGGGAAAAATGTTGGTGTAAAAAAAAAAAAAATGAAGTAGAAGCCATCTCACGATGGGATTTCACCACCTGCGTAGCCGGAAAGGTTTTCGTCTGCAAATAATTTTGCACCTCCACTTCTGATTTGACGCAAATTGACGACGAAAAACATGTAGAAACAAAGACAGCCAGCCAACCTCACAGCTGAAAACATTACCACTCCGATCGTTTCGCAACGCGGGTGGTAGGCGAGTGGAGTGGTAATGTTTTCAGTTGTGAGGCTGGCTGGCTGGCTTTATTTGTGTGTGGGTAAACAAGATATCTCATGAACGGCTTGAGCTATCAGCATGCAGCTTTCAGGGTATGAAGATATGGCCCAAATCCTGGACAAGTTCGAAAACTGACACTCGAGGTCGTCACCAAAATGGCTGCCAAGGGTCAACTAGTTGACCTTAGGTGCCCTAGATCCCAAGTGCCCATTTCCCAGCCTGTCGAGGCTTTTGGTCATATCTTGAAACCCTGAAAGTTTCATTTTGATAGCTCAAGCCGTTCATGAGATATCTTGTTTATCCACACAAAAAGTCAGCCAGCCAACCTCACAACTGAAAACGTTACCACTTCACTCGCTTCGTAACGCGGGTGACAATTAGATGTCGGGCTGGGGAAGGTACAGTTGGGCGATTTGAACATCGTTAAAATTGATTTGTCTAATGTTCCACAAGGTTCATCGATATGAGAGAGAGAGAGAGAGAGAGAGAGAGAGAGAGGTGGTAGTAAACCCCTTTCATATAGGAATGATGATGATGATGATTATGCTAATGATGACGATGAGGAGAAGGATGATGACTCTGATGCTGATCATGATTTGAAGGAGGAAAAAGATGCTTCTGCTGCTGCTGCTGATGGTGACGGGAAACAAAAGAGAAGAAGAAGCAGGAGGGAAGTAAGGAGCAGATGATCAAGTGGGAGCAAGGAGGAGAGATAAGGAAAAAGAAGAAAGGAAAGAAAAGGAGAGGAAGAAGGAACCGGAGGAGGGGAGCAGGAGATGAAGGGGTGGGAGAGGGGAGCAGGGTGGGGAAGGGGAATCGGAACATGCAGAGGGAGGAGTAGAGGGAACTTTGTTGGTGGGGGGGGTAGACAGGGGGGAAGGGAGGGAGGAACAGGTACTGGGAGACTTGACTTTCAGCCTTAAGAGAGAGAGAGAGAGAGAGAGAGAGAAACTCCGGTTTTTCTGTACATTTGGCAAAGGTTTCCATAAATAAGGGAAAATGGCACGGTGTGTTTTATCACCCATTTTGTTTTCTTGTACCAAGACTGTTTTTAAGAAAACTGATTCTTCATTTTTCCAAGGTACTGAATCTTTCTGTAATTACATTACCATGACTGGGAACTGTCTGCAATTCAGAATATTTGCTGTAAAAGGCTTATCCCACTAATTAACTGGTTAGATATACTGCAAAAATGGTATCTGCAACCGACCGTCCAATTCCATATACTGGGAATGTTGTGTTTTATCCTGCCTGTCTGTATCATCTTTACGCATATTCTGGCATGATGCAAGTACGCTGTCGACTCAAGTACTCGTCATTTCTGTATTGCAGTAAATATGTATATATTCATGTATTTTATGTTTGAATGTATGCATGTCTGTCTGTATGTATACCCTTACTCCTTAGCACACACCCCGTAAGTCCTGGACCCCATCCTTCAAAACAGCATCGGGACTCAGTGAGTGTCACTGTATTTGGCCGCCTTTGTGAGTGCGGCGTAAAATAAAGTCAAAGGGATGACAACCACGACGACGGCGACGATGATGATGATAATGATTGATGGTGATGATGATTGATGATGATGATGGTGGTGGTGATGATTGATGGTGATGATGTTGATGATGATGATGATAGCAGGGAACGGAGAAGATGAGGACAAAGAGAGGGAATGGTGAGAGAAGTGTGAGGAAGGAAAGGGCAAGACAAAGATAATGGGTTAGACAGTTAAGGCGAATGACCTCACTGTCCGGGGTGACTGAGGCATGGAGGCAGAGAAGGAGGAGGGTGGAGGAGTCGATCATGCAATGTTGAAGAAATGGAGGAGTGACAAGTATTAAGGTGGTGAAATGAGGTGGAAGAGACTGGGCGGAGGAATGGGGAAGTGGAAGAAATTAGAATGAAGAAAAGTAGGAGTGAAAGGTTAGACTGAAGGCATAATGGGGGTGCATAGTTATGGTTTTATATCAGGTGCAGGTCTGCCTTGTTTTTAAGTAACTGCGCCGATTTTAAATTTCCAATCATCTGTCTCACTGAATAACCCTATGATAACTCGAGTGGCAATGATTTGGGGAATAAAAAAATAAGTCATTTATTTCTGTAGTCTTGGTATTACCATTATGTGACACGCATTAATGCTTTCATACGCACTCTCACGGCAGTTCAGTCAGTGCGGAAGAGAGTGTGAGAGAAAGCATCCCTCTTTCTGCACCCGAAAGTCTGTGTTGGCTAGAGGTAAGATTTTAGGAAAACGCGGAGAATAATTAATGGCAGAAAAAAATGATTAATTGTAGCCTGTATTTTTATGTTGTGTTAGTGTGGGATTGTGTTCTATGATGTCAGTGTAGAAAATTATCAATAAATGACTTTACAGAACCATCGTATGTCTTTCCGTGTCATCTAGTGGCGCGTGGCAGCTGAGGCAGGGTGTGGAAGGCATGGGCACACGCATTATTGAGTTCAGCTCAGAGTAGAAGAATGAGGTGAAGAGGTGAATCTGTGTCTCATGTGGAGTCTCCTGATCCAGATACCTACTACGGTCATGCCTGTGCTGCTCTTCAGCTTCCTGAGTGTGATGCTGTTGGGATTGGAATCTGCTGGAATGAGCATCAGAAAGGAGCAGAATATGGAGAATCCCCTAGGGAGTGACATGGCTACAGACACTGATTTTCTTTACCGGCCAATTATATATCAGTATATTCCCCACGAGACGACTATAAACACTTTTGGCCACGACGAGGAAGCTACAATAACGGAGAGTCCCTGCAAGACAACAGAACCTGTCTTTCTATATACGACGACAGAAGGGGTCAGCCTCATACCATCGAGAGCTTTCATTCCAGAGCCGTCATGTGGGATGTGCAAGGTGGGAGTTGATGGAATTTGTGTGGTGGACTATTCCTGTGTCGACAGTGGACAGCAGCCAAGATCTGATGTTAGTGGAGTACTGGAGGAGGAGGAGGAACCTTCACTGGAAGCAAGTACATATATATGAAGGAACTGGAGGAAGACTAAGCAAATGCATCAACAGTAGAATGTATTCATGTTAGTTATCTTAGATATCAAAGGTGTATATTAGTATCAGCGATGGACGCTTAAAGAGCCGAAGAAGTTGCCATTTCATTGAACTTTCAACCTTAATAAAGTGGCGACAGAGAGAAAAAGTCATGCAGTTTAGGAAAATGGTGTATAACGAAAACACTTCAGTGCTATATAATTTGAATATCATATATCTATATATATATATCTATCTATCTATCTATATATTATATATAGATACATATAGATATATATATATGTATATATATCTATATATATCTAAATATAATTATATATGTACATATATATATATGTATATCTATCTATCTATCTATCTATCTATCTATATATATATATATATATATATATATATATATATATATATATATATATATATATATATATATATATATATATATATATATATATATATATATATATATATATATATATATATATATATATATATATATATATATTTAGATATATATGTATATATATATGTATATGGTATATATATATATATATATATATATATATATATATATATATATATATATATATATATATATATATGTATCCATCTATCTGCATATATAAATATATCTATCTATCTATATATCTATATGTATATATCTTTCTATCTATCTATCTATATATCTATATACATATCTATCTATCTATGTGTATATCTATATTTATATCTATATACGGTATATCTATCTATCTATCTATATTTATATCTATCTATCTATATCTATATCTATCTATCTATCTATCTATCTATATATATATATATATATATATATATATATATATATATATATATATATATATATAGTTATATATATAGTTATATATATAGTTATATATATATGTATATATATATATATATATATATATATATATATATATATATATATATATATATATATATATATATATATATATATATATATATATATATATATATATATATATATGTATATATATATGTATATATAAATATGTATATATATATATGTATATGTATATATATGTATATATATATATATATATATATATATATATATATATATATATATATATATATTGAAATAAAGCATAGTATCCAGTCACCCGCACCAGCGATTCACCATTGTGCCCCCGGAAACTCCCAGATACCCCCACAAGGATCCGACAGAGGAGCAGCAGCAGCACACCGAGACTCGGTGCAACAACGGCACAAGTCAGCCCGGGCAGTACGCCCGCATGACTCGGAGCCCTCCCACTGTCACCATAGCATGAATCCTGCACTACCTTTTGGGCGAGGTTCCACCAATCCATCTCGGGGTGGAGCTGTCTGTCCAGCTCCTACCAGTGCCCCTAAGGAGTTGGCCTCTAGCCACTCCCGCCTTCTTCAGGAGTCGGCCAGTAGCCTCTCCAAAGGTGTCTTCCCTCTTGGGACGGCCAGTAACTGCCTACCCCTCACTAAGGAATCGGCTAGTAGCCGACCTGAGGGTAATAAGGAGACAGCCTGTAGTAGCTCCCACCTTCGTCAGAAGGTGTCCTTCTGGAGACAGCCTGTAGTCGCTCCACACCCCCTCCTAAAGGAGTCGGCCTATAGCCACTCCCACCTTCGTCAGATGGTAGCCGCTCCATAGGCATTGTCTCTGAGTCGGCCTGTAGCCACTCTACACCATTCCCGCCGGAGTCGGCCTGTAGCCGCTCCCACCTTCGTCAGATGGCCGGTATCCACTCCGAAGGCGTTGCCCCTGAGTTGGCCTGTAGCCACTCCTTGCACCAGCTGAAGGAGTCACCCTGTAGTCGCTCCCGCCCTCGTCAGATGGCTGGTAGCTGCTCCGAAGGTGTTGCCCTCGAGTTGGCCTGTACCCTCTCCACACCCCTCCTGCAGGAGTCGGCCTGTAGCCGCTCCCGCCTTCGTCAGACGGCCAGTAGAAAGTTTCCTGGTCAGAATTTTCCACGCAAGGAGTTTCGTTGTGATAAATTTTTCCTACAGTAATTTTCTGCAAAATATATTTTGATGATCAAAAGAATTCAAAAGCATTAGGGGCAAGACTTTCCCTACTACAAATATCCCTGTCAGTAATTTCGCTTGTCAGATTTTTTCTCACCATCATTTTCACCAGCAGAATTTTCAGTTTTCGAATATTTTCATGTTTAGAAGTTTTGCTTGTATTTTTGGTTCCGAACAGTTTCCTTGTGGAATATTTCCAAGTCAGGAGTTCCCTCGCTTGATTTTTCCTTGGTATATTTATGTTATTGACAAAAACATTGACTTTGCTTCTTTCCTCTTATCCTCTTCCTTCCCCCTCCAATCCCATCCCCGTCCCCCCCGCGTCACGCCTCTTCAACACCTTCGCATTATCCGTTTTTCACTTAAACTATTATCTGATGATTTTCCTCATCATTTTTTCTTCCATAAAAGTTTTTTTTTTTTTTTTCCTGCAAAAGCATACCTGGGTCTCCTCCTCCCCTTGTATTCATCCCATTGCTTCCCTCCATTTTCCTTCTCTCCTTCCCTCCTCACTCGTATCCCTCCCGATATAAGTATAGGTTCTTATTGATTTTCTTCACCCTACATACTTTTTGTTGACCCTCTCCCGTCCAATCTTTCAGACAACGACAGTTTTTCCTTACCAAAATATTTCCTGCCAAAACACTTCAACTACTCCTTTATTCCTCCCTTATTATTCCCCTTCCTTTTTAATCATTCTGTTTGTCTCTCTTTTGGCCTCTCCTTCACCCTACTCCCCGTCGCAACACTTTTATGTTGTTGTTGTTTTTCAACAATCATTTCTTTGCTCATTTTTACACTATTTGTCTTCGCCAACTTAGTTTTCTGATTTTGCCCTTTCTTTCGTTTCTCCTTTCCTCTATCTCCTTCCTCTACCTTTTGCCTTACCTCCCTTCCTCCCCTACCCTTTTCTCCTTCTCTTATCTCTCTCTCCTCTCTTAATTTTTCTTTACCACTTCCCCCTTCATTCCTCTCCTTTTTACACTCTCCTTCTCGCTTACCTTTACCAGCACCGTCATATTTTTCCCACTTTAAAATATCTCCGTTCATCATGCCCTTCCCAGTTTTCCAGGGCGTCATAACGAAATACGTCATATTTGCTCGCTCATAATTTATTCCACACGACGAACACATCTTCTGTATCGCTGGACACATTTTGCTTACAATATTTTCTCCAAATTTATATCCATCATCTATGTTCTCGGAAAGATTATGGAGTCCATTTTTATTGCCAAAGTTTTATCCATGTTCAGTGGATGGATTCCCAATTTCCCTTTGGTTCACGTAGCTTATGTTGTAGCTGGTATGGATTTATTCATACCAAGTCAACAGTTCACTAAAAGATCGAACTTTCCAAAATGGTTTGATAGCAACTGTACCCGAGCAACGTCCTGAAGGTCATTAGCATATAATTCCTACTTAAAGTAAAAAAAACATCTGTATCACTTGGTCAACTGAAAATTGCTAGAAACCATGCAAAACCATTAATAAATCTTGCTATATCAAACTTTCTCCAAAATTAAGCATGAAGACTACTTAACAACCCAAATGACAATAGAATATTCTGGTCGACTCTCAATTCTTTCAATAATAACTTTAACAAGTCATCACCCATTCCCCTACTAAAATCTTCAGATGGCAACATTATAAATGACCCTCGCTGAAAAACGAATATCTATGCAAGTACATTTGCCAGACATTCTACCTTAGAGGATGTCAGACAAAATGTCCTTGTACTAGAAGATGACTCTTCCGAAATTGTTACACTTAAAATACGAACTGAATACGTAAAATTTATCCTCGACAATTTACCTACCAACAGAGCTCCAAGTCCAGATGGAATTCCTCTAATTGTTTTGAAGAGTTCCCCAGAACTGGCCTCTGGTCTAGCTAAATTACTCAGACTATGCATATGTACTTCTTCACTCCATAATTCATGGGAAAAAATAATAATATCCACCAAATTCCTAAGAAAGGAAATTCCTCTGACCGCTCTGATTACAGACCAATAGCTATCACATCTTTTGGTAAAGTATTTGAAATTGTAATTAATAAGCACATAGTTAAACAGCTTGAATCCAACAACTTAATTAGTGATAGACAATTTGGTTTTTGCCATGAAAGATACACCAGTGACATACTCAGTCTCCTGACTCATACCTTCCATCAATCAGTTGACCAACATGGAGAAACTCATGCAGTAGCCCTTGAAAACTCTGCTTTCCTCATATCATAGCGACAGAAGAATAAGAGTAAAAGCAGATGATGTATATTCCAATTTCCACTCAATCAACGCCGGCATGCCACAAGGATCAGTTCTGGCGCCAACCCTCTTCCTAGTTCACATTAATGATCTCTTATCTGTCATCCACAGTCCCATCCATTCATATGCAGATGACTCATCACTTCACAGTTCTTTGACGCTCAAACAAACATTTACTAAGTTTAATATCTCTAACTCCAAACCCAGTACAGCCATCTCCATCAAGCAAGCCTAATTTAAGATCAGTGAACTGGGACAAAATAACCTTGTCTCATTTAATGCTATATAACCAAGTACTGTACATATAGTTTGCTAATAGACAGATATTGCCAGATTCGTATATTACATTCAGTGATACTAATATCCTCATCTCCAAGAGTATTGACATTTTTGGTGTTTCACTTAACAATGCCCTCACCTGGACCTCTCATGTCAGATCACTTGCTAAAACCACTTCAGAGAAACTTGGATTATTATACAGAGTCCGCAACTTCTTCACTGATGGGCAGTTAGCTATAATTTATAAGAGTCATGTGCTCTCTCAGCTTTAATATTGCTCACCCTTGTGGAATGGATGTGGAGAGGTTGCACTAAAACAACCAGGCAAAATTCAGTACAAAGCTGTTGGAATTATGAATAACCCTCCAATTACAAATAACTACCTACCGTACATGTAAGAAGGAATGTTGCCTCTCTCGCATTATTTTATAGATACTTTTATGGCAAACGCTCAGACTAAGTTGTGTCCATTGTGCCACCTCTCCATGCCTTTTCTCTTGCTTCAAGGGCATCTGGTAGCGCTCATGACTGTAATGTAACACAGCCATATTGCAGAACTTCTGCCTATCAGAATTCTTTTACTCCCTGAACTGTATCTCTCTGGAACTCGCTTCCCCTGGAGTTGTTTCCCCACAAACTTCAACCTACAGCTGTTCAAGTCCGTTACAGATATTTTATGAATGGAGGACACCAGTAACCTGGTGTATGGATTTTTTTTTTAATTCATTTGTTTTTCCTTCCTCTGTTCTTTTATTTAAAACAAATATCCATTATATTACTGGGCGGATTTTGTGGCCACTTATTTTTCACTCCGAATTCATAATCTTGCATATTACTTGGAGGTGGACATCAATTTTCTTCAGCTAATTTTTTATTCCTTTTCTGTATTGCTGAGAAAAATCTGAGTGATTATTATCGTATATTACTTGGTACGTCCCTTTATTTTATAATATACAAATAAATCAATCAATCATCTCTAATTCTAAACATATTTTGCACCAATTTTTTTGTTATAGAACCAGACAGATTTTCAAGATGCTTCATTTCATCAAATCTCCGCACCAAATTTGTATAAGTTCTCATCATGAGCAGAAAGATTTTGTTGGCAATTTCTTTAATTTACAGGGCTACAAAGTCAGGCTGGTGTCTATGAGTCCATATCGACACACTTCAGGCTGGGGATAATTTCACTTTAGCGTTTTCTGGTCGTTTGGCTGCATGGCTGAAGGAAAGGCAGAGCCAAGACTAGATGGACGGAGAAATGAGTGAGTTGATGGGGAGAGTGAGTGGCTGGAAAAGGAGGTAAACCAAGAGTGAAGTGAAGAGACACATTCACACCACAATGCTCCTTCACTTCCTAATTTGTCTGTCTCTCCACGTAACTCCAACTGTTCCTCTCAGATAACTCATAACCACTGCTCTCACTCTGGATTTGTGTCCTTCCGACATGATACAGGCTTCAGTTCCGTACGTTACACTGAGGTTCAGAGAACTATCATGAAAAGACTCTTTTACATCTATACTAAATTCTCTATTTCTTATCAACCCTTTCTATGAACCAGCAACCTTTTTTTTTCCTTTTGTACCCTTTCAAGCATTTTATTCTCCAAACCTCCATCCTCACTCAACACACTCTCCAAGTGTTTATATACACTCACATTTTACATTTCCTCACTATCAGGCTTCGCTGTTCATTCAGTGACTTCATTTCTCTCAAAGCCCAAAACATTAATATTTCCTAAAGTCACCTTTAAATTCAATTTCTTACATACTCTTCCATACACATTCATCAAGCCTTGCAGAATATAACTATGAATATACGATAAATATTTTAGAGGAAGTATATACAATGAGCTGGGACTCAATAGCCTGACATTTTTCAAAATTTCATATTTCATTGCTGAATGGCAGTGTATATACACGGTAAAAATAATTTATTCTAAAAATTACTCCCTTTCCCCATCTGCCTTTCTCATTTCTACTCCTATTACTTCACGTTGTGTGTGTGTGTGTGTGTGTGTGTGTGTGTGTGTGTGTGTGTGTGTGTGTGTGTGTGTGTGTGTGTGTGTGTGTGGCTAAATTTGAGGCAATATTTACACAAAGTCACTTCTCCATCCCAGCGACAAACGTCTATCAGTGGAAACAGGTCTCAAGTGTTGGAAATTGAAATTCATGTTGAAAATATTTCCTTTTTCCATATCGAAATATAATATTCAAGACCTGTGAAAATGTAAACACAGGGATAGTAATGCACAGAAAATTAGGAATGTAACAATAGTGTAAAAGTTCAGTTCATAATTCATAATTCCCTTCATCATGATATCGCCTCTAGTGTTTTGTTACAAATTCTGTTTAGCTGAGTCTTTAAAATTTCCTGACTAATGACGAGTAGGTCTAACCTAGTTCGTTCGAAATGTCTCTTTGAAGAAGAAAAAAATAATCCAGATAAAGCAAGAAGAAATAGTAGCAAGACTTATATGCCAAATTAGTAATTGCATTGAAGGAGTTAATGTTATTATCGTATAGCAAGAGATGCTGAAAAAACTGTCGCTTGTTGCAAACAAAGAAAAATGAAAAAGACTATAATCGTTGGAAAAGAATACATTTAGGAGGTAATTTCAACAGATTTGTGGCCAGGGCAGGTCTGATAATCCATAGTGTTTTCTCGCCAGATGCAAATTGGAAGGCATTTAGGCATTAAGTCGCAAACATTACAGCGCCAGTTTATGGCATGTTTCATTTCATTTTTTTTTTTTTTCTCATATCTATGGTGCGTAATGAAAGAATATAGTTATTGTACAGTTCCCTCTGATTAGATCTTTTATATCACATGCATGGAATCACCAAATGATTTTACTTAGGAGAGAAACCTTGTATTCACTAGGTTAACAGTTGTGTTGTTTAAGTCTGACGGGGTAATCTAAATGATGAGCAGTGCTTGTTCCCGATTTTTTAGTTCTGTATCATAATGATCGATTATTTCATACTATTATATGTAGGCAACCTTCTTTGTATTATATATTTTACTGACACTGATGTTTACTTAGCCTAGGGAAAATTTGTTGCATACCTAGCCTATTATAGCTACTTATACTTTCTTAAGTTTTGTTTCTATACATCTTCAAAGTCGATGACGTCTTCATAATTTCATGCTAATATTTGACAATAGTATTGAGTTCAGGAATGGCCACCCCATACCGCAGTGGTAAGAAATAAATCTCAATAATCTTTTCAACCATGGAATGTCTTTGGCATAAAAATATGATTTACACAATTTTTTTTTGTCAGCTTAATAAGAAAGATCTCCCACATTGTGATGTTAAGGAGAATTTATCAAATAGCCTGGTAATTGTTTTTTGACGTAGTCGCAAACGTAATGGTATACGGAATAACAGACGATCCTCACGGCCATTTCTTCTGGCCCGATGTGCAGTCTTTGCCATTCCATATATTCCTTGTCAGGTCGAGTGGAAATCTTGGGTGAGACAGAGCACTGTCATCGGATACTACAGGTATTTTTGGCTCTATACTGATGGAATGGTTTAATACCTTCATTCAGCTTATGTCTTTTGTGTGCTATTTTTGCCTACATTAGAAAACTTTACACAACTGAAGAGAGACCTCATGCACAGTATTTAACATTTAGGCACAGTCTATGCCAAACTTGTTAATGCTTCATTTATGGCCATTTTTTTTCTCACCCGGTCTTATAGCACTTCTTATATACTATGCGAGGATCAATTTTTCTCAGCACCCAGAAACAAGCCTCATTTGCACAGTCCCTTCTGATCAAAGTTATCACTATCTCTTTTACCAAGCAAGATCTTGTATCCCCTTCAGCACGAGGATGCAATTTATATTTTATTTAGTTTCATGCGAATACATTCACCTTAGAATTTACCTTTCGACCTGGAGGTGTTAGATATAGCCTTCGTTAACACCTTCACTACTGATGTTCTGTCCGGAGTTGAGTAATGCTGCCTTATTCAGATTAGGAATACGCCATCGCAGTGAATAATTAGTTTGCCATCTCGTTCTACATAACCTAAAAAAGTAATGAGAAGAGGTAAAAGTTAGTGTTTTTACTAGCCTAATAAAGAAAATGTATGACAGAAATTTAGAATGATCGATCGTAGGTGTATTACACATTAACTAGCGCTCTCTACTCCAGCGCCATCCAGTCAGGTTCATTTAGTCGTGATCAGAGGGACAATTTTTATTCATACTGGGAGACCTTGCATATATAACTTAACCCCTTTAGCACAGTGACGCCTTTTAATATTTTGTAGTCATCGGCGCCAGACGATCTGGTTCAGCTTTGGAAGGATTACTAAAACAGAAGGGGTTATTGAAGACCTATCAAACTTCATGTCAAAAATATAGGTTTTATATGCACTTATTTGTAGTCGTCTGATGATCTTGTGAGTACGGCACTCCGGTTAAATTAGACCCATTAGGGTTTAATGCAGGTAATATATTAGGTTCCTGTTTACAAAATGGTACACTTGGTTGAGTCCATCTATATGACAATGATTCGATTTCTGTATGTTTTTTGGTTTGTTTGTTTCCGTAACACAGGAAAAACGGCGCAACGTAGCACTTTGTTAGAGCAAGGTATCATTAAAATGCTCTAACTTGAAGAATAAAACAATTTCCAGTCCAATCGGGTCACAGATTCACGAGTTATGACTTACTTCTGGCCTTTTGACATCGAACGGAAACCGCCAAAGGCGGCCTTTAAGCGAGTCATCTTACAATTGGGGAATGAATAGTATAGCCCCTTGGCCAAGCATTCCATATAGGACAATAAATTATAAGTTTAGCCCCTTCCCCAAGCATTCCTTGTGGGACAATAAATAACTGAAAGTGATGGTTGGAAGGATAAGTAAGCTTGCGTCTGCTTTTATACTTATATTTTTCAGTAATTTTGGTCGCTGTCCAGAAAATAAATCCCCTAATCTGTAGGAAGATCTCTGATGGTCGCAAAGAGACTTGTATTCTAAGCTGCAATTTATCGTCTGGAGAAAATTAAAACTTGAATAATTTCAACTGATATGGTTAATTTTAAGTAATAAGTCATTTACTAACTTCTTTGTTTAGTTTTATGAATGACAGTATTTATCATGCCAAAATATCCTTAGCAACACACCTCGTGAAACTGTTTCCATCCATTACTAGATGCTGCATTGTATACATCTTTGCCAGATATCCGGTTGTCACCATGATCACATCCATGTTAGAGTTTTTTAGCTGTGGATCTTCATATGTATGAGGAATCCATTAGTGTAATTGAGAGAGCATGGGACGTGTGGGGGGGGAGGGGGGCTTGCAATGGGGAGCAGGTGTTTTGAATACCACTCGGGAAGGAGAGACGGAGTAAAAAAGAAGTGGAAAGAGTGGAAGTGGAGAAACATGGAGAAGGAAGGGAAGGGAATGGGAGGGGGGTTGCTGCCATCATGTCAACGTCACATAGCATACATTTCACGCCTGTTGCAATCCTTAATGAAAATCACATAATTCGCGGAGCTGATACTGTTACTTTGTCTGATTAATTACTGGCAGATGGACGTATCTTATGGTATGTTTTCCTTATGCAGATTTATTACGCCAGACATTATCGGTATATATAGGATGGACCACCTGTAGTGAAAGAGTGCCACACAAACTCCATTAACCTTTCCAGCATGGTGACTTTTTTGCCATTCTAAGGTAATTCTATTTACTTAAAAGATGCACGTGTAATAATGGTAATTATACCTTATTGCTTGACATATCTTTTCTTGTATGGATGTTGTTAAAGGGTTTACATGCAATGATTACACACACACACACACACACACACACACACACACACACACACATATATATATATATATATATATATATATATATATATATATATATATATATATATATATATATATATATATATATATATATATGTATATGATGTTCATTAACTGGCGAGAAGTAAGCCTGCACTAGGAAAAAAGCAGTTCGCCATATCTCTTTAATTTCAGGATGTGTTGCGTGGCTAGTGTGTGTGTGTGTGTGTGTGTGTGTGTGTGTGTGTGTGTGTGTGTGTGTGTGTGTAATAAAGAAATGACCGAAACGCAGCAAGATGAAACAGGTGTATGCGAGACACGGTTGTGAGTGGGAGAATGGAGGAAGGAAGAAAGAAAAAGTAGGCAAAAGGGAGCTAGTAAAAGAATCTGCATATTACAGCTTCACAAAAAGTGAAAGAGAGACTTTATCAATCGCGGCATCTTAATATTAACTGTTTTGATCGACAAATTTCAAGGTCTGACTAATGGACCACTGGATGTTATATCACTGGGTACCCTAATGATGGTTTCTCGTGCTTTTGTGTTTTTCTATTCCTATTTCCATATTCATGTCATGTGTTATATAACTGTGAAATTGGGTTGGAATATAAATAATGATGATGATAAGGAAACTGCTGGACACTAAGCAGAAAGGAAAAACGAATGAACATTGCAAGGTCATTCGTTTTTCCTCTCCGAGGGGTAGCATGACATAGTAAAGTTGGGACTTATGCAATTTAAAATACAAGGACTCTAAGATTCTTACACTGTCACTAGAGCAGCTGTCAAGTATTTGAAGGTATTCACCTTCAAGACGAATATCACACTGAACAGTATGTTCCCGTACAGCTGAATAAGGTGGTGACTGAAGCCTATGACCCGTTCTGGCAGACTGGCCGATATGTTCGGCGGTGCGTGTTTTCAAGGCACGTAATGTACTCCCAATATACCCTGTTTGGCAACTAGGACAGGTAAATGAGAAAACTGTTAAGCACTTTGATATTTACATGTAAATAATTTTTAAAATTTTATCATTTTAGACCATTGAAGATGAATTAAAGGAAATGTCGAAACATCTGGTAATAAAATCCATTATGTTTCTTCATGACACTGTGTTTACTCCTCCTGATAATGTACCTCAAACAATGTCTTTTTAGTTCAGACGATACAAAAATTTTATGACACGAGCAGGTTAACCAGACTGAGCCAGTCATCTAACATCATGGAAACTTCCCATGGAAATCTACCAGACACTGCTTCCCCACGAGCCGTATATATTTTCATATTTCGGAGGGCACAGAGAGCCCAAGAGTACAACTGGGGGCAGAAGGCAGGAGATAGGGTCAGTTAGGAGGTTTGCTGTCACATTACTTTACACTGTCAGTCACATTTCGATATAACTGTGTACAATAAACTCCGTAACACAAGAGTGCCTATAACTCGCCACACCAGCTTTACAAGATAGACAGAGAGGCCAGGGAGACAGGGCGGCACCTACCCCGCAACGAGCTTTCCAACGCCTCACGATTATACCAATACCTGCCCACGTTAATCTCCACTTCCTGAGCTACGATCGTCTACAGGGGCAGCACTATCAACACTGGTGACTGCTGCGATCAATGATACATCAATGGTACATCTAGAATCTCTATCTAATTCCCACCTTGGCTACATCTATCAACATTTGTGTTCTTATATCATTTTCCGTTTACCAGATTGCCAATCTAAGCACTCTACTGATTCTCTCTCTCTCTTTCTCTCTCTCTCTCTCTCTCTCTCTCTCTCTCTCTCTCTCTCTCTCTCTCTCTCTCTCTCTCTCTCAAATACCTGCTGCTCATTTGCCACCAATAAAATCAATCTGGAAACTAATGTCTCACGCTGCTTGCTGAAGGCAATTCTGTTTAATTCTCTTTCTCTTCTCCTGATCTTTTCATACGTTTTATTTTTCTTTTTTCTTTGTTTTCGTATCAACTAATTACTAATCCATTTTCCTAACATTTTGTTACTCACTTTATCACCTCCGCTTTATTGGACCTCATTTTCGTTTTCCCTCTAAATCACCTTTCATTCATCCACCAGCCAAGCACACACTCATTCACCAAACTACCTAGCCATCCATAATTTTAATAATTATTTCTTTCCCTCCAGACAATAATCACCTAACAATCCAAATATCAGTTGCACTTTCATCCATTTTGTCATTCATTTAGCCCTCAACCATCCGCACAAATTCTGGACTGAAACAGTTCACTCAAATATTCGTAATCTGCTGTTGATCCATTATTCCAAATATTAATCCAGTCTATTCATACATTTATCTGATCATAAAACATTCAGTCAACATTCCACACACCCTCTAGTCAGTCAAGTTTACTGTGCATTCCCAAAAAATCAAAAGAAACTTTGTTGCCACCCACTAAGGCATTGACGATATTCAAGACCGCAAGCTGTCCTTACATCCACTTAGCCACCTACCAAATTTCATCCTTCCATCCAACAGTCTATGATGAATCTGAACACCAGGCCATTTCATAATTCACACGGATATTGCAGATACCAACAGCTCACCCATACACCAATTTATCTGCCATTTCTCCACCATTCCAATCATTTATCTAGATACTTCATTGTCCTTAGAAATACCAACCATCCACCCAGACCTCCAAAGTCCGGCAGTACACCACTTATCTACTAAATAACCATGGTAGCATAGATCGCCGGTCTCCCCACTACCCATTATTTTGTGCCCCATCAGCACACCATCCAGCCAGGAGTCATCTACTAAGAATTATAATTACCAGCATTTCATTAGCCGTCCAGTCAAACAACCATGGTCTGCAGTCCTATCGGACCCAGGTTCAAATCCCTGCTGGGGCAGGGAACAATTTAAGGATTTGAATTTAATAAAAACAGACTTTACTGATCTACCAGAAGAATCGCCGACATATCGTAAATATATCCCCGCTAATACCAATACACCAGTCCTGTATGAGACAGCCCTAGCATGTATTCAATATGGACGGTGGGTGTTAGCGCCGAAGTGGTGACATGTAGAGGTGTATGGTATGTTGGAGGACTACTGGGCCTTGAGAGCAGGTTGTGAAGCCTATGCCAAGAGTCAGACACATAAAAAAAAAAAAATCCCGTCATGCACGATGATAATCATTTTTGCCCATGCATACCAAACAATCAGGCAACAAATAAGTCAGGCAGCAGTCCTCTCATATATTTATCAATCCAGCCATCCCGACTGCAACAGTACGTCCATCCAACCACTAAACTAACATGATCCTCCAGCTTTTCCCACGTGACAACCCTCTCCTCGCTGCTCATGTCAACACACCACACTCAATATTGTCAGTAGAAGTCGCAAATCCTGTCGCTTCACTTGACTGACACTCGCTAAATGAAAACAACCGTGCCGGTTTGTGGACACAAGTGACTCTGCTGTGGTCCAGACTGGAAAGGGAAAAATGCAGTGTTCATATTTAATTTTTATTTAACCGAAAAATAAAATTTAATTCGTAAAGTTGAAAATATATGGGGACAATTGAAATGTTCTATTGACTCTTGTATCGACAAAGTCAGCTTTATCAATAAATAACGGTTCTGAGATGCACTGTATAGAAGTAATTCAATGTTTGTCATCCACTGCTAATCATTCAATTATTACGAGACGTTAATGTCGAGGCAAAGACGGTCGCCTGCAGGCGGTAAGAGTAACAGAAAATGTAGTTCGGCTGATGGAGGTTTATGTTATTTATTTTATCAGTTACAGAAATCCTTCTGTAGTTCAACAAATTCTCTTTGATATAGTTAATATTATTTAAAGGTTTTCATACAGAAGAGGTTAAAGCTGAACGCTAATCTGAATAAGCATGACCTTAGATTAAGAGGACAGTCGGGAAAAATAACCGTGGAGATTAAGAATAAGAAAAGAGGGATATGCAAGCATGCAGAAAATGAGACTAGAAGGGAAGTGAGTGAGCTTGCTGGGACGTGACATTACATGACAACACTTGAACCTAAGAACACTACGTAAACGAATGCTGTGATTGGTACTGTAGCTTTATCAGTGAGTAGTGTTTTGGCCAATGTTAGCTGAATCACCGTATAGCTGCAAGGATCATTGGCACCGCGAAATACGGTGTGTCATATTATCTTACTGTTTTCATATTACTATTATCTCTTACCCTTCTCATGGTAGCTTTCTCACCATTGTGTTATTTCAGCTAAGCTAGTCGATGTAACTCAGCTGAAAGTGAGATTAGGAACTAGAAGTGGTAATTTTATTTAATATATAATCCTTTGCCTTCTTGGATTTTTCCCACATTAGACCAATTTCGGATGTCATTAGTCAGCACGAAATAGCACGGTAACAGAACTTAATGGTAGTTAATGCAGATTTTACAGCTGTCAGTCGTTGGAGCTCACCTCTATGTTACAACACTTTAACCCACTGTGTGCCAGTGCCATTATAAAACGGTCTGACATAATTCCACGCCAGTGCCAGTGCCATTTTAAAACGGTTAAAAAAAAAAAAACTTCATTGTGACAGAATTTTTCAAGATTCGCGGGTAAAAATTGGCAGGCATGTAAGGTAACTGTTCCTCTACCATCCCCCAGGCTGTCAAGGCCATACACTCACTCGTTCCTCCCATCACGTTCGCTCTGCCTCACTCTGCCTGTGTGCCTCACCCAGTGCTGTACATTGTGAATGCATTTTGTAAATATTTTCATGTAAGTGTAAGTTGTAAATATTTTCATGTAAGTGTAAGTTGTAAATATTTTCTTGTAAGTGTAAGGACTATATAGTGAAGTCAAGTTGTAAATACCTTCTTGTAAGTGCCAGGACTGTACATAATGAAGTCAGGTTGTATCTATTTTCAAGTAAGTGTAAGATAATGCATTCACAGTGAGAAAGACACGCAAATTGTGATAGATACTGAAGTAATAAGAAATCAGAAAAGTATACTGAACATTCCTATACCTTCCCAGCATAAATACCTGAGTATACCTTACATAGAAAATGGCTTTCTCTCACGTACGTGGTGAGCGTGAGAGAGCATCTATACATGTACATGAGTATGCAGGACTCAATAAAACTGATTTCCAAGCCTCGGTGAGCAATTTAATGGCGAAATTCGTTGTTTCCACATCAAAATCTATCATTTTAGCCAAAAAAAAAAAAGGTCGAAAATTGGCCGGCCTTGGGGTGACCCATAGGGCTAAATACTCGTATTTGTATGTAATAATATTAACAGTAATCATGCATGGTCGCATCCTTGTGTTTATCTATGAAATACCTTTTTTTGGTTTCTAGGATGTTCCTTTAACTGATACAGTTCGCTTGATAGTGGCACAAAGTCAATTTACATAGTTCCACCCCTTTTCTGTCAAGCCTTCTAAAACGGGAGTAATTGATGTCCTCAGGCATTTCATACAAAATAACCCAAAAGAAGTGATGACTCACTTTCTCTAAGTTCCGGACAGAACTCCCATGCTCCGAGATGGTAACACTTTTCTCCCCATTTTAAATATGGCTAACAGGGTTTGGATACCCTGATTTACCTGCCCTGCAAACATAATTCATGGCGTTATAAATAGAGGAAAGCTAATCCTAAGGTAATATATGTAAGGTTTGGCATTTATTTATTTTTTCAAGCAATAACAATAATTAAAAAGTAAGTGATACCTGGCACGTTTCCACCCGTCGTTACGTCATACGCTACAGACCCTTACCTTAGGTCACTCATTACACACCCTTACCTTGGGTCACTCATTATCACCCTATGATAGCGTGAGTGCGAGTTTTTTGGCCCTTATTGTCACGACTGCCTCTTTTTTTTTTTTTTTTTTCACATTTTCATTTTTCATTCTCTCCGTTGTTACACCTGCTTTTGACTATCACCATCTTAGTGTAGTACTTCCATGAGGCTGCCCTACAAATTTTATTATATGTTAGAATTTCATCACGCCAATAAAAATGACCAGTTGCTGTCAATAACTGCCCTAGTTTCACTAACTTTAGTGGATACTCTCTTTATCGTCCTTATTACTTCACTGTTTGCAGTTTTGTATTAATTCTATCAGTGATTTTTCATTAACCATCACATACTAAAAATTCGATCGTCATTTTATGTGTATTTAGATTTGATGCCAGCATATTTGTTACTGAGCGCACATGCACTCACATTACATTGCAAACAGTAAAGAAAATTTGTGCAATATTTTTTCCTTATTGAGTGTGCACACGTTCACACTGTTGGAATCGATGAAGTATACATACATATAATTGCCCGTATATGTAAACGATAAAGTCAAGCTGTGCATGTATGTCTGTCTGTGCTTCTGTTCATTAGTTTCACGAGAACGGTAACAGATATCTACCTAATTCTTTCTGCGTTCGTTTGGGGAAAGTCCATGGAATGTCAAAAAAAAAAATACCAAACAAAAATTTTGGCCCTCGTGCGTGAGGCAATGGCGCGAAATTGCCGGGAACCATGACACACAAAACTGAGCAAAATTCATTTTTTCAACTTTTGGTCAGAAATGGTCACTGGGGTCTCAGTAACAGTATGGAGACGAGGTTAATGGTATTTGCAAACATTATGTGATCAAAAGGCTATTAGTTAGTCCCACATTCTTTTTCCTGGCAAGCACACGAAAATACGAGAAAATAATTTTTTCAACTTTTTGATCAACATGATCATTGTGGTCTCAGTAACGGCGTGGAAACAGAAGTCACAGTATTTGCAGACTTTTTGTGATGGAAAAGGCATTAAATAGTCCCGCAAATTTCTGTAGGCGAGGATTAGTATTACATTTTGGTCAGAACTGGTCATTGTGGGCTCAATGATGGTGAGGAAACAAAGACAGTAGTATTTGCAAACATTTTGTGATATAAAGGCTTTTAGTTAGTCCCGCAAATTTTTGCAGGAGAGCACATAATACTGTGGGACTAACTAGTAGCCTTTCCATCACTTGTTTACCTTCATTAGAATGAAATGCGTATTACTATGGTAGACATTTATGTGTTAGTTTTATCTACTTCAAGAAAAAAAATAAAGACAACAGTTTTGAAATCTGGTGGCAGGTACTGACCATTAAAAATGAACACATTTAATCTGAATAAAAAAGAAAAAAAAAAGTATGTGGGAAAGTTTTAGAATGTTTAAACTAAGGATTACTGCAAGTTGACTCAACTGAAGTTAGCTGGTAATAGATTTTTTTTAATTGCTAGAATGTTTGAATTAATTTTACTCCAGCATTTTGTTAACACTTCTTTAGTTACGGCTGACATTATGCCAGACTGTGGCTAGCATGAGTGGGGACTTGAAAATGTTTGATGGTGCGACATTCGTGAGAAGATTATTTGGTATAATGTCATCGAACCGGTTCTAGGGCAAGTGAACTGGTACCAAAAAAAAAAAAAAAAAAAAAAATATATATATATATATATATATATATATATATATATATATATATATATATATATATATATATATATATATATATTACTTTTCATCTGTTTATCTGTGCATTTTTCAGATATTATTCATACAGTATCGCCAAAATCTGCTTATAGAATTATCACTGATTTACATGGTTAAAGTTTCTCAACATTCCAAAGGAAATGTATTTCTCCACAGAGCTACAGTATGCTGACATTCTTTTGTGCAACTTGTTGTGATGATTAATGATCATGCAGGGACATAGGATCCCAGCTATTGTGCTTTCAGAGTTTGATTTTCGACCTCCAAAATCCCTTTGAAATGTGTAAATAGGAAAATGATTAAGGTGTCCTGGGGTACTTGTTCTAGGAACAACTGTGTCAGTTTTGAAGCGAACTGGTGAAGAAATCAATCGTGGCACCAATATGAAATTGATTTGGAAGAAAGAAACTAATGAAATACAGTAGGTCATTCTCCTATGGTATCGAGGCATAAAAATTGATATGGCAATTACATAAATGATCGGTAAGGCACATAACCCCTGTGAGCTTAAGAGATGGAAAGTGTTTCTACTCCCACTTCCTCTGCATCCCGAATTTTAAGGAGGTACATAAGCCTATCGTTTCTTTTCTGTGATAGTCGAGTTTATTCTGTTAGTAAACACAAGAATCACGACGAAAGAGAAAGAGATTTTACTGTAGTCTGACGCTTTGAATGGTATTTTCACTTCCAAGAATTATATTTTGGCTGGCGTCAGATGCTTTTGTTCGACTGAATGAGACAACCAACACAAAGAAGGGGAAAGTCTATTTTTCCTTCTAGCCACAGCAACACACACACACACACACACACACACACACACACACACACTCACACACACACACACACACTCACACACACACACACACACACACACTCTCTCTCTCTCTCACACACACACACACACACACACACACACACACACACACACACACACACACACACACACACATCTTTTTCGTGGTGTTTATCACTAATCTGTGAAACATGATGTATCTGTCCTAAGTACAATAATATCTTGACGTAATAACATTACTAATGGATATAAGAGATTGCCTCCTACCCATCAATGTATTACGATGGGTTTTTTCGAAACTCCAATCATATGGCAGTAGAGTAGAAGCAAAGGGACTGACGCCAAGGTGTTTGCTCCCAGTGCTCCTCTCTGCAGCTTAGACCTCTGTGCCTGTGGCGGGTTATTTCCTCACAAATGACCTGAATACAAGGCCACTGCAACATCCAGGTTGTCAGAGTTACCTCCCCTTCGTGTTACACTAGATACTATTTACCTACCTATTAACTCCTGCACTCAGGTGACCCAATGAGAATAATGTTAGTGGACAGTTATTAATGTTAAATAGACAGTAGTGACTGAGTGAAGAAGTGGTGGAGGAGTGAGAGAGAGAGAGAGAGAGAGAGAGAGGGGAGGGGGAGGGGGTAAAGTAAATGAAATAAAAGTGCAGAGAGGAAAAAAAAAAGTAGACAGAGGGAGGAAAGGAAGAGGTGAGTGAGTATAAGACAAAGAATAGAAGGTAGATTGGAAAGGAGAAAAGAGAGAAAAGGGGAGAATAGAAGGGGTGGCAATGGGCAACAGATACAGCATGTGAGAGAGACAGGAGAAGAGCAGGAAAAATTTAGATTGAAAGTGGGATGGGATTAATCGAAACAGGAGAGGTAACTGAAGAAAAGAGTGGAGAGAGAGAGAGAGAGAGAGAGAGAGAGAGAGAGAGAGAGAGAGAGAGAGAGAGAGAGAGTACAAAGGGAATACAAAGGAAAACAAACAACAGCCGAACCAGTGGACCTCTCCTGGTTGTTTGTCAAAAAGAAAAGGATGCCTATGATATCTCTTTCTATGTACCGTACTGAAGGGAAGGGTAGCAAACCATGACGGCTTTCCCCGCCTACCAAAAGTGAGAGTACATTGGATTAAACCTGTGGGCTGAAGCAAAACTCGATTTGAGAGGGAGAGGTAGTAAATGAGGAGTGAGTGAGCAAGTGAATGTGTCGTAAAGAAAATGAGTGACTTAGTGAATGGGTGAATGATCTAAAGCAAATGAAAGCGATGCAGAGAGATTGAGGAAGAAGGAGAAAGAGGTAGTGAAATTCAGCAAGTGTAAGGCAGCGGGAATAATATAAGGGAAACATGAAACAGGGGAAGGCTCAGCGGGAGTGTGAAAGAAATAGAGAGTTAGTAAAATGCAGTGAATGCTTGGAAGTATGTGTGACTGAGTAAGTAAGGGAGGAAGTTTGCATGAGGCAGTCACTGTGATGAAGGGAGTGAGAGGAACCTGAATTAGGGAGAGATAGAGAGAGAGAGAGAGAGAGAGAGAGAGAGAGAGAGAGAGAGACAGTTTGTATGAGAATGAATGAATGGCGGTCAAAGATTCGGAGGAATGAGAAAGTGAGGGAGGGTAATGGCAGCGAGAATGAGGAAGACAGGTGTGAACAGTAACGCGTATGAAAGTGCGAAGGGCAGAAAGAGGGAAGGATTAAAATATATTCACTTAAGCCAGAAAATCCGCGCAAAACTGATTGGCAGAGTAGGCATTTCAACGGGGGAGTATGTGTGAGAGACAGACACACAGACAGACAGACAGACAATAAATCACAGAGA
The DNA here is from genome assembly GCF_032717465.1 of Coenobita brevimanus. NCBI lineage: Eukaryota > Metazoa > Arthropoda > Malacostraca > Decapoda > Coenobitidae > Coenobita > Coenobita brevimanus. The sequence continues at coordinate 5,830,279 of NC_136957.1, read as the reverse complement.
ACCTGAGGCAAATAGGGTGACCGAATGGGTGAGAGTGAGTTTGTACGTGAGGCAGAGTGAGAGGTAGTGAGAATGAGAGAACAGGCAGTGAAAGGGAGAGTGTAAAGGTGTGACAGGCTATAAAAGTGAAAGGAAAAAGTATGCAAGGGTGTGTGAGAGGGTGAGTGAATGATACAGTATGATAGAGGGAAGGACCGAAAATCAGGGAGACCGTGGGAGGTAGGAAGTGAGATATTTCGAACGAGAGATGAGTGAGTAAGTGAGATTCAGTGAAAACGAACGTAAGAGGATGTAAGTGCAATGGGAGAGAGCTGGTGGCAGCAGGAGTGAGGAAAACAAAATTAGAGACAGGGATAGAAAGGAATTCAGGGGCACTGGAAGGGAAGGATAAATGTTATGCAGTACAAGTGAAGAGGGAAGTAAAAAAGTCATAGACAACATGAGAATGATTGCAAACGAATAAGGAGTAGATGGTAAAAAAATTGAGAGAGAGAGAGAGAGAGAGAGAGAGAGAGAGAGAGAGAGAGAGAGAGAGAGAGAGAGAGAGAGAGAGAGAGAGAGAGAGAGAGAGAGGACTTTTTGTCATTTGAATATAAAAAAAATAGTGATAGTTTCGGCTAATGACAGCCGGAAATGAAGAGGTATCTGGGGTATAAGAGTATGTACAAAATCTGCTGGTTTGCCTGAATTGTTGACTGATACATGTACAGCATTTGCCAGCTAGCATCCACGTTTTATCGTCTGGTTTTCATGTTTAGCGTGGCAACGGAACCATTTCCATTGTTAGACTATGAGTCCGTATTTGATACACAGTCACGATGTCTCGATGGGACGCACTAGTCTCATGATCTGCATGTGTCCTGAATCAAGGTCTGTCTGTCTGTCTGTCTGTCTGTCTGTCTGTCTCTCTCTCTCTCTCTCTCTCTCTCTCTCTCTTTGTAGGTTTATCTTCGTATTCTTGAGAAGAAGGAACACTACCTGATTACTTTTTACTTGCTTAACACATAGGAATAGGGACCTTTTCATAGAACCTCCTTCTCGTCGAATTTTAAAATATTTATTGTAGAACCTTCTTGTCATGCCTGATCTTCATACAGTCCCCTTTTTAGAACTTTCTCCTTGTAGACCCTGAAAATCTCTTCCTTATACAACCTGCTCCTTTTAAAACCACTTCTTGTTAAACCTCCTCCTTATAATACCTCCTCTTCGATGGACCTTGTAGAACCATTTGCTTTATGAACCTTGTCCTTCTATAACGACTACTTGTAGAACAAATTCCTTTTAAACCCTCCCTATATAACGTCGTGTATACAGAACCACCCAGAATCTTAAGCCTACAGTAAAAACTAACCTTCTGTCTCCCCTGTATCTGGTTTGTCGGCACATGTACTGTACAGTACCTTACTTAATGGAGGTCAGTCAGTCATTTCGCTTATTGGTCTCATCTGAAGGAAACGATATGTATATGCTTACAAATTACCTGAATATCAGCATTATGTAATATTATTTTTGACACGGTTTATGTCGGTGTAAAGGAATTCCTGACCACACCCGTACAATCCTCTTCATTTGTTACTGTACGTCGGCTTGGAGCTTTTGGGAAACTCGGTGAGGTTTCCTCAAATTTCCCTTAATGTTCTAACTCGGGTGTGAATGTCTTAATTTTCCTTATTTCATTCGGAACGTAAGATGTGTTGAACCATTAATGGCAACAAACATAAAGGTGTGGCCAATAATTTATTTATTCTTCTAGGTTTCGATACCTCGTGAATTATTTCAAATGTTTTTGGTTATATTGATTAACAGGGTCTCATTTGGTTCTGATATGATTTAGACACAGTATAGATATATCTTAGCCTTGAATATTGAACAATGACCCTAGATATTAATGGTGGTGCACACATCAAAAAATTACCTGTCCCACCTTGACATTTAGCTAAGAGTACATGCTATAAAATTTCGCTATTTATTTCATTATTATTGTAAATAAATAACAGATTTCCCCTTCATACTGACCTATAAGTACAAATGTTCTTCAGTGAATATCGGATCAGAGGTACAGTACGCATAAGCAAACAATCCAACCGTCTATTGCATTTGATCAGACCGACTCTGACGCATAATGTACAATACACAGACATGCAGTATAGGTATCCTTTGTACTGGGGTGCAAGAGATTATGCGTTACAGTGAAACAAGAGACTTACGTATATAAAGGAAAGAATCCAGCCATCCCTCACACTAGATCATGAGTATAAATGTATACCGCTGCTCGTTTGCCATCCATGTTGCTGAAAGAGAAGTAAATGAGCAGCGGTGGTGTGTACACACACACACACACACACACACACACACACACACACACACACACACACACACACACACACACACACACACACACGTAAACCATTGTTCATGGTCTCGCTAGCTCGCCAATTAAACTTTTAAGCTCAGACTCACAATGCCTACCACCCAATCACCCCCTTTTCCTCCCTCACTCACTCTCCCCTCTTTCACCATCGGATCCGTATATTCAGCAAACCCCTGTACAGTATATTTATTTTCCTCGTTTCACCATCTCTCTCTCTCTCTCTCTCTCTCTCTCTCTCTCTCTCTCTCTCTCTCTCTCTCTCTCTCTCGTCATCACATACCCCTCCTCCCTCAGTGTTTCTGTTTCTATTCTCCCCCTTCCATAATATTCACAAGGCTGTTTCTAAGTTCCCGCAGATCTCTCTTCTCCTTCCACCATATCCTTTCCTTTCTCTTCTCCTTCCCGTCTCATCTCTAATCTTCCCTCTCTCCGTCTCCCACCTATGTCTCTACTTTTCCTCACCTTCCTATATCCATCATTCCTTCTGCTTACCATTTCGTTCTTTCCTTGCTGTCCGCTTCATTCCCTCTCGTCTTCCCCGTTTTCCCGATTATGTCTTTTTTTCCCTTCTTTACTTGCTTCCCCATGCAGCCACGTTTCTTCATTTTCCTTCCGATTGCCTCTGTTATATTCCTGCCTTCTTGCCAATCCTCCACTCCCCACCGTGACTCGCTTTCCTATCCCCCCCCCATCATCTCTTCGTCTACCCCATCTTATCTACCTTCACTCATATTCCCTCCTCTACCCTTCCTTTTACTCTTCCACTTCCCAGGGTAATCCCTCATTTCTGTTCATACCTTTTCCTCCTTGGATCATCCCTCCTCCCTCCCATCTTTTTCCTTACCCGTCATCCATCTCATTCTCGTCCTCCCCCCCCGCGTCTCTCTCTCCCTCCCTCTCTCTCTCTCTCTCTCTCTCTCTCTCTCTCTCTCTCTCTCTCTCTCTCTCTCTCTCGTACCATCCTTTTCCTTGGCAATCATCTCCCCTCCTCCCTAGAATATTTTTTCTGCCTTCTATTCCACATTTTTACTTATCTCTCCATCCTCCCTATCATCCTCCTTCCCCCTTTTCTCATATTCCTTCTACCCCCTTTAACTCTTCCCCTCCTCCCATTCTTTCCCCCTACCCCTCTCCCATCTCCCATCTGGGCGTATTGTTGATGTCCCCTTTTTCGCGACTGTTAAATAATTAGCAGCCAGTGACTACACAACTGGACAGGTACATGGGTAGATAGATATACGGGTAGACAAATAGATAGATAGATAGATACATAGATACATAGAGAGAGAGAGAGAGAGAGAGAGAGGAACTAATGAATACTGATAGTATTTACACAGACAGATATATGTATATAGACAAAGATGGATATAGAAAGATAGATAAATACTATGGACACTTCGCAGAACAGATATTCTTTTACTTATAAGAGAGAAGTAGGTAAGTAAATAGACAGGATGATGGAGAGAAAGTAGATGGTCAGGGATGTTAATGAGAGATGTTGTGCATATTGTTGACGAAATAGAAAAGCAGAGTTAGAGATACCTTTGAAGATCGATAGTATAGGCTGGTATGTAAAGGTACCAACTGACGCAAAACTTAGAGAGAGAGAGAGAGAGAGGTAGTGTTCCTTCTGATCCCGAAGAATACGAAGATAAACAGAGAGAGAGAGAGAGAGAGAGAGAGATAGCATTAATCTAAAAAACATTGTCTGGTAGAGTTATGTTGACCGGTTCTGTTTTTTTTTTTTTTTTATGCGAGGAAGAATGAACCAAAGGCCATGAGCCCGCAATAAGAGTTCCCTCCAAGAGAAAAATAAAATACAAGAGAGAGCCAAATTCAAGATCCATTCATTTGGAGATGCCTGGACACACTGCGTTTGAAAGACTGGAGATCATAGGCAGCAGGAAATAAAGACAGAGGGAGACAGTTCCAGAGTTGACTTGTTGCATAAATGAAGGACTGGGAGTAACGATTAACTCTTGCATTAGAGAGTTGGACAGAAAATGGATGAGAATTTGCTGCTATGGTCGTACCATTCTAAAGTGGCGGTTTGGGTGGGGCACGAACCTCTGTACAGTGGTGCCACGTTTCCATACTCGCGATGCCTCTCTCTCTCTCTCTCTCTCTCTCTCTCTCTCTCTCTCTCTCTCTCTCTCTCTCTCTCCTGGGAGGATTTGCATCACCCTAGGGAATTTTGTTTCTTTTATGTCTTATAAACTTGTGCTTTCATTTCTTTATTTTTTTTTTATTATATTATTGTTTTACATATGACGCCAGATGACCTCGGTGTTACGGCGCCTTTTCATTCAGTCATTCTCGCCCTCCTTCCTTCCCTCCCTTCATCTTTCCCTCAGCTTGACAATGCACTCAACACTGCCCCTGGCCTGCCTTCTCTCTCTCTCTCTCTCTCTCTCTCTCTCTCTCTCTCTCTCTCTCTCTCTCTCTCTCTCTCTCTCTCCTTGGGGAGATGTGCGTCACCCTTGGGAATTTTGTTTCTTTTATGAGTGACTTATAAACTTGTGATTTCATTTCTTTATTTTGTTCTTATTATATCTAATTATGTTTAAAAATATTATTGTTTTACATATGGCACCAGATGACCTCGTTGTTGTGGCGCCATGATTTGTTTTCATTCAATCACTCTCTTCCTCCTTCCTTCCCTCCCTTCCTTCATCTCTCACTAAGCTGCACTCAACACTGCCCCTGGTCTGCCTTCCCCCCCCCTCTCTCTCTCTCTCTCTCTCTCTCTCTCTCTCTCTCTCTCGTCTGTGGTATTTTAGGATACATTTTGGTTATTTTCTTTTACGTTATAATGTACACATTGTAAATTTGACTTTATTTCCACACCACCCAGGAGGTTACAGTCTTGGCGCGTTTTTTTTTAAGAGTTGTCCCCAAACAGGCCTATTCCTCTATCCCTCACAGATGACCAGGTCGGACTGGGTGTGTGTAAGTGTTGCCACTCACGAGGGTTTAATGTATATATTTTTTTTACTAAGAAACTGGCATATTTTTGCTTATATTCCTGCACATTATCTTATAATCATAATTGTGACATTATTACCAACCCCAGAAATACGGTAACAGCCAATAAAAGTTACTACTTTTTATTAAGCAACACTGTAAAATAATTATGCCACGTTTCTGTATTGCCGTATAAATATTTTACGCATAATCAGTTTACTGTTCTTTCATATATTACAATACACACGTTACGATTATATTCTTATGTGTTTATCTTATTGTGATGCCTATTACATATATCAGAGCCGTTCACATAGCGGGTATGGAATACGTGGCAACACTGTACAGAGGTTCGTGCCCCACCCAAACCGCCACTTAAGATTGGTACCACCATAGACGGGTGCTGCGCGCCCGTCGTAGAGGTGGAGGAATGCATGCAGACAGTTCAGAGGAGCAGTGACCATTAAAGTAGCGATAGAAAAGAGATAAAAATGCAACAGTGTGGCGAAGAGACAGAGGTTGAAGGGAGTCAGTAAGAGGAGGAGAGTTATTGTGACTAACTTTCCATTAACTCAGGATTAATCCAAAGATTCTATAAGTGTTGCCATCTGTTTCTGTGGATGGCCAAGTGAATTACAGGCGTGCAAACATACGCCAAGACTGTGGAAGTATACAAAAAAAGTAACTTCTCTAAACTTTAGTATCCATACTTGTATTTTGTCAAAACAACATTTATCTTAACCCTTTTGCTCCCAGGGTCCTCAGTATAGGCCAGAGGTGAGCATTTTCAAAAATTAACAAAGAAGGGAACCCAGGGTAGGGACATATGTGCTTCGCGACTATGAGCCGACAGGCAGAGGGCGGTACGCTTAGTACCCTTCTGGCTAAATACCTCACATAGGAATTCTGGGAGCTAATGGGTTAACATTACAGTACTATTATAACCATTATCATCTTTTTTACCGTATCTCATGTTAGTACATAAAATGAATGAAATCCAGTGTTAATTAATGAAGAGAAACGCTTTTGAAGAAAGGAAGTATTAGCGACGTATCCTACGTTATATGCAACCTATTCATCCTCACGGCATTCGAACTGTCGAAATATTTCACTTCATCCTACACTATGGACGCAACTTTGTCTGAGCATTTGCTGTAGAAATATCTGTAAAATAACGCAACATGGTATTTATTCAACTTTCAATAGAAAACTATGCTCGATATAATTTGATTCAGCAGACAGAAATCCTGATCTGCAATAGGCACGAATATTTTTATATTTTAAGCAATGTTAGAGATTGGATGTATCAGTTTCATTACAATATAACGACAATTCATTATACAGTCAAAGGAATAAAGCCATTTGTGCTCTCTTTTAGGCCCTCTGCACACAGGCCACATTTCAGTGGACGGTGGCTGCCACATTTTCGTGGCGAGAAATAAAACATACGTGCTTCTATGGAAGTCCGAACACGAGCCAATTTTTTGTGGCAGCCGCAAAAAAATGGTAACTGGGTCCATTTTACCCGCCACGCCACGGTGGCTCGCCACTGGTGACCGATGATGGATGCCGTTAATTCAAATGGCAGCCCGCACACAGGCCACTTCGCGGTGGCACTGGCGGACGCAAGGGCGGACGGACTGGCGTTGTTGAGGGTCCATTCCCTACCCAAAGTCATGTGTCTACCCCAGGTCCTTTCCCTAACCAAGGCCATCTTCCTTCTCAAGATTACATGCGTACACAAGATCATTCCCAAAATAAAAGTTACACCACATTACAAAGTCCTTTAGAGCACGAATGTCAACAGTTTATACCAGGTAACGTTATCAATGTGTCCTCCCCAGTGCCAGGCAGAATGTCAGGTGTTCCAAGCGAAGCTGAACAGTCTGGCTGATTCATTTATATATTTGGTTTATTGGTAGCATGTTGGTGGATTTTTCCTAGCAGTGACACAGTTCTTGATATCAGTGTTGCATGTTTTGGTAATATCAACATGATTGCCACTAGGTTTCATCATTTTCAGAAAAGCGAAACATTATGCCATTTCCTTAAATTTATGTGGAATGTATTTCTGTGTTATAAAGTTTATTTCACCGTAACATCTTTATACATGGAAAAATACAATGTCTCATTTATTTTATGAAATGTGGTTAATTTACTTACAAGTTTTCTCATTAAAATTCTTGTGCAACGTGTATGTTCACCTTAAGATAACTGCAAGTCTTTCTTCTGCTGGTACACACTTCCTCCTGTTTGTGTTCAGTCGTGAAACTGAAGGACCAGTTGCAGTCAGCAGGTCATCAAAAGAAGCACAGGTCATTCTAAAATAGTTTGTAATTTCTCTGGGTATGCTTCTAAGTTTTCATATAGGGTATAAAATTAACCCCTGATAAGCCTATGGCTGATTATTCGATGCTCCCAGTATTTTCTTGTACGTCTTTCTTTTCTTATTTTGAGGAGCACAGCGATGACACATGCCACCTCCTGCCTGTGATTGCCAAGAAAATGTGGCCCGTGTGCGGGATGTCATAGCATCCTTTTCCACTTTTTAGTGGCGCCATGAAACAGTGGCAGCCGCCTTCCACTGAAAAGTGACCCGTGTGCGGGGGGGCCGTAATAGGATCCCTCTCCACTTTTTAGTGGCACCACGAAAAAGTGGCAGCCACCGCCCACTGAAAAGTGGCCCCGCACACGGTGCATCGGCTTATCAGGGGTCAATTTGATATCCCATTTGAAGACTTAAAAGCATAACCAGAGAAGTTACAAACTATTTTAGAATGACCTATGCTTCTTTTGATGACCTGCTGACTGCAATTGGGCTTTCAGTTTCACGTCTGAACACAAACATTAGGAAGTGTGTACCACCAGAAGAAAGACTTGCAGTTATCTTAAGATAAATATAGAAAAGCACATACACGTCAGAATCAAGGTCCAAGTAAAATGGAGAAATAGAAGAAGGGAAGGACGGGAGGAAGGAGTAGATAAAATGAAGTGGAAAGGTTTCAAGACGATGAGAAAAAGGCAGAATATAAGAAAGAAGTGGAGGAGCGATTGGTTAAATATGAATTGGAGCAGATGGGGAACGTGGAAGGTGTGTACAAAATATTCACAGAAAAAAAATTAATTTGAGCAGCCTGTGAGGTGGTGTGTAGGGTTAAGAGAAGACGAAAGGGGGGTGCAAGGAACAGCATGGTGGAATGAAGAGGTGAGAGAGGCTGTGGCACAAAAGAAAAAATCATATAATGAATGGATGAGAGATAGGGGCGTGGAAGAAGTTGAGAGACGGAAGAGAGTTACATGTAGAAAGGAAGAGAGGTGAAAAGATTAGGAAGAGAGAATAAGAAGAGAGTGGATGAGGAATTTGGAAGGAATTTGAGTGTCAAGTGGAGGGAATGTAAGAAAATGGTCTGGAAAGAGGTAAAGAGAGTCAGACAGGGTGGCAATGAAGTTAGTAGGGGAGTGAAAGTTAAAAATGGTCGATTACTAGCTGAGAAGGGAGATAAAGTGAGCAGATGGAGAGAACACTTTAATGAATTATTGAACATAGAGAATGAAAGTAATGTGAGTATAAGTGGCTGGGGAATGGCTGGGAGAAGGATGGAGGTGAGAAGACAGGAAGAAAGTAGGATGGAAGTTGTGGAAGCAATGAAGAAAGTCAAAATGGGGAAGGCCCCAGGAATCGATGGAGTGTGTGGTGAAATGCTGAAGCATGGGGGAGAGATAGTTGTATAATGGATGTGGAAGATGTGTAGATTGGCCTGGGAGGAAGGTAGAGTCCCGGAGGATTGGAAGTCAGTTATAATTATTCCCTTGTACAAAGGAAAAGGGGAAAAAGAAGTGTGTGGTAATGATAGGGGCATTTGTCTTCTTAGTGTAATAGGAAAAGTATACGGTAGGATACTTATTGACAGAGTTAGGGAAATAACAGAGGAATTAGTTGATGAAGAACAGGGAGGCTTTAGAAAGGGAAGGGGTTGAGTAGATCAGATAATTTTTCATTCTTAGATCTTTAGTGGATAGGTTTCTAGAGAAGGGAAAGAAGTTGTATGAGGCGTTCATGGATTTGGAGAAAGCATATGACAGAGTGGATAGACAAGGATTATGGAAAGTATTAAGAATATATGGAATAGATGGGAAGTTGTTGAATGCTGTGAAGAATATGTATGAGAATGCTAAGGCTGCAGTGCGTGTGGATAGTGAACTGAGTGAGTTTTTCTATTTGAAGGTTGGGTTGAAACAGAGATGTGTCATGTCTCCATGGTTGTTCAATCTGTATTTAGATGGGGTTATAAAAGAGATACTAGGTAGGGCAGTGGATGCTGGAGTGGCCCTAATGAGAGAGGGCAGTGTTTGGAAACTCCCTGTACTGCTGTTTGCAGATGATACTGTGTTGTTAAGTGAAGACGCAGGGGAGCTGCAAGGCTTGGTGGATAAATTCGGGAGAGTATGTAAGAAACGGAATCTAAAAGTGAATGTTGGGAAGAGTAAAGTTATGGTCTTCGAGAGAGGTGTCAGTGAATGTACAGTGAGGTTGGATGATCAAGAAATGGAAAATGTGAGTACGTTTAAATACTTGGGTAGTGTGATGAGTAAGGATGGAAGTTTGAAAGGTGTAGTGGTTGAAGGGGTACAACAAGGAAGAAAGGTTGCTGGTTCCTTGAAGGCAGCGATAAGAAACAGGAAAGTGAGCATGGAAGTGAAAAAGTTATTACATGACAGTATTGTGATATCAACTCTAACATATGGAAGTGAAGCTTGGACCTTGTTGGAGGGACACAAGTCAAGAGTGAGAGCAGTGGAAATGAGTTAGATGAGAGGAGCCTGTGGAGTCACCTGGAAAGACAGTCTAACAAATGAGGAAGTGAAGGAGCGTTGTGGTGTGGATGTGGATGTGGTAGGAAGTGTTAGGAGAAACACACTGAGGTGGTCTGGCCATGTGGAGAGGATGGAGAGTGAGAGACTGACGAAGAGAGTGTATGTGAGTGAGATGGAGGGGGAGAGAAGGAGGAGAAGGCCAAGGATGAGATGGAGAGGTATATGAGAGAAGGGGATGTGACTTGGGAGCAGGGCAGTGAAGTGGCGAGGGACAGGGTGACGTGGAGGCGATTTGTTTGTGGCCACCCCATATGGGATTAAGGCGTCTGGCAATAGAGAGATAGATGGGCATACATGTTGTGCAAGAATTTTATTGAGAAAACTTGTGAGTAAATTAACCACATTTCATAAAATAAATGAGACGTATTTTTGCAAGTGTAAAGATATTACACTGATATAAACTGATAACACAGAAATACGTTCCCCAGATATTTAAGAAAATGGCATAATGTTTTGCTTTTCTAAAAATGATGAAACCTAGTGGCAAACATATTAATACTAACAAAACATGCAACACTGATAGAACTGTGTCACTGCTAGGAAAAATCCACCAACATGCTACCAATAAACAAAATATTTAAATGAGTCAGACTGTTCAGCTTCGCTTGGAATACCTGACATTGTGCCTGGCACTGAGGAGGACACATTGCCAACGTTACCTGGTATAAACTTTAGACTTTCGTGAACTTCAAGCTCTGAACGACTTTGTAGTGTGGTTTAACTTTTATTTTGGGAACGATCTTGTGTACGCATGTAACCCTGGGAAGGAAGATGACCTTGGTTAGTACCTTGGGTAGGGAATGGACCGTCAACAACGTCAGTCCGTCCGCCAGTGCCACCACAAAGTGGCCCGTGTGCGGGCTGCCATTTGAAATAACGGCATTCATCATCGGTCACCAGTGGCGAGCCACCGTGGCGTGGAGGGTAAAATGGTCCCGGTTACCATTTTTTTTGCGGCTGCCACTAAAAATTGGCTCGTGTGCGTGCTTCCATAGAAACACGTGCGTTTTATTTCTCGCCAAAAAAAGTGGCAGCCACCGTCCACTGATATGTGGCCCGTGTGGGACTTTTTACATTTGCAACGTGCACTCATATATCAGTTGGCGCAGTTGCAGGTGATCAGTTCCACACATGAGTCTGGGACTGGGGGTAGGGACATCAGCATTGGCACCAGTGATGCAATAAGTTCTTCAATGTCTTCGCTGTTTGCTTTTGCCTCTATTTCAGCCCTCAGCCCTTGTGCTTCATTTTGGATGAAGGTCAGGAGTTTTGGCATCAGGATTTTCCACATGGCCTGGATGGTTAGCTTATGTGCTCGCACTGCTTTGGAGTATGACTTGCGTTTGCCCGTGTGGACTTGTTCTGCTGTACCAGGACCAAGGATTTTGCTTTCAACCCAAGCCTCCAATAGACCAGATGATTGAAGATGTTTCCCAATGACCTTCAGAAAGTTCAGCGATATGTGCAACCCGCCCATTCTGACGATCAGGAAGTCCTGGTATTCGTCCTTTGCCCACTTGAGCCCCATCAGCTTACAATAAAGGGCTTCATCAACTGTAAGTACGACATGGTGTTGTCCAAGTTTGTTGCAATGTGTTTGCATCTCTGAACCACCGTATGGAGAGTGTCAAGTTCATAGGCTGGGGCCTGGACAATTGGTATGTAACCAACACTCGTCATTTCAGGATTGGCACTACAGTTGCTCTGGTTAAAATGTGTCCAGCCTGTCTTGATATCCACATCTTGTCGTGTCAGGAAAAAGGCCATGTCCTTGGCAATGGCTTGAGCTGCTGATGGATTGTCATCATTTGATTCATTGTACCATTCTTTGTTGATGCCCTCAGTTGCTCTAGGTTCTAGTCTTTCTGTCACTACTGCAGCAGGTGAAAGTTGATCCATGACATAGGGGAACTTTCAGACTCGTGTTTGGGGAAGGTCGAAGGTCCTTCAGTCCCATGTTCGCTTCAGAACCTCTTTGCCATCCAGCGATCTGTGTGGCATGGAAGCTGTTTTTACCATCAAAACTGTTGTCGTTGATGTCAATGTTGTCACACGTGAAGTGCACGAATCTGGTACAAAGTTTGGTGGAATCACTGCTCCTGTTTCTGCATCCATTGTTTTCAGTGTATTCTCAGCCAGGGATGTGTCAACCTGCAGTAGTTACGGGTAACTTATGATGTGTCCAGCTTTGTGAAATAGTTCAACAAGTTCTTTAGACTGTGTAGCCTGGTGCAAAGTGCTGGCAAGCCCAAGATGTTTAGGAGTCCAGTGCTTACCTCCAGTGACGTTGTAAACCAAGTCTTGTGCAATACTAAGAACTTTTGCTTGACTGTCATCCTGTTTTGTATCGTCTCCTACGTCGTCTGGGTCTGCTTCCGAAAGACTCTGTCCACCAAACATCAACCGAAGGAACATAAAAAGGCTATTTGGGATGCAGGATATAATTTCATCTTCATTGACAACAAATCCCTTGTACATGGGATGTGCCAGTATATCACCTCTCAGTCTCAAAGCCACATGAATCATCTCAATAAATCCTTCCTGAGCCTGATATTTTGGTATCAGTGTTGGTTCCTCCTTTTCAGAGAGTAATGTTGAGAAAGAGACAAGATTAAAAAAAAAAAAACATATCATATACATCGTTCCCTGAAGCAAAGATATCAACAATCAAATAAAACTGCGGCCATCTTGGATTTTCACTGTTGATGATGCTTTATTTACACACAAAGACACACATTTTACATATTTTATTATCAATATGTATATTAGGAGCTTGTGCAATGCATTATATCCATTAATATATATTATATTTGAAGCAATTCTTCAAAATATGCATTTTCTAGAAAAATGACGGCCATCTTGGATTTTGTCCGCTAGGAGCAAAACCGCACGAGATACAGCTTGGCAAACAGCAAAAATGGATTCAGCACAAAAAAAAAACACCCTAGGAAAGCCTATTTGCCAACTTCAACTCTAAAATGTCTGAAGATTTTTATACAGCCACATTTTCCAGATATTCCACTAGTACCCTTTCAAGCACTTCACCCTTCAAACTTCCATCCTTACTCATCGCACTACCCAAGTACTTAAACGTACTCACATTTTCCATTTCCTCATTATCCAACCTCACTGTACATTCACTGACACCTCTCTCGAAGACCATAACTTTGCTTTTCCCTATATTCACCTTTTGATCCCGTTTCTAACAACTATCCTGAACGTATCCATCAAGCCTTGTACTTCCCCTTCGTCTTCATTTAACAACACAGTATCATCTGCAAACAGCTGTACAGGGAGTTTCAAACATTCCCCTCTCTCATTAGGACCACTCCAATATCCACTGCCCTACTTTGTTTGTATCTTATAACCCCATCCATATACAGATTGAACAATAATGGAGACATGACACATCCCTGTTTCAACCCAACCTTCAAATAGAAAATCTCACTCAGTTCACTATCCACAAGCACTGCAGCCATATCACCCTCATACATACTCTTCACAGCATTCAACAACTTCCCATCTACTCCATATATACTTAATACTTTCCACAATCATTCTCTATCCACTCGGTCATATGCTTTCTCCAAATCCATGAACGTCGCATACAACTTCTTTCCCTTCTCTAGAAACCTATCCACTAAAGATCTAAGAATGAATAATTATCTGATCTACTCAACCCCTTCCCTTCCTAAAGCCTCCCTGTTCTTCTCCAACTAATTCCTCTGTTATTTCCCTAACTCTGTCAGTAAGTATCCTACTGTATATTTTTCCTATTATACGAAGAAGACAAATGACCCTCTGATTACCACACACTTCTTTTTCCCCTTTTCCTTTGTACAAGGGAATAATTATAACTGACTTCCAATCCTCCGGGACTCTACCTTCCTCCCAGGCCAATCTACACATCTTCCACATCCATTATACTACTATCTCTCCCCCATGCTTCAGCATTTCACCACACACTCCATCAATTCCTGGGGCCTTCCCCGATTTAACTTTCTTCATTGCTTCCACAACTTCCATCCTACTGATTTCTTCCTGTCTTCTCACCTCGATCCTTCTCCCAGCCATTCCCAAGCCACTTATACTCACATTACTTTCATTCTCTATGTTCAACAATTCATTGAAGTGTTCGCTCCATCTGCTCATGTTATCTCCCTTCTCAGCTAGTAATCGACCATTTTTAACTTTCACTCCCCTACTAACTTCATTGCCACCCTGTCTGACTCTCTTTACCTCTTTCCAGACCATTTTCTTACATTCCCTCCACTTGACACTCAAATTCCTTCCAAATTCCTCATCCAGTCTCTTCTTATTCTCTCTTCCTAATCTTTTCACCTCCCTTCCTTTCTACATGTAACTCTCTTCCGTCTCTCAACTTCTTCCACGCCCCTATCTCTCATCCATTCATTATATGATTTTTTCTTTTGTGCCACAGCCTCTCTCACCTCTTCATTCCACCATGCTGTTCCTTGCACCCCCTTTCGTCTTCTCTTCACCCTACACACCACCTCACAGGCTGCATTTTTTAATTTTTCTTCTGTGAATATCTTGTACACACCTTCCACGTTTCCCATCTGCTCCAATTCATATTTATCCAATCGTTCCTCCACTTCTTTCTTATATTCTGCCTTTTTCTCATTGTCTTGAAACCTTTCCACTCTCATTTTATCTACTCCTCCCGTCCTTCCCTTCTTCTATTTCTTCATTTTACTTGGACCTTGATTTTGACTTGTATGTGCTTTTCTATATTTACCTTAAGATAACTGCAAGTCTTTCTTTTGGTGGTACACACTTCCTAATGTTTGTGTTCAGACGTGAAACTGAAAGCCCAATTGCAGTCAGCAGGTCATCAAAAGAAGCATAGGTCATTCTAAAATAGTTTGTAACTTCTCTGGTTATGATTTTAAGCCTTCAAATAGGATATAAAATTGACCCCTGATAAGCCTATGACTGGTTATTCGATGCACCCAGTACTTTCTTGTACGTCTTCCTTTTCTCATTTAGAGGAACACAGCGATAACAAATACCACCTCCTCGACATCCATGATGGAACTGCCTGTGGTTGCCACGAAAAAATGGCCCGTGTGCGGGATGTCATAGCATCCCTCTCCACTTTTTAGTGGCGCCACGAAAAAGTGGCAGCCACCACCCACTGAAAAGTGGCCCGTGTGCGGGGGGCCTTAATGTTGCACACAGATGTGTGTATTGCATGTTATTACACTTTTAAAGGGTATATAAAACGTTCAAAAGTATGCTCAAGTATCTTCTCTCACACACACACACACACACACACACACACACACACACACACACACACACACAGACAACAGACAGATAGATAGACAGATAGATAGACAGATATATATTTGTAGTAAGTGTGCACCAGTCGAGCAGGGCAGTACTCCCGAGGTGGATGGAAGGATGATGCTAGGGAGAGCTGGAGCTCCCATTTCATCAGCGCTCAGGACTAGTTCCTGACCATCTCCCCTTTGCTGAACTTTTTCAGTGCTTCATTAACACAGAGAGTAGGCCAACATGCTCTCCAGTACAAGTTTCTCTAACTGTCAACACCAAACTACATGCACAATACACACTACACTTCCTTTTCAAAATTAAAAACAGTAATATGGCTTCATTAAATCAGGCCTCGGAGTCCGTGGGGGGGGGGATCATAAATTCCCCCACCATCCGCCCCTCTCCCGGTGACAACTCGGAGAGATGCCTAGAACCACTGTCTCACTTTTTCATTTCTGCAACATTCGAAGCCTTTTCTCTAACTTCCTCTCTGTTGAATACCACCTCTCCTCCTCTAAACTTCACCTTTTCTTCTTGACAGAGACTCAGCTGTCTGAGGTAACTGACTGCAAACCCTGTTCTGTTTCCTCCTACGTCCTTTATACTCATTTCAAAGGCAAAGGTGGATGATGTGTATATGTACGCAACGATTTATCTTGCTCTCGTGTTCCTGAATTTGATTCTTTTAAATTCTCTACTCTCTGGTTTCGGCTTTCTTGTCATTAACTGAATAAATATATCTGTGCTGTATACTTATCCCCTAATTCTACTATCAAAAATTCTTTGACTATCTTAATTCTATGATGGAACACATTCTAATCATTTCTCCTTTCTCTGAAATCTCCATTCTAGGACATTTCAATGTTCACCACCACCTTTGGCTCTCCTCTCCCTTCACTGATCCACCTGGTGAACAAGCCTACACTTTTTCTATCCTTAATGACCTAGAGCAGCTTGTACAGCACCCTACCCATATCCCTGACTGCCTTGGAGAAAGCTCCAACATACTTGACCTCTTCCTTACAACTAATCCTTCTGCTTACACTGTTAAACTTTTCTCCCCGTTGGGCTCCTCCGATCACAACCTTATTACCTTAACTTGTCCTATCGCTCCGGTATGGCCTGGGGACCCTCCAAAGAAACGTCGTCTGTGGCACTTTGGAGCTGCGGATTGGGAGGCCCTCAGGCAGTACTTCTTTGATTTTCCATGGAATGATTTCAGCTTCCATGGCCGGGAGCCATCTGAGTGTGCCTTGCGCATTACGGAGATTATTCTCTCGGGCATGGAAGCATACATTCCATTCTCATATCCTTTGACTAATGCAAGAAAGCCTTGGTTTAATCACGCTTGTTCTAATGCTGTCCGCAACAAGGAGAGGGCCTATAAAAGGTACCAGAGCCAATACACCCCTGAATCACATCTGGTTTATGTTTCTGCCCGGAATCATGCTAAGTCTTTTCTTCACTCTCCTAAAAATAATTTCATCCGTACTAAATGCTCTCAACTCTCCAACTCAAATTCTTCCCTCTCCTTCTGGCACCTTGCCAAAAACCTTTCTAACAACCTTACCTCATCATCCTTCCCACCTTGCCAAAAACCTTTCTAACAACCTTACATCATCATCCTTCCCTCCTCTTTTCTAGTCTGATGGCTCTGTAGCTATTTCTTCTACCGATAAAGCAGATCTCTATGCTCAGACTTTCTCCAATTCCACCCCAGACGATTCCGGTGCTGTTCCTCCATGACCTCCCCTCTCAGACATCCCCATGGCTGTCATTAAAATTACTTCAGCTGATGTATTTTCTGCCATCACTGGCCTCAATACTAACAAGGTATATGGGCCTGATGGAGTCCCTCCTGTTGTCCTCAAGAACTGTGCTTCAGTGCTTGCACCCTACCTAGGTACACTCTTTCGCCTTTGTCTGTCAACTTCTACCTTTCCTTCTTGTTGGAAAAATGCTCTCATTCAGCCAGTCCCAAACAAGGGTGACCATTCCCAACCCTCTAACTATCGTCCAATTGCTTTAACATCCTATATCTCAAAAGTTTTCGAGTCTGTTCTTAACAGAAAATTTTTAAAGCATCTTTCCTATCACAACCTTCTTTTTGATCGTCAGTATGGGTTCCGTCAGGGACACTCCACTGGCAATTTTCTCACCTACCTTTCGGAAACCTGGTCATCCTCCTTTCGGGACTTTGGCGAAAGCTTTGCCAATGCACTTGACATCTCAAAGGCGTTTGATCGAGTCTGGCATAAATCTTTAATTTCCAAACTTTTTTTTTTTTTTTCTGCGAGGAAGAAGGAACCAAAGGCCATGAGCCCGCAGTAACAGTTCCCTCCAAGAGAAAAACAAAATACAATATAGAGCCAAATTCAAGATCCGATCATTTTGAGATGCCTGGACACACTGCGTTTGAAAGACTGGAGATCACAGGCAGCAGGAAATACAGACAGAGGGAGACAGTTCCAGAGCTGACCTGTTGCATAAATGAAAGACTGGGAGTAACGGTTAACTCTTGCATTAGAGAGTTGGACAGAAAAAGGATGAGAGTTTGCTGCCAGACGGGTGCTTCGCGCCCGTCGTAGAGGTGGAGGAATGCAAGCAGACAGTTCAGAGGAGCAGTGACCATTAAAGTAGCGATAGAAAAGAGATAAAGATGCAACAGTGCGGCGAAGAGACAGAGGTTGAAGGGAGTCAGTAAGAGGAGGAGAGTTAATGAGACGAAAAGCCTTTGCCTCCACCCTATTGAGAAGAGCTGTATGTGGGGAGCCTCCCCACACATGAGAGTTGTACTCCACACAGGGGTGGATAAAACCCCTGTATAGAGTCAACAATTGTGCAGGGGTGAAGAAAGTGCGGAGTCGGCTTAGCACACCCAATCTCTTGGAAGCAGATTTTACAAGAGATGTAATATGATCTTTCCAAGATAAGTCCCGAGTAAATGAAACCCCAAGCATGTTCAAGGATGATGCAGGATTAAGCTGAATATTATTAAACATTAGTGGGTATACCTGTGGAAGATTTTGTCGGGTTGATAGGTGTAAGAACTGAGTCTTAGATGCATTAAAGACAACCATATTATTTTTACCCCAGTCAGAGATACGAGCCAAATCAGACATTAGGTGTGCCACAGCCTCATCCCTTGCTTGTTGAAGTAACTGTTGAGATGGGCATTGCGGGAACCGAATGGAAAGGTGAAGGGTGGAGTCGTCAGCGTATGAGTGGATAGGGTTAGATGTACAGCTTAGAAGATCATTGATGAATAAAAGGAAGAGAGTTGGTGATAGGACAGAGCCCTGAGGAACACCACTGTTGATAGATCTAGGAGAAGAACGATGGCCGTCTACAACAGCGGCTATAGAACGACCAGAAAGGAAGCTAGCTAAGGTGGCACAGATAGAAGGATAGAGGGCAGTTTGGAAATTAAAGATTTATGCCAGACTCGATCGAAAGCCTTTGAGATGTCAAGTGCAATGGCAAAGCTTTCGCCAAAGTCCCGAAATGCTTCCTTTCTAGTCGTTCTATCGCCACTGTTGTAGACAGCCATCGTTCTTCTCCTAGATCTATCAACAGTGGTGTTCCTCAGGGCTCTGTCCTATCACCAACTCTCTTCCTTTTTCATCAATGACCTTCTAAGCTGTACATCTAACCCTATCCACTTGTACGCTGATGATTCCACCCTTCACCTTTTCATCCGGTTCCTGCAACGTCCATCTCAGCAGTTACTTCAACAAACAAGGGATGAGGCTATGGTACATCTAGTGTCTGACTTGGCTTGTATCTCTGACTGGGGTAAAAATAATCTTGTAGTTTTTAATGCATCAAAAATTCAGTTTTTACACCTATCAATGCGACACAATCTTCCACAGGAGTACCCTCAAATGTTTAATAATATCCAGCTCAGTCCTGCATCTTCCTTGAACATGCTTGGGGTTTCATTCACTCGGGACTTATTTTGGAAAAATCATATTGCATCTCTTGTAAAATTTGCTGCTATTAGGTGTGCTAAGCCAACTCCGTACCTTCTTTACCCCTGTACAGTTGTTGACCTTATACACCGGTTTTATTCACCCCTGTTTAGAGTACAACTCCCATGTGTGGGGAGGCTCCCCATGCACAGCTCTTCTCAATAGGGTTGAGTCAAAGGCTTTTAGTCTCGTCAACTCTCCTCCTCTTATTGGCTCCCTTCAACCTCTGTCTCTTCGCCACACTGTTCCATCTTTATCTCTTTTCTATCGCTACTTCAAAGGCCACTGCTCCTCTAAACTGTCTGCTTGCATCACTCGATCACTAAGATGGGTGCGTAGCACCCGTCTAGCAACACACTCTCTTCCCTTTTCTGTCCAGCTCTCTAATGCAAGAGTTAACCGTTACTCCCAGTCCTTTATTTATGGAACAGGTCAACTCTGGAACGGTCTCCCTCTGTCTTTAGTTCCTACTTCCTATGATCTTCAGTCTTTCAGATGCAGTGTGTCCAGGCATCACGAAATGAACGGATCTTGACTTTGGCTCTCGTTTGTATTGTTTTTGTTTTTTTCTTGGAAGGAACGGTTTGCGGGCTCCTGGCCTTTGGTTCCTTCTTTCTTGCATTAAAAAAAATACAGTTCCCATAACTCAGCCTTTGTTATGCTTTGAACCATAATGAAGCTAACATCATTATGTAAAAATACAATATCATTGTTAAATGTTAGAAATGTGTCCATGGACTTAGCATAATATTATCACCCTACAAATAATGAAATTATTGACTGTGAACTACGTTTCCAGTATATGATTAAGATTCACCTAATCAAATAATTTTTTGTGCATAAACATTTTGAATATGATGGCATTGTACTTCCAATCGAGTAATGTATTATGGGTACGCAGCTGTAGCATATGGGAATGTTTCTTCAGTTGAATAATCTACTGTGAAGATTCATCTTTGGTATGCTGGTGTGTTTCGTCCAATCCATTAATTTATGAAGATGCAGTTGCAGCCTTGCGGTGTGATTCTTTCAATCAAATAATAGTTTGTGGAAATGCAGTTTCAGTATGTGGGTTCCATTCTTCATTTCAAATACTTTATATGAATATAGTTTCCATGTGAAGGTTAATTTTTCCAGTAGACGAGATCCAGGCACTGTGAAACGAGAAGTGTAAAAAGAGATGCATATAATATGAATCCATATATTATTATAATATTATGAGGAAATGTGCTACATTATATAATCTATCTAGTATGATACAGTTATATCCTATTTTGAAGAGACATTTCGAACTAGTAAGGCCTATATTTCCTCTTTTTTTAAAAAAACGTCGCCTTAAACATTTAGGCAATTACATGGGCAAAAAATGGTTGAAAGGGATGATTAAAAAAAAAAAATAGAGTCCCGCATGACGATTTGTAAGGTGTTATTAATGAACACGCACAAAAATGAAGCTCAATAACCAGCCTGCTCCCCTCATGACATTACAGGATAGAAAATGTTTTTGCCTATTCACTAAAGATTCGGTTATTCAAAGAACCATGGCTGGAGCCTTAGTCATCTATTTCATCAGGAGGCCTCTTGATTATAATTTATATATACCGTATACTATATATATATATATATATATATATATATATATATATATATATATATATATATATATATATATATATATTAGGTGGTCCTTATTTTCAAAGTTGTAGATTTTTTACAGGCCACCCCACACTTTTGTTCCTCTTGGTACAAAAACGCTCCATGCAAAATTTCAGTCTTCCACAGTAGTATTTACTGGTGCCCCAAAGACCTAGAAGTTCAGACTCTGCGCTATCAGGGCATAATACCACGCCAGCGCACCTAGGTCCCCCTTACTGTGAAAATATTAGCTCCTCGTTGGGGTGGTGTCTTGGGAACTGATACCCCACTCATTGTTGCCTAGTTTGAGAGGTCATGGTTGCCTTTTGAGTGTCTGAGAATCACTGACAATGAGCCTTTTTGACCTGCAACAGGAATTTCTGCTGCTCCTTGTCTTTGGTGACGACAGGGAGCACAACTCTTCACTCAGCAAGGTTATTCATGACTTTCAGTGACTGGCCGCATTGCCTGGCTTTCTTGTCATCTCATTCAACCCACGTGCATGGGTCGACATCCAGGAGCCCATTGGAGGAGCCAAGGAAGAACGGAAGGCAACAATTGGTGCTTGTTACGAAATCAGGGAGGTTCTTCACTCGAATGACAGCCACATACAGCTCCAGAGTCCTTCTCTTCTCAGGCTCTCGACTCTCCTTGTTCTAAAGAGCTGTGACCATGACCCTCTTCATTTCCAACTTGAGGAACTCATCAAAGAATGTCAGGCCAACCAGCTCCTCAGGGAGGTACCAGAGATGAGGACTGAAGATCTTCACAACAGCAATGGATGAGAATTCCAAGTCAGTGTAGTCCAGGATTTCCTGAAGAAACCGGAGGTCGTTCCAAGAAGTAGATGTCGCAGCTGGTGCTGTGAACCAGTATGAGACAAATCATTACGGCAAATATGACAAAAGCACTCGAATGTGGCAAGCTCTCACACAGCAAGCTTCAGCTGCCTGTGGAAGAGGTAAATTTTGACTAAGTAGATGATTTTGGCCATCCAATGGGCAAGGTGGTAGATGCCAGACTGTGAAATGTGGAAGCCAAGAGAGGAACTCCATTAAGGAAGATCACCGTGGGCTCGAGCAACTCCCAGTAAGCTTTCCGTGGCTGTTGGGCATTGAGTTAATAATGGCAGAAGGTGATGACCTCGTTGCAATGAGTAGGAACGTTGGTAAGCAGCTCAAAACGATCAGCTGCAATGGAGGTCCATTGCTGCTTGAAACACTTAAAGAGAGGGATGTTCGGCCCTAATGTCATGATGCTAGTGCAGACTGTGAAGATTTTCTGGATGATGATCTCATTGATGTGCATCCTGAAGGGAAGTGCAAGCCCCAGACCGAATTTTAGTGTTGCTAGCAGTTGTGTCAAAGGTCACGTTTGTCATCGAATCCAAAAGGTCCAATTTTTGCAGCATAGCAAAGATCTCCACCATGTCAGCTTCTGCTGCTGGTTGCGGTTTGGGGATGATCAGCAACTTCACAATTCCCTCTCCAGACACCACGATAGGTAAATGATTTACATTCGAACTTTTCGTGGCCGGATTCATCAGCAACCAACTTACTGTCCCAGTGAATAGTGAGGAGAACACCAAGCTTGAAGATGAGTGCAGAGCTACCGCCTGTTCCCCAAGAGCCTTTATTGGCCACCCATGGATGCTCTGCCACTTCAAAGCCATAATTGAAGGATCCATCTCATACACAGTGGCTGCAGCAGCCAAGATGTGGATAGCATTGTGGTTGCTGGTCTTTGTGAGGTCCAGAACATTAGACAACTCCAGGGTGATGACAGGTGCATGAGATCAGGATCGTCGTCATTTGGGTGAGGATGTTGTAGCTGACGTGGATGGTCAGGAAACAGGGTCTTTGTTTTCTCTGCCTTCTTCAGAGTCCTCCAACTCAACAGAAGCTTCCAATGCTGCCAGCCACTGCTGCTCTCGTAGTTTCCGAACTTGGGAGGCTTCCTCTCTCTCATGCTTCTTCGCTTCAGCATCAGACAGCTTCCGCTTATTACACATGATGGCTTGGTGGCCTTCCTTCCATTGAGCCTTCGGAAATGCCTTGTTTTCTTCGTTCCTCAGCAGCTTCATGGCATCCATGTGTGGCAAGTCAAAGAGGTTCTTCAGCTTCAGTCTGAAGTCAGCTCACTTCCATTCTTACACCTCTGTCTTCCTGTCCTTCCTATTGCTCGGGGAGTGCCATTCCTCATACAAGTTTTCCTTTTATGGAATCCTGTGCTTGCTCTCTGTCACTAGAATTCGGACACAGTATTAGAATCCAGCAACCTCAGAGTCCATGATCATTGCAGCATCCGGTAAGATCCACTTTTGCTTCTGCAGAAAATGGAACAGCCACTGAAGGTTCTCGAGGGGCTGTCCATCCAACCAGATCTCGGTCTTCTACCTGGTTTCCTTCTCTTCCTTACATTTGTCGTGGTCGTCATCCTCCTTGAAAGAAGGCTGTTTGCCAGGTGTAGCCAATGCAATCAAACCTCAAGAATTACTAACCACCTTGAAATATTATTCAGATGAAAGACTATGGTATTTACCTTCGTCATGCACAAAACAACCATTCACTAAGGTAGTAAAAGGGGGAATGATGCATTACTGACTGACCAGTTCCTTCCTCCCTCGTCCTACCCCCACCTGCCCAGGTGCTACTGTGTCTTTTTCCCTCCGTCCCTGTCCCTTGCCCGCCATTATCGCCATGACCTTTCCCTCTTGCATATCAATGAGAGGCTTCCACGAATATGGTCCCATTCTCCAATATAAGGAATAACTTCACGGCCGCTAGGGCACCAGAATTTTTTGAGTAATGCATTAAACAATTGTACATGCCATATTTTTCTATCAGTGGTACAATACTAGACTGTGGCCCATGAAGATTTCCAATATTCAGTTTTCACTACATACCTAAGAGCCACCCTAATATATATATATATATATATATATATATATATATATATATATATATATATATGTATGTATATACACTGTATATGGAGACTGTGGTACAGTGGTAAAGTGTGCGTTTTCGTACACTGAAGAATGAGGGTTCGTGCCCCATCAGGGTAATAAACTTTGAGAGCGTTATTCTGGTCACGTACTGCATTGGCGGACATCAGGGGTGCTGTGGTTGAACCAGTGTCGCATACTATAAAGTATGCTTGCACCAAGTCGGCTTGTGCGGGCCGATTACACTTGGTTCACAGACTACACACACACATCCAAAGCCACTCCAACATTACAATTACACTTACATGCACTTCTCACCCTACATACAATCTTTACCAGACACCCTAAGCCACTTGGTAGAGATACATTGGCTGTATCGTCCCTGCTTCGGTTGGGATAGGCCAGTCCTGCAGTGGACACTCAAACAGCTGTTGAGATGAGATGAGATGAGATTTTATATATATATATATATATATATATATATATATATATATATATATATATATATATTGATCCCTCGATTATCCGCAATAATAAAGCCATCGGTACATCCAGAAATGGATATAATCTGGATATGGAAATTATTCTACGTACCTATACCCAACCCATATTCCTAACTGTGGCAGTGTGCTTCAGTCATTCAGCTCTTTAGAAATCAAAACAGACATAAAATGTTGAACACTAAGAAAAAAATAAAATCCACAGTACTTACCACCCAGCGAATAGCGGACAGGTGTCATAACATGCTAGCTTCCAGTTTATGTACAGTAATCCCATGTGGCCTGCTGGCTAACAACATCACAACAAATGTCAAACTCCTCCTCCTTCTCCATCTGCTGGTGCTGGATGATGAGTGGAGACGTGCGGTGAGATGATGGAGGCCTGCCCACCTTAGGAGACTCTGATGGTAGCTGCAAGCTCATGTCTAACAGCAACTCAATGGCTGTCAATGTGCTCAGTTGTGGGTCCAAGAATGAAGACTTGGGTACGAGATGGTGGTGGTGGGGAGAATAGGCTTGCATGGGTGGGGGTGGCAGGCTTGAAAAAGGAGTCGATCTTGGTCTGATGATAAGACGTGACAATTCTGACAGAGGATGACAGCGTCCCTGACTGCCTGCAGATCCATCACCAGCTTCAGTGGCACCAACTCCCTGTCGCAGTGTGGGTGCTTGCCATATTCAAGCATCTGCTCTATGCTAGCACATTGTGCATGAAGATGAGGAAGTGAAGGAGTGGCAGGGTGCTCAAAGTCAGGGTCTTTGTCCTCGTCCATGTCACTGTCCTCTGTTGGCCCTGCAGAGACAGCAGGAGCAATCTCTTCATCAAACAACGTATGACAACCAGGATTGCCGCGGACATCATCCAACCACTCCAGTACACTGTCGATCTCCACATCTTCGTCTGCCAATCAGAGACAAAGGTGAAAATCTATCAGTCTATCTCTATTGCCAGATACCTGAATCCCATAAGGGGTGGCCACAAACATACCACCTCCATGTAGCCTTGTCCCCCACCATTTCACTCCCCTGCTCCCAGCTCACACCCCCTTCTCTCATATACCTCTCCACTCCATCCCTCCATCTTATCATTGGCCTCCCCCTCCCTTTCCCCCCCTGCACCTCACTCACAGACACTCTCCTCATCAGTCTCTCACTCTCCATCCTCTCCACATGGCCATACCACCTCAGTGTGTTCCTCCTAACGCTTCCTATCACATCCACATCCACACCACAACTATCCTTCACTTCATCATTTGTCAGTCTCTCTTCATGTGACTCCACAAGCTCCTCTCAAATAACTAATTTCCACAGCTCTCACTCTTGACTTGTGTTCCTCCAGCAAGGTCCAAGCATCACTTCCATACGTTAGAGTATGTATCACAATACTGTCATGTAACTTTTTCATTTCCATGCTCACTTCCCCGTTTCTTATCACTGCTTTCAAGGAAACAGCAACCTTTCCTCCTTGTTTTACCCTCTCAAGCACTTCACCCTTTAAACTTCCATCCTTACTCATCACACTACCCAAGTTTTTAAATGCACTCACATTTTCCATTTCCTCCTCATCCAACCTAAATGTACATTTACTGACTTCACCTCTCTCGAAGACCATAACTTTACTCTTCCCTACATTCACCTTTAGATCCCGTTTCTTACATGCTCATCCACCAAACCTTGCAGCTCCCCTTCGTCTTCACTTAACCCACCACATCCTGGCAGATTTTTCACCACTGACCCCCCCCCCCCAATCCCGGCAGATTTTCGATTTTTTTTTTTTTTTTTTTTTGCTGAAATCTCCGGTTTTTATGAGAAACATCGAAAATTAGAGAGAAAGCGCTCAGTTGAGTTTAGAAATACGGTAGAAGTAAGAGTACCTGTACCTTGTTACCGTGTTCTTTCAGGCTAGGCTCAAGAAAAAACGTTTTGTATGGGAGGGGTAGCTATTCCAGACTATTCATAAGTGGTTAGATATTTATTGATTTGGTACAAATTTATATGTAGTACAAGAGTATATTGGTTTTCAGACAATAATATAGGTGATATAAGCGTTGTTCACTCACCAAAAACAGCAACATATGGCACCTTCTTTTACGACGTTACCGTCTCATCACTTCTGCTTGTTTCTTCCTCTGGCTTATTTCTTCCTTTGTCCTCCACCTCAAGAATCACTTTTGCCTTGAATTTCGTCATTAGTGAGACTGTGGTGCGACATGCCTTTACTGGCCAGGTCACTGCTAACAGGTGAGTTGCCTAGAAAATGATGTTAGGGGGGGAAGGGGGTCAGGTGGGGCCAGGCATTATCCCTGCCTGGCATTGGGTAGAGGAAGGTCTCCCTCATGTGTCTACCAAAAATTACCCGTGAAACTTGAAAAATGTGCAAATGACGGAGCTTGCAATTGCACAATGTATGGATACGTCGTCGGGTGTCACCGTGACAAAACGTGGTGACATATCCATACGTCATCGGGACGCCTCGGGTTAACAACACAGCATCATTTGCAAACAACAGTAAGGGATTTTCCAAACACTACCCTCTCTCACTAGGGCTGCTCAAACATCCACTGCCCTACCTTGTACCTCTTTTATAACCCCATCCATATACAGATTGAACAAGCATGGAGACATGTCACGTCCCTATTTGAATCCAACCTTCAAATAGAAAAATTCACTCAGTTCACTATTCACACAGATTGCAGCCTTAGCACCCTCATACATACTCTTCAAGGCATTCAAAAACTTCCCATCTACTCCATATATTCTTAATACTTTCCACAGTCCTTGTCTATCGACCCTGTCATATGCTTTCTCCAAATCCATGAAGGCCGCACACAACTTCTTTCCCTTCTGTAGAAACTTTTCCACTAAAGATCTAAGAATGAATATCTGATCTACACAACCTCTTCCTTTTCTCAACCCTCCCTGTTCTTCTCCAACTAATTCCTCTTATTTCCCTAACTCTGTCAATAAGTATTCTACCATATACTTTTCCTATTATACTATGAAGAAAAATGCACCTATGATTACCACTTACTTCTCTTTGCCCTTTTCATTTGTACAGGGGAATTATTATACCTGACTTCCAATCCTCCAGGACTCTACCTTCCTCCCAGGCCAATCTGCATATCTTCCACATCCATTCTACTACTATCTCTGCCCCATGCTTCAGCATTTCACCACACACTCCATCAATTCCTGGGGCTTTCCCCATTTTAACTTTCTTCATCGCTTCCACAACTTCCATCCTGCTGATTTCTTCCTCTCTTTTCACGTCCCTCCATCTCCAAACCATTCCCCAGCCACTTATACTTGCATTATTTTCATTCTCTGTGTTCTACAGTTCATTAAAGTGTTCTCTCCATCTACTTACTTTTTCTCCCCTCTCCACTAGTAATCTACCATTTTTGTCTTTCACTCCCCAACTAATTTCTTTGGCACCCTGTCTAACTCTCTTTACCTCTTTCCAGAACACTTTCTTAGATTCTCTCCACTTTGCACTCAAATTCCTTCTAAATTCCTCATCCACTCTCTTCTTTCTCTTACTAATCTTTTCACCTCTCTCTTCCTCTCTAAATACAAGTCTTTCTTCCATCTCTCAGCTTCTTCCAAGCCCCTGTTTCTCATCCACTCATTTTATGCTTTCTTTTTGTGTTCCACAGCCTCTCTCACCTCTTCATTCCACCATACTGTTCCCTGCACACCCTTTCGTCTTCTCTTCACCCCACACACCACCTCACATATTGCACAGATTTCTTCTGTGAATATGTTGCACACACCTTCCACTTCCCCCGTCTGCTTCAATCCATATTTACTCAATCGTCTGTGTCAAATCCATCAAAGTCATGCAAGGACTTTATCCCTGAAGGAGATGCAACCAACCACTTTTGAGGGTTTTGATGGAATCTCCTTCTAAGCATCAGCCCAGTTGAACACTGCAGACTTGATGTTGTAATACCGAAGATTTTCCAAGGTCTGCTCCCCTTGTCTGTCGACCCCTTCCTCGTCCTCTAGCACCACCATCACCTCCTCCAGGAACTTCCGACAGTACAGTCTCACTGCCACGATAACACCTTGGTCCATTGGTTGAATGAAAGCAATTGTATTAGGTGGCAGAAACATGCACCTGATACAACATCACCAGCAACTATTTCCTTCTTGGACAGATGCACAGGGGTATTGCTGAGGATTAGGAGTGCCTTCACCTGGTCACAAAGGATACCAAGTTTTTCTGTTTGATAACGGATACCCTCCTTGACAAAGTGTCTGTAGAAGCAATCTCTGAACCAGGCTTTCACAGAATAGTACCACAAAACAGGCAGGCTGTCCATCCACGGAGACAACGTGGCTCTTTTGCGCGTCCAACAATAACAGGCTTGAGGTGTTGTATCCCGTTAGCACTGGCACAGCACATATCTGAGACATGCTATTTGGTCAACTTCTGACCAGGCACAGTCTTCTTCCTCTTTTCTGCCAGGGTGTTGGTTGGCAGGGAGCATTATGAGAGGCCAGTTTCGTCAGCACTGAACACTTGACTGACAGCAAGGCCCTCATCCTCGATCAGGTGCTGCATTTGCTGGTGAAATGGCTCAACATCCTATGCTGTCACGTCCAAAGCTTGTCATGTGTTTTGAACCAGAAGACCCAACCTTCAGATACCTTGATGTCGTGCACACTGTGTAGGCATGTAAACTTCTCAGCTGCTGCCCTCAACTCACCCCTACGTACAAGCATGCCAGTACCCTGTTGTTGGCAGAACCAAACCAAAGTTGGCTGGTTGATGGTAGCATGGTGGGGCTGAGACATCAACTTCCTGTTGCCCTTCTGAGTGGCATAGCCGTAGTCATGGCCATACTGAGTCAGCTTGGCCCGTGACTTCTTTATATCAAACAAGGTTGAATGGGCCAGATCATATTCCTGCAGAATTTATGAACTGGTCCAGCCTGCACCAACATTGCTCAGTAACTCACGGTTCTTCTCCAGAGTCAAAACCTTCCTCTTTCATTTCTCAGGTAGTGATGGAGCCATCACACACACAAGAGTGCTGCAGAGGAAAATCAGGGCCTGCAGAAGGTAGAGAACCACAACAAATGTAACGATGGAAGCTGCCATGGTTACAACTCAGCCAAGCACGTCCACACTCGAGAGAGACAAAGGTTGGAACTGAGGTGCGTACTGCCACGTGAACACAGTAGTGCCATGCCTCTACCAACGCTTGGTTATGAGATCACAAATAAAAAACACCAAACTGACCCATGAGTGCAAGGGTCATTTTTGCTCTTTCAGGCAAATGTTGCCACTCGGCAGCAACACTGGATCCCCATACATCATGGCCTCAGGCAGCGTCTGAGAAATCTGGCTGACCAGGCGACTTTGACCATTCAGTAGGGAGGCGGATGGCCGCACGTGCCTGGGAGTGTCCGAGTGATCCAGGCGGCTGGGGTACTTTGACTGTTCAGTGAGGAAGTGGATGGCCATTTTTGCTTAGCTGGTAGGTATATATATATATATATATATATAGTATAAACACACACACACACACACACACGAGGTATTACCCAAAACTTCTTCGAAATTTTGCTAATGAAGGAGAAAAACTTACGTCAAGTCCTAATCGCCACCGTCCCCTTCAAAGTAGTCTCCTTGGGCGTGCGAAATCGATCCCAGTGCTTCTCCCGCTATTACAACAAGTTTTGGAAATCCTTGAGCATCAGCTTGTTCAGGACTTTCTGCGATTTTTCTCCTGGATCTCCTCAGTGGTTTCAAATCTTAGTCCTCTCAGTTGCATTTTCATTTTAAAACCAGAAAAAAAAAATCACAGCAGGTCACAGCTGGTGTATATGGGGAGTGGGGGACAACCGGCAAGTTTCTTGATGCCAAAATCTGCTGAACAAGGGCTGTGTGTTCAGGTGTATTGTCATGATAAACCACCGGTTTGCTTGTCCGCCACTTGTCTGGACGCTTAGACAAAATGCGTTGGCAAGACCCATAAGATAGTCTAACAATGTCACAAACATGTGGATTGTCCTTTTACAATCCTCGAGGATGGTTGCACGACCTCTGGCCACGTTGTCCTGAGTTGAACTGGTGGAGGGCAACCAAAACATGCACTGTCATCTGTTGACATTTGTCCTTGTTTAAGAAAGTGTGTGTGTGTGTGTGTGTGTGTGTGTGTGTGTGTGTGTGTGTGTGTGTGTGTGTGTGTGTGTGTGTACTAGAGAATATCCTGCACGTTTGACAAGCACTAGTGTAATAACCCCTATCACTGCTGTGTATTGTGGCAGCCCATTGTCCATCGCCGTGACTGAGTTTTTTTCTTTTCCTTCTTTTTTACTTTTCTTTGCATGACAGACTCTGGACATGCACTTTCCCATACAAGAATGAACATAAGTCTGAGAGCCTACAAAACTTGTTCCGTTCAATTAAAACTGAACAGAAGTTGCCTGACTACAGTTAATAAGACTGGGTATGGTAACCATTGCGAAAGAGAAATTAATGATGACACTTTCTGAGTTAATCAGTTTCATATACGAGTATGGAAGACTGAGTTTGCTAGTTGACTTAACCATATGCAAGTTGGAAAGACAAAGGCTGAGAGCTGTAGACAGACAGACCGGTGCGGCATGTCCGTCCCAATGGAGAACGAGTGCAAACAGAGGGCAGAAGAATGGTGGCAAGAATAGTAGTTATAATAA
This sequence comes from Coenobita brevimanus, assembly GCF_032717465.1. Classification (NCBI taxonomy): domain Eukaryota; kingdom Metazoa; phylum Arthropoda; class Malacostraca; order Decapoda; family Coenobitidae; genus Coenobita; species Coenobita brevimanus. The sequence continues at coordinate 5,799,026 of NC_136957.1, read as the reverse complement.
GAAGAGAGAGAGAGAGAGAGAGAGAGAGAGAGAGGGGGGGGGTGAGGGAACAGAGGCAGTTCTAAGGCGTACAAAGGCATGAGGGGGTCATACAATAGATAGGACTACAGTTGGCAAAACAAAAAGGCTTAGACTATAACGTACTTATATGTTTCATATATGGTGAATCCCCAAGCCACTAAACACACACACACACACACACACACACACACACACACACGATTTGCATTCCCTACTTGAGTGAAAAAGGTCCCAATAAACTGAATAACTTACCTACATTCAGTTATTTGGCATTAACCCAGTACACCACACAATCATATTAACACTGTCACTGCTCGTCAAGCAAATAATAAACCACACAATCACACCCACACTCACACAGTGGCAAAATGAACTACGCTTTCACATTAATGCTCAAACTCTCCTCGTCTACTTATTCCAGTGATTTCAAGCTAATCTCTCTAGGATTCACAATAGAAACAAGATACAAAAATTTTTATACTGAGTTGTCAAAAATCGAAACACACACACACACACACACACACACACACACACACACACACATATATATATATATATATATATATATATATATATATATATATATATATATATATATATATATATGTATATATATATATATATATTGTTACATAGCCTATGATTTCATCATTCTTTGTGTAATTTTAACGCACAGTATGCTGCATGTTTGATCACGAACGTGTTCTGCCTCAGTCCCCCCCTTCTACCGTTATAGTAGAGTAAGTCGTCCTTTCTGTTGTTCAGAGCGGGATTGTCAACTCTTTGTCCCCATGGCTTCATTTGCGCGTCCTTCTTACAAGTTGTATCAAGCTCTGCTGGCCCCTATATAATGAACTCAGTCTCTGCATTATTGCCACTTAGATCTACTCCTCATTTTGTTCACATCTCTGTCCTCCCCTGTACAGTTATTGTTGTGAGTGCTCCGGAAGTCTCCAACCATCTAGCAGCTGTGTAATTTGAGTATAACTGTTATTGCATTTTTCCTTGTACTGTATAGCATAAGGTGTTGATTTGTAGGCCTAGTGAGTTTTTTTTGTAATTTATGTAGGATTCATTTTGTCAGCCAGTTTTAATACTATTTTGTATCTGTAATAATTTATCTTGCATTAACTGCGCATTACCCAGTGTATTTTCATTTTATCAGGGCTGACTTAGGTAAATTTACTCTTGCTAATTTCATGTTAATAGAGGCTATTGCAGTTAACCATATATTTAACCTGTTTTTTGCCATTACATTATCCTTATGAGTCCTGAATGTTTTGTTGTTAGTTTGAGCATTAAACTTTAACTTGTAATTTTACCTAACTCTTTTGTTTTGAACCTCGAACTTTACGGGACAGTAGTGACTCTTCGTATTCTCACTTAAAGTTTACATTATCTTTCTCTGTTCCGTAACATAAATTTGGCGACCTCTTATCAGGATATTCAGGATATTATCATAAGGATATTGCTTGATATTTTGTGACTGTGATTTATTCATGATGTCTACTATTTCTACACTTGATGAAGCCAAAGATTTTTTGTCAAATGTGCAAACAGTGTGTGATGTAGAAAACAGAACAAAGAATGAACTTAAGCTTGTTGCTCAACAATTGGGAATTGCTGTTCGCTCTCATCATTCTAAAGATCAAATTGTTGACATGATTAATGAAAGCTTGTTTAATGTAACTCCTCCAAATGAGCAAACGCACATTGAATTAGCTAAGTTACAGCTAGCCCTGCAGGAGTCTCGTGCTAAGGAGGCGGAGGCTCGTATTCAGGAGGCACAGATACACGCACAAGCTGAACTTGCCAGGATTCAGGCAGACCATGAGTATCGCATGAAACAAGGTGGAACTGGATCATCTAGCTCTGATGATCTTGATGTGGCTAAAAATGTTAAACTTGTCCCTCCTTTTAATGAATCTGATTTAACAAAGTATTTTCAGTTGTTTGAGAGGGTAGCTACAGGTTTTAATTGGCCCAAAAAGTATTGGCCAGTACTCCTTCAAACTGTTCTCACCGGTAAAGCTCAAGTAACTTATGCATCTTTGCCTCAGGATCAATGTGATAATTATGATGTAGTTAAGAGCTTGATTCTTAAGGCCTATGAGCTTGTTCCTGAAGCTTATAGAGTAAAATTTAGGACAGCTTACAAGCAAGATAAGCAATCCCATGTTGAGTATGCAAAAATCAAAGAAGATCTGTTAGAGCAATGGTTAAATTCTAAGAATGTGGATTCTGATTTTGGTAAATTTAAGCAGATGATTTTGCTGGAGGACTTCAAAAGGTGTGTTAATAAAGACATAAGCCTATATCTTGATGAGAGAAGAATAGATAATTTGTCTGATGCTGCAGTTTTAGCTGATGAATATGTTCTCACTCACAAGAGATATTCTAGAGAAAGAAGGAAAGCTAAGAGTAAGTACGTTGCCTCTACTCAGAGTACAGGTAACAGGAAAGAGAATAAAGATGATGTTTCTCAGGAAGTAAATACCAGCTTCACCTCTAGATTTCAGAAAAGTAAATGTACTTATTGTAGTAAGCTTGGTCATACTACGGAGAAATGTTTCAGGAGACAGCGTGATGTGAACAAAAAGGAGTCTTTAAATATTCAGTCAGTTGGTCTAGTGTCCACTCTTGAGAGTTCCCAGAATTCTTTAACTGATTTAACTGAACCTGCTTTGAGGGGTAACTTAAATTCTCATGATGGAGCTCCTCTTTTGAGCAGTAACGTGGGTGACACTCTCAAGAGTTCATGTGCTAATTTCCTGTCTGATGGTTTTGTCAGTCCTCTGGACAATAATGACAGGAAATCAGTTAAAATATATCGTGATACAGGTGCTTGCCAATTCCTTATGCTGACCAGTGTTCTAGGCTCTAATGTTAATTCCTCTGATGAAACTGTAATCTTACAAGGTGTAGGGAATAATTACTTCTCTGTCCTTCTGTGCAGAGTGAATTTAGAGTCTGGTTTTGTTAATGGTTCCGTTATGGTTGGGCTGGTTGAGACACTCCCAATGTCAGGTGTAACTTTCTTACTTGGAAATGATATTGGTGGAAGTCAAGTGTGTCCAGCTCATCAGTTGTCTAGTGAGCCAGTGGCTGCGACCCAGGATTGTGGTGTCCCTGATGTGTTCCCTGCATGTGCTGTCACTAGGGCTAAGTCTAAAGTTACTGGTGATTTAGAGGATAATGATGATGATGATGTTATCCTAGCTGACACTTTTCTTGCTAATTTGGACCGCTCACCAGATAAGGCAGTACCCCGTAGTGTTGATAATTTGTCTCGTCAAGAGTTGGTTGAGTTGCAGGTTGCTGACCCTGAGTTGAAAGGTCTAGCTAACTCTGCTTACAGTGAAGAAGAGTCAGCCGGTGCTTCTACTTGTTATTATGTAAAGTCAGGAGTACTTATGAGGAAGTGGAGACCCCCAACAGCATCAGCCGACTGTGAATGGGAGGTTGTACATCAAGTTGTCATCCCTCGTGTTTGTAGGCAGGATATCATTAGAGTGGCTCATGATTCCAGTTTGGCAGGACACCTTGGAGTGAGGAAGACTGGCACGCATTTTGAAACACTTCTACTGGCCAGGTATCTTCAGGGATGTTTCCTGGTATTGTAAGTCTTGTCACACCTGTCAAGTTGTGGGGAAGTGTAATCAGACCGAAAATGTTGCACCTCTAGTTCCCATTCCTCCTTTTGAGGCGCCATTCACCCGTGTGTTGGTGGATATTGTGGGCCCTCTTCCTAAGACTTCTTCAGGATTTTCTTATGTGTTGACCCTGATTGATATGGCTACTCGTTATCCTGAAGCCATTCCACTTAGAAATATCTCAGCAAAGAACGTGGTTAAGGAAATGCTAGGGTTCTTCACAAAGTTTGGTCTGCCCAAGGAGGTACAGTCAGACTGGGGAAGTAATTTCATGTCGAATGTTTTCAAGCAGTCTCTGAAAGAGTTGGGCATCACCCAGATCACGTCTTCAGCTTACCATCCCCAGACCCAAGGAGCGTTGGAGAGATATCATCAAACACTCAAATCGATGCTCAAGAAATACTGTTTGGAACATCAGAAAGACTGGGATAAAGGTCTTCCAATCGTTGTATTTGCTGCAAGAGAATCTCCAAATGAATCACTGGGCTTCTCACCTTTTGAACTACTGTTTGGCCATGAAGTAAGAGGACCCCTTAAGCTACTCAAGGAATGCTGGCTGTCGGAGGAAGATGACGTCAACCTGCTGGAGTATGTGATGAAGTTCAAAGAACGGCTGTCCACTGCTTTACAGCTGGCGAGAGAGAATTTAGGAGCTGCTCAGGAGAAGATGAAGACTTGGTATGATAAAGAAGTCCAGGTTACGCCACTTTCAGCCAGGAGATCAGGTTTTGATTCTGCTACCAGTTCATGGGCAACCTCTTCAAGCCAAGTTTAGTGGTCCTTATTTCGTGGAGAAGAAACTCAGTGATGTCAACTATGTCATCGCCACACCAGATCATAGAAAGAACAAGCAACTTTGTCACATCAACATGCTAAAGTTATATCACAGGCGGGACGAAAATAATCCAGTCTGCACTGTAGCTGTTCCACCCGAGTCTGCAAATGAAGCTCTCCCATGCAGTATGAGCCTGAGTGATAGTTTGGGGAGGAGTCCTGATATCATGAATGCTCTCCAGACTAAGCTTTCTCATCTACCTCCCGAGGAAAGGCAGGAGTTTTCGGCATTACTGCAGGAGTACCCGCAAGTGTTCCGTGCCACTCCAGGAAGAACTACTGTGTTGATGCATGATGTCGATGTTGGAGACACAAAGCCAATTAAATTGCCTCCTTACCGTGTGAACCCAGTGAAAGTTCCTTTCATCCAGAAGGAGCTTGGCTACCTGTTGGACCACAAGATGATTGAGCCCTGTCAGAGCGAGTGGAGTTCTCCTGTCACTCTAGTCCCTAAGCCAGGTGGGTCACAGCGGCTTTGCATTGACTACAGACGTGTTAATCAGATAACTAAAACAGACACTTACCCTCTCCCTCGTGTGAAGATTGCATAGACAAGATCGGAAAGGCTAGGTACATAAGTAAGTTTGATTTGTTAAAGGGATACTGGCAAGTACCTATGACTGAACGTGCTAGGGAGATCTCATGTTTTGTAACACTAGGAAAGACTTTTGCATGTTCCGTAATGCCATATGGTATGAAGAATGCACCAGCCACATTTCAGAAGCTCATGAATGTTGTAACAGAGGGTTTGGCAGGGTGTGTTGTTTATATTGATGATGTATTAATCTTCAGTGACAACTGGAAAGATCACCTATGCCATGTCAGTAAATTTCTTGAGCGTTTGGTTCATGCTAATCTTGTAGCTAATTTATCAAATTGTGAGTTTGGTCAAGCTAAAGTTCAGTACCTTGGGTACGTAATTGGTGATGGACATGTTGCACCACCAGCAGCTAAGGTTCAGGTTATAAGTGATCTTCCCAGACCTAAAAGTAGGAAAGAGCTACAAAGATTTTTGGGTATGGTAGGTTATTACAGGAGATTTGTTCTTAACTTTTCAATTCTTGTATCACCACTTACAGACCTACTGAAAAAGGGAGTTAAATATGTCTGGACCGATAACTGTGAATCCTCTTTCAACAAACTTAAAGCTATCCTATTAAGTCAGCCAGTGCTCGCTACTCCAAATTTTGCTAAGCCTTTTAAGATGGCTGTTGATGCAAGTGATACTGGAGCTGGGGCTGTTTTGCTGCAAGAGGATGATCAGGGTATTGAACACCCTGTATCTTATTACAGTAAGAAGTTCACTCCACCTCAAAAGAACTACTCAACTATTGAGAAAGAGCTTTTGGCCTTGATTTTGGGTTTACAGCATTTTTCATTTTATTTGTGTTCTGGTTTTGACCCCATAGTCATTTATACCGATCATAACCCACTGAAATTCCTTAGTAAGTTTAAAGATAAAAATCAGAGATTGACAAGATGGAGTCTACTTCTTCAGGAGTATTCATTAGACATACAACATGTCAAGGGGAAAGAAAATTTTATTGCAGATTGCTTATCTAGACTTTAGACAGATTGTTTTAGAGTAATAAGAAATTTCCTTTGTAAATTTCTTTTTCTTTGTGGGGAGGTGTTACATAGCCTATGATTTCATCATCCTTTGTGTAATTTTAACGCACAGTATGCTGCATGTTTGATCACGAGCGTGTTCTGCCTCAGTCCCCCCCTTCTACCGTTATAGTAGAGTAAGTCGTCCTTTCTGTTGTTCAGAGCGGGATTGTCAACTCTTTGTCCCCATGGCTTCATTTGCGCATCCTTCTTACAAGTTATCAAGCTCTGCTGGCCCCTATATAATGAACTCAGTCTCTGCATTATTGCCACTTAGATCTACTCCTCATTTTGTTCACATCTCTGTCCTCCCCTGTACAGTTATTGTTGTGAGTGCTCCGGAAGTCTCCAACCATCTAGCAGCTGTGTAATTTGAGTATAACTGTTATTGCATTTTTTCCTTGTACTGTATAGCATAAGGTGTTGATTTGTAGGCCTAGTAAGGTTTTTTTGTAATTTATGTAGGATTCATTTTGTCAGCCAGTTTTAATACTATTTTGTATCTGTAATAATTTATCTTGCATTAACTGAGCATTACCCAGTGTATTTTCATTTTATCAGGGCTGACTTAGGTAAATTTACTCTTGCTAATTTCATGTTAATAGAGGCTATTGCAGTTAACCATATATTTAACCTGTTTTTTGCCATTACATTATCCTTATGAGTCCTGAATGTTTTGTTGTTAGTTTGAGCATTAAACTTTAACTTGTAATTTTACCTAACTCTTTTGTTTTGAACCTGGAACTTTACGGGACAGTAGTGACTCTTAGTATTCTCACTTAAAGTGTACATTATCTTTCTCTGTTCCGTAACAATATATGTATATATATATATATATATATATATATATATATATATATATATATATATATATATATATATATATATAGACAAAACACACATACAGAGAGAGAGAGAGAGAGAGAGAGAGAGAGAGAGAGAGAGAGAGAAACGTCCTCCCCTGGTACGTGTAAATAACTCAGCACTTGATCATTGATTCTTAAGCTGCTGGTAATCACAGCCCTCTCTCTCCCTCCCCCCCTCCGTCCCTCCCGTCCGCTATTCTTTCCCTCCCCCTTACCTTCCATTTCTCCTTCTAGCTTGCCTTTCTTTCCTTTTATCCTTTGTTTTCGTCCCGCTTTCATTTGTGCCTTCTCTAGCATGCTTCGTTCATTATTTCGTAGTCAGTCTTTCTCCTTCCATTTCCATGTCTTTTTCTTTATGCATTTCTTCTTTCTTTATCGTCTACGAATTGTTTTATATAACTTTCCTCTCTTCCTTCCTTTATTCCTTCCGTCCCTCTCTGTCTTATCCACCACCTTTTATTCATTTTCTCTTGTCCCATTACCATGTTTTCCTTTTCCTCATTATTTTAATTTCTCTCTCTCTCTCTGTCTCTCTCTCTCTCTCTCTCTCTCTCTCTCTCTCTCTCTCATTTCCTTTTCTCCACTTGCTTTTACACTTCATCGAGACTCTACCTTAGAGAGAGAGAGAGAGAGAGAGAGAGAGAGAGAGAGAGAGAGAGAGAGAGAGAGAGAGAGAGAGGTGGTATATCAGAATAGATGAGAATCTGTAAGAAAGATCAGAGAAAAACAATGGATAGAAAGGAACTCATAAAGAATATGATGCAGTGAAAGTGCAAGGGATGAAAGAAGAGGAAAAGGAAGAAGAAAAAAAAAAGAGTATGAGAAAGAAGAGGAAAGGATACTAAATGTATAAGGCAAAAAAGAGACATAAATTATATACCGAGGCAGAAAGTAATAAGTAACAAAAAGAAAGAGTGAAAAAGGGACGAGGTAAAGAGGGAGTATGGAAAGAGAGTGAAAAAGAGATAGACGTAGGAGAGGAGGAAAGGGGGAAAGGGAGATAAGGAAGGAGGTAGAAAAATGTAGGATGAAGAGAGAGAGAGGGGAAGAGGATTAAAAGCAGGGAGGGGAGGGATGTGTTGTGCTCATAAGTCTCGTCCAAACTACGTGACGATTGCTACCTCAGTTGTTATTGTGGCTATTGCTGAGGCTAATACTGGCAATGGGAGACTATTTGGGGGATCGGCTTGATTACTAATGTGACTAATGTTGGAAGTACACGCATTGCTGAGTCTTGCTGAGACTATTATATTGCTTTTACTTACGTGAACTTTTATTGACACTGGTGAGACTCTTCACTGAGCTGTCAGGATTACTGGTGTAACTGTTGTTGGATGTAGATGTGCTACTGTCAAAACTTGACATCATTAACTGTATTACTTTTGCAATTTCATGCACTATTGTTAGTACCGAGATATTATTACTAGAACGCGCCTAATTATTGTTTTGGGTCTATGGACAATTGCTGGGACTTATTATGATAAGTACCAGCAACAATGTTTGGACGGATGAGAGTATTATTCGTACTCTATTTATTACTGGCGTGATTATTTAAACTGTATTACCTACTGTTAGCACAGATGACGACAGTTAGCTCTGTCATATGGTGATTATACTGTGATGAATGAGAGTATTGTTTGTACTCCCTACACTATTGTATTGATTGTATGAGCAAAATATTACTGGGGTCAGTGTGGTTACTGGTGTAGCTGTAGTTGATTTAGCCTAGATTGTTACCAGATCTGGTATGGTAAGACTGTTCTTATGACTGGCCTGATTACTGTTATGACTTCAGCTACTGCAAAGACTGTTGCAAATATTACCGACACAGTTACTAGGATTCGTGAGGCTTTGTTCAGACTTCATGCCGTATTTTTAGCAGTGGTAAAACGCGAACTGTGTTTCATGGGAATATTGTTTGAACGTGTGTATTGTTGGGAGTATTGTCGAAACTAACCCCCGTCTTTTTAGCAGTGGTGATATTATTATAACTAGCCCTATTACAAGTGCATTTTCTTAATATATCTACAATCATCTGTGCTAGCAATGGTAGGATTACTTTCTGGACTGTCTAATTACATGGTTGAACATAAGTAGGAATGGTGTGACTTGGTGTGATTGGTGTGGCCTTTGTTGCTGTTGCTGTCACTGTTCACTCTGTTGTTGACACTAAGTAAAGTAATATTGTGATTTTCCTGTGAGTAATACAACTACTATCATGAATGGCGAAATTTTAGTTGAACCTAATTTGATAATTGGTTTTAGTGATACTTGTCCTGTCTATTAAGGTCAGTTTTAATCATTCTGAGCCCATTCTTTTTTTTTTTTTTTATAATGAATGGAGGAAGGAAAAACAAAGGAAAAAAAAGTCCATGTGCCTAAAGGCATCCTCAATTCATAAAATACTTATAACAAAATACTTCGGAGGAGTAGACTGTAGCACTAGTCGAGCAGGGCAGTACTCCCAAGGCGGATGGAAAGCAGATGACAGGGAGAGCTAGAGCTCTCGTTTCATCAGCCCTCGGGACTAGGTCCCGACAATCCCCCTTTCCTGAACTTTTTCAGTGTCTCAGTAACACAGAGAGTAGGCCAGCATGCTCTGTACTCCCAAGGCGGATGGAAAGCAGATGACAGGGAGAGCTAGAGCTCTCGTTTCATCAGCCCTCGGGACTAGGTCCCGACAATCCCCCTTTCCTGAACTTTTTCAGTGTCTCAGTAACACAGAGAGTAGGCCAGCATGCTCTCCAATACAAGTTTCTCTATCAACACCAAACTACATGCACAGTACACACCACACTTCCTTTTCAAAATTTTGAAAAAATGGCATCGAATAACATAGCCTCAGAGTCCCCGGGGGAGGGAGACCATAAATGCCCCCGCCTTTTGCTCCTCTCCCGGGGACGACTCAAGATGCCTGGAACCACTGTCTGACTCTTTTTCTTCATTTCTGCAACATTCGTGGCCTTTCCTCTAACTTTCTCTCTGTTGAGCACCACCTCTCCTTCTCTAAACCTCACCATCTTTTTCTGACTGAGACTCAGCTGTCTGAGGCAACTAACAGCAGACCCTTTTCTGTATCCTTCTACTTTCTCTATACTCATTTCAAAGCCAAAGGTGGCTGTTGTGTATACATACGCAACAACTTATCTTGCTCTCGTGTTCCTGAACTCGATTCTTCTGAATTCATTACAGTCTGGCTTCAGCTTTCCTGTCATTCTCTGACTAAATATATCTGTGATGATTGCTTCTCTCCTAATTCAACTGACTATCAAAAATTCTTTGACTATCTTACTTCTACGATATAACACATTCTATCCATTTCTCCTTTCCCTGAAATCTCCATTCTTGGAGATTTCAATGTTCACCACCACCTTTGGTTCTCCTCTCCTTTCACTGATCCACCTGGTGAACAAGCCTACACCTTTTCTATCCTTAATGACCTAGAGCAGCTTGTACAGTACAGCACCCTACCCGTATCCCTAACCGCCTTGGAGAGAGCTCCAACATACTTGACCTCTTCCTTACAACTAATCCTTCTGCTTACATTGTTAATTTTTTTCTCTCAGTTGGGCTTCTCCAATCACAACCTTATCACCTTAACCTATCCTATCACTCCGGTACGGCCTGCGGACCCTCCAAAGAAACGTCGTCCATGGCACTTTGGAGCTGCAGAATGGGAGGCCCTCACGCAGTACTTCTTTGATTTTCCCTGGGATGACTATTGCTTCCATGGCCGGGACCCATCTGGGTGTGCCTTGCGCATTACGGAGGTTATTCTCTCGGGCATGGAAGCATACATTCCTTTCTCATATCCTTTGCCTAATGCAAGAAAGCCTTGGTTTAATCACGCTTGTTCTAATGCTGTCCGCAACAAGGAGAGGGCCTATAATAGGTACTGGAGCCAACTCACCCCTGAATCACATCTTTTATACGTTTCTGCCCGGAATTGTCCTAAGTCTGTTCTTCGCTGTGCTAAAAATAATTTCATCCGTACAAAATGCTCTCAACTCTCTAACTCGAATTCTTCCTGCTCCTTCTGGCACCTTGCCAAAAACCTTTCTAACAACTTTACCTCATCATCCTTCCCTCCTCTTTTCTACTCTGATGGTTCTCCAGCTATTTCTTCTAATGATAAAGCAGATCTCTTCGCTCAGACTTTCTCCTCCAATTCCACCTTAGACGATTCCGGTCCTGTTCCTCCATCTCTTTCCCCCTCTGACTTCCTCATGGCTAACATTAAAATTTCTTCAGCTGATATATTTTCTGCCATCACAGGCCTCAATACAACTAAGCCATATGAGCCTTATGAAGTCCCTCCTGTTGTTCTCAAGAACTGTGCTTCTGTGCTTACACCCTACCTCGGCAAACTCTTTCGCCTTTGTCTATTAACTTGTACCTTTCCTTCTTGCTGGAAGTTTGCTCCCATTCAGCCAGTCCCAAACAAGGGTGACCATTCCCAACCTTCTAACTATCGTCCAATTGCTTTAACATCCTGTATCTCAAAAGTTTTTGAGTCTATTCTTAATAGAAAAATTTTAAAGCATGTTTCCTATCACAACCTTCTTTCTGATCGTCAGTATGGGTTCCGTCAGAGACGCTCCACAGGCGATCTTCTCACCTACCTTTCAGACTCCTGGTCATCCTTCTTTTGGGACTTTGGCGAAAGCTTTGCCATTGCACTTGACATCTCAATGGCTTTCGATCAAGTCTGGCATAAATCTTTAATTTCCAAACTACCCTCTCACGGTTTCTATCCTTCTATCTGTGCCTTCATCTCTAGCCTCCTTTCTGGTTGTTCAATCGCCACTGTTGTAGACGGCCATGTTCTTCTCTTAGATCTATTAACAGTGGTGTTCCTCAGGGCTCTGTCCTATCACCAACTCTCTTCCTTTTATTCATCAATGACCTTCCAAGCTGTACATCTAACCCTATCCACTCATACGCTGATGACTCCACCCTTCACTTTCCATTCGATTCCCACAACGTCCATCTCAGCAGTTACTTCAACAAACAAGGGATGAGGCTATGGCACACCTAATGTCTGACTTCGCTTGTATGTCTGACTGGGGAAAAAATAATCTGGTTGTTTTTAATGCATCAAAGACTCAGTTTTTGCACCTATCAAGCCGACAAAACCTTCCACAGGTATACCCACTAATGTTTAATAATATTCAGCTTAATCCTGCATCATCGTTGAACATGCTTGGTGTTTCATTTACTCGGGACTTATCTTGGAAAGATCATATTACATCTCTTGTAAAATATGCTTCCAAGAGATTGGGTGTGCTAAGCCGACTCCGTTCCTTCTTTATCCCTGCACGATTGTTGACTCTATACAGGGGTTTTATCCACCCCCGCATGGAGTACAACTCTCATGTGTGGGGAGGCTCCCCACATATAGCTCTTCTCATTAGGGTGGAGTCAAAGGCTTTTCGTCTCATTAACTCTCCTCCTCTTACTGACTCCCTTCAACGTCCGTCTCTTCGTTGCACTGTTGCATCTTTATCTCTTTTCTGTCGCTTCTTCAATGGTCACTGTTCCTCTGAACTGTCTGCATGCATTCCTCCACATCTACGACGTGCGTGTAGCACCCGTCTAGCAGCAAACTCTCACCCCTTTTCTATCCAACTCTCTAATGCAAGAGTTAACCGTTACTCCCAGTCCTTCATATATGCAACAGGTCAACTCTGGAACTGTCTCCCTCTGTCTGTATTTCCTGCTTCCTATGATCTCCAGTCTTTCAAAAGCAGTGTGTCCAGGCATCTTGAAATGAATGGATCTTGAATTTGGCTCTCTCTTGTATTTTGTTTTTCTCATGGAGGGAATAGTTTTGCAGGCTCGTTGCCCTTGGTTCCTTCTTCCTCACATAAAAAAAAAATGGATTTAAATTTGTGGGAAGCAACACCCAGGAAATGAATTCCAGAGAGTAGTAGTTCGGGGGATAAATGAATTTTGATAAGCAGAGGTTCTGCATCGTGGGGGAGAGTGAGTTCATGGGCGCTCCCATCTGCCCGAGTATTTCGGGAGAAACTGTGAAGGGGAGGCACAATTGAAGCCAGTTCGTCAGAGCACTTACGCTAAAAGTATCGATAAAATAATGCTAAAGAAGCAACATCTCTACGTACTGATAATGAAGGAAGATCCTGCGTTATGGCAGGATTATTGATTAATCTAATGGCTGTACTTTGAATTTTGTCCAACTGCCTCAATGCAATCGCTCCACATCCACTCCACAGTGGTGAACAGTATTCGATCTGAGAATGCACATGACTCTTGTATATTGTGGCCATCGCTCGTCAGTGAAGAACTCATGAACTCTGTACATAAGTCCCAGTTTTTTAGAAGCATTTTTAACAAGGGATTTAACATAAGCTGTCCAACTCAGGCTGGGGTTCAGAGTAACACTTAGGATATCAATTGTAGTACATATGGGAGTATTGACATCATTTAAAATTATGTAAGAGTCTGAGGGATTTTTTCTATTGGAGAAATTAATATATTTAGTTTTCTGAGCATTAAATGGGACCAGATTTTTTTGTCCCCATTGATTAATTTTAGAAAGGTCCTGGTTCAGAGAAATTGCTGTGATTATTTGGGAATTTATAATATCAAATTGTGTAAAGGAGGTACTGAACGTGAAAGAACTGTGAAGGGTCGAGTCATTAGCATATGAGTGTATTGGGTTGTGCGTGACAGATAGGTCATAAATATGAATAATAAAGAGGGTTGGCGCCAAAACTGATCCCTGAGGTACGCCAGCATTTATGGAATGAAACTGAGAATAAATTCCATCTACCATGACCCGTATTTTTCTATTATGAAGATAAGAAGAAATTAGAGGAACCAGTGATGCAAGGCCATAGTATGACATCTTAGACAATAAGGCCTGGTGCCATACTCTGTCAAATGCTTTTGAAATATCAAGTGCTACTGTGTGTTTCTCACTATGTTAGTCTATTGTTCTGTTAAATTGATGGGTAAGAAAGCGAAGAATATCTGCAGTTGAACGTTCTTGTCTAAATCCATACTGCCGATCATTGATTAATTTATTGATTTTTAGATGCTTGACTATGTGTTTGTTAACCCCTTAACTGCGGGGCGTCACTTTCGTGACGCTTGGGAGCAAGGGATCATACCGTGGGGCGTCACTTTTGTGATTCTGTGTTATTTTGAATTCATCTGGGCTTTCAAGTGGTGGCTTGTATCATCTATCAGTACTGCCAATGTCCAACACTAGTCAGCACTCCTAATCTCATCTGTACTCCCATACATTGTTGACAATTAAGCCATTTCTCCCCGTTCTTGATTCCCTTCCTACTCCCCCTCCATTACCCTATCCTGTCGCGTGCCCGGCCATGCTACGCTAAGTAAATCTTCCCTGGAATTTTTCACTGATTTCATTCATTGAAATAAGTCCTATGCCCTATTCTTATACCAAATAATATATACAAGAAAGAAATAAGGTAAGTGAGAGTGCCATACACCTAAAATTGGCTAATTATCACCTGACAACACCTTACGTGCACTCGTTCTCTAATTTTCACTGTTTATTTCCCCTTGAAATATGCTGTATAATCTATTTTCGTAATAAAAATATATATAAGAAAGGAAGGGAGAAGCCTAAGTGATATTTACATTCACCTGGAACTACCTAATTATTGCAGGCCACCACACTGTATTCTACGCTAAGTAAATCTTCCCTGGAATTTTCCACTGATTTCATCCATTGAAATAAGCCCTATGCTCTATTCTTATACCAAATAATATATGCAAAAAAGAAATAAGGTAAGTGATAGTGCCATACACCTAGAATTGGCTAATTATCACCTCACAACATCTCACATGCACTCGTTTGCTAATTTTCACTGTTTATTTCCCCTTGAAATATGCCGTATAATCTATTTTCGTAATAAATATACATATAAGGAGGGAAGGGAGAAGCCTAAGTGATATTTACATTCACCTGGAACTACCTAATTTATAATGTATTGTCCAGATTTCCTGCCAATCATTTCACTGCTATATATTAGGAGCTGTCAAGAGGCTGATGTTGGCAGTAATGCATTTCCCTAGGTAGGCCACCCCGGCCCACCCCTATCAGTTCACGGTCATCTTCCAATGTAAAGGTACGTCTGTTTGCTCCTGCTAACTTCAGCCACTTTTCACCCCCATGCAAAGGGCCCTGTGACCTTTACCCCCTACTAAACCTCGTGTGGAAAGAGGTAAAGGGCTGACAATTGATAAAAGAGTGACTACGATCTTTCTATTGAGTAAAACAGTGCAAGTGGAATTGTAAATAATATGTAAATAATGTGTAAACAGCAAGTTAAAGTAAAGAATGTAAATATATGTGAACAGTGGAAAATAGTTTTATAAGTTACTTCAAGTGACAGTGCATAACACAGTGTAAATAAAATAGAAATGTAAATAACGTAAATAAAATAGAGAACGTAAATAGAATTAATGTAAATGAGTAGTATTATAAGAATATGAGTATATACCTTAGGAGTAATGAAAGTGAAAGTTTCACTCTAGCATGTATGAATACTATGAGTTATGAGAGTGAAGGTGAAAGTGACGTTCACTCTCAATGCTAGTATACAGGACGCGAAAGTGAATGCTACGTATTTTACTGAAAGAAATTGAATCCCTACAGTGACAATAAACTACTGTTACTGAAGGAAACTTATGGATAAAGACTGTAGATATATATAAGTGTTATATAGTAACAGAAATATAAACTGTGGGTGTTTTTATGAATAATAGACAACACTAGCGTCGAACGATCGGAAGTGGGATGGTCATACGCCCTCGTAATTTTCATTGCTTTCACAGTGTTTTTTTGGGGGAGCATGGATTCCAAACTATTTGAGAATCATAGATTAGTGTTTCTAGTGATAATATCAGGCTGTGGTAATCATATTACGTGTTGTTGGGAAGTGTAAAGTGGAGACTTCGTTATCCAACTTTAGAAGTCTCCACAAGTCCTACGGTACTCGACGAAGGCTCAACAAACACCCAAGGAGAAAGCTGATGGTATGTGCCATAAGTATACGTGACTTTAATATTCTAGGACTAATAACTGATTTTTGGCAAATATTTTTAGAGAGTCTGTCGGAGCGCGAATATGCCCGGGGGAACCGCAAGTCAAAGCAAAACAAGCTCGCGGTGTAAGGGTTAACAAGGTGGCCATAGACGTGCTGTAAGTACCCTGGCTGTGGTACAGTCACTTCTAATTCCTCATTCTTGGGTTCCTTTTCATTTATTTCATGCTTTATGTCCATTATTGTTGTGAATAGGGTCTTAAATAGGTGCTATGCATGTCCGGTAGGGAGTTATTTAGGTGGCTTTCAAAGTTAGGCTGGATTAGGGGCCCTGAAGTACCAGTCCAGTAGGCAGGTGACCACTATCCGGACGAGACCACTTTCCAGACATGCCTTTGGCTCTATTACGTCAGATAGTGGAGGGATTACTGTATTTGCTATGAACGCATGTCAAAATATGTTTCCACACACTCAGGTATGTCCTTGTATGTTTCATTCCGGACAGTCATTATACCAGCAAATCAAGAGTTTAGACATAAGTACAATACAATCAAGGGGAAAGTGCAGTAAACCAACGTGTGCAAAAGTGCCAGTGGACTGGCTTTTATTCCTCCTAAGGATGTTTTGAAATCTTAGAATTTTTGCTGGCTTGACTGAAGAATGAAGCCAACGAAAACTATGACGAAGTCTGGTGACGAGGATTTTCTGGAATATCTTGATAAAACATATATACATTGACGAGCATATCTTCAGTACCACGGTATCCAGCTGAGATGTGGAATGTGTATGAAAGAACAATGACAGATGAAGCTAAGCCTAATAGTGCGGTAGAAGGTTGGCACAACAAATTGAACAAAATGGTTAACAAGACTAATATTGATGTTTTCATTGTTGGATGAAGTAAGGAAGGAACAGCATGACACTGATGCTGCTATACTTCAAGTGAACACTAGCCAGCAAAATATAAGGTAGAACCAATGCAAAAAGACTGTAGCAAGAAATGCGCTATTAAGGAATATGGTTGCTCGAAGTCAGAAATTCAAAAACAGTGGTGAAATTTTCCATCTATCTATCTATATACCTAGGCTGCTTCCCCCAAGGAAAGGGAGGCAGCCGAGACAGGACGACACACTCCCCATTTACTCATCCATTCAAACACATTCATTCGCATCTTAGTCCCAAAGGGGAGAAGGGACAGATCCTCACCACACCACACCGCATGATGGTCAACTGCACAATGCAATCACTGACATTCGCAGCAGGGCCAGACAGCGGAGCTGGTTTACCCCTGCCACATCATAACAGACCCATCCCATCCCCATACCCGTACCTGACCTGATTAGCTGATCAGACCAAATGCGGAAGAATATCCACCCAGGGCTGTGTCATCATTTATTCATTCACAATGTCTCTCCATTTACTTCTGTCACGCACAGCCACTCTTCCTTGCTCAACAGACATCCCTCTCGCATCCAACGCTCTCTTCACACTCTCCATCCATCCTATACGTTCTCCCTCTCAGCCTTACACTTCTCACATCAGATATAGTTATCTTTTTCACCAATCACTCATTATCCATTCTCTCCATATGCCCAAACCATCGCAACGCCCTCTGCTCAACTCAATCAGCCATCTCCCGAACAACTCCAGTTCTCCTTCGCACTTCATCATTTCTCACTCAATCCATACGTGTCACTCCACACATACTCCTCAGACACCTCATCTCCATTACATTCAAACTTTTCTTTTCTGCTACACCCATATTCCATGTTTCAGCCCCATATAATGCAGTCGGTACCACAACACCCTCATACAGCCTTCTTTTTACATCCATTCTAAGTGAACGACATCTAAACACTTTTTCATTCCTCCCAGCACCTTTCCTACTTCATTCATTCTAAACTTCACTTCTGCATCTACTCTTCCATTCACAACATGTGACCCTAAATACTTAAAACACTCTACCTCCTCAAGCAACTCACAAATCAAAACTATATCCATCCCCCTACCATCTACTGACCTTGTAAACTTCTTCACTTTACTCTTATTCTCATTTCCTCCTTTCACACACCCTTCAAAACTTCTCTACCAACTATCTCAATCTCTCCTCTGAATCTCAGTATCATTTGCAAACAGCAGCTGCTTCAGATTCCACTCTCTACCATCAACATCCACCAAACTCATACCTCCACCTAAAACTCTTGCATTCACCTCCCTTACAACACCATCCATATAAATATTCAAATATTCAACAACCAAGGCGACATCACACATCCCTGCCGCAGCCCCACTCTCATGGGAAACCAACCACTCACAGTATTTCCCACTCTTACACACGCTCTACTATTTACATTAAAACTTTTCACCCCTTTTAGTAACCTACTATCAAGTCCACACAATCTTAAAACTGTTCTCAAAGTCTCCCTATCAATTCTATCGTTCGCTTTCTGTAAATCCATGAATGCCCAAAACACATCCTTCCCTTTCGCTAAATACTTTTCACACATTTGTCTCACAGCAAACACCTGATTCTCGCATCCCAATCCCTCTCCTAAAGCCGCACTGCTCATCACCAATCACTCCCTCTGTACCCTCTCTAACTCTCTTAATTAACACTACCATACACCTTACCTACAACACTCAACAGACTTATACCTCTAAAGCTAGTACATTCATACCTATCACCCTTGCCTTTATACAGCGGGACCACACAAGCACTTGCCTAGTCAATTGGCACCATACTTTTCACAAAGCACACATTCTACAATCTTACTAACCAGTCAACAATAGTCGCTCCACCACTCTTCAGGCATTCCACAGCACACCCATCCATACCTGCAGCTTTCCCTTTTATCATCTCCTTTGCTGCCACCTGCACCTTCCTCCTTTGTGATCAAGAGCCATTCAACTCTCCCAACACATTTATTCTTTGCACCCTTCCATCTGCCACAATCTCAGCCACTCTTTCCTCCTCTACATTTAACAATCTTTCAAAATACTCTGCCCATCTCTTCCTTACTGCATCCATCTCAATGAACATCCTTCCATCCTCTGCTTTTACTTGCTCTTCCTTCCCAGACTTTCGCAACCTTCTTACCCCCTTCCAGAACATTTTCTTATTCTTTTGAAAATTCTCTGTCAGCCGCCTACCCCACCTTTCATCTGTTGCCGCTTTAGCATCAGGCATAGCCCTTCTTGCCCTATTCCTCTTTTCCTTATACCTCTCATATGACACCTCATCCTCCCTCTGCCACCACACTTCATATGCACATCTCTTCTCAGCCACAGCCATACTTACTTCCTCGCACCACCATTCACTTCCTTTTCTTACACCACCACCCACACGTCTCACACCACACACCTCTTCTGCATGCCCCACCACAGCAATCTTAAACATCTGCCATTCCTCCTCCACACTGCCATTTTCCTGATCCTTCACTGCGTTCCACTCATCTTTCAATTTCTCCTGATACTCTGTCATCTTCTCTCTTTTATCCAACTCACTCACTTTCAAAACCTCCCTGCCAGACCTAACCCCCCTAGCTCTCATCCATCTCTCACCTACTCTTAACTTTCCCTCCACCAGGTAGTGGTCAGACATACCTCCATCCTCCCCTCTCAGAACTCTCACATCCAGCAATCGTCCTATTACATTCCTGGACACAGCCACATAGTCCATCAATGCTCTATGAACAACCCTTCCAGTCTCCTGTCTCATCCGCGTATACTTATAAATATCTTTCTTTTCAGACAGAGTATTTCCAATCACCACATCTCGCTGAACGCACATCCCTATCATTCGTTCCCCATTTTCATTTCTTCCAGGCACACCTTGCATATCAACTACACCTTCAACTGCTGCATTTCCCAATCTAGCATTCAGATCTCCCATCATTACCACATTCACATTCGCCCCCAAACTCTGCAGACACTCATCAACATCACTCCAGAAAGATTCCCTCTCTTCTTCATCCCTTTCACTACCAGGCCCATATGCACTCACAAACACCCACAACTCATGTTCAATTTCCTTTTCACCCACATCAGTCTCGATGACACCTCCTTCCATTCAATCACACACTGCTGTATTTCCGGACTCACTAACAAGGCCACACCTTCTCATGTCCTTCCTCTATCAACACCTGACAATCTTCCATTCACACTTCCAAACATAGACTCACCCTTTCCTTTTATCTTCGTTTCACTCAAAGCTAACACATCCAACTTTCTTCTCACAAACATTCTCCCAGTCTCCTCCCTTTTAGCCTCAATCGTACTACATCCACACACATTCACAAACCCAATCAGGGTACGGGGATAACTCAATCCCCCATCCCTTTCTCTGGCCTCTCTCTTTTCAGGAACTAACAAACAGAGGAGTGGGTCCCTAGTCCCCTCACCCCGCCCCTTTTAGTCGCCATTTACGACACGCAGGGAATACGGTGGCAGTATTCTTCCTAACACAACCTGGCCGCAGAGTAGTAGTACCCCCCGCCACAGGGGGGGGAGGCACAATCTATCTAAAAAAGCGTGGGATATAATTTTGTTCTCTCTGCATAACAAGGTTGATTGTCGCACAGTTGTGTTCCGTATAACTAAATACATAATTTTTCATCATTCTTTAACCTTAATGTTTCAGGAATATATTATTTATTTCCATTTTTAAAAAAATTACTTATCCTGTCGCTCAGTTGGTTGTTTTCCAGTCGTCCCTGAACCACACATAACATTAGGCAGTAAAATAAAAAAATATATTGCCTACCAAAATGTGTTAGAAAGCTGCACTACCATACGGGGTTACGGCCTCCAATGCCTTGCAACAAGATGTGGGGCATAGGAGGCTTTATGGCAAGTCCCCATTCATTCATATAATACACATATATATCCTCTCGTACATCATTCGTGCGATACTATACATTGGCATAGACTTCACAAATAATGTAAAGGAACATACTATATGTGATATGAGTAGAAATAAACTGAAATGAAAGAAAGGTTAGGTAACCTCCATAACGTACAATGCAGTGTGTAGTGGCCAGGAAGACACTTTCTGGCAATACCAAAAGGGTAACTGACGACGAGACAGGATACAGTATTAAAGTAGAATAGACATGACAGTATTAACCCAGGATAAGCAACCTTACCAATCATAACACTGTAGGAAACCTGGGGTAGGATACACCCCTCGGAAAAAAAAATAGTTGTTATGCATTTAATGTGCTGCAAAAATACTGGAAAAACTTTGAGCCATTGTGCTCTCTTATTAACCTCAAATTGAATATCAGATCATTTTTTAAGTATGAATAAAAGTATTTTAACCATGCATATTGTGGAGGCAGTGGCTTTCAGTATCGTGGACTGTAATCTGGGGTATATGATTCCTACAAGCACAAGCACCTAGGAGCAGGGGTAAAAACAAGACATCCCCACCTGCAAACCGGGTCTAAGGGCGGGTGAAGGTAGAGGGAAGCAGAGATTCGCAGCCCACGTAATTACCACATGATAACCAATGAAACAGTTAGTGGGAAGTTATTACCCCAAGTTGCCTAACTAGGGGGAAACAGGATTGCAAACACTTTGATTTTGTTTTCGATGGGCTTCATTGATGTCAATAAAGTCTTCTAGCATTACCTAAAGTACAGCTGCAGTTACATAGTTATCAGAAAGAATTACCGTCGTGGCAGGTTTTAGGCAAGTTTATCGACGTCAGCCGAGATGGATGAAATCTGGATATCGCAACTGAGGACATAAGATAATGTGGGTAGATCAGAAGTTGGGGCAGTATATATCCATCATGTACGGTACATGTTAAACAGTGCAGCCGCACTGGTTATGGACTGCGGCAGAATGTGGCAGTACAGACGGTTCATCGCAGCCTGCATATTCCTGCCTCTTACTTCCCGATTTATATACAGCAAAGCGTCTAACAATAGCAATAATATATTAGAAGATCTGATGGTAGTGCACAGGATTTCACAGTGTTAGAGCGAGTCTTTCACATCGCGTTCACTACTTTTTGATAATTCCCGTATCACTGTACAAATTTTCCTGGTGGCATTAAGAGTCTGTTTGCTGCCATCTAATTCTACACACAACCAAATATATCAGGACAGTTTTGGCTCTGGCAGTAGATATTAGTCCAGTACAAACACGTCAAAGTTTATGTATACATACACGCCACCGCACCAGTATGACTTGCTTATTATCCGCATACACGTAGAAATATTAAACTTGGTATATCACACACATATTTGCACGCACCCGCGGCCTTCCAAAATGAAACATATGTATTCAAGTGACCACTCTGGGTCGTCAAGGCGCCCTCCATCCTGCTCATACCTCTCCCTTCCTTTTCTTTCTCCCTCCTACTCTTCCCATTCCTTTCCTTCCCTGTCCCTCCAGCACCTCTCTTCCTCCCACTTTATTCAGTCACTTCATCCATGTCCACCCTCTCTCTCTCTCTCTCTCTCTCTCGTTTTGTCTACCTTCTTGTCTCCCACCGTTTTGCCTTCATTTCTGATATGTCTGTCATTTATTTTCTTTCTCTTTTGTAATTTCTTCTTTCTCATACACTCCATTCTCGATTTTTTAAAACACTTCCCTCACCCCTCCCAGTCAGTCTTTCCTTCCCTCCGTCACTGGCTCTCTGCCTCCCTCCCTCTCTCCTTTCTGCTCAGCAACCTCTCTCACGAATTCTGCTCTCCCCCCCCCCCTCTCTCTTCCTGCAAGTATTCCTTTCCACGCCTCCCTCCCTCCCTGTCGTCTCATTCCTCCTCACTCCTGCCTTCCTTCTTCGAGTCTACCTTTCCCTTTCTTCTTATCTATTTGTCTCTAATCTGCTTTCTTTCTTCCTTCCATCATTTCGGTTTTCCACGCAGCCTCTTCCTGCCTCCCTCCCCTATCATTCTGGCATCTGCCTCCCCATCCATCCATCCTCCCTCCCTTCCAGTCGTCCTCTACCCATCCCTTCCTCTAGAGTTTCTCCGTCCCCATATCCTGCCAGTCTCATCATATTTCTTCATAATTTTTATCTTATCCTGCCTTCATTCCTCATTTCCGTCTCCGTGACATAAATCTCCCTCACTTTGTTTTCTCATTACTTTCTTTACTCGTTCTTTATTTCTTAAGGTTATATTTGTACATAACCATATTTCAGTTGCTAGTTTAATTCACTTCCAGATTCTCCTCTCCCCATTCCGTCTCCTTCTTTGATTTCTGTTATTTTCTTGTTCGAAATATCCTTTATTCTTACAATACTTCCCATTCATCTTTTTGCTATTCTCTCTCTCTCTCTCTCTCTCTCTCTCTCTCTCTCTCTCTCTCTCTCTCCAAAACATAATTCTACAATGAACATGGTAAAAATGAGCATCAGCGACAGAAACAGAAAGAGAGAGAGAGAGAGAGAGAGAGAGAGAGAGAGAGAGAGAGAGGAGCAACATCTGATTCATTAAATATGCAAGTATCGCTTGGGGAGGAGAGAGGGCGGGAGGCAGGGAGTCAAAGAGAAAGATCGTGTGGAATATTCAGCGTTGAAGGAATGGAAAAAGAGAAGATATGAAGGAAAGGAAGAAATGAGAGAGAGAGAGAGAGAGAGAGAGTGTGTTACATACTAAGATACACAGATCATACAGACCTTTCGGTCACTACGAGGCGGTCCGGCCTTAATACTAATACAGTGCTATAATTATTGGAGCAAGAGAAAGGCTAGTACAGCAAAAGGCTCTCTCCCCCACCCTCCAGAACCTCCGGCATTAGAAGTACAGGAAACAAGAGAGGAAGTACAGTAATACCTTCCAGGATTGAAAACCTGATGGAATTTTATAGGATCAGCAGAAAGGAGTATAATACGGAAATGGAGAATCTAGGCATACAGACACATACCTACTCTAGGCATACCTACATCTAGGCATACTGATTTTTTTATATACTGTATAATTATAACACAAATGGACAGAATATTTATCTATTATATTTACCTTAAAATATGATAATGAGTAGTTTAAGTGTATTGTGTTTAATATATAAATGAATGTAGACGCGAATATAAAATAACTGATCCAACTAAACGATACCAATCGCTTTGAGATACAAGCTGAGTCTCGTTTCAGAAATACTTACTGTACCAACCTCAACTACATTCCCAGGGAGTTTATTCCATTCACTTACAATGGAGTAAATGAAGTTTTTGGTTGTATCAAGATTATCCTTCCTTGCTTGTAACTTCATACCATTTCCTCGAGTTATTGTCTCGGCAATAACGGCAAATAGCTTGCTTGAATCAATAGTACTGAAACCTTTCAGAATCTTAAAACATTCAATTACTTGTCCCTTAAGTTGTCTTTTTCTAAGAGAGAATAACCTTAATACCCTGAGGCTCACGAGATATGGTTTATTCCTCAGGGATGGGATTAACTTGGTAGCCTTACACTGGACTGCTTAGAGTATTTCTGTATCTTTCACTAGGCCTATCTATCTATCTATTGCCAGAAGCCTTAATCCCGTAAGGGGTGGCCACAAACAATTCGCTTCCATGTCGCCCTGTCCCCCTCCATTTCACTGCGCTGCTCCCAATTCACATCCCTCTCTCTCATATACCTCTCCACTCCGTCCCTCACTCTCATCCTTGGCCTTCCTCTCCCTGCCCCCCCCCTCCACCTCACTCACATACACCCTCCTCGTCAGTCTGTCTCCCTCCATCCTCTCTACATTGCCAAACCACCTCTATGTGTTTCTCCTAACGCTACCTATCACGTCCACATCCACACCACAAACATCCCTCACTTCCTCATTCGTCAGTCTGTCTCTCCATGTGACTCCACATGCTCCTCTCAAATAACTAATTTCCACTGCCCTCATTCTTGACTTGCGTCCTTCCAACAAGCTCCAAGCTTCACTTCCATTCGTTAGAGTTGGTATCACAATACTGTCATGCACTAACTTTCAAAGAACCAGCTACCTTTGTTCCTTGTTGTACCCTTTCAAACACTTCACCCTCTCTACTTCCATCTTTAGCCATCACAATACTCAAGTACTTAAAAGCACCCATATTTTCCATTTCCTCCTCATGCAGCCTCACTGTACATTCAGTGACTTCACTTCTCTCGAAGACCACAACTTTACTCTTCATCTTTAGATCCGTTTCTTACACACTTTCTCAGACTCATTCACCAAGCCTTGCAGCTCCCATTCGTCTTCGCTTAACAACGCAGTAACATCTGCAAACAACAGTACAAGGAGTTTCCACGCACTGCCCTCTCTCATTAGAGCTGCTCCAACATTCACTGCCCTACTTTGTATCTCTTTCAAAACTCCATCCATACACAAATTGAACAGCCATGGAGACATGACACATTACTGTTTGAATTCAAACCTTCGAATAGAAAAATTCATTCAGTTCACTGTCCACATGCACTGCAGCCCTAGCACCCTCATACATACTCTTCACGGCATTCAAAAACTTCCCATTCTCTCCTTACATTCTAAGTGCCTTCCACATTACTTGTCTATCCACCCTGTCATATGCTTTCTCCAGATCCATAAAGATAGCATACAGCTTCTTTTGCTTCTCTAGCTGTAAGGGCCCTCCCTTCTTCTTCTTCTTCTTCTACAAAAGTGTCTTGTCTTAATTCCCCTCTCGTCAATCTCTCTCTTATCTCAGACTTTAGGGAATGCTCGACCGACCAAGGTTAGCCCTTATAATTAAAATTCCTCTTACTAATCATAAAAGGGTACTTATGCAGAGCATAATCATTGTGAGAAGATAATTATAAAGGAAACTCAAATTAGGGTCTTACATTACTTATTAATACTAGAATTGTAGTATAAAAAAATGAGAAAAATATACCAAGTACAACATCCACCTATCCTTAATATAGCAACATGAATCATCCACTTATCACAGCACCATCAATCATTCACTTATCCCTCCTTGCTTGGACCCGGTTCCCTAGGCTGTCCATGGCCTAGAAACCATACCTGACGACTCTGGGGAACCAAATCTCGGTAAATCTCCTCCAGCACTCGAACACTCGAACTCTAGAACACTCAAACTCGTTCCTATAAATTCAACATTATACTTAAGAACGTTCAATCATTATTACTCATTGTCTAACCAAAATTTGGCTTTACTTTGGATAATAAGGAACATACACTAAGTACTCTTTATCTTACTCTTTAGCTTAGCTACGTATTTCAGAGTTAAATACATTTCTATGTCATGATACATTCACTGACAATGGTATAAGTACTGTAACTTACATAAACTGGTCCCTTTCTCTGTTTTCTTATAAAACTGGGGCCTTCATCCTCATCACAAAAGACCCCTGAGTGGAAAGAACAAAGCCTGGTCTAGTTTGGGGATACTGGCATGTATTTTGACAGTATATACCATACACCACTGTCTCATTAGTTCATTTTGCTTTAATTTTGGCCATTGGCAATTAATCTTACCTATTAAAATCCAAGAAACAGACGCGGCCCACACAGCCAGTCTTTACCGCTCCCCAGACAAAGAGCCGCTCAAGGTCATCCCAGACCCAAAACAACCTAAGCCATGGTTCTTACTCCATATTAGACTTACGTACTAGAAAAATTACAGATTCGTTAGTAAGTAACTCTTGGCAATTTGTCAGATCACATTTTATCACAAACGGTGGGAAAATATTCTTAGTCATTAAAATAAAAAAGGTAAACAAACCCATTCTCCTTCTGTTACGTGGGGCAACTAAAATATTCTATCCTTTCCCATACAGTAGTAGATTACTATGAGTACTTTGGACTTATTTCCTGATGATATCAATTTGGGGCTAGCAATTAGGAAAAACAATTACACCATGTTTTCTCAGAGGAATTTCGGTCATAATGTCAATGAAAAACCTTTGGGTCACTACATAGCCTACCCCGTCCTGTTGACGTAAATATGCATCAGAAAGTTTTGTCACTGTGATTCCCATTGATGTTTTAAACACCCAGCAATTGTAAGGTCCATCATTTGCACATTTTTCAAATTTCGTGCATGTTTTTTGGTACATATACGAGGGACACCTTCCTCTACCAGAGGTCTGGCGGGGATAATGCCTTACCCCGTGTGACCTCCCGCCTCCCCACACGGCACTGTCTCGGCAACTCACTTGTTACCAGTGACCAGGCCAGTAAGGACATGTTGCACCACGGTACTGAATTCAGGGCGAGAGTGATTCCCCAATAGATGACAGTGTGGAAGACAAAGTTTACTTGTACCAGAGGAAGAAATGATAAGAAGTGATCAGGAGGTAATGTCGCCAAGGAAGGTGTGATATGTTGATGTGTTTGGTGAGTGAAACAATGCTTATATCACCTATATTATTGTGTGAAAACCAATATACTCTTGAACTACATATAAATTCGTACCAAATACATAAATACCTACCTATTCTGAGTGTTTTGGAATAGTTACCCCTCCCATAGAAAACATCTTCACTGTAGCATGGCTCCATAGATCACTGCACCACGTGAGGGTAAGGTCACCTATACAGGTCATTTCTAAGCTCAGGTGAGCACTTTCTCTCTAAATTTTCGGATTTTCTCATAAAAAGCGGAGGTTTTAGCCAAAAAAAAAAATCTTTTCAAAAATCTGCCAGGACTGGGAAGGGGGGGGGGGGGACACTGGTGAAAAATCTGCCAGGACGCAGCAGGCTAGAAACTTTTCCACTAAAGACCTAAGAATGAATATCTGATCTACAAAACCTCTTCCCTTCCTAAACCCTCCCTGTTCTTCTCCAAGTAATTCCTCTGTTATTTCCCTACCTCTGTCAGTAAGTATCCTGCCATATGCTTTTCCTCTTACACTAAGAAGGCTAATGCCCCTATGGATACCTCACAATTCTTTTTTCCCATTTCTTTAGTACAGGGGATTAATTATACATGACTTCCAGTCCTTCAGGACTTGACCTTCCTCCCATGCAAATCTGCACATCTTCCACATCTATTCTGCTACTATCTCTCCCCTGTGCTTCAGCATTTCACCACACACCCCATCAATTCCTGGGGCTTTCCCCATTTTGACTTTCTTCATTACTTCAACAACTTCCATCCTACTGATGTCTTCCTGTCTTCTCATATCGCTCCTTCTCCCAGCCATTCCTCAGTCACTTATACTCCTATTACTTTCTTTCTCTACGTTCAACAATTCTTAAAAATGTTCTCTTCTCCTTCTCACTTTTTCTCCTTTCTCCAGTAGTCGTCTACCACTCTTATCTTTCACTCCCCAACTAGCTTCTTTAGCACCGTTACTAATTCTCTTTACCTGTTTCCAAAACATTTTCGTACATTCCCTCCACTGTACGCTCAAATTCCTTCCAAATTCCCCATCCACGTTCGTCCTAGTCTCTCTTACTAATTTTTTTCACCTCTCACTTCCGCTCTACATATAATTCTCTCTTCTGTCTCTTAACCTCCTCAACACCCCTGCTTCTCCTCCAGTCATTATAGCCTATGCTTTCTTCTTTTGTGCCACAGCCTTTCTCACCTCCTCATTCCACCATGCTGTTCCTTGCACTCCCTTTCATCTTCTCATCACCCCACACACACCACCTCACATGCTGCACATGTTTCTTCTGCGAATATCTTGCACACAACGTCCACATCCCCCTCTGCTCCTGATCATATTTACCCAATTGCTCCTCCACTCCTCTCTTATGTTCTGCCTTTTTTTTTTTTTTCCATCCTTTTGTAACCTTTCCTCCCTCCTTGTAAGAACTACTTCCTCCTGCCTTTCCCTTCTTCTGTCCTCCACTTCAGATTCAACGTTGACTTTCAACACCATCAAGTGGTGGTCAGTAAGTCCACTCTCCCAACCTCTATATGCTCTTGCATCCATTACTCACCTTCTCATTCTATCATCTACGCACACAGAAAGCAATCATTGCCTTCTGTTCATTCAGTTCACCAACCCCCTTTCTCATCACTCACCACGTATACCTGTGGATCATTTTGTGTCTGAAGAAGGTATTGGCTATCACCAACTCTCTCGCAGCACAAATGTTAACTAGAGCACTGCCATTCTCATCCACTTCTACAGGCACACCCCACTCACCAACTACTCCATCCACCTTCACTGTCCCTATTTTTACATTCGTATCTCCAATCAAAATCATGCTATTATTCCTTTCAAACTTTTCCATGCATGCATCCACATTTGTCCAGAACTCTTCTCTCACTCTGCTTACACGATCTTGCGTTGAGGCATACACACAGACAATTGCCCACATTTGTAGTCCAGCTTTCAATCTTACCCACACAATTCTTGAGCCAACTGATCCATATTCTCTTCCATTCTCCATCCATGTCTTGCACACAACTATACTCACTCCTTCTTTTGCCCTCTCATTCTCCTCCACTCCTGTGCAAATACCCCATCCATACTCTCATTCTCTCACATTCCCACCTTTCCATTTAGTTTCAACTAATCCACGTACATCCATTTTTGCACCGTCAAACACCTGGAAGATCTCCTTCTCTTTCACCTCATCATTTGCATCCCTTACATTCCATGTCGCAATCCACACCATGTCCTTTGTTCGGTCCTTAATCGTCACCTATTGGTCAGTCCTGGTCCGAGGCTTCTTTTTCATATAGCCTATTTAGTTAGCTGTTATCCGAAGAGGGGCACTAACCCTTCTACAACCCACGTGTCGTCATGTAGGGAACACGTGGTGATTAGTTATATGGTTACCACCCCGCTTGGTAAATGATTTCTTAATTTACAGGAAATCATTTAGCTTGCCGTTCACTGTAGAGCTACCCTAAAAACAGAGTACCACTACACTAAGTGGGTGAATGATGGGCGCCCCCAACTACCACAATTTTGATTAGGTCAGGTGCCCAAAATTGCACTGCAAACCTCGATGTGTGACCTGACTATGGTTTTCTATAGAGGGATTCCAGTATCTCTTTCTTTATATGTGAAATGTCTTTTGATGGAACCTAGCACCTGTTGGCTTTATTGGAGGCATAGATACATTGATTTGAACATTTTACGCCATCTGAAATTAGTATGCCTAGATCCTTAACTAGTGAGGACTTGCTAATGATCTGGCCCTTCATTTTGTAATCATACCTTTTGTTTTTCTTCGCACATTACAGTATCTGAAATTTAATTACACTGAAGGGCATTTGTCATTTTTCTTACCAGTTGACAATTTTGCTAAGGTCATTTTGAAGGCTAATTCTGTCTTCTTCTGTTAATATATTTTTGCTGATTTTTGTATCGCCCACAGATTTTGAAATGAAGTTGTTTAGGCCAACATCAATATCGTTAATATACATAATAAATAGGACTGGTTCCACCACCCATTCCTGAGGAACACCACTGGTCACAGGAGCCCAGAGTGACTCCACTCCATCTATAACGACTCGTTGCTTTCTCTCACTCAACCAGCAACCTATCCACCTATGAATATTTTCGTCAATTCCAAGTGATCCTGCCTATGTTATTAATTTATTATGCAGCACTTTGTCAAAGGCTTTCTGGTATCTAAGTAGATTATATCAAGACACCTGGTAAGCCTACAATCATTCATTCATTTCAAAACGTGTATAATAAAACTCAATTAAATTTGTCATACATGATCTCCACATTCTAAAGCCATGCTGACTGTTCCTAATTACGCTATTAGTTTCTAGAAACTTGACTACTCTCTTTCCAATTAATGATTCAAGAATCTTTCCCAAAACAGAGGTTAGGCTAATTTATCTATAATTACCTGGTTGATCTCTATTGCCCTTTCTATGTACAGGAGTCACCAGTCTGGTGGAACCTTTCCTTGTTCTAGGGTCTTGTTAAAGATAGATGTGAGAGGACTGCATATTACTGTACATCCACCACATTTTTCAGTATTTTAGAGTAGAAATTGTTTGGACCAGGTGTCTTATTACTGGTGATATAATTAATTTCATCTTTTCCTTCATTACTGCTAATATGCATATTCTTGGTATGTTTTGGACTGACATTTGTTGCTCTTCAGTGGTGTCATTGGCATCTACTGTGAATACTGGAATGAAAAAATCATTTAACTCACCGCGTGTCAGTGCTGTTTTAAAATGGTCTGACATAATTCCGCAGCCAGTGCCAGTGCCGTTTTAAAACGGTTTAAAATAAAAAACTTCACTGTGACCGCATTTTTCAAGATACAAGCGGGTAAACATTGGCAGGCATGTAAGGTAACTGTTCCTCTACCATCCCCCAGGCTGTCAAGGCCATACAATCACTCACTCCCCCCCTCACGATCGCTCTGCCTCACTCTGCCTGTGTGCCTCACCCAGTCCCATACACAGTGAAGGCATTTTGTAAATATTTTCAAGTAAGTGTAAGTTGTAAATATTTTCTTGTAAGTGTAAGGACTATACAGTGAAGTCAAGTTGTAAATACCTTCTTGTAAGTGCCAGGACTGTACATAATGAAATCAGGTTGTACCTATCTTCAAGTAAGT
Source organism: Coenobita brevimanus (assembly GCF_032717465.1). NCBI lineage: Eukaryota > Metazoa > Arthropoda > Malacostraca > Decapoda > Coenobitidae > Coenobita > Coenobita brevimanus. Next base: position 5,767,533 of record NC_136957.1, on the reverse strand, counting down.
GTAAGATAATGCATTCACGGTGAGAAAGACACGCAAATTGTGATAGATGCTGAAGTAATAAGTAAGTGTAAGATAATGCATTCACAGTAAGAAAGACATGCAAATTGTGATAGATGCTGAAGTAATAAGTAATCAGAAAAGTGTACTGAACATTGCTATACCTTCCCAGCATAAATACTTGAGTATTCCTTACATAGAAAATGGCTTTCTCTCACGTACGTGGTGAGCATGAGAGAGCAGCTATACCTGTACATGATAGTGCAGGACTCAATAAAACTGATTTCCGAGCCTCAGTGAGCATTTTAATGGCGAAATTCGTTGTTTCCACATCAAAATCTATCATTTTAACCCCCCCCAAAAAGGTTGAAAAATGGCCAGCACTGGGGTGACCCACAGGGCTAAAAATAGCCGGCACGTGGCGGGTTAAAGTTGAGACATTTTCCTTATCATCCAAGGTAAGAGCACCCTCGTCACTGATAAGTGGACCAATGCCCGCCTTAACCCCTAACCCATGGGCCGTCTCTTTCATGATGCTCATTACATAAGTACCATACTGCGGAATGTCACTTTTGTGATTCAGCAATTTTATTAAAGTGTCCGGGCTTTCAAGTGCAGTCTTGTATCATCTATTAGTACTGCCAGTGTGTAGCTATAGGCAGCACTGCTAATACCACTAGTACTCGCATATAGTGTTAACAATTTAGCCATTTTTCTGTGTTTGCCTCACCTCCCCACCTCCCCTCCCTTACCCTCTCCCCTGCCAAACTACAGCCGCACTGTGCAATGCAACTCCCAGCCTTTTTTTCCATTCGCGTTTTCCAATGAAATGTGCCCTATGCCCTATTCTCTTACTAAAAACTATACAAAAAAAAAAAAAAAGGGAAGAGGGTAATTCCTACTGCCATTGGTCATGAAGTAGCTAAATTATCACCTGGCAACATCCCACATGCACTTGGTTGCTAATTCTCCCTGTTCATTACCCATTGAAATTTCCCGTATGACCTATTCTCATGCTAATATATATATATATATATATATATATATATATATATATATATATATATATACAGTAATCCCGCATATTTCGCGGTAGTTACGTTCTTGTAACCCCCGCGAAAAGTCAATTCCGCGAATACTCTATTAACAATTGAAAACTTGCACTTGTGTCCACCATGCTGCCCATCACACAGTCCATGTCCATACTGATTGCGAGACAATTCGCCGTCAGACAACTCCCCGTCAAAACATGGACGATTCCCCTTCAGAACAATTCGCACCCTGGACGATTCCCCGCCATTCTATAAATATACTAATCAATATACTTATTATTAATTAATCAATACTTTAATAACTATATTTCAGGGGGATCCAGCAAAGTCTATGTTCAGTAGCGTAGGTTCTGGATATTATTTATTAGTTGCACCTTTAGTCAATAATTAACTTGTTTCTTCCTCGCTGTAGTCGCCTTTGAATTATATTCTAGCGTCACCCATAGCTATCTTCATTAATGAAGGCGAATTGTTTTGTGTTTGTTGTGACTGCGAATTGTCCCGAAACCTCCATACTCATCCTGAAATACCTTCTTACAAGATTGAAAGCACATACTCCATTATGAAGGAAAAACGTAAACACCGTACTGTAATACACAATTATCTACACATTTATTAACAAAACAGTACAAAATAAAAAGATGCATTAACTGGTGATAGCAAACACTCGCACGGTCGTTTCTTAGCTTGTCCAGTAACACAATTTTCTCTGCTAAGGTCATAACTTGATCGTTTTGTCACTTTGGAGTTCTTACTAATTGTATTATTAGCCTTTGGTGAGGCTGGCTTACGTCCTGGGGCCATGTGGAAAGCAAGTGGGAGGCAAGAGGCTCATATCATAGTGTGGTTACAACTACAACAGCCACTTACGGCAGTCAGGCGTGGACTGAAGAATCGGGGCAGAGAGCAGTGTTGCCATATCCAAACAACGAAATTATGCTAGGGCAATGAAAAAATTATGCTAGATTGAGCATATTTGTTCCAAGTAAAAAATGAATTATGCTAACTTGAAGCTAAATGATAAAATTCTATACATATTCGTGCAACATATTAATTATGTATTGTTTACTATGAAAATATTAAAATGAACCTACATACAGTAAGAGGATAAATATCGGTATCTACCCATACTGCTTTTTCCCACGAAACTTACGTTTTTCTGATGGATTTTGATGTGATTCGTTCGATTTTGAGCATCATTTCCATCGGAAATAACCAGATTTTGAGATATGACCCCCCCCATCCCCCTGAAATAATGAGGGATCTTTGGGGAATCGGGGGTTATAGGGAGGGGGGAAACAGAAAATGGTCATTTCCGACTGAAATGAAGCTGAAAATCGAATGAATCATACCAAAATCCATCGGAAAAACCTAGGTTTCATGGGTAAAGTACAAAGCTCAAACTTATCCTAACCTAACCGAACCAAACCGAACCTAAGCTAAAACCTAAACGTACCTAACCTAACCTAATCCAACCTAACCTAACCTAACCTAATTCAACCTAACCTAACCTAACCTAACCTAATCCAACCCAACCAAGCCCAAACTGAAAGTAACCAACTATTCAAACATCTTCTTACCTTATTCGTCTCTCTCTCTCTCTCTCTCTCTCTCTCTCTGATTTGTAGCTTTTATAAAATTATTCTAAAAATATTCCATTCCATTCTAAATTATGCTAGAATGATTCTAAAACTTCTAATATGCTAAAAAATATTCCAGACTCGAAAATTTGATCAAAATTATGCTAAAAGAATAAAATTATGCTAGATATGGTAACACTGGCAGAGGGGCCACGGGAAAGGGACAGAGGGTGGCGTGAGTTTACCGCGCTACAATTGGAAGCTGCGGGAATTTCAATTTTTTTTTTTTTTTGTGGCGGGGGGGACACAACCTGGCCGCACTATGGGGTGGTGCTACTACTCTGTGGCCGGGTTGTGTTAGGAAGAATACTGCCACCGTATTCCCTGCGTGTCGTAAAAGGCGACTAAAAGGGGCGGGGTGAGGGGACTAGGGACCCCCTCCTCTGTTTTTTTAGTTCCTAAAAAGAGACAGGCCAGAGAAAGGGACGGGGGATGGAGTTATCCCCGTACCCTGAAGATTGGGTCTATGAATGTGCGTGGATGTAGTACAATTGAGGCTAAAAGGGAGGAGATTGGGAGAATGTTTGTGAGAAGAAAGTTGGATGTGTTAGCTTTGAGTGAAACGAAGATGAAAGGGAAGGGGGAATATATGTTTGGAAGTGTGAATGGAAGATTGTCAGGCGTTGATAGAGGAAGGGCAAGAGAAGGTGTGGCCTTGTTAGTGAGTCCGGAAGTGCAGCAGTGTGTGATTGAATGGAAGGAGGTGTCATCGAGACTGATGTGGGTGAAAGCGAAATTTGAACGTGAGTTGTGGGTGTTTGTGAGTGCATATGGGCCTGGTAGTGAAAGGGATGAACAAGAGAGGGAGTCTTTCTGGAATCATGTTGATGAGTGTCTGCAGAGTTTTCGAGCGAATGTGAATGTGGTAATGATGGGAGATCTGAATGCTAGAGTGGGAAATGTAGCAGTTGAAGGCGTAGTTGGTATGCATGGTATGCCTGGAAGAAATGAAAATGGGGAACGAATGATAGCGATGTGTGTTGAGCGAGAGATGGTGATTGGGAATATGCTGTTTGAGAAGAAAGATATTTATAAGTATACATGGGTGAGACAGGAGGGTGGAAGGGTTGTTGATAGAGCCTTGATGGACTATGTGGTTGTGTCTAGGAATGTAATAGGAAGATTGTTGGATGTGAGAGTTCTGAGAGGGGAGGGTGGAGGTATGTCTGACCACTACCTGGTGGAGGGAAAGTTAAGAGTAGGTAAGAGATGGGTGAGAGCTAGGAGGGTTAGGTGTGGCAGGGAGGTTTTGAAAGTGAGTGAGTTGGATAAAAGAGAGAAAAAGATAGAGTATCAGGAGAAATTGAAAGATGAGTGGAACGCAGTGAAAGATCGGGAAAATGGCAGTGTGGAGGAGGAATGGCAGTTGTTTAAGAGTGCTGTGGTGGAGCATGCAGAAGAGGTGTGTGGTGTGAGACGTGTGGGTGGTGGTGTAAGAAAAGGAAGTGAATGGTGGTGCGAGGAAGTAAGTATGGCTGTGGCTGAGAAGAGACGTGCATATGAAGTGTGGCTGCAGAGGAAGGATGAGATGTCATATGAAAGGTATAAGGAAAAGAGGAATAGAGCGAGAAGGGCTGTGCGTGATGCTAAAGTGGCAGCAGATGAGAGGTGGGGTAGGCGGCTGACAGAGAATTTTCAACAGAATAAGAAAATGTTTTGGAAGGAGGTGAAAAGGGTGCGAAAGGGAGAGTCTGGGAAGGAAGAACGAGTAAAAGCAGAGGATGGAAGGATGTTAATTGAGATGGATGCAGTAAGGAAGAGATGGGCAGAGTATTTTGAAAGATTGTTAAATGTAGAGGAGGAAAACGTGGCTGAGATTGTGGCAGATAGAAGGGTGCAAGGAATAAATGTGTTGGGAGAGTTGAATGATTCTTTGATCACGAAGGAGGAAGTGGAGAAGGCAGTAAAGGAGATGAAAACAGGGAAAGCTGCAGGTATGGATGGGTGTGCTGTGGAATGCCTGAAGGGTGGTGGAGTGACTATTGTTGACTGGTTAGTAAGATTATTCAATGTGTGCTTTGAGAAAGGTATGGTGCCAATTGACTGGGCAAGTGCTTGTGTGGTCCCGTTGTATAAAGGCAAGGGTGATAAGTATGAATGTACTAGCTTTAGGGGTATAAGTCTGTTGAGTGTTGTAGGTAAGGTGTATGGTAGAGTGTTAATTATGAGAGTTAGAGAGGGTACAGAGGGAGTGATTAGTGATGAGCAGTGTGGCTTTAGGAGAGGGATTGGGATGCGAGAATCAGGTGTTTGCTGTGAGACAAGTGTGTGAAAAGTATTTAGCGAAAGGCAAGGATGTGTTTTGGGCATTTATGGATTTAGAGAAAGCGTATGATAGAATTGATAGGGAGGCTTTGTGGACTGTTTTAAGATTGTATGGACTTGATGGTAGGTTACTAAAAGGGGTGAAAAGTTTTTATGTAAATAGTAAAGCGTGTGTAAGAGTGGGAAATGCTTTGAGTGATTGGTTTCCCGTGAGAGTGGGGCTGCGACAGGGATGTGTGATGTCGCCTTGGTTGTTTAATATTTACATGGATGGTGTTGTAAGGGAGGTGAATGCAAGAGTTTTAGGTGGTCTGAGTCTGGTAAATGTTGATGGAGGAGAGTGGAATCTGAAGCAACTGCTGTTTGCAGATGATACTGCATTGGTGACTGATTCAGAGGAGAAATTGAGACAGTTGGTAGAGGAGTTTGGAAGGGTGTGTGAAAGGAGGAAATTGAAAGTAAATGAGAATAAGAGTAAAGTGATGAAGTGTACGAGGTTGATAGATGGTAGGGGGATGAATATAGTTTTGAATGGTGAGTTGCTTGAGGAGGTAGATTGTTTTAAATATCTAGGGTCACATGTTGCTGTGGATGGAAGAATAGATGCAGAAGTGAAGTTTAGAATTAATGAAGTAGGAAAGGTGCTGGGAGGAATGAAAAAAGTGTTTAAATGTCGTTCGCTTAGAATGGATGTAAAGAGAAGGCTGTATGAGGGTGTTGTGGTACCGACTGCGTTATATGGGGCTGAAACATGGAATATGGGTGTAGCAGAGAGGAAAAGTTTGAATGTAATGGAGATGAGATGTCTGAGGAGTATGTGTGGAGTGACGCGTATGGATTGAGTGCGAAATGATGAAGTGCGAAGGAGAACTGGAGTTGTTCGGGAGATGGCTGGTAGAGTTGAGCAGAGGGTGTTGCAATGGTTTGGGCATATGGAGAGAATGGATAATGAGCGATTGGTGAAAAAGATAACTAGATCTGATGTGAGAGGTGTAAGACTGAGAGGAAGACCACGAATAGGATGGATGGACAGTGTGAAGAGAGCGCTGGATGCGAGAGGGATGTCTGTTGAGCAAGGAAGAGTGGCTGTGCGTGACAGAAATAAATGGAGAGAAATTGTGAATGAATAAGTGATGACGCAGCCCTGAGGGGATATTCTCCCGCATTTGGTCTGATCAGCTAGTCAGGTCAGGTGCGGGTAAGGGGATGGGTCTGTTATGATGTGGCAGGGGTAAACCAGTTCTGCTGTCGGGCCCTGCTGTGGATGTCTCTGCTTGCATTGCGCAGTTGACCCTTGTGCGGTGTGATGCGGTGAGGATCTGTCCGTTCTCCCCTTTGGGGCTAAGATGCGAATGAATGTGTTTGAATGGATGAGTAAATGGAGAGTGAGTCGTCCTGTCTCGGCTACCTCCCTTTCCTTGGGGGAAGCAGCCTAGGTATATAGATAGATAGATAGACATTCAAGGATATTTTTGTTGAACTTATTAATGCTAAGAAAATCCGCGAGAGGGCAAAACCGTAGACAAAAAATCCGCAAAAAATGCGGGATTACTGTATATATATATATATATATATATATATATATATATATATATATATATATATGTATGTATATAAAGGGAAAAGGCTAAGTGATACTTCCATTGACCTGGAAGTAGTAAGTCAGAGCGCTGCTATTCCCACGGGAGGGGCCCAGTGCAGTCCAACCATCCCTGCGGGTAAGGGGTTAAGTCGCTTATTGCCGTTGATATACCCATAAGAAAGCTTAGGATCTGTGGAGCTTGTTTTTCTTACATCAGTTTCAGACTGTCGTTTAGCTGTTCTAATGAGATTTTTTTTTTTACTTTTCTTCTATGATATATAACTGTGACTAATTCACTAATGTGACTTTTAAGTTAGGTGTGGAGACAGTTTCTTTAATTGCTCTACTAATATCTGCATTTAACCATGCTGGTTTGTTTCAACTCTTTTTTTCTTTTTTTTTTGCCTACATTTCATTGGCACATACTTCTTCTGAGCAGTCGTGAAGACGTGCTTGAATTCTGCCCACATGTCGTTTACATTGTTATTTCTTTCTATGTGTTCAGCTAGTGTACTGAGGACGTCCCATAGGCCATTTTATAGTCCGACATCTTTGTTTTATTTGTACTCTTATTGTGTGAGAAGTTTATGGAAAATCTTATCAGATTATGATCGCTAGATGCTAGGTGCTTGCCCACAGTGAGTCAAGAGATCATATCTTCTTTTGTAGTGATTACAGAATCTAGGATATTGCCCTGTCTTGCCAGCTCTGAGACACACTGAAAAAAAAAAAGTTATTCCTAATGAAATCCTTCATCCTTTTGTCATCAGTACTGTTACCGGTAACTGTATTCCAATTTCCTGATGGCAGGTTGAAGTCGCCGATAATCTGTGTTTCATCCCACCCAAGAACTTCCTGCAAGGTATTGTATAGTTTTGTATCTTCCTCCGATGAATGAGTGGGGCAATGGTAGACTGTAACAATATTTATATTCATATATCTTAAACGTAATTTGACACTGACAAGTTCGGTGTCATGTTCATTTTGCGTAACCCCTGTTGGGTTTAAGTAATTTTTTACATACAGTATATCCCAACACCACCTCCTAGGTGTCCACTTACGTTACATTTATAATGAAATTTATACAAGTCTAACTAGTATTCAGACAATAAATCTCTTTTACCTATATCAAGATGCATTTTTGTTACAGCCATTATATGCAAATATTCGATACTTAGAAGGATTTTGAGTTCGTTAAACTTGTTTCTAAGACCGTGAGCACTAAATGTAATACTTAAATTTGTTCTGTGGTTGGCTTTGACTGTAGGACTAATCTGGATTCATCCGGATACACCATCTCCCCGAGAAGGAAGATTTAGTTTCATTGTGTCAGTGAAGGGGTGGAAAGGGTGGGGGGAGGGTGACTAGCGACTGTGGAACTGTAGGGGGGTGAGGTGGGGATGAGGGGTGAGGTGGATGAGGTGGAAGTGTCTATGTGATTCCTAGGGGCGCAGGTGTTTCCGCCACACCTGCATTTTCGATGATTTTAAAAAACGGCCATATTTATTAATTTGCTCATCTCGGCCATTCCTTTCGCATTTAACTGTAAACCATCTTGTCTAAAGAGGCTTGGCTTTCCAACAAACCTATCCCATCATTGAAATATATGTTTTCTCTGATACACATTTTCTTAAGGGTTCCATTAATTTCCACTTCTTTGTTTCTGCAGAGTTGAAATGTAGCCTTGGCAATGTACCAATCACCACACATTTATTTGACTTAATTTAGCAAGTCCTCGTATTTCTGCATAATATCTTTGATGGCAACTCTACCTCCATCATGTGCATCGTTCGTTCCTACATTCACTACATGACATGCATCTCGACTGACTGTTGTGCATTCAATGTCTTTCGTGATCATGTCAAACTTGCTGTCAAGTACAACCTTTACATATCTTTTCTAACAACTATTATTTGATGCAAAAGCTGCTCCCTGACCTCTTAATATAAAGTCACTAACCACCAGTGTGGTGCTCTCCCTTGAACTGAATTTGGTCTCGTGGTTAAGTTTACTTGCTTTGTTTATCTCATTGAGGCTCTTAACGTGTGGGCACAATGGCCCGGAAATCATTTCCTGAACTTTTTTTTTTTTTTTCTGGGGGGGGGGACAGCGATTTCGGCGAATATATTTATGTAATGGGGCACAACAGGAACGGAATTTTCACATGGATGTCTCAGTAATATGACAGGACCATAAATAAACCCCATTTCAATTAGTAGGAGTAAAAACCGCGAAGTAGTGCTAACTTCTTACTCTTCCTGTATCACTGCTAAATGAAGTATGTGCATAATATGGCTAGTACGGATAAAAATGCCCTTCAACACGTATCAACTAACAGATTGATGTCTGTGCATAAATCTAATACAGATAAAAATAATACTTGCCTCTAAGCACTATGTAACAAACAGAAATATGATGAACCTAGTCGTTTGGAAGCTATAAAAGTTTTAAGAAAAATTAATGCTTGGAAAATGTGCATATAAACTGTGTTGTCAACAGATTTTCATCTAAATATGCTTATAAGTGTGTTTTATTAAAGACTCTTAAAGTACAACTCACAACGAAGAGTATAATGGAAACTAGAAGTTCCTCTCTCAATTAGAACGGAAGAAACTGAATTTTGAACAATGTCTCTGAACACCACTTCTTGCTCGCTCATTTAAGTGCATTGTCTCACTTCATATTGGCTTTAAGGCATATATTTCTGCCTTTCGTTACTGTTCCAGCCTACCTAACACATCACCTAGCTTACCATTATCGAACTTACATACCTCATCACATACAGTTTTGCCACACCCACAGGGGGGGTCAAATACAGTGCTTGTCCATGACAGTCACTCACTTACTCTCAGTGTTACTGTACCTTATTGGAAAATAGATCAAAGCCCCATGGGAGAGTGGGAAGCTAGAAAAAGGAAGTTTTGCACAGTAGTAGACATACACCTGGACCAAGATTTAGGAATGAAGGGACCCTTGATGTTCGCCCTTAACGGGAGAGGGTGACCCGGGGAACCCGACCCATTCCGTTATACATGGCCATACTTTTTATTTTTTTCCAAGGAACATAAAATTTGACACAGAGGTAGGTGTTTACTTTGGTCAAGTTTTCAGTAGGGTGGGATTCCCAAGGGCGGCTGTCCTTCAAGTGAGGGGGAACGAGAGACCTGCATGTAACTGTTTTGCACGGCTGTAGTTTTTCGCCAAGGACCACAAAATTTGTACAGTGATACCCCTTCACCTGGACCAGTGATTTAGCCAGGATGGGATCCCCCGAAGGTTGCTTCCCCGCCATAAACAAATCTTTTCCCTTACAATATTCCACAGATGGCCGTGCCTATTTGATGCGTCCTTTTCCTTTATCATTTATCTCACAACCTTATGTTGTCATCCATTTACCCACAAACTTACATCGCTACCGTCCATCTCCCCATCCGCTAGCCACCATCATGCGCATTTAACCACTCGAAAGATACCGGTATTATTCATGAGATACGTCTATGTCACAGCTAATTTGTGATCAGTTTATACATTTAATACACCAAGAAAAACCTTCATTGTTAATGTCTCCAACATTAATTTCTTCACCTCTCTACTGGACAGTATGTTCCAAAAGATTACGAATTAGCCTTGAACAACACATCTCACTCCTTCAGTACATCTCAGGTGCTGGACAGAGACCTCCTTCACATGCTGACACAGACGTAGCTGGACAACTTATGCAAACGTCCCTTAATTCCCTCTTTGTCCTTCCAGACAGGATGGTGGATTGCAAGAGAAAGATAACTTTATATATTTTTTTTTTGGTTAAATTCTGGGCATAGGCTCCACAGCCTGCTCCCAAAGTCCAGTAGTCGTCCTACCTACCATACACCTCTACATGTCACCATTTCAGCGCTAACACCCACCGTCCATATTGAATACATGCTAGGGCTGTCTCATACAGGACTGGTGTATTGGTATTAGCAGGGATATTTTACGACATGTCGGCGGGTCTTCTGGTAGATCGGTAAAGTCTGCTTTCCATGATATTCAAATCCTTAAATTGTTCCCTGCCCCAGCAGGGCCACCTCTCTTCTGATCGAGCCACCACTTCCCCCTCAGTGGGTTCACGTCCAGATGAGCCAACAACAACAACAACGAAGACAACAACAACAGCAACCTATCTCTTTTTTTTTCTTCTCATCATTGTTCTTAATCAGGTTACATTACTTCTCTTGTGATATCAACATCTAAGAAGTTGACTGTACTGAACCGAATCTTCGTTAACGCAGCACAGTTGATCACTGTGGACATGGTCCTAATTCGCACTTGTGTAAAACACAGCTTTCATTGGTGATGAGGTTTCTTTTGTAGATCCTACAAGCTTCAGAAGGCAGGTGTTTCCCTCAACTAAGATCTAAGCTCAGTTGTGCTGGTATAGTCAAAAGTGTATACCGCACATACTCTATGATTTTACCTTCTAAAGGGTTACGCAGGGTGGAGTCAAAGCTTTTTGTTATCCAGTTCCTTGCCCATGACTACCTCTCTACACAGTTTACTGTCAGCAAGCCTCTCTCTCTCTCTCTCTCTCTCTCTCTCTCTCTCTCTCTCTCTCTCTCTCTCTCTCTCTCTCTCTCTCTCTCTCTCTCTCTCTCTTCTCTTCATTATTGCTATTACACTGGACACTGTTGTCTGCAACTCTGTCAGGCAGTAGCGCCTAAATAAACCTGACTCCAGCGACTCTAAACAGTTAAGGCACCCCCTCCCAGCCTTTATCTCGGGAGCATTGCTTTATCATCTTTAAAAATATATCAATTATAAAAGGAATAATAATAATAATAATAATAATAATATACCGGTAATCTGGCCAGTGTCTCTTGTGCCCCGACCCCTACTGATGCCCCACCCTCTTCCAGCTCTACTCGTTGCTGATTGGCTGAGATAATTATTCTTCTTACTGATAAAATAATGAGCCTTACTACGAAATAGTATTGTATTATTTACTTTTACTTTGAATTCATTTCTTTATGACAAAGGAAGCACTAAAACTTGCTGAGTCAAAAACAATTTGTTGCTTCGATTACCGAGAGTGCCTAACATGTTTACCCAACATTGGCACGGCTAAGACTGGCTCAGAACTCCTACTCAGGCCGACGAGTGAGTGAGCTGGGCCAAGGGGGCAGGGCACAAGAGAATCAGGCAAACGCTAGCAGTATAGTTGTAGTAGTAGTAATAGTAGTAGTAATGATAAGAAGAAGAAGAAAATTTATAATGATCATAATAATAATAATAATAATAATAATAATAATAATAAAAATGATAATAATAATAATAATAATAATAATAATAATAACATTAATAATAATAACATTAATAATGATAATAATAATAATAACAATAATAATAATAATAATAATAATAATAATAATAATAACAATAATAATAATATAGGGGGAGTTTTCAAGAATACTCCCACAGTATCCCTGCTTGTCGTACAAGGCGACTAAAAGGGTTGGCGGAGGGTTAGTGCCCCTCCCCGGAAAACAACTAACTAAAAAGTCGAACAAGAAGCCTCGGACAAGGACTGACCAAAAGATGACGACCCAGGACCGGACAAAGGACATGGTAATTGCAACATGGAATGTAAGAGGTGCGAATGATGAGGTGAAAGAGAGAGAGATTGTCCAGGTGCTTGAGGGTGCAAAAGTTGATGTATGTGGAGTAACTGAAACTAAATGGTAGGTGAGAGTGTGAGAGAATGGGAGTATGGATGGGTTATATGTGCAGAAGTAGGTGAGAATGAGAGGGCAAAAGAAGGAGTGTGTATAGTTGTGAGTAAAAGATGGAAGAACATAAGAGAGTATGGATCAGTTGGGTCAAGGATTGTGTGGGTAAGATTGAAAGTTGGAGTACAAATGTGGGTGATTGTGTGCGTGTATGCGCCAATGCAAGATCGTGCAAGCAGAGTGAGAGAAGAGTTCTGGACAAATGTGGAAGTATGCATGGAAAGGTTTGAAAGGAATGAGAGAGTGTTTATGATCGGTGATATGAATGGTAAAGTAGGGAATGTGAAAGTGGATGGAATAGTTGATGAGTGGGGTGTGCCTGCTGAGATAGATGAGAATGGCAGTGCGTTAGTGGACATTTGTGCTGGGAGGGGGTTGGTGATAGCCAATACCCTCTTCAGGCATAAAATGATCCACAGGTATACATGGCAAGGGATGAGAAGGGTGGGTGGTGAACTGAATGAAAGGAAGGCAATGATTGATTATGTGTGTGTGGATGAAAGGATGCGAAGATGTGTAATGGATGCAAGAGCTTATAGAGGTTGGGGGAGTGGACTATCTGACCACTACTTGGTGGTGGCCAGAAACAAGATCCAAAGAAGATGGAGAAATAGAACAAGGGAAGGACGGGAAGAATGAGTATTTGCAAGGAGAGTGGAAAGGTTACAAGAGGATGAGAAAAAGGCAGAATATAAGAGAGAAGTGGAGGAACGATTGGCCAAATATGAATTGGAGCAGATGGGGGACGTGGAAGGTGTGTGCAGGATGTTCACCGAAGAAATATGTGCAGCATGTGATGTGGTGTGTGGGATGAAGAGAAGACAGAGGCGGGTGCAAGGAACAGCGTGGTGGAATGAAGAGCTGAGACAGGCTGTGGCTTAAAAGAAGAAAGCATAGAATGAATGGATGAGAAATAGGGGCGTGGAAGAAGTATAGAGACAGAAGAGAGATTTAAATGTAGAAAGAAAGAGAGAGGTGAAAAGATAAGTAAGGGACAGTAAGAGGAGAGCGGATGAGGAATTTGGAAGCAATTTGAGTTTAAAATGGAGAGACTGTAAGAAAATGTTCTGGAAAGAGGTGAAAAGAATAAGACAGGGTGGAAGTGAAGTTAGCAGGGGAGTGAAAGATAAAAATGATAGTTTACTAGTGGAGAAGGGAGAAAAAGTGAGCAGATGGAGAGAACAATTTAAGAAATTGTTGAACATAGAGGATGGAAGTAATGTGAGTATAAGTAGCTGGGGAATGGCTGGGAGAAGCAGGGAGGTGAAAAGACAGGAAGAAATCAGTAGGATAGAAATTGTGAAAGGAATGAAGAAAGTTAAATTGAGGAATGCCCGAGGAATTGATCGAGTGTGTGGTGAAATGCTGAAGCATGGGGGAGAGATAGTAGTAGAATGGATGTGGAAGATGTGCAGATTGGCCAGGGAGGAAGGTAGAGTCCCGGAGGATTGGAAGTCAGGTATAATTATTCCCTTGTACAAAGGAAAAGGGGAAAAAGAAGTGTGGTAATCATAGGGGCATTTGTCTTCTTAGTATAAAAGAAAAAGTGTATGGTTGGATACTTACTGACAGAGTTAGAGAAAGAACAGAGGAATTAGTTGGAGAAGAACAGGGAGGCTTTAGGAAGAGAAGAGGATGTGTAGATCAGATATTCATTCTTAGATCTTTAGTGGAAAAGTTTCTAGAGAAGGGAAAGAGGTTCTATGCAGCTTTCATGGATTTGGAGAAAGCATATGACAGGGTGGATAGACAAGGATTGTGGAAAGTATTAAGAATATATGGAATAGATGGGAAGTTGTTGAATGCTGTGAAGAGTATGTATGATGGTGCTAAGGCTGCAGTGCATGTGGATGGTGAACTGAGTGAATTTTTCTCTTTGAAGGTTGGGTTGAAACAGGGATGTGTCATGTCTCCATGGTTATTCAATCTGTACATGGATGGGGTAATAAAAGTGGTACAAGGTAGGACAGTGGATGTTGGAGTGGCCCTGATGAGAGAGGGTAGTGTTTGGAAACTCCCTGTACTGTTGTTTGCAGATGATACTGTGTTGTTGAGTGAAGACGAAGGGGAGCTGCAAGGCTTGGTGAATGAGTTTGGGAGAGTGTGTAAGAAACGGAATCTAAAGGTGAAAGTAGGGAAGAGTAAAGTGATGGTCTTTGAGAGAGGTGAAAACAGTGAATGTACAGCGAGGTTCGATGATGAGGAACTGGAAAATGTGAGCACGTTTAAGTACTTGGGTAGTGTGATGAGTAAGGATGGAGGTTTGGAGAGTGAAGTGTTTGAAAGGGTACAGCAAGGAAGAAAGGTTGCTGGTTCCTTGAGAGCAGTGATAAGAAACAGGGAAGTGAGCATGGAAGTGAAAAAATTACTACATGACAGTTTTGTGGTACCAACTCTAACGTATGGAAGTGAAGCTTGGACGTTGCTGGAAGGACACAAGTCAAGAGTGAGAGCAGTGGAAATGAGTTATTTAAGAGGAGCCTGTGGAGTCACATGGAGAGACAGGCTGACAAATGAGGATGTAAAGGAGCGTTGTGGTGTGGATGTGGATGTGATAGGAAACGTTAGGAGGAATACACTGAGGTGGTTTGGCCATGTGGAGAGGATGGAGGGTGAAAGACTGACGATGAGAGTGTATGTGAGTGAGGTGGAGGGGGGGAGAGGGAGGGGGAGGCCGAGGTTGAGATGGAGGGATCGGGTGGAGAGGTATATGAGAGAGGGGGGTGTGAGTTGGGAGCAGGGCAGTGAAATGGCGTGGGACAGGGCGACGTGGAGGCGATTTGTTTGTGGCCACCCCGAACGGGATTGAGGCGTCAGGAAATAGATAGATTGATGTGGTATGATAAAAAGTACCGTTTAATATATAAGACAATAATCATAGAATACAGTCGGAGGCAACCACCGCAGGTGTCGTGGCTTAGTTGTCAAACTGGCTGGCGAAAAAATACACATATTTTCGTCACCTGCTTTCCTCTTTCTAACGCACCAGTCTCCCCGTGCTGGGTCGTTTGTGCAAAACTGATCAACTCTAAAACTATCATTTTCTGTGTTTAATTCCTTTTTCGTCAGTGGTTTTCATCTTTCCCAGTCGGGTATGCAGGTGTTAAAAAAAAGACATCTATAGGTTTCGTTCCTCTAGTTCCATCTTTGTGTATAAATAAACCAAAGATATCCACCTAACAACCAGCCAATAAAACCCATCAACGCCCCTATCTGCTACCATCGCCCGGACTGAGGGTTAGGGTGAGGGGTGGGGGATGGGGTGCCGCCATATCCTGAGTTTTTTTACCAATAGGAAGTCAATTTAGGGGTAAGTAGGTAATCGACTCGCACAAGGACCAATTTCCCTGTTTCTCCCCCTCTTCCCCTTCCCAGCTTTCGTTCATGTCTTCCTATCCTTCTCTTGCTCCATATCTCCACCTCCCGCAGATCTCCTCTGTTCTTTTCCATCTCTCCTCCTCTCTCCTTCACGTCCCTTCGTCTGTCCCCTTGTTTCTAGCCCAACCTTCCATTTTTCACTCCTTCCCCTACAAGTACCCTTTTTCCACCCTGAGCGATAACTACCCTTTTCCTCTTCTATCCCCTCCTGTTCCCTCTCCTTCCCTTCGTTTTCCTTCAAGATTTCTTTCCTTCCCCTCCCCCTCCTCTCAGCCCATCTTCACGCCTCCTCTCTGCTCTCCTTTCCTTCACTCCACACACCTCCACATCCCATCCACCTCCCCTCTCAGCACCTCTCTCTCTCCGGGACCCCCTCTCCTCCTCCCCCTATCGGCTCTTCTTCTTCCTTCCCGATTCAAACCCTCCTTTTCCCCAACACTCTTCCACCCTCCTCAATCACTACTCCTTACAGCTCAGCTCACCATCCCTTCCTTACCCTCCTTCATTGTACTCTTAGAACCTATTGTCTTTTAACTCTTTTCGATTTTCCCCTTCCCGTTCATACTTCTGGTTTGGATGCTCTCATGAACGTTTACCACTCTCTCTCTCTCTCTCTCTCTCTCTCTCTCTCTCTCTCTCTCTCTCTCTCTCTTTCTAAGCAGAGTACTGCCTCACTGTCTCCTTGTTATTGCTGTTACACCTGACACTCTGTCCTGCAGTAGAGCCTAACTAAACCTGATGCCAGCGACTCTAAACAGTTAAGGCACCCCCTCTCACCCTTTATCTCGGGAGCATTGCTTTATTAACTTTAAAAAAAACATTAACATAAAAATGAATAATAATAATAATGATTATAATAATACTAATACTAATACTAATACTACTACTACTACTAATAATAATAATAATATAAACAATAATCTATCTATCTCTCTATTGCCAGACGCCTCAATCCCGTTCGGGGTGGCCACAAACAAATCGCCTCCACGTCGCCCTGTCCCACGCCATTTCACTACCCTGCTCCCAACTCACTCCCCCCTCTCTCATATAACTCTCCACCCCATCCCTTCATCTCATCCTCGGCCTCCCCCTAACTCTCCCCCACTCCACCTTACTCACATTCACTCTCTTCGTCAGTCTTTCATCCTCCATCCTCTCCACATGACCAGACCACCTCAGTGTATTCCTCCTAACGTTTCCTATCACATCCACATCCACACCACAACGCTTCTTTATATCCTCATTTGTCAGTCTGTCTCTCCATGTGACTCCACAGGCTCCTCTTAAATAACTCATTTCCACTGCCCTCACTCTTGCCTTGTGTCTTTCCAGCAACGTCCAAGCTTCACTTCCATACTTTAGAGTTGGTATCACAATACTGTCATGTAGTAACTTTTTCACTTCCATGCTCACTTCCTTGTTTCTTATCACTGCTTTCAAGGAACCAGCAATCTTTCTTCTCTGCTGTACCCTTTCAAGGACTTCACCCTCCAAACCTCCATCCTTACTCATCACACTACCCAAGTAATTAAACGTACTCACATTTTCCAGTTCCTCACCATCCAACCTCATTGTACATTCACTGACTTCACCTCTCTCAAAGACCATCACTTTACTCTTCCCTACATTCACCTTTAGATTCCGTTTCTTACACACTCTCCCAAACTCATCCACCAAGCCTTGCAGCTCTCCTTCGTCATCACTCAACAACACAGTATCATCTGCAAACAACAGTACAGGGAGTTTCCAAACACTACCCTCTCTCACCAGGGCCACTCCAACATCCAATACCCTACCTTGTACCACTTTTATTACCCCATCCATATACAGATTGAACAACCATGGAGACATGAAACATCCCTGTTTCAACCCAACCTTCCAAGATAATAATTCACTCAGTTCACCATCCACACGCACTGCAGCCTTAGCACCATCATACATACTCTTCACAGCATTCAACAACTTCCCATCTACTCCATATATTCTTAATACTTTCCACAATCCTTGTCTATCGACCCCGTCATATGTTTTCTCCAAATCCATGAAAGCCGCATACAACTTCTTTCCCTTTTCTAGAAACTTTTCCACTTAAGATCGAAGAATGAATATCTGATCTACACAACCTCTTCCCTTCCTAAAGCCTCCCTGTTCTTCTCCAACTATTCCTCTGTTCTTTCTCTAACTCTGTCAGTAAGTATCCTACCATCCACTTTTCCTATTATATTAAGGAGACAAATGCCCCTATGATTACCACACGCTTCTTTTTTCCCTTTTCCTTTGTACAAGGGAATAATTATACCTGACTTCCAGTCCTCCGGGACTCTACCTTCCTCCCATGCCAATCTGCACATCTTCCACATCCATTCTACTACTATCTCTCCCCCATGCTTCAGCATTTCACCACACACTCCATCAATTCCTGGGGCTTTCCCTGATTTAACTTTCTTCATTGCTTCCACAACTTCTATCCTACTGATTTTTTCCTGTCCTCTCACCTCCATCCTTCTCCCAGCCATTCCCCAGCCACTTATACTCGCATTACTTCCATCCTCTATGTTCAACAATTCCTTAAATTGTTCTCTCCATCTGCTCACTTTTTCTCCCTTCTCCACTAGTAATCTACCACACTTATCTTTCACTCCCCTGCTAACTTCACTTCTACCCTGTCTTATTCTCTTCACCTCTTTCCAGAACCTTTTCTTATAGTCCCTCAACTTTACACTCAAATTCCTTCCAAATTCCTCTTCCTATAATTTATTAATCACTTATATGTGGTATATAAAAAATTACCGTTAAATACGTAAAACAATAATCATAAAAAACAGTCGGAGGCAACCAACGCTGGAGTCGTGGCTTGGCTGTGTACCTGGCTGGCGAAAATTACACATATTTTCGTCACCTGCTTTCCTCTTTCTAACGCATCAGTCACACTGTGCTGGGTCGTTTGCGCAAAACTGATAAACTCTAAAACTATCATTTTCTGTGTTTAGTTCCTTTTTCGTCAGTGGTTTTCATTCTTTCCCAATCGGGTATCCAGGTGATTAAAAAAAAAAAAAAGACATCTATAGGTTTCCTGCCTCTAGTTCCATCTTTGTGTATAAATAAACCAAAGATATCCACCTAACAACCAGCCAATAAAACCCATCAACGCCCCTATCTGCTACCATCGCCTGGACTGAGGGTTAGGGTGAGGGGTGGGGGATGGGGTGCCGCCATATCCTGAGTTTTTTTACCAATAGGAAGTCAATTTAGGGGTAAGTAGGTAATCGACTCGCACAAGGACCAATTTCCCTGTTTCTCCCCCTCTCCCCCTTCCCAGCTTTCGTTCATGTCTTCCTATCCTTCTCTTGCTCCATCTCTCCACCTCCCGCAGATCTCCTCTCTTCTTTTCCATCTCTCCTCCTCTCTCCTTCACTTCCCTTCGTCTGTCCCCTTGTTTCTAGCCAAACCTTCCATTTTTCACTCCTTCCCCTACAAGTACCCTTTTTCCACCCTGGGCAATAACTACCCTTTTCCTCTCCTATCCCCTCCTGTTCCCACACCTTCCCTTCGTCTCCCTTCAACATTCCTTTCCTTCCCCTCCCCCTTCTCTCAGCCCATCTTCAAACCTCCTCTCCGCTCTCCTTTCCTTCACTCCTCACACCTCCACATCCCATCCACCTTTCCTCTCAACATCTCTCTCTCTCCCGGATCCCCCTCTCCTCCTCCTACCCCTATCAGCCCCTCTTCCCTCTCGTTTCAATCCTTCCTTTTTCCCAGCTCCCTTCCACTCCCCTCAAACACTACCCCTCACAGCCCAGCTCACAATCCCTTCCTTACCCTCCTTCACTGTACTCTCAGAACCTACTGTCATTTAACTCTTTTTACTTCGATTTTTCCCCGTTCCGTTTATACTTCTGGTTTTGATGCTCTCTCTCTCTCTCTCTCTGATCCCTGGAATATGTGGCAAAATCAGGTTATTTTTTTGAGTGTGTGTGTGTGTGTGTGTGTGTGTGTGTGTGTGTGTGTGTGTGTGTGTGTGTGTGTTACTACAGAGTTCTCCACTGAGTGGACTTGTAGGTTATGCATCATTTCACCAGGCAGCGAAGAGTGTTCTAAGTGAAACTGCTGTCATAGGAACTTGGAGCCTTATAAACAATGTATCACTGTTATCTATTGACTTATTCATTTTTCCGACTGAAGTTTAGTTGCCTCCTGTTATGGAGTGGGGCTCCTTTTTTCTTTTTTTCTTTTCAAGTGTAAAAAAAGTTTTAATAATAATTACTTTTTTAAGCAGTAATAGTACTACTACTACGATTATGAGAATAATACTAATGACAGTAATTATTATGATTATAATTATAATAGTAATAATAATAATAATAATAATAATAATAATAATATTATTATTATTATTATTATTATTATTTTTATTTTTATTAGAAGATAATACTGTAGTACCATAATAATAAAATAATAATAATAATAATAATAATAATAATAACAATAATAATAATCATAATAATAACCACTTACCTGTTTACTTATTTTGTAGCCACAATAAGGAAGCTTCACCATAATTATTTATGGTATATAAGGTATGAAATTTTGGCGTCATAAACAAGTCTATCGCCTTTAAAGTAGTTCAAGGTCATTCATGTTTGGATAATGTGCTTGGCTTCTTATATAATGATAGTAATAGATAATAATAATAATAATAATAATAATAATAATAATAATAGTAATTATAATCATCATCATCATCATCATCATCATAATTATTATTATTATTATTATTATTATTATTATTATTATTATTATTATTATTATTATTGTTATTGTTGTTGTTATAAACTTTGGACTAGAGAAGAAGCCAATATATTGTAGAGGTAATTGGAACCGTACAAATGGTATCCTATCAGTACAAGGGCGAAGAAAGTGGTGTGTGTGTGTGTGTGTGTGTGTGTGTGTGTGTGTGTGTGTGTGTATTCTGTCTTAACATGTTATCTTTCTTCCCCTCATGATCACCTTTTCCCTGTCATTGATTATCATCTCTCTCTCTCTCTCTCTCTCCACACACACACACACACACACACACACACACACACACACACACACACACACACACACACACACACACACACACACACACACACACACACACACAGACTGTCCCTCACAACATGCACCACCACTCACATCACCACACACCCTCTCAGTCACATCTTTCCTCAGTCAACGTGGGTAGGACGCTGCCGCGACAGTTACTTAACGAAGTCCTTGTTGCTATAGGCCACATAATGTCATCACTCCCGTAGTGTTCAAGCTGCTTATTTATTGATTGTCATTCGGTACAGTATACTGGTATGACTTTTTAAATATTTACTTACTTTGCATGAGTAACATGCCCATGGTTTGGGGGATGTATTTGGAAAATCGTATTGGTTCGTAAGAGATGTTAGGAATTTTTCTAGCCTAACGAGAGCAGGGTTCAACATGTTTATCATGGCTGATTCCAGCATACAGTACACTTAGCTATCCACACTGGACTGTGTTGCATAGGCCAACAGAGACTGAAATATATTGAAACTTATGTTAGTTGTCACAAAAAGACACCCCCTCCCCAACACACACACATTCACAGCCTGGCCTACACCAATGTCACGTCGTGTGAGACGGCGATGAAAATGGTGTTAATCACGAGACGATAATATGACTGATGGAGGCGGAGGCACGCAGGGCCGGGGAAGGGGAGGCAAACTGGGAGTGCGAGGAAAGGAGAAGGGGGTGGCAGGAAGGAAGGACGGTGGCGACAGGGGAAGCGGGAGAGGTGGACGTTATGGAAGGAAAGAAATGTGCGGCCTGCCGAGCAGAGGATGGGAGGAATGAAGGGAAAGAAGGAAGTGGAAGGAAGGGGGGAAAAGAGTGAGGGGAGAGAGAATAAGGCAAAGGGAGAGAGAGAGAGAGAGAGAGAGAGAGAGAGAGAGAAAAGAAACTTGGTGGAGGCAAGAAGAGGAATGAAAAATGGAAGGATGACTGCTGCAATTAAAGAAAAGAGAGAAAGAACGAAACGAAGGACAGATACTTAGAGTACGGGATAAAAAGGGAGAGATAAGTGCATATATGTGGATATATCACCAGCCATTGCAAGTCCACTGCTTAATCATTGCCTCCCCAAACAGTCTCCACGATTTCTTGACTCACCTAATCTCTGCCAGGGTTTTGCCTGCGAACCTGTCCATTTTATCTCTCCACCTCCTGTTTGGCCATTTTCCCGCTATGTTTGCCATCCCTTGAGTCCTGTCAGTTGGCCTCTTGCTTCATCGGTTATGTCTTATTCTTGCGATATGACCAGCCCACCAACATTTTCATTCTTTAGTAACTTCTATAATATCATTGACTTTCTCTGCTCTATCACCCAGTCTGATTTATTCCTGTCTCTAAAAGATATTCCGAGTATCGACTTTTCCATTACTCTTAGAGAATGAAATAGTTTGTTTTCCAATGATTTAGTCATTTTCCTCGTTTCACAACCGTACATCAGAGCTAGGATTATTAATCCATTATATACTTTTCGTTTCATACATACCAGCAAGCTATTTTTCATGGTGTCCTTATGTATACCGAAAGTTCTCCATCAAACTGTAAGATGTCTTTTTATTCCCATTCCATGTTTTTTTGTTAGTTTTAATATCTCTCGAAAGTTATTGTACTCCTCACTTCAAGAATGTTTTCATTTATTTTCATGACCCCCTATCGTGTACTTGGGTTTAGAAATTGCTTTAGTCCGATTCCAGTTCATCATTAGTCCTACTCTGAGACTTTCTTCAATTCATTTAACGTTTTTTGCAATGCCTCTGGTGTTACTGAGATTAAGACATTGTCGCCTGCAAATCTTAAATGGTTTGTTTTCTTCATTTATGATTCCTCCTTTGTTCTGTCATTCTAGCTGCCGGAAAATGCTTTCAAGGCATGGTGTAAATAATGTTGGTGGAAGTGTATCTCCGTGATGCAAGCCTTTTTCAATTATTATTTTTCCAGAGCTATATAACTTAACTACAGCAGTTTCCTCTTTGTATACGTTTTCGAGCAGTTTAACAATTGTCTCGTTTACTCCTTGTTCCCGAAATGAATTTATAATTGTTGTGTTCTCCACTGAGTGGAAAGCCTTTTCATAACTGACAAAATTTAAGCACAGTAGTATATTATATTCTGTAGGTTTCTCATTTACCTGAGTCGTTGTGTATACTGTAGATGATCAGTAGCTAGTTCAATAACCACATCGGAATCCTGCCAGCCCAGAAAGTTGGTTTTCTTCCAGATTTGATGTTATTCTTTTCGTAAGAACTTCAGTGAAGAGTTTGTAAATAATGGGTAAGAATCTAATGGGTCGATAGAAGATCTTTTGAGTTGCCTTTCTTTTAAAGGAATATAACTATTGGATTACAATATTTTAGTGGAGTAAATGATCGAGTCGGTTTTGAACGTCTTCTCCTGCATCTAACAGTAAATTTGCTGCCATTCCATCTTCCCCTGGAGTCATTCCTAATTTCATACTTTTAAGATAAAAGTTTACTTTACCTGGTGTTATGCCTGGTATTGCAAACGTGTAAACTGAAAATTGTGCTGTTGGTACCAATATCTTTGATGTATAGGCCTACAGTTCTTTGTAAAATTCAACTCTCTTCACCATCTTTTCTCTGAACTTCATGGCTTCGCTATTATTGTCTTTCAGTGATATTATTTGTTAATTTCCAACTGGTATTTTACGTCAGATCTTTTGCAGATTTTATTTAATGATTATTTAACCTGACCCACGATTTTCTTTCGTTTTTCTTCTCTGTATCGTTGGTTGATAAGTTTATTTAATTTTCGTCTTGTTGTTTCATCTTTGTTTTTAATTTTATCTCCATTCTTCTTTTCGTGAGCTCAAGGGTCGTTTTTTTCAATTAATGTTTTGGCTTAGGATGTGTTAGAAATCCCTACTGTCTCCACTGATTCCCTTAACGGTTTTGTCAGACCATCATTAAAGTCATCAGTGTCACACTCGGCGTAACTTATAGTCTGAAATCTGTCCTTTATTTCTAATTGAAAGGCAGCTTTGTTCCGAGTTTCTTTTATTGGGCATATCTTTTTCATTTCAATCAGCGTTTCTCTTTCACTTCTGACTATTCAGTGCACCATTCTGTGGCCACTTCCTTCATTTACTTTGTTGATAACTGTGACATTAGTGATCGTGCTGTTCATAGTTGCTAAACACTTGGGCTTCACCCAGTCCATTTTCTCCCTGTCCTTTTGTGGAAGTATATGTTCCTTATTCTCATGTTATAGATATGTCATTGCGCTGTCCTACTCCATACTTTCCCATACATGCTTCTCCACTTTTCATTTCTCCAATATTTGCCTTAGTGTCTCCATAATTATAGTATATCTGGTCTTTTCTTCATCCACATCCTGGGGGATGTCGTCACAGAACGTTTCTGTTTCTTCAGCTATGCTTTGAGAAGTTGGTGCATATATTGGTATTACTTCCAGCGTTTTATTGTTCGCATAGGCTAAGTATCATCCATGCTATTCTGTCTGACACTGTAATGCATACATACATACATACAAATGTATGCATATAGATAGATAGATAGATAGATATAGATAGATAGATAGATAGATATAGATATATACTTACTATTGCAGTACGATTGGACGATTGGACGGAAAGATAAATTAGAGAAAGGGAAAGACTGAAAGACAAAGGACATAGATACGAAAGACGTGAACAATTAATAAAGAATATAAACTGGTCTTTGGAAGATAGAGTGACGGACATAAAGAATCAGAGACAGACAGACAGACAGACAGACAGACAGACATAGGGAGGGGGATTACGGGGAGAGGAAGGGGAACTCAATCCGAGATTAAAGGTGCTTTTTAAAACTGAGTGCTGGGATGAAAGCTGTTTGAGCGTATGTGTGTATGTGCGTGTGGGGTGTGTATATGCGTTTATATGTTTGTGATGATGATGATGATGGTGTGTGTGTGTGTGTGTGTGTGTGTGTGTGTGTGTGTGTGTGTGTGTGTTGTTAGTTGTGCTTAATTGTGATTTTTTTTTTCTTTCGCAAGAAAGAACAATAGATGGGAACTTTCAAAGTCGGCCCAATAAATATGAAAGCAAGACATAGAACACCTCTGACAGCCATATCCACTTACGCATTGCCCCAAAGCGGAAAAAAATATATATATATATATATATATATATATATATATATATATATATATATATATATATATATATATATATATATATTTTCTTTTTAGGTCGGCCACAGTATGCTTCATCATCACAAAATTATTTTACTGGTCAAGATCGACTATTGAGCAATTTCCTATGTAGAAAAAAGGAAAACAGTTGCCTTGCATACCAGCGTTGCATGCCTGGGGCCACATTCGCTTGAGGGCAAGGGATTTCCTCTCGACCCAAAACCTGGTCTAAGTAGAGCTCAACAACTTTATAAAATTTCTTTTTCTTACGTAAAAGAATATATATATATATATATATATATATATATATATATATATATATATATATATATATATATATATATATATATATAAACACGTTCCCAAACGCCTTAATCCCGTGAGGGGTGGCCTAAAAAAAAGTCGGCTTCATGTCCCCCCGTTCCCTGCCATTTCGTTGCCCTCTCCCCAGCTCTCACCCCCATCTCTCATATACCTCTCCACTCCATCCCTCCACCTTGTCCTCGGTCTCCCCCTCCTTCTCCCCCTCTCCACCTCACTCACATACACTCTCCTTGTTTGTCTCTCGGTCTTCATCCTCTCCATGTGGCCAAATCACCTCAGTGTAATTCTCGTAACGCTTTCTATTACCATCCACATCCACACCACAAAGCACCTTTACTTCCTCATTTGCCAGTCTGTCTCTCCATGTAACTCTTCAGGCTCCTCTCAGATAATGCATTTCCACTGCTCTTGCTCTTGACTTGCGTCCTTCCAAGAGGGTCCAAGCTTCACCTCCATGCGATAGAGTTGGAATCACAATAGTATCATGCAGCGACTTTTTTACTTCCATGCTCACTTCCAGATTTCTTGTCACTGCTTTAAATGAACTAGCAACCTTTCATCCATACTGTATACTTTCAAGCACTTCATCCTCCAAACTTCCATCCGTACTTTTCACACTTCCTAGGTGCTTAGGTGCACTCACATTTTCCATTCCCTCACCATTCAACCTCACCGTATATTCAGTTACTTCATTTCTCTCGAAGACCTTAACTTTACTCTTCTCTACATTCTCCTTTAGATTCCGTTTCTTTCACACTACCAAACTCATTCACCAAGCCTTGCAGTTTCCATAGGAAGATAAAGACATGGCAAAATTATGATTGTCTGGCAGTCAGAATATACCAGTCTTAGCGCTAAGACTCCTTATGTATCCTTGGTCCTGCTTCATTAAACGTGTGCCGTATTTTATTGTTTCATTTTTTAAAGGATAAAGTTTGGAATAAACTTCATTTTCTAGTAAATCAGAATTACCAAGCCCATAAAAAAATCCAGTTCAAGTTCATGAAGCGCACGAGTCTGCACTTCTTCAATGACTACAATAGAGAAGCGTGGACGATGCTAGAGTGACATAAGTATAAAACGACAGCTGATGAAACAGTTTACCTCAGAACTAGATGCACACATGAAAGGATTCGTGAAAAACTGTTGTGTAGAGGCTAACGATATGAGAATAATAAAAACACTGTCAGGTAGTTTGGTCTTGTGCAGTGAATGGAGACAGAGACACATAAGGAGAACATATGGGGGTTTACGGTACTGGTTGGAAGAAGTTGGTCCAAAAACAAAATTGTAAGACGAAAGAGTATGTGTGGAAGGATGGTGACGTGAGTGCAAGGGGTCAGTAGTGCTTAGAGATAGATTTTCTCTGTGAAGAGTTCTCGTCAAGTGAGCGAAATCGTCTGGCGGTAACAAGAATAACATTTTAAAAAGACGTCAGTTTCCTGAAGGCGTTAATGGTTTGCCATTCCCCCGACTGTGATACTGTACGTCTCTCCTAACATGAATAAAACTCACTGACAGAAAATTAGAATAAAAGACGATATCATTCTAGGAGGGTTCAGATGACTTAGGTTAGAGTGCGTTTGGGTGATATATGGGAATATGACGTTGTAGGAAGGTATGGGGTTAGCCTTGCTCAAAATAGAAAGTTTTGTGAAATTTATAGCCTATTGCATGGATTCCCATGATTTTTGGCTTGAAAGAGACAAATATCACAACCACTTTCTTGTCAGATGAAGGAAACACCTACCTCAAAGGCCATGAAGCTATAGTGCCTGAAAATCACAATAATCGCATTTTTCGTATTATATGAACTTGCAGCTTTGGCTATATCTTCCTTAATATGCCTAATCATCATCATCATCATCAGCCATAACTAGTCCACTGCTGAACAAAGGCCTCCCCCAACCTTTTCCACGAATTCCTTGACTGAGCCACTCTGCCACGTTTTCCCTGCAAATTTCTCTATCTCATCTCTCCATCTCCTGTCTGGCCTTTTTCTGCTACGCTTACAATCTCTTGGTGTCCAGTCAGTCAGCCTCTTGCTCCATCGGTTATCCCTTATTCTTGCTATATGGCCTGCTCACCTCCATTTCTGTTCTTTTATAACTTCTATAATATCTTTGATTTTAGTCTGCTCTCTCACCCAAGTTGATCTTTTCCTGTCTCTTAAAGATATTCCCAACACTGACCTTTCCATTGCTCTCTGAGAACGGATTAATTTATTTTCCATTGATTTTGTAAGTTTCCAGGTCTCACAACCATAGGTCATAGCTGGAATTATACATTCGTTATATACTTCTCGTTTCATACAAACTGGCAAGGTACTTTTCATAATGTTTCTATGTTTACCGAAAGCTTTCCATCCAATTGTAATGCGTCTTTTTATTTCGATTTCATGATCTTTCGTTAATTTTAGTATTTGTCCCAAGTAGATGTACTCCTCAACTTCTTCTAGAATTTCATCACTTATTCTGATGACGCTCTTTGGTGTTTGTGGATTAAACATTACTTTAGTTTTACTCCGGCTCATCTTCAGTCCTACTTTCAGACTTTCACTGTTCAGTTCATCCAGTGCTGAGAATGCTACTGATAAAAAGTAGCGGCGCTCCCATTCCCGTTATTAGCTCGAAAAAGTAGTGGCGTTACTGGTTTCACTACTTAATACGAAATGTAGCGGCGCTCCCGCTCCCGCTCCTTTGGATAAGAGAAAGGTACACGAAGGAAAGGTTTACAAAAATCTGTGATATAGCAATACACTATATACTGTTTGATAATATTAGTCAGTCTGAGTGGTTATGTATACGAGTAATGTCAGTATATACTTACTGTATATTGAAAATAAAGAAAATCATATACATGTCGGTGTCACTTTAATGAAGCTTAGAGCCGAAGGTACAGGAGAAAGCTATTTACTGTATAATGTAATAAATGTTCTTTTACACTGTTACCTAGTATACCTACTGAAAGTAACATACGTAAATAAAAGGGAAAAAAAGTGGCCTACCATTGATACATATTATATAGATTTATTATATTTTCAATGATACCTATTTAAGATATGTACGAAAACGAAAGTAAAAATGAACTAGGGCATTCTTTTAAAGGCTATTTATACAATAGCAATTTTTTTTTCCATTACTTTAAACTGAAAGTAACATACCGTTACGAAATAATAACGTAGTGAGTATAAGAATTAGTCTGCAAGAGAGAGTGGGGGAGAGAGCGGGAGTTAAGAAACGGGGATAGTTAGAGGTGTGTGTGTGTGTGTGTGTGTGTGTGTGTGTGTGTGTGTGTGTGTGTGTGTGTGTGTGTTAGCATTGCCTACATCTAGCTGACATCTTAATTGACAGAACTGACAAAAGTATTATTTTTCGTCATTAATAAATACAACCAAACCGTCGGCATATATGCATGTACTCACCGACTCCGGACCTGTATTCGTCACCTGAGTAGTGAGTGTCACGAATCAATTCGCGACATTTCCCTTTTGTGAGAAGCCGCGAACTATTAGTGGAAAACTCACTGTTTTTCGTTCAGTTAACCGCTCATTCGGACGGAAGCTTTGTCAAATCAGTTTTTCATTGTCATACGTGATCGTCTCTGTGTGAGACATTAGCGCTTCCGATGAGCGATTGTTTTGGGCGCGTTTCGCTCACTCGACCGTTAGAAAATACGGCTTAGTGCTCCACCTTTCTTTCCCACGATTTGAATTCAGTCTAGTGGTGGCTTTGACGGAGAGAGGTCCTGTGCTCAGAAGTGAAGAGAGGTCAGCTAGCATCCCAAGCTCCACAGAGTATCAGTTTCTTCAAACTCCCACCCCCTGGGTGATACAAAGTATTCATCGACTGGTATTTCCTTTGTGTATTTCCTAGTTTTAAGAGTTTAGTTAAGGTGTTTTTTTTCTAGGCGTAAGTATTTAGCTTCTGTGTGAGTGAGCGAGTGCGTCTCATTGATTTGATTTGAAATGTAATGTTAAATTTATTTTTGTAATTAATAAATTTAACAGTTCTATTTCTTGAGCTTAATGTAGAGTAAATCTTGTTTCATTTCTCCATAATTAGCTTATTTTCCATATAGCTCTAGCTTGCATAAACGTTTTACTATTCATAACTGGTACTTAGACCAGTCTTGTATTAACTTAAAATCCGTTGTGCCAGGAGTTAATGCATCAGCAAGAACCTGATGTTATTATTATTAGTATTAGTTATTTATTGTCAGGGGTGATGTAACTTTCTCCAGAGGCTAACAGTACAGTAATTCAGCAATTGTGAGTAATTAGTCTCTGCTGAGTACTGTTGAGAAAGTTTATAAATTCTCGTTCTTAGAGAATCTTAGCAAATCAGCGTAAAGTAATCGTTGCTTGATGTAGCAAGACAATCATTGTCTCTGCTCTTCAATATTATTGAATATTATTTTCAAATTGAATAATATTTAACCATTTATTTCAAAATTACCGTGATATTATAAAAACCCCGTGACAATTGGCGACCTCATTCCAGGATATTAACTCCTAGCTATAAAGCTATTCACAAGATAGTGCTCACTCATTCATATTTAGGTTTTTATCATTAAAGTTTATAGGCACAAGCTTACTGGTGTTTACCCTTAATTTAGCAAGTGAATTTTGCTTTATTAATCAATAGAATACTTAACTCTAGTTTATTCTTGGTAACGCCAGACGATTTTATTCGCTCCTGGGAAGTCGGCGTACCCATTGTGTTTATTATTGAGTCTTCCCAGTCATTTACATTTTTGATTTATTCTTTGCCAGTTAACTAGATAAGACTGGTCACCACTAGCTTGTGTCTGTATTCTTTATTTGTATTATTAGCATTCGTTTGCTTAATAAATTAGCGCCATGGCAGCCAGTGCTTATGTACAGGAAGCCAAAGATATGGGTCTCACTGACCCAGAGAAAATACAGAGTTACGTTCTCTCACGGTTCAATTACGAGCAAGAACGTGAGAAAGACGCTCGTGAACGTGAGCGAGAACAGCGCGAATATGAGCGAGAACAGCGCGAATATGAGCGAGAACAGCGTGAACACGAACAAAAACAACGCCAGCTCGAGTTAGAAAAAGAGCGACAACAGCGCGAACATGAGCAAAAACAGCGAACTCGAACTAGTACAAGAGCGAGAACAGCGCGAATACGAGCGTGAACAACGCGAGAGAGAACGAGAGCACGAACGTGCGGAGCGAGAAGCACGTGAAAAACACGAATATGAAATGATGAAGCTCAAGCGAGATTCCTTGGCTTCAGACACGTCTGCTGCAGTTGGTCCAAGCTCTACGAGCGTTTCCCCTGCACATGTCCTGGCGACCCCACGCATCAAACTTCCTTCATACAAGGAAAGCGAGCGAACTGAGCCGTACATAGCTCGTTTTGAGGACATGGCAGACTTATATCAACTGGATGAGGCAGCTAAGCGGCTTCAGTTTCTTAGCCTATTTGAGGGCCCTGCCCTCGATATTCTCCACAGAATTCGTGGAGACAATCTCACATATGAGATGATGAAAGCTGCACTCATTAAGGCGTATGGTCTCACAGTAGACGACGCCAAAGTTCAGTTCATGCGAGCTCGTCTCCAAGACAAGGAGACAGCTGTTCAGTTCCTTGATCGTCTCACAGCTTACTTAAATGAGTGGATGGAGAAAGATGAAACTCCTTCCACGCGTGAGGGGATAATTGACCTTATGCTGCGTACACAGCTAGAGAGGTCGTGGCCTGCTGAGCTCATAGCACAGCTTAAGATCTGCCAGGTGAAAGATGCCAGCCAAATGGCAGAGAAGGCTGAGCATTCTTTACTGCATACGGGTATCAACCTCGTAAGCAAAACACCTGGAGCAGAAAGATACTGCCAAGTCTGGGAAGCCGTCTCAGACTGAATCCCAGCAACAAGGCCATTCTCAGAGTAATGGCCAAGGTCCAAAACCGCAGTGGAAGGACCAGGGGCAAAACACTCAGAAACCTGAGTGGAAAAGATACAAGTACCCTAACCAGCAGCAGTATCAGCCACGCAACCAACCGTCGAGACAACACTTTTCACCACCAGCTCAAAAGAGGCAGGAAGCGAATGCAGCCTTCATTCCTCAGCAGCAGCCTGGTGGTCACGTCCCTACCAGTGTGGGTACTTCCCCACAGTTCACTAGTCCCACAGTGACAGTGAACCCCCCTCCACAGATGGCCAATGTTCCATCTTATTCTCAAGGCACAATGTTTGTCACGCATCAATTCAGCAGCCTCATGAGTGGCTAGCTGCTTCCTCCACAGGCCCTCCCACAGGTGACAGTACCTTCCTTGTTCAGCAAGGGTTTGTAGGAGGCATTCCTGTGAAGGTCCTGAGAGAGAATGGTTACTCAGGTTGCTCTGTCAAGCAGATTTTAGTTCGGCCTGAGCAGTATACAGGTCGACAGATCCATGCAAAGCTTATTGATGGATCAGTGAGATTGTTCCCTGAGGCATGTATCCAGGTGGCATCTCCATTTTATACTGGTACGACACTTGCAGTTGTCATGCCAGAGCCTCTATTTGACTTAATAGTAGGCAATATTCAAGGAGTCAAGGATAGTTGCTCGATGACGCTACTCAGACTTCGGCTGCTGCGGTAACACGAGCCATGGCTGAGGCTCCAGATGGTGTCACCCCAGTGATCATTGAATCGCCAAGATCTGATGTGTAGCCAACTTGTTGTGCAAGAACAACAATCTGACCCGACACTTGCTACCGTGCGGAACAAACAAAAGGGTCGAGTGATAAAGTATTCACGGGGAGGTCGAGCCAAGTTTCCTTCGTAAACAAGGACGGCTCTACCGTGAGTCACGAACACCTGAGGCGAGGTTTGACTGCAGTTTGTCGTTCCCGCCAAGTACCGCCTAGCAGTGTTACAATGGGGTCATTGTTCAGCCTCAGGAGGTCACATGGGCAAAAGGAAGACCCAGGGCCGTATCCGAGCTGACTTTTTCTGGCCAGGGATGGGACGGGACATAGATAGTTTTGTCCGTTCTTGCAGTGTGTGCCAAAGTATCACCACTAATCAGGGACGTGCCCTTCCTGTGCCATTTGTAACTACACCTGTAATCTCTGAGTCAGTTGAGAGACAGGGTAGTGGTGAAGTGGGTGCAGACCTGACGTCTCGCCCATTGGCCCCACAGGACGCATTATGTCCAGGGCCTGTACATACATATTATGTACCGTAGGTTAAGGGGGAAGTTGAGAGGCGACTCGAGGCTATGGAAGACCCGAGTTTGCACAAGGATTCTCAGCTTCCCGGTACTAATATATGTACCGTAGGTTAAGGGGAAAGTTGAGAGGCGACTTGAGGCTATGGAAGACCCAAGTTTGCATAGGATTCTCAGCTCCCGATACTAATAAAAGTATTGTAGGTTAAGGGGGGAAGTTCAGAGAGAACTCCGCAGAGGCGACTTGAGGCTATGGAAGGGCCAAGTTTGCACAAGGATTCTCAGCTTCCGAATGGTACTAATATAAATATTGTATTGTAGGTTAAGGGGGAAGTGAGAATTCCGCAGAGGCGACTTGAGGCTATGGAAGACCCAAGTTTGCACAAGGATTCTCAGCTCCCCGATATTAATATAAGAACTGTAGGTTAAGGCACAGGTTGAGGACCCGTGTGCAGTTCGAGGCTATGGAAGACCCGAGTTTGCACAGGGATTCTCAACTTGTCGAAACATAATCGTGTGCTATAATTAATGGCGACCTCGAATGTACGTCGTAGCACTGACTGCTAGGCAGAGAGTAATTGTAACTTAATAAGAATTTTGTCTCATTGACACTTTTGATGCTCCACCTCAATTGGTTTTGCAGGTTCAGCAATGGGTGTAGTAGTTTTGCTTTGCGGACCAGCTGATCATCTGCCGCACGCTGCTGCCTCTTCTCCTCTGCCTTCGTCGTCGCCATATTATTTACTGTGTCATTTTACACGTAGGTACAGTTACACTACAACTGTCACACCTACACCGTGTATTACATACACCACGCTACACAACAATTAGTTGTCAGTGTAAATGTAGCGAATTTTCGCTCAGTTTGACCTGAGTACAGGATTTTCACCGTCGTCACGGAGTTTTTCCCTCAAGCTTGCTTCTATTAACGTAAATACGAGGTTTTTTCACTCACTGGCGACTGCGATTTTCTCCTGTAGCAGGATAGCACACACACCACAGTGTGAATCTTGTGTGACTGAGTTAGGATTTATAGGTATGTATATTGAAATCTTTCTTCTGAAGGAAGAAAGATTTAATTTTCATGGGGCGTAATGTCACGAATCAATTCGCGACATTTCCCTTTGTGAGAAGCACGCTAACTATTAGTGGAAAACTCACTGTTTTTCGTTCAGTTAACCGCTCATTCGGACGGAAGCTTTGTCAAATCAGTTTTTCATTGTCATACGTGATCGTCTCTGTGTGAGACATTAGCGCTTCCGATGAGCGATTGTTTTGGGCGCGAAGCTCGCTCACTCACTCGACCGTTAGAAAATACGGCTTAGTGCTCCACCTTTCTTTCCCACGATTTGAATTCAGTCTAGTGGTGGCTTTGACGGAGAGAGGTCCTGTGCTCAGAAGTGAAGAGAGGTCAGCTAGCATCCCAAGCTCCACAGAGTATCAGTTTCTTCAAACTCCCACCCCCTGGGTGATACAAAGTATTCATCGACTGGTATTTCCTTTGTGTATTTCCTAGTTTTAAGAGTTTAGTTAAGGTGTTTTTTTTCTAGGCGTAAGTATTTAGCTTCTGTGTGAGTGAGCGAGTGCGTCTCATTGATTTGATTTGAAATGTAATGTTAAATTTATTTTTGTAATTAATAAATTTAACAGTTCTATTTCTTGAGCTTAATGTAGAGTAAATCTTGTTTCATTTCTCCATAATTAAGCTTATTTTCCATATAGCTCCTAGCTTGCATAAACGTTTTACTATTCATAACTGGTACTTAGACCAGTCTTGTATTAACTTAAAATCCGTTGTGCCAGGAGTTAATGCATCAGCAAGAACCTGATGTTATTATTATTAGTATTAGTTATTTATTGTCAGGGGTGATGTAACTTTCTCCAGAGGCTAACAGTACAGTAATTCAGCAATTGTGAGTAATTAGTCTCTGCTGAGTACTGTTGAGAAAGTTTATAAATTCTCGTTCTTAGAGAATCTTAGCAAATCAGCGTAAAGTAATCGTTGCTTGATGTAGCAAGACAATCATTGTCTCTGCTCTTCAATATTATTGAATATTATTATCAAATTGAATAATATTTAACCATTTATTTCAAAATTACCGTGATATTATAAAAACCCCGTGACAGTGAGGAGGGCGGTCATGGCCTAAAGATTACCAGGTCGAACAGTGCACAGGTGGCGTGACGTCATGCGGCCTACCTGTCCCTCTTCCCCTCTCTCCCCAACCCTTACTTCTCATGTCTGCTCCATTTTCTGTGTTGTACACACTCCCAAGCCTTCGCTGACAACTCAGTTCTCTCTCTCTCTTTATATATTTATATGTATATAATATGTTGCTACATATGGATATACAGTATAAAAATTTGTATAATACATTTTTTGCAATAAATTTTCTATACAAGCCTATGTATGTATGTATGTATTTCTCTTTTTCTCTCTGTCTGATATACTGAATTTACTGTATATTCTATATTCTTGTGTGTGTATATATATATATATATATATATATATATATATATATATATATATATATATATATATATATATATATATATATATATATATATACAAGTACATAATTACAGAGAGAGAGAGAAAGAAAGTGAGGTGTTCCTTCTGGTGTAATTCCCCAGTGTCGTTTGACACTCCCATATACAGGGTGAGTCAAAAGTAGCCCCCGGTTTCTGTTTTTACTGTTGTCAGTTGATTGTTTGTTTGCCATTTGTATTACAGTGTGCAAGAAGATAGAAATCAGCAATAACCTGCAAAACAAAAACAGAATTAACTAAGAAAATTAATAATGCAAGACAACTATTAACAACATGACCTTCCAGAATCTGGGCGCTACTTTTGACTCACCCTGTAGATACAAGGGTCGGTCTGTCTCTCTCTGTCTCTGTCTCTCATTATATATATATATATATATATATATATATATATATATATATATATATATATATATAGTAAAAAATCATATACATTACATAGACAGATAGACAGATAGATAGACAGGCTTGTATGGAATAGTTATTGCAAGAAAAATATAGTGAATATCTATTAGCCCCCTTTTTAGATACGATTTCTTATAGTGTATATCCACATATATGTCCACATAACATTGTATACATGTAAGTATATAATGAGAGAGAGAGAGAGAGAGAGAGAGAGAGAGAGAGAGAGAGAGAGAGAGAGTGATGGTGTAATTGAGGTGTTCCTCCGAACCTCATGCAATATAAATTCAGTATATATTAGACAGAGGGATAGCTAGATATATAGATTTATATAGAAGTCTTATTGCAAGAAAAACGTAGTGAATGTCCACCCATTTGATATTTTCATGGGTAACTGTTGAAAAGTATCTTTGAATAATATCCCTTCGTGTTTCTCTTTTTTAGTTGTGAGTCACATTCTTGCCTTTAGAATAAGGTAAAATCAGAGTTTGAAGTGCATCATCCTCTAGTTTTCTTTGACTTGGAGGTATTGGTATGTCCAACAGTTCATATCTGAGTGACCTTTTAAACGCTCTTTGCTCAAAATGACAACTGCATACTCGTGCTATGTCTGGGTTAAGGATGTCTTTTCTTTTACCCGAATGTATCCATTTTTGAAGAACTTCTTCATTTCTTGATAATGTAAAGAAGCTGACACCCTTAACCTTCTTTCCAGAGTCTTCATAACACCCGAATACTGCACAATTAGTAGGCATTGAATAGTGGTAAACAGCACGGTGACCTTAAGAGAACTAAGCAAGCCAGCACTTCTGCTGGCCACATGACGTCATGCGCAAAGGTAGACGCATTTTCGTCCGGCCACGGTTTGACCTGCTGTATTCTTTAGGCCTTGGAGCGCAGTAACGAGTAAGTACGGCCAAAAAGTAGCGGCGCTCTCAGTTCCGCTACTGGCTAAAAAAAGTAATGGCGTTACCACCACTGCTGTTAAAATAGTAGCGGCGCTATTCCCAGCTTTGAGTTCATCTAACATTTCTTGCAATGCCTTCGCTGTTTATGAGATTAGGACAATATCATCTGCAAATCTTAAATGGTTTAGCTTTTCTCCATCTATGTTCACTCCTTTGTTTTCCCAGTCTAGCTTTCTGAAAATGTAGCTTTTCTCCATCTATGTTCACTCCTTTGTTTTCCCAGTCTAGCTTTCTGAAAATACTTTCTAGGCATGCTGATAATAATTTTGGTGAAATTGTATCTCCCTGATGCACGCCCTTCTCAATCTTAATTTTTTCCGAGTCCTTATGTAATTTAACTGTAGCAGTTCCCTCTTTATATATGTTTTCGAGCAGTTTTACAATGTTCTCATTCACTCCTTGTTCTCGCAATGAATTTTCAATTGCTATGTGCTCCACTGAATCAAAAGCCTTTTTGTAATCAACAAAACCTAAGCACAGTGGTTTATTATATTCTGCAGTTTTCTCGATTAGCTGATTCATTGTTTGTTGATGATCAGTGGTCGAATACCTGCTTCGGAATCCTGCCTGTTCACGAGGTTGATTTTCCTTCAAAAATGTTGTTATTCTGTTTGTAAGGACTTTAGTGAAGAGTTTGTAAATGACTGATAATAGGCTATTTGGTTGATAGTTACTAATATCTTTTGAGTTACCTTTTTTGTAGAGTAAAATAACTATTGCATTTCACCATGTTTTGGGAATTTTCTTTTGTTTTATACAGTGGGTAAATAAGTGAGCAAGCCTATTTTGTACTTCTACTCCTGCATCCAACAGTAAATCTGTTACTATTTCATCTTCTCCCGGAGCCTTCCCTGTTTTCATATTTTAAAGACAAATATTTACTTCGTCTGGTGTTACCTCAGGTATTTCACTTGTGTCAACTGAAAAGTTACCTATTGGTACTACTGTCTTTGATGCGTACAGTTCTTTGTAAAATTCTTCAACTTTCTTCACCATCTTGTCTCTGCATGTAATTATTTCACCGTTTTTTCCTTTCAGTGATGTCATTTGTTGCTTTCCTAGTGCCTCTTTACTTCGAACCTGTTTCAGACTTTTTTCCATTGTTGCTGGTTTCTTTGATCTGATACATGTTTCTCTTTTTCTTCTCTTTGTCTTTTGTTCATAAGCTTATTTAATTCCACTCCTTCTGTTTCATCTTTCTTTGTTTTTACTTTCATTTCCTTTCGTTTTTTCATAAGCTCGAGTGTCTTTTCTGAATATTTCTTGGCTTTGGTTCTATTAGGTATTCCTACTACCTGCGCTGATTCTCTTAGCACTTTTGTCGGTCTGTCATTCAGCTCATAAATGTCACATTCAGCATTATTTAGAGCCTGAAATCTGTTCCTTATTTCCAACTGAAAGGCTGCTTTGTTTTCGTATACTATTATTGGGCATATCTTTTTATTTTTTATCACTTTTTTTCTTTCACCTCTGAAATTGAATCTGGCTGTGTAACCCCCCATTCTATGATCACTACCTATATTTACATTGTTGATAACTGTGACATTTGTGATCGTGTTATTCTTATCTGCTATAATGAAGCAGATTTCATTCTTTGTTTCTCCATTTGGGCTTCTCCAGGTCCACTTTCTCCCTGTTCTTTTGTGGAAGAATGTGTTCATTATTCTCATGTTAAACATTTCAGCAAAATTTACCAGCATTTCTCCTCTTTCATTCCTTTCCTGCACTCCAAATTTTTCCCATTCATGCTTCTCCATTCTTCGACTTCCCAACTTTTGCATTGAAGTCATCCATGAGCATAGTATATGTTGTCTTTTCTTCTTCCATATTCTGGGAGATGTCGTCATAGAATGTTTGTATTTCTTCATCTAGGCTTTGAGAAGTTGGTGCATATACATGTATGACTTTCATGGTATATTTTTTGCATAGTCTAATGACAACAAATGCTGCTCTATCTGGGAAATGTCATCATAGAATGTTTCTATTTCTTCATCAGGGCTTAATAGGTTATAATAAATGGTACAGTTGAAAAACTCAAAATTTTCTTTCAGATGATTTGAAGATATTTTGTATAAATATGATTTATATTACTATTATTATTGAATAATAAAAGGAATATGTGTAAATTTGATCAATTTCCTGATAAAAAGAGGATTCCTATTAATATATAATATGTGTTTAATACTTTATAAGATCAAACTTTAGTTCAAAATGAAATATTAGGACCAGAGTAACTTTGAACATTTCCATGCATATTATGCATGTATGGTAAATAAACCTGCAATGACGACCTTGATACATTAAAACAACTACTTTAAGAGAACTGGCATTAAAGCATAGCTCATACAACATTTAATTTAAAAAAAAAAAAAAACATAATTCTCTCACCACAGGGCAGCATTAACCAAGTAATTTATATTACCAAGCTGCGATTACTTCTTGACCTATTATTCAGTTCTTGCATTGAGAAGACAGAACTCAGTTTTCTTTATCTAGTTGTTATTGCCTCCTAGTCTGCTAATATTAACCAAAGGTCTGTTAATACTGTTGTCTTGTGTACATAAGACTTTCTGTTTTCTGTGTGTGTTGGATATGGTTATTTAGGTTTGTAGGGTAAGAGTATTTGATAATTTGTATTGTTGCCATCCATAGTTTGATGCTAAGATTTTCTTGTGTATCAATTTTCTGTACACGTCCAAAGGAGACCATCGTGGTAGGTCTCGCAACCTGCCACGAGGTCAGCTACAGACGTCTTATTAATTGGTTTTGCAAATGATTCTGTTGGTGATTTTCAGTTGCCAACCAACAGACAGGCATTTCAATATTTCTTACACTTGAAGAACCCTCCAGAGTTCTTGGGCCAGTGTAATGATAACAAGATCTTTGCATATTTACCGGTTTGTGGAAGCTTTCCATTTTCAAATGGCTAGAATAAAAACGGTCACAAGACAAAATGCAATGTTGCATTTCATGAACCTCTATGATAAATACAGAAAACTATGTAGAAAAAAAAATAAGGAAAGAGATTCCAGCGGCAAAAAAAGCTGCTTCTGAGAAAGAATTAGATGAGCTTTTTGATACTGGGGCCCTTGATGGTATTGAAGAAAATCAGAGAAATAGGCTATTGTCCAAAGAAAAGAAAGATAAGGACATTCAGTTTTACCGGGATCAGAAATGTGAGAGAACAGCACATACAGTATGTCTGGTCATCACAAAGTATCTGAAGAAAAAGGAAGCCATTTGATCCAAAGAAAAATAAAGGAGAAGAGTGCTAGGAAAAAGTGTGAAGCCACTGTGTCAAGGCTCGTTGAAGTAGGGCTATTGCAACCAGATCACAGCGATACCAGCAGTGAGTCTCTTTATTCTGATGTTAACTATAAGCCTATTCCTGGTAGTTCCAAGCAACTAAGTGATGTTACGATACCATTGTACATCTCCAAGATCATGGAATCAGTGGAAATCTGGAACATTGTCGACGGACTTTCTCTGTCTCATAATCAAACCACAGCCTTTGTTTATTTTGTTCTTAAAGAAGCTGGTGCTAATCTAAATGAACTGATCATATCAACATCAGCTAATTGTAGGAACAGAATGACGGTGAGATGCAACCTAAATGAGATGCACAGGGCTAAGTTGAAAGAGAATCTTCCCAAATATGGGGGTTTTGTATTGAGATGGAAAGTTGTTGAGATAAACAAACAGTTCCACTCCAGATTCCTCAACTGAAATTCTTGCATTTCTGTTGTTTGTCTCTCCTGAATATGAGGAAGGCAAATTACTTTGCATTTCATCAGTTTACAGCTCAGCTGGATTGTCACAAGCCAATGCTTCAGTGGATCTGTTAACAGCAGTCAAATTTGTAGCTCTGGTATTTAATACAACTTGAAGTAATAGTGGTAGTCATAAAGGTGCAGGAAATCTGTTGGAGGAAAAGCTTGGCAAGAATTTTTTTTTTTATCTTGCATATTCCCATCATATGTTGGAAATTATAATTGATGCTGTGTGGTACAACTTTTTTTTGGAAAGGTGAAAACCCCAGATAATCGATTGTTTAAATAAATTCATGAAGCCTTGGCAGATCTCAGCAAAAACAACATGAAGTCCTGAAGACAGGGAAAACCAAGCTGATACCTTGGCTACAGAAAAAGAAAGTACATATTTTGGAACTGCTAACAGAAGCACTGTTATCATCACACCCTCTCAGAGCAGACTACCGTGAAGTTGCAGAGCTTATCATCACTCTCCTTGGTGAGGAACCTGCCTGGGGCAAATGATTCCGGAGACCTGGTGCTATTCACCAAGCCAGGTGGATGGCAAGGAATCAGTACTGTATGAAGATGTTCAAGTTTCCTCATGAACTAGGGTATGATGCTGTGACTGGCAAAACTAATGATGGTTTACATGTTTCTCGCCTAGTTTTACACCTCCAAATGGATGACTGCCAAATCTGCTGCAGATGATCCTCTGAATATCTTTGGTTAACACAAGATATGCTTAAGTACAAACAAGTTGATGAGGAGGTAGCCAGTGCTGTACTGGATAAACTGAAGAGCCACAGGTGGTACTTGACTCAGGAGGTTGCATTCACCCTTCCTAGTGAAAATGAGAACGTAACCAAAGATCTGAAAGAAAGAATGGCAACCAAACTTTGCAGCACAGAGAGACCAGAAAGTTTCAGATGTGGAAAACCATTATTTTCGTCCATATCTGAAACAACACTTGTTGACTTTGTAGGTCCAGATTCCCACTTTGTTTTCCATGTTCTAAATGTAGTATCAGGATGGCTATGTAAACCTGAAAAAATACTTACAAGATGAGGCTTTCAATGCAGTTAAGCAGCTTGTCAGTTCAGTCAAATTAATGTATGATATTGCCAAGATGTTGGCTGATTTTGTAAAAATTTGTCACCTTCTCCAGGTTGTGGAAATGCGCCGAAGAAATTTTGAAATTTTCAAAAGGAAACTCTTTAATAAATGATTTTGAGTAACACCTGCTTAATATTACATTTTGGAGAGAAAATATGTCAAATTTACACATATTCTTGGTATCGTTTGTTAATAATAGTAATAATATTCATTTTTATGTATGAGTCTTTACATCATCGGAATGATTATTTTGTAAGCTCTACCGTGGTACCCCTTATGATGACTTAGCTTGAATATTAAGGGAAATATAGCCAAAATTGCTAGGCCATCCATTATGAAAATTGCGATTCTTATAATTTTCGGACCCTAAAATTTCATCGCCTTCGATGCAGGCTTTGTCTTCATTTCAGAAGAAAATGATTGCAATATTTAGCTTTTTTTTAGGCCAAAAAACATGGGAATCAGGGCAGTAGGTTTCAATCTGACAAAAAATAATTTTATATTCTGAACAGGTCTAGTGTGGGGTGGTACAAGAGGGTTTGGGGAGGTAGGGCGTACCAGGGTGTGTGATGCTGTGGAAAGCTGTGGGGTGATGTGTGAAGGTATGGAATTACATGAAGTGTCGGTGGCAGCTGGGTGTGGGGAGATGTGATATGGTTTGTAGGATGTATGATGGTGTAGGACTATACGGGGTGGTGCTGGAGTGTGTTTGGTGGTGTAGTAGAGTGTAAGGTGGTGTTAGAGTGGTGTAGGAGGATGTGTTTTGGTCTGGGAGGGTATGGGGTAGTGCAAAATGATACAGGTCGCCACAAAAAAAGTGGGGGGGAGGGGGGCAGGATGGTGTCGAAAGATGTCGGCTGGAGTGGGATGGTGTAGGAAGCTTTGGGGTGGGATGAGATGGTGTAGGAAGTTGTGGGGTGAGGCAGCATGATGTAGGAAGGTGTGGAGTGTGGTAGCACAGTGAAAGAAAGTGTAGGGTGGGATAGGGGGATGTAGGAAGGCGTGGGGTGAGTTGGGATGGTGTAGAAAGGTGTGGGGTGGGGTGAGGTGGGATGGTGTAGAAAGTTGTGGGGTGGGGTTGGAAAATGTGATGTGATTTGACAGGGTCTGGGATTATATGAGTGCTGGGTGGTTTTGCGATATTGTAGGAAGGTTTTGGTGGGTACGGGGCGATGTATGATGATATGGAGTGATGTAGGAGGGTGCGGATTAGTGTGAGATGATGGTATGGTCTGTGAGAATGTGGGATGAACTAACAGGCTGTGTATCGGTTTGGGAGGGTATACAGTAGTGCGACTTAGACGGGTGT
The DNA here is from genome assembly GCF_032717465.1 of Coenobita brevimanus. Lineage (NCBI taxonomy): Eukaryota > Metazoa > Arthropoda > Malacostraca > Decapoda > Coenobitidae > Coenobita > Coenobita brevimanus. Next base: position 5,725,018 of record NC_136957.1, on the reverse strand, counting down.
AGGGTAGTGCAGCAGAATCTGGGGTGGTGTACCAGGGTGTGCATTGGCGTGGGAAGGTGTGGACTGGTAGAGGAGGGTGTACGATGTGGAGGAACGTGTGGAAGGGTGCAGGGTGGAAGAATGTGATGTGGTATGGTGTGATGTGGGGGGTGAAAGGTGGGATGGAATGTTCTAGGGTAGTGTGTAGGAAGGTGAGTGATGGAGTGGCACTGTGTGTTGGGTTATCTAATTAAAGAAGGTATTTCCTGTTTATCTATTTCACATTTTATGCTTAGAGAATTGGCCAAAGGTATACGAGTATATTATGAGTGTAGAGATGTACTTGACTGGTTATAACTAAAGTCTTACCATGAACAGAGAACAGATAAGTGTTAGATATTGGTGAATGAAGTGGCTGACGTGGAGCTGAGATCTGTCAGAGCAGCACATACTTACATACATACGTGCAGGAACATCTACGTAAGCCATGATTTAAAATGTTGGTATTATCTCTGAAATAGTGAAGAGGGAAATATATAACACAAGATTTTGCTTCACCCCCCCTTCTCTCTCTCTCTCTCTCTCTCTCTCTCTCTCTCTCTCTCTCTCTCTCTCTCATTGCCTGACCAAGTCTCCTCCAAGATGCCATCAGGTCACAAACACAATAGTAAAAGGAACAAAAATCCTGAATATAGTGACCAGATTTCGTGAGTGGATTAGTCTTGAGGACAGAGCAAGCAGCTCGGGAGCGAAGATAATTGGTGGAGGTTGCATGAACGTCAGGCAGGGAGCACTGCTGCATGACCACACACACACACACACACTTTGAAACGAAAGTCGAGGAAAAAAGCATTAGAATGGAAGTGAAGCAAATCATTTTAAAAAATCCAAAACTGGTCACAAAATCAGCAGATATCGACAAATCTAGAGTAATCACTGGTATGAATGAAAAACAAATAAAAAACAATCTCGAAAGACTAAAAGGAAATGGTAAATATAGGGAACATATTTTAGGAAGTATCAGGAGATATGTATGATAAAGATATAGAGGAACACAAAATGCTAGGGAAATATGAGAGAAATAAGTCAAGGCTACTAAAAGTAACCTTCCAAAGTGTGAACACTGTAGAAGAAATATTAATAAATGCTAATAAGCTCATCGAAAAAAAAGTATGAATAAAAAATGCCTAACTCAGGAGGAATGGGGATCACTAAAGGGAAAGAGGAAAGAAGCAAAAACAAATATTAAGGAAGAGAGGAGCAAATTTTCCTTACAAACCAGTGGGATTACAAGTATGAAAATGACACATCAACAACAGGGACTAAGAAAAAGGAAGATAGTAGACTCAAATATCAAATACGTAAACAACATTATTAAGCTGATGTACACAAATGTAGATGGAATGGTAACCAAACTATTAGAGATAAAAGACTATATCAAAGAAATCAAACCTCATTCTAATTGCCTAACTGAAACAAAACTAATCCCAAGGATATCAAATGGCACCCTAAGCTTTGAAGATTGCAATACATGGAGAAGAGACAGAAATTTGAAAAAAAGGAGGAGTTCTGGTATTAAAGGAAAGTCTTCAAGTCAAAGAGATACAACTAGATACACCGTTAATAGTAGAACTGATTGCATTAGAGACTGACACATTTCAAGGGAAAATAACTGTCGCCAATTTAAACATGCCACCCCCCCTCCAAAAAAAAAAAAAAAAAATGGAAAAGAGGTGAATATGAAGACCTGGCAGAAAGTACAATGCAAAGTTTAAGAGCCTTACTACACAGAGTGGAAGAGAAAACTGAAACAATTATATTAACAGGAAATTTCAATACAAATATATATTGGAATACTTTAGATGTAAGAAGCTATGAAAGCTGTTGTGATCAAAAGCTCCTAGATCTTGTACAGGATTTTTTTTTTTTTAACACAACATGTAAAGGAAACCACCAGAAAAACGGGACTTGATGATCGAACATTACTAGATCTTATATTTACCAGGCTAGATAATGATACTGACAACATAAAGTTCACTCTCCATTCAGGAAAAGCGCCCATGTAGTATTAAATTTCAACTTCAGGATTGCATATGATACAGTTAGCAGTAATAAAAGTTACAAAAGAACCTAAACCACAGAAAGGGCAACTACTATGTCCTAAAGACGTACTCCACAGAAACTGGTTGGGAAAAGGAGTTTAGAGGACAAGATATAAATGTTATATAATTATAGAAAATTATGTGACTTATATGAAGCAGGAGTCCAAAATTGTATCCCTTAGCACAAAGAAACAGAAATAAGGATAAAGAACTCGTTTAACACAAAATGTAAGGAAAATCAAGAGAGAAAAGAGACTTGCTGTGGAATAGATACAGAAGACACAATAGTGGCAGGGCATATAACAACTATAAACAGGAATGGATGATTATACAAGGATAAGGAGAGAAGCTCAAAGGCAATTTGAGGAAGACATTTTGAAAGAGCAGAGATCAACCGAAGCTTTTCTACACCTACATGCGAAGAAAAATCAAATTTATTTAAAAATCAAATTTAAAGATAAAATACAGTCCATCATGAATGAAGGGATAACCTTTATCCAAGAAAAAGTTATGTGCAAAGTTCTTAACAAAAATCTCCTTTCACATTTTACAGAAGAAAGTAATTTTGAGAGAGATGATAAGGAACGTGCCCACACATATTACCAGATAAACGATCAGTGGAAGAAGAAGTACAGGAAAAACTGAGTAAATTAAACAAAGGAAAAGTCAACGGTCCTGGCGAAATTTCAAGTTGGGTGCTACATGAATGTGTAGAAGAGTTACGCATACCAATATATTGTTAAGAAGCGAGATTGTCCAGTTAGGTAGTAGAGGAGCATCTCGATGTTTCTCGACGTTTACTGTAGGTCTCGGTACGAGTCAGAGTTGCCAGTTTGCCTGCTGTTTGTGAGCGTAGCCATTTCGTAAGGTATGCATTAATTTTTGTGATCCTTTTCTCAATAATGTTTTATTTTTGTGATTACATGTTAATTATGTAAATTAATTTAAGTTCGTATGGTAAATGATTTAGAGTGTTATATAATGTAAGAAGACTCAGGCATGTTTTGATTGTCCCCGAGTTGGTAACTGTTAGCTGTTGCCTCATCGAGTTTGTGCTAGAAGTTTCTCGAGTAATGCAAGCTTATAAAAGGATGAATAAGAGACTAGAACAAGTTTTAGTCGGTTTTCAGTTCAGTTTGAGTGTAGTGCAGTGTCAGGGAAGTTTGTATATTTTCGGTAATTGTGAAAACAGTGAAGTATTGTTGGCAAACAGTGTAGTGTCTATTGAAGTTTGTACATCATCAGTACTTGTGAAAGTAGTGAAGTGTTGTCAAGCATTAAGTGTAATATTAGTTAGTAAAGTGTGTATAGCTCCAGTGCTTGTGAGAATAGTGAAGTTGGAAAACATTAAGTTAATTATTTGGAAAACAAAAACAGTGAACTTAAAAAGCCAGTGTATATTTACAACACCTGAGCTGATCTTGTATGCTGTACACCTAAAGGCTGACCATAGGATGAACAACTCACTGGGCAACGTCCTTCTTATACTGTACTACTGCTGTTGGAGCCTGTGGCAGTGTGGGGTGGGGTCGTAACAATATTTAATATTCAAGGAATCCTTAAGCCAAGGTAAACTACCAGATAGGCTGTTTGGGAGAAAGCAAACATTGTTCCCTTATCCAAGAAAGGAAATGGAAAGAATCCACTAAGCATAGACCAGTATCCCTAACCAGCATTGTAAGCAAGGTACTGGAAAAGCTAATAAGAAAAATTAGGGTAAACAATCTGGAAAAATACGCTATTATAACAGAAGTGCAATTCGGTTTTAGAAAAGTAAAAAAATCATGTGTTACAAATCTATTAAGCTACGGTGATAGACTTGCAGAAACACTACAGAAAAGAGAGGGATGGGTAGACAATATCTATTTAGATTTCAGGAAAGCATTTGACGGATTACTGCACCAAAGACATTTATGGGAACTGTACCATCAAGGAGGAATCTAAGGTAATCTGTTCTGTTGGATGTTGGATTTTCTCAGAAGGGAGCTGAGAACAGTACTAAGGAGTATTTACTCATCATGGAGGGAAGTGACTAGTGGAGTTTCACAGGTTTCGGTGCTGGCATCAATTATGTTTTTAGTATATATATACATATACATATATATATATATATACAGTATATATATATATATATATATATATATATATATATATATATATATATATATATATATATATATATATATATAATATATGATACAGAAGGGAACATTGGAAGTGGAAGCTATCTAAATAGGTTTGCTAATGATGCAAAAATACATAGGAGAATTACAAACACATACACTTGCAGAGAGCTACAAGATGAAATAAATAAGCTTCATGAATGAAGCAATAGACCACAAATGGAATTCATTGGGAACAAATGCATGTAATTAAATTTGGTAAAAGTGGAAAAAAAAACAGACTGGGAATGTAAGTTAGAAAGTTCAACTCTACACATATCAGAAAGGCAGAAGGGCCTAGGAGTGATTATCAATGACAGACTATCTCCAGCTGACCACATAATTGAGAATGTATGAAATATGCACACACTGCTTGCTAATGTGAGAACAGCATTCACATATAGTAATGAAGACATGTTGAGAAAGATAACATCATTCATCAGACCAACCCTGGAAAATGCATCAGTGGTTGAAATCCTCATCTCAAAAAACACATAGATAAGATTGAAAAAGTACAAACGTGTGCTACAAGATGGGTACCAGGTTTAAAGGATCAGTTAAGTTATGAAGAAAGGCTAGAAAAACTGAACCTACCAACACTACAGGAGAAAAGAAAAAGAGGAGACATGATTACGCCATATAAATGCATCTCAGGGTAAGAGAAAATAGACATCAATGAGTATGTAACCTATGGGGAGGCATCAGCAAGAGGTCACTGCAAAAAACTGCATAAAAGAAGAGGTGACAAAGACATAAGGAAATTCAGTTTCCCAAGTAGAGCAATTGATCAGTGGAATCACTACCGAATGAAACTGTGTGCCAGAAATATTCACAGTTAAGGATATGCAAGATAAAAATGGTTTATTACACCGGATAGTATGAGCTTGACTCATTCCTGTAAAGATACAATTAGGTAAGCACACACACACACACACACACACACACACACACACACACACACACAATTAGGAATAAAGAGAGAATATTTTTAGCAATGTAAAAACCAATGGTTTTTTCAAACAAGTAAGTTCATTTTTACTTTTTAGTATGAGATAGTTCTCCTAAATTTTAAAGAACTGTCAGCCAGTAGTAAGAATAAAATTTATAAAAGCACCTATATGTAGTTGCACAGGATAATGACTTCAAACTTTGGAACTTGTCTTGAAATACCAAGAAATTTATTTTCAAATCACCATTGCATATCAAGCATTCACAACGGTGAACCAAACACGACTTTGCCAGGGGATATATCGTTATTTTACACTGATTTTACATTGAATTCTTATTAACCCCTAGACGTCGGGTGTCGGTCGGACCTGTCAAAAAATTGGTGGTGCAGTGACGCCAGGTGTTGATAGGAACCGCAATGGGGTGCTTTGCGGCCGCCATTGAAGTGGTCGAGCCTGCCACTGACAGTGAACAGTCGCACTCTCATGAATCATTAATAATATATCTTTGTGTGGACTTATGATTCAAATTAATGTTTGTAATGTGTAGAGGAATTATTTTTTTTCTCATATAATTGAGAAGAAATGAAGGGAAACTACTTATTATTTTCATAGTAATACGTAAAAAATATTTATCCAGCTAGATTAGCATCAAATGAACTCCAAGATCCTCATTTATTTTGCATTAGTAGTCTTTTATTGTACTGAAAGAGGTGGAGTTACATTACTCACTATTGGCTGGAACGAAATACTTTGTAATTGCCCTCTTCAAGTCGATTACTAGCCAATATAAGTAAAAAATCGGTACGACGCTCGTAACATCCCAAATATCCAAGTGGCGCATGCGCGTTGAAGGTACAGTCCCAGGGACAAGATAGACTCTGCTATTGTTTACTAATTTTGCGGCACCCAAGATTTTGTAATATTCACATTTGAGGACATCAAGATAATTTCAGAAAGGCTGTCTTAGATAAATATTTTTACAGATCAGCTTCTAACTAACTGCTCTATGCTGCAAGATATTACCAAATTCTTCTGTTACTGTGCTTTCATTTCACCAAAGATTTTGTGTGCATGTAGGGCAAGAGGGATGTTGTTGATAGTGGGGTGTGAGTTATGACTGTTCTACCATAAAAGAGGCCATTCTGAGTCTTTTTGTAGTACACCAGTCATGAAGTGTGTGTGGGAGTGTTAAGTCATCTGGGTAGGAAGCAGTGTGTACTTTGTGAGTGAAAGTGAAAAGCACATTTATATATATATATACAGTACATATATTTTTCTATATATACTTATTATAGAGAATATATTCTATTCTGGATTGATTAGCCACTTTGAGAAATATATACATACTGTATGACACTATATTATCCAAATTGTTTATTTTGTAATTTCGTCATTCATAATCTGAGGAAATTGATGGCCACCCCTATTAATGCACAGGGGACCACAACAGTACGATCCTGACATCTCAGATTCTCAGCGTGCGTCCTCTCGACTTCAGTCCAGCCTTCCGACCTCTCTCAGAGCAGGCAAAAAATGACTGTTGACCGTTCCTGGATTTGGGACGGTTTGTCGAAATCGTTGACTGAAGGTGAATTTAGGCATTAATAAATTTAAGTTAGTAGATCGTCTCAGAGGAGGAAAATATGACTTTCCTCACTGAAACCATATATTAAGAGACACAAATCTACTCATTTCTAAAGAATTAACATTGAAAACATTAAATTATAAGGGATGAATGAGCTGACTAGTTGCTAGACTTGCCAGATTAGAATATTTTTACCTTTTTGTATGTCTCATATAAATGAATAAGCTCTTGTTGTGTGTATACATTGGAGAGTGTAAGTGGTTTTGTAAGTAGGAATGACATTAATCCTACCACAAGTGCACACAAACAAATGCAGCATATGATTCATGAGCATGCGTGTCCTACGACGTCTGTGGCAGGCTCGACCATGACGATTGTCAATTGTCTTCCACCCCACAAAGCACCCCATTGTTTTCCCAGCATTGTTTGAAGTGGCTGCCACTTTATCTCATCACCAAAAGCTCAAGGAGACACCCAACAGCCCTCCCAACCATACCTCAGTCGTCTCTGTGACCTTGCCAGGTGCAGGAAAGATCGTTTCTTAACCTTTCTCGTTCGATTTCGTTCTCGCCGCACTTGGACTTTTGTCTCCTCCACCCCTGCCAAGCCTCTTTCCAAGGATACCAGGAAAGGACTCAGTGATAGTGCCATAGGGTGTGCTTTGGACACCACTGTGTCTACTGTATCTATTAATGGAGAAGTTATCATGTTGACAGCAAAGCCATAGTTGGAGCTGCTGGCAGATGCACGAACACATCCTGTTCTCACGACAAAAATTAGTTCTGTTCCTCGTGCCATTACTCATCAACGCAACGACCTACAAACCTATAGATACTTTAATTCTCAAGAAGAGTTGCTGAGTAATATGGTTTTGAATATGTCTCACTAACTGCAACGGTTTCTGAGACATTAAGGTTAGAAATAAAACTATTTTGTAATTTTATTCCGTACTGAGCTGAGGTGTTAGCAGATTTTAGCCCAGTAGTTAGGAGTTAAATCCACAGTGACTTTGACGTCACAGTTCACTGATTTTTTGCTATCATACACACATTACATTGTATTTCCCACTAACTTTACACTGACTGCACTGACTTTCCATGACATTATGTTAACTGTTTCACCCTTTACTGCCAAGTGGTCAGCTTAGGCAACCTCTTCCTTTTTGTTAATGGGTGGAGCTATGTGAAATATTTGAATCTTCCCACTACATTTTCTATGTCTCTGCATTGCACTCACCATAGAAAATGTCAAGACCAAGCATTCCTGGTCACTGTTTACGTTGCAGAAGCCATCCAAAACATTTTTTTTTTTTCCATCACTATTGTCTAATTGAAAGGAATTCTAGTTGTCCAGTGGGAAAAAATGAAGTTAATTCCATGTAAGGACATTCATGGCAAGGTTTTAGATACAGCTAATGCTTAAATTTGCTTACTAGTATGTTACTGAGAGAAAAAATATAGGTGGGCAATGTAGCTATAACCACTGGGAATTTACTCCACAGATACTTTTGGGAGCAGGTGAGTGTATGCTTTTATGTATGGAAAGTATTTATAAAGAGTGATGGTATATCACATTGCACAATGGTTATTGTGAATGAATGATGTTATTTTTTCCTAATACTATTTACAATAAGAGGTTAGGAACTAATTAAAATTTCATGACTATATGATGTTGATGTCAGGTGGTCAGTGCTACTGACCACCCCCCAAAAAAAAAAAATCCATTATAAAAAGTAAATGGAGGTTTTTATTACCTAGCATGTGTTATTTTCATTGTAAACTAAAGGTTATTAAAGAAAAAATATAAACTTATTATTTTCCCATCCTAGCTTCAAAGGGTTAACTACGTTTTTGTAGTCATAATCATGTTGGGATTTTCAGTTTGTGGATAAGTAATCAATTCATCTCTCTCTTTGAAATGATACTTCTCGCTTCCATATACATGATATTCATAGTATGGGTGGATCTAGTAGAGCTGTGGGACACACGAAAATTAGAACTGTTTAAATGTTTAAGCCCTCTTGACAAGCATCTGATTAGAGAAATCTTGCTAAAAATATATATATTATTTGAAAAATCGCAACTGCAGAAAATAGGCTAGGGAGTTCTAATGTCCATTAAGAACCACATAAATACAATACAAACTAGTAAATTAAATGTTGAAACATACATTTATATGTACTGTAGGTCAAAAATTTGTCAGAGTAATAAATCCATTATTTCTTGTGTAATATACAGACTGCCCAAGATAGACCAAGAAAACGATATAATTCTGTAGTGACAATGAATCAGCAATAAAAAAACAAAGACTGGGTTATTTGAGATGACTTTGATAATTTGAATATTGACAGGAAAAATTTGCATGCAGACAAAGAATGGAACAGGTGTCTGAACTGACAGACGATGCATTTCTAGGTCTGAAAGTGATTACATAGATGCATGGTGCTAATATTCTCGACCTTGCCCTAGTAACTGACCGTCATCTAATAAATCTATGTGATGGAGAAAATTTTAGCAACAGCAGTCATATTATCATTAGACTCTAAGTTAACATCATCTGTCAGACCATTACACACATCCTTTTACGTTTTACTTTAATATGGGTAACATCAAAATGTGAGAAAGGAAATTTCCTTCATATACTGGAATTAGCCTACTATAGATGGATAATGTCGAAGTGTGGGAAATATTCACTAATCACTTGAACAGAAAACTAACGGAGACCATGAGGCGAAAATTTCTCGAGAAGCAAAATCGATTACTATTTTTTTTTTTTTTTTCATTATATGAAGAGCAACAAAAATGTAAAAGAAATCATAGGTTCTCTGATAAGCTTTGAGGGCAAACTTGTCCACTACCAGTGAATAGTGACTTTACTGAATGAGTCATTTCAAATGGATTCACAAAAGAAAATAGTACAAACATTTCCATCCCTCAATCAGTTATCTCAGGACCAGTAGATGATAATTTATCGATCACTGAAATGGCAGGACATGAAAGGTTGAATTTTCTATAGAAAATTTTACCATGTAAATCAAATGGCCCCGATCAGATATCTCCTCGCATACTGTGTGAATGTTAAACAGTTAGCCTTTACTAAAGCTAAATATTCAACAAATCATTAACTGAATGTAGAGTTTATAATGAATGAAAGCTCAATAATATATCACGTATCTTTAAAAAGATGAAAAAATATTATTCACTCTTTATATCATTGATCTAGAAAATGGAATCTCTTCCAAGGTACCGGCAGCAATATTTGCAGATGACACGCCAGTTGGAGGCAATGCAGTTACGAAAGTAGATTGTGAATTTTTGCCAGACGACCTGGATAAGTTAATAAATTGGAATGAAACATGGCAAATGAAATTTGATGTAGAAGAATGTATTGTAATGCACTTTGGTGACAAATCATTAGATATGAATATCCCATGTTCACTACCCCACTAATGGAAGTAAAGGACGAAAAAGATTTAGGAGTTATTGTCAGTAACGACCTCAAAAATCAAAACGGCATACTGCAGCTAGTAACAAGATAAACAAAATGTTCAGCTTCACCACTAGGAACTTTGATCATAAAGCATCTGATAGAGTTTCTAAGATTTATACATCATTAGATAACCCACACCTAGAAAACTGTGTGCATCGTTGGTTCCCATATCTTACTATAGGGGGGGGAGATCCCATCACAGCGAAGTTTACCCTACGAAGAGCGACTAAAGAAACTAAATATGTTTTATCTGAAAAAAATAAAAAGACAACTCAGAGGACGGTTAATAGAAGTATTTAAAATTTTTAACAAATTTGACAATGTCAGATATGATACTCATTCTTTATTCGAAATACAAAATATTACTGTGACTAGAAAGAATGGAATGAAACTCAAAACCAATAGATGCCACATGAATATAATGATAAAAATATTTTAATATTCGCGTAGTGGTGCAATGGAATAGGCTACCAGCAACAATAGTTAGTGCAAAAACTTTGGATGCTTTTAAAATTCAGCTAGACATATATTATCATATTATAGGCGGTAACTAAGTTAGTATTATATGTTTCCAGGGTGAAGTGATGCTGACAACTGTTAGACGTTTGATCAATAACAGGAACGTTCGGCGTCTGTGTTTCCTTTTCTTTTAAAGATCTCTCCAGCAGGGATTACAAAGACACCAGTTATTCCTCTTCTGCCTCTCCTTTAAAATTCCCGGGCTTGATCTTTTTAGCAAGCATAGTGATTTTCTACCTTTTTCCTGCCATTTTAACCAGATGGTGATGTGGGTGGGGAAGAGCCTTCCTATATTTTATTCCTTTCTTTTACATGTTGGTTAGATATTAGTTGATTTTTTTTTTCCAGTAGATTACATGGTCATGGGCCAACATGGTTTCTGTAATATGCACTTCATATGTAAGCCTAGGCCACCGATATACGCTCTCTCTCTCTCTCTCTCTCTCTCTCACACACACACACACACACACACACACACATACACACAAAATGAAAGTCACATCAGTTCCCTCCCTCCCTACACACACACACACACACACACAGTGAAAGTAATTTCAGTACACTCCCAGCCCACACAGAAAACACACACACACACACACGCACACACACACACACACACACACACACACACACACACACACACGGTGAAACACTTATTTCAGTACACACACACACACACACACAGACACACGGTGAAACACTTATTTCAGTACACAAACACACACACACACACACACACACACACACACACACACACACACACACACACACACACACACACTGAAAGTCATTTCTGTACACTCCCAGCCCACACAGAAACACACACACACACACACACACACACACACACACACACACACACACACTGAAGGTCATTTCTGTACACTCCCAGCAAACACACACACACACACACACACACACACACACATAGAGTGAAACAGTCATTTCAGCTCGCGTGCACGCACGCACGCACACACACACACACACACACACACACACACACACACACACACACACACACACACACACACACACACAGTGAAAGTCATTTCAGTACACTCCCAGCACACACACACACACACACACACACACACACACACACACACAGTGAAAGTCATTTCAGTACACTCCCAGCACACACACACACACACACACACACACACACACACAGTGAAAGTCATTTCAGTACACTCCCAGCACACACACACACACACACACACACACACACACACACACACACACACACACACACACACACACTCAGTGAAACAGTCATTTCAGCTCTCTCTCTCTCTCTCTCTCTCTCTCTCTCTCACACACACACACACACACACACACACACACACACACACACACACACACACACACACACACACACACAATTACGCGGTAGTGGGACTGTTGCCTATCCCCCAGCGTTTTCCCTCGCTTTGATCACGTGACGAGAATAAATAACATTGATTTTGATTACCGCGGTGTGTGTGTGTGTGTGTGTGTGTGTGTGTGTGTGTGTGTGTGTGTGTGTGTGAGAGAGAGAGAGAGAGAGAGAGAGAGAGATTAGATTTTGGAATAGGAGAGTGGGATGCAGCAAGAGGAGGGTGCGATGCAAAAAGAAAGAGGGAAACAGTGATAATAGAAGGAAGACGAGGGAAAAGAGACGAACGAAAGAAAGGAGACTTCAGACATGGAAAGACAGGAGAACGGAAAGAGCTCCTCAGATGATACAAGTAAGCAGAGACAAGAAGACATACGGAACGACGATGGAAACAGAGATAGGATATTGGGATGCAGCGTGAGTGATGGGAAGCGAGGCGATGGAGTGATGAAAAGAAGACCAGAAAGGGAAAGGAGTTGGGAGAAGAAAAGAAAGGAAGAACCAAAATAGAAGGGTACATGAGAGGAAAGAAAGAGAAAGGGAAGAGAATAAATGTGAGGTAAAGAGAGGAACGGGCTGGACAGAGAGCTAGAGATAGGAAGAAATCGGAGGGGGAGGGGATAAATCCTGAGTTGATAGTGGAAGAAAATGAGAGGAGGTAACGAATGGTGCAGAATTCATCATCAAATCAAAGTTCTCTCTCTCTCTCTCTCTCCGATCTTCTTTCATCAGATTTGATCATAATTACTCAGGGCTTTTTCCTTCTTTCTTTCTTTCCTTTTTACGCTCCACTTGACAAAGTCAGAAGAGGGTACTGTTATCAGTTGGATCAATAGGTGTCGTCCATAGAGCTGGGGGGCAGGGCGGCTTGCCGTGCTTAGAGATTTAGATTCCGGGCCAGAACTCAGAACCTACTCACTATAGAGTCATGAAATTGCATGTAGAAGTGAACTTGTGCCTTTTGATAGGTGGAATGCTGTGTCTTCATGAGTTATTTTAAAAATACGGAAGATATATATATATATATATATATATATATATATATATATATATATATATATATATATATATATATATATATATATATATATATATATATATATATATTCGTTTCTGGGCTAGGACTCAGAAACTAATACTGTACAGGAATATATGTTAATATTCCTCCTGGTGCCTTTTGGTAGTCAGAATGCCATCATATTATATAATGTTATAAACACTGTAAAAATACATACAACTCATTATCTTAATCGAATTTTCTATTAAGACTACAACTATTACACCTAAAAGGCAGATATTATACATTATAAATGAAAGGAAGGCATTCGGGAGCCGAATGCTAATCACCCGCCAGAATACGCTATTGGCCAAGTTACATGCGCGTCCCTTGGGGGGGGGGGCGGATGGGGCGACCCTCCATGGGGGAGGAGGATAGCTCAAGCGGTTCATGAGATAGTGGTGCTAAGAGAGGGCAATAAAAACTAACGGGCCTTACCTCTGCCCCGGCTGTATAACGCAGAGACACAACTTAAAAATTTCAGTGGTTTATATACGATAATAAAGAAATTATGAGATGTGTTGAAATATTATTATGGTTTGTGCTTTTCTCATTTAGGCAGCCATTTTTTATGATTACATAATAGCAACAGTCATGAAACATCACATATAATTCGATAGTGATATAATCACTATCATCCGCCTGTACCATGGCAGAGCGACAATGTTTTTGCCCACCTCAGAGTGTGTGTGTGTGCGTGTGTTACCATTATGTCTCGTGAACGGTTTGAGCTATCAACATGAAGCCTTCAGGGTAACAAGATATGGCCAAAATCTTGGCTGAACTCCAAATTGGGCACTCGGTGTCAAGATCATAGTCACCAAAATGGCTGCCGAAGGTCAACTAGTTTTATTATCGCCCGTCTTTAGCACCATTATATCTCATGAACGGCTTGAGCTATCAACATGAAACATTCAGGGTATCGAGTTATGGCCAAAATCTTTGACTTCGCCAAAAGCATATTCTGGCGGGTGATTAGCACTACAGTAGGCTCCCGAATACTTCTCTTTCATTACTATTACTATTACTAGCAGTATTATTATTATTATTATTATTATTATTATTGTTTTACACACATAGATTAAGTTATTCTAGTAAACTTCCACACACACACACACACACACACACACACACACACACACACACACACACACACACACACACACACACACACACACACACAATTTAGCGGCGACCGCAGTAATCCTAACCACGGCCTTAATTTATACCATATTCTTGCCTTTCTGAAAACAGTAATGAAAAGTGGAATGGTGTACAGTACAAGTATGTTAGATAAAGCGCTCCTGGAAATAAATGAAGTTGCCTAGATCACCACAGTATGAGACACAGGTAACTAGGGAATAGTAGAAGTCAACGACTGGGCTGTGTGCACGTAGAAGTAATTCGATCATAAACGTGTAACACCAGTCTCCTAAAACTCCATAAATATAGTGTCACAATATAAATGATAACAGACATTTTTAAAAATTGCAAATGCATTTCATGAATGTTAGGGTAATAAGTGGTTACATGAATATGGTATCAGTATAAAACAAGATAGGAAGATATTCGTGAAGAGGTGGGTGATGGTCCTGCTTCATGTTCCAGTACTCTGAACCCAAGACAGACCCCTTTGCACGCCGTACGAGGAACCTTGTTGTTTTAACCTGCCCCATCCCGTCGACGTATGGGTACGTCGCAACATTTTGCATTTGCCAGTCCCGACGACGTACTGGTATGTCGTGCAATTGCAAGGTCCCTAATTTGCACAATTTTCAATTTTTGCTCGTGATTTTTCGTAATTATACACGGGACACCTTCCTCTATTCCTCTACAAGATGCCAAGCAGGGACAATGCCTTACATCGCATAACCTCCCCCCTCCCCACCTCACGCCAATGTCTCGGCAGTTCACCTGTTACCAGTGACCTGGCCAGTAAAGACATTCAGGGCCAGAGTGATTCCCCAATCGATGACAATGTGGAGGACAAAGTTTACATAGCATTAGAGGAAGAAACAGTCAGAAATAATGATCAGGTAATGTGGCAAAAGAAGGTCAGGTATGATGATGAGTTAGTGAGTGAAACAATGCTTATAATGCCTATATTACTGTTTGAAAACCAATATACTCTCGTACTACATATTAATTCGTACCAAGTAAATAAATAAATACCGTTTATGAGTGGTGTGAAATAGTTACCCTCGCATAGAATTCGTTTTCTTTGGTGCCAGCCTGTTAGAAAATCCAGTCAGGTAAGGAGGTACTGGTACCTGGGTTGAGTATTTTAAACCTCAGATGAGCGATTTTTCTATGAATTTTCGATGTTTCTCACCAAAAGTGGAGGTTTTAGCCAAAATTTTTTTTTTTTTTAAATACCTCGGGATTGGGGGGTGTCAGAGGTGCAAAATAGCTCGGGACGTGACAGGTTAAAACTACGGCTGGAGCGACGAAGAGGTTGCCTGTGGGAAGAGATTGTTTCACATAAACACTGAAAAAGACAACTACGCTCACACACACACACACACAGACCTATAATCACCCCGTAATGATACTGTTGGCTATCTTCCAGCCTTTCGCCTCCCGCCTTGGTCACGTGACGCGAATAAAATACATTGATTTTGATAGCCTTAATGAGAGAGAGAGAGAGAGAAAGAGAGACGAGAATAAAAAACATTGATTTTCATAGCCTTAATGTGTGTGTGTGTGTGTGTGTGTGTGTGTGTGTGTGTGAGAGAGAGAGAGAGAGAGAGAGGAAGAGAACATAATGTCAGTACTGCTTGCAGCTGGAAGACAGACAAACATACTAAGAAAATAAAGAGACATAGGGTGGCACTGGTTAAAAGACATAGATAATCCTACTAACAAATTTCTAAATAGCCATATACCTGGATATTTATGAACACTTCGATGGTGGAGACATTTGGTGAAAAGGGGAAACTACAGTATAGGCTATTCGCGGCACACGACTCTGAGGTTGTCATTATCGTACCCTGGCAACCTATCATTCAAAAGTGCGTCCGATTTCGTATCACAATACACGAATCATATTATTATGCACGAATATATTATACACGAATATTATTATACACGAACATACTATACATGAATCACATACGTCTCATACACGAAATCAGACGCACTTTTGAATGGTAGGTTGCCAAGGCACGATAATAACAACCTCAGAGTCGGGCGCCGCGACTATAGTGAACTTCGCTGTCTGAAGAAGGGAAGGGAGAGTCACGGTGGGAGTGATAATGGGAGGGAGGGAGAAGGGTAGCGAAATGGAGTGTATAATGGGGAACTAGGAGAGAGGCGGGGAAGAGGAAAAGAAATGGGAGATGGATGGAGGACTGTACAGAAAGAAGGAGAGATAGATGGGGAGAAGAAATGAAAGACCGAGTGACATGGGAGGAGAAGAGAGAGTGGAGGAAGTCGAGGACGGAGGTAAGAAGAGAGGGAAGGGGACGAGGAAGGAATTGGGGGGGGGGGGAATGGGGGAACGAAGTAGAAAAGGGATGAAAAAAAGGTTAGGGACTCAAGAAGCGCAATGAGGAGGAGAAAGAATAAGAGGTGGATGGAGGAATGTAAAGATACGAATAATTAAGAGAGCAGGAGGATAGTGACTAAAGACAGGAGTAAGGTAAGGAGTAAGGATAGGAAAACGTGGAGAGCTGTGGTAGATGAGACATGGCAAGGGAAACTGTTTTGCTGGTACGAGAAGTAAAAGGTACAACGAGGAGGTAGGTATCAGGTGAACGACTGTGACAAGAGGAAGACAGAGGAAGGTGGTAGAGAGTAAATGAGAAAAAGAGAGGGGTTATAAGGGAGATGATGAGAAAGTGAATGGAAGAAATGGCAGTGAAGGTGAAAGACAAGGAGAAATGTAAGGAATTTTGGCAAGAACGATGAGAATGAGACAGAGTCAGAGAATACATGGAGCCATGAAGGAAGTACTTAGGATAAGAGGGATAAAAGTGGAGAGAGAGAAAACGGCGAGCGAAGACATTTATTCAAAGAAGCGGAAGAGAAAAAGTGGGAAAGAGATGAAGAAGAAGAAGAAAAATAGAGGAAGAAGCGGAAGAGAGAGGGAGGAACTGAAATGGGAACATGAGTTAGGGGAAGGAAACAAGAACAGGACCAGAGAGATAAAAGACGTATCTTCCTCAGGAAGATAACGAAGGGTAGAAGAGTAATAAAGTCAGAGTGACAGAGGTGTTCTTGCATGAGTACGAAAAAGGTTAGAGCCTCAGCCCCATTGCTCTGAAGGTTACAATGTGCGATCGTAGACTTCTCTCTCTCCCTCTCTCTCTGTCTCTCTCTCTCTCTCTCCCCCCCCCCTCTCTCTCTCTCTCTCTCTCTTTCCAATTTAACAGTTTCTGCCTCTCTCTCTCTCTCTCTTTCATCAATTTTGATCATGATCACTCAGGGCTTTTTCCTTCTTTCTTTCCTTTTAACCCTCCACCTGACAGTCAGATGAGGGTGTTGTTAGCAATGGGATTAATAGGTGTCCGTCCGTAGAGGTGGGCGCAGGGCGGCAGAGCGGCTGGCCAGCCCTAGAGCTTTCGTTTCAGAGCTAGAACGCAAAAACTATTCTCTGTAGAGTCATGAAATTTCAGGTAGTTATGTGTCTTACAGTGAACTTGTGCCTTTTGGTAGGTGAAATGCTGTGTCTTCATGAGTTATTTTTTAAATGGAGGTGAAAAAAGAAAATAATTTTTCGTTTCCGGGCGAGGACTCAGAAACTAATACACGTAAAGGGCTTCAAACCTTTCAGGAAAATGTGTTAATATGCCTCCTGGTGCATTTGGGTCGTTAGAATGCCATGAGATTATATAATGTTATGAAATTGCAAAAATACAACTGTTTATTATAATTATTTTTTTCTATTAAAACTTTGCAACTATTACACTTTTGAGGCAGAAACTGTTAATCTCGAATGAAAGGAAGGCATTCGGGAGCCAAATGCCAATCGCCAGCCAGAATAAGCTGTTGGCCAAGTAACAAGTGCGGCCCCCCCTAGGGGGAAGGGCGAAGGGGGCGGCGCCCCCCCGTGATGGGCGGGATGGCGGGGACCCTCTCTGGGGGAGGGGGGAGAGGATAGCTCAAGCAGTTCATGAGATATAATGGTGCTAATGGAGGGCAGTAAAAACTAACGGCCCTCACCCCTACCCCCCTCTGTGTAACAGAGAGACAAAACTTTAACAATTCAGTAGTTTATCTATGGTAATAATGAAGTTATGAGATCTGTTGACATTATGATTTGTGATTTTTTGTTTCATTAAGGCAGCCACTTTTTATGATTACATAATTAGGTACAGTCATGAAACAACACACATAATTAGTTATTGATATAATCGTTACCTCCTGCCTTTACCATGGCGGATCGATTGTGTTTTTGCCCGCCTTAGTGTGTGTGTGTGTGTGTGTGTGTGTGTGTGTGTGTGTGTGTGTGTGTGTGTGTGTGTGTGTGTGTGTGTGTGTGTGTGTGTGTGTTACTGTTATATCTCATGAACGGCTTGAACTATCAACATGAAATCTTCAGGGTATCAAGATATTGCCAAAATCTTGATCAAGTTCGAAAATGGGCACTCGGGGTCAAGGTCACGGTCATCAAAATGACTGCCAAATGTTAACTAGTTTTTTCGCCGGCCTTTAGCACCATTATATCTCATGAACGGCTTGAGTTGTTAACAGGAAACGTTCAGGATATTAAGATATGGCCAGAACCTTGGACTTGGCGAAAAGTATATTCTGGCGGGGGATTAGCACTCGGCTCTCGAATGCTTTTCTTTCATTCTTGATAGTATTACTGTTATTGTTATTATAATTATTATTATTTGTGGTAGGTGGGGGCGCTCACCACCCACTCACTCGATGTAAAGCTGCTCTCGGGTGTCTGCCCTTTCCTCTTCTCTATCCTTCTTTCCTTCCATCCTCATCTGTCTTTCTTTCCTTCATCCTTTCCTCTTCCTTCTACCTGTGGGTGACTCTACACTGAGTAACAAGCGAAATGGTTTCCTGTACACCAGGAAACCATGTACGGTACTATGCTGGGTGGTAACCACATAACCAAATTTTGGTGCCTGGTGGTTTAGTGGGTAATTATTGGGCTCCAATCGGATTAAACCGGTGAAGGTTTATGTGCAAGGGGTGGTTGGGGTTGGGGTTGACTGCTCATGTAATGCCACTCAGGGATGAGTGAGGCTGGTCACTCTCATATTAAATGTCAGGATCAACTGCCTAGCCCCGGGCTCCTACGCTCCTCATGGGGCACTGTAGGATTGGTTGATGGACGGATTATTATTATTATTATTATTATTATTATTATTATTATTATCATCATCATTATTATTATTGTTACTATTATTATTATTATTATTATTATTATTATTAATATTATTATTATTTATTATTATTATTATTATTATTATTATTATTTATAAGCTAGGTGCCGTCAAGAGTTTTTATGATGGTAGTGAAGCATGTGTCAGGGTTAATGGGCATCTAAGTGAATGGTTCACGATCAGTGTGGGCATGCGACAAGGTTGTGTGATGTCCCCATGGTTGTTCAATGTATATATGGATGGGGTGATGAGAGAAGTGAAAACACGAGTAATGGAGAGAGGGATGGCATTGGTAATGAATGGTGATGGATGAAATATCTCAAATTTGTTGTATGCTGATGATGCAGTACTGCTTGCAAGTACCGGACAAGAACTTGGTAGGCTAGTGCAGAGTTTTGCTGATGTCTGTAAGCATCGTTCCTTGAGAGTAAATGTAGTAAAGAGTAAAGTGATGGTTATTGAGAGAGAAGGTGACTCCCAGTGCAATGTAACAGTGAATGGAGAGAGACTGGAATTGGTGAGAGAGTTCAAATACCTGGGTACAGTGATAGAAAAGAGAGGAAAATGTGCAAAAGAAGTTGAAAGTAGAGTGACACAAGGAAGAAAAGTAGCTGATGCAATGAAGGCCTTGATAAGAAACAGAGGCTTGAGTGTTGCAGCTGCACGAGGCTTACATGAAGGAGTGTTAGTGCCAACTTTAAGAAATGGATGTGAGACTATGGTGTGGCATGAAAATGAAAAGTCAAGAGTAAGAGCAGTGGAGATGGGACTGCTGAGGAATGTATGTGGAGTACAGAGGGTGGATAGGATACGAAATAATGTGATTCGTGAAAGATGCGGATTGAGGAAGTCAGTGGACACCAGAATTGAAGAGAGTGTACTGAGAATGTATGGTCATGTGGAGAGAATGGATAACAATAGAGTGGTGAAGGTATATCTGAGCGAATTCGAAGGAGGGAGGTGGCGAGGTAGGCCAAGGAGAAGGTGGCGAGATATGGTGGATGAGTGTGTGAGGAAGAGAGGTTTGGAAGTCGGTGAGGCTAGGGAACTGACAGGAGATCGAGATGGCTGGATGAATTTTGTGAGGAGAAGTGCATGATCAGGGATTTTTGGCACCCCCTTTTAACGTGGCAGCGTCTGAATTGACTCTGTCGGATACGATTATGTGAAGCTACAGAACGTGGTGAATGTTTTTGGCGTATCCGATAGAGCCAGGATTCCGGGGGCTTGAATGATGAGTGAATTGAAGCGTGGCCCATTGGATTGGGCAATTTTGGGCTGTCTGGACATTGCTACTCCTCACCCTGCCCTTGGGTGGGAAAGGAGGTCCGGATGATGATGATGATGATGATGATGATTATTCATCATCGTGATTATTATTATTTTATTATTATTATGATTATTATTATTGTTATTATTATTATTATTATTATTGTTATTATTATTATTATTATTATTATTATTATTATTATTATTATTATTATCATTTGTGGTAGGTGGGGACGCTCACGATTCACTCACTCGATGTAGTGCTGCTGTCGGGTGTCTGCCCTTTCCTCTCCTCCATCCTTCTTTCCTTCCATCCTCTTCTGTCTTCATTTCCTTCATTCTTTCCTTGTCCTTCTGCCTACGGGTGACTTCACACTCCTTCTTCTGTCTTTCTTTCCTTCATTCTTTCCTCTTCCTTCTGCCTGTGGGTGATTCTACACTAAGTGACAAGCCAAATGGTTTCCTGTACACCAGGAAACCATTTATTACGCTGGGTGGTAACCATATAACCAAATTTTGGCTCCTGGTGGTTTGGTGGGTAATTACTGCGCTTTAATTGGATTAAGCCGATGAAGATTTATATCCAAGGGGTGGTTGGGATTGATTGCTCATATAATGCCACTCAGGGATGAGTGAGACTGGTCATTCTCATCTTAAGTGTCGGGACCAACTGCCTAGCCCCGGGCTCCTACGCTCCTCACGGGGAAATGTAGGATTGGATGATGGATGGATGGATGGGTTATTATCATTATTATTAGTAGTATTAGTAGTAGTATTTTAGTCAGAGTGAGTTATTCTAGTAAACCTCCACACACACACACACACACACACACAAATTCAAAAACATACCTGCACATAAAATACTCAGAAAACAAATACACACACACACACACACACACATTAAAAAAAATAATTCACATCAGTACACAGAAAACAAATACACACACACACACACACACACACACACACACACACACAAATTCAAAAAAATACTTCACATCAATACACAGAAAACAAATACACACACACACACACACACACACAAATTCAAAAAAATACTTCACATCAATACACAGAAAACAAATACACACACACACACACACACACACACACACACACACACACACACACACACACACACACACACAAATTCAAAAAAATACTTCACATCAATACACAGAAAACAAATACACACACACACACACACACACACACACACACACACACACACACACACACACACACACACACACACACACACACACACACACACACAAACCTATAATCTCCCCGTAATGAGACTGTTGGCTATCTTGCAGCCTTTCGCCCCCCGCCTTGGTCACGTGACGCGAATAAAATACATTGATTTTGATAGCCTTAATGAGAGAGAGAGAGAGAGAGAGAGAGAGAGAGAGAGAGAGAGAGAGAGAGAGAGAACATCATGTCAGTACTGCTTGCAGCTTGAAGACAGACAAACATACTAAGAAAAAATCGAGACATAGCATGGCTCTAGTTAAAAGACATAGATAATCCTACTGACAAATTTCTAAATAGATATATAGCTAGATATTTATGAACACTTGTATGCTGGAGACGTCTGGTGAAAGAGGGAAACTAGTGAACTTCGTTCCCTGGAGAAGGGAAGGGGGTCACGATGGGAGAGATAATGGGAGGGAGGGAGAAGGGTACCGAAATGGAGTGGTTATTGGGGAACTAGGAGAGAGGCGGGGAAGAGGAAAAGAAATGAGAGATGGGTGGAGGACGGTACAGAAAGAAAGAGAGATGGATGAGAGGAAGAAATGAGGAAAGACGGAGTGACAGGGGGGGAAAGGAGAGAGTGGAAAAAGTCGAGGACGGAGGAAAGAAGGGAGGGAAGGGGACCAGGGTGGAAAGGGGGTGAGGAATGAGGGAAGGAAGAAGAAAAGGGATGAAAGAAGGAGAGGGGACTCAAGAACAGCAATGAAGAGGAGAAGAGATGAAAGATGGATTAAGGAATGTAAAGAAAAGAATAATTAATAGGGGAGGAGAGACAGTGAATAAAGATGAGAGTATGGTAAGGGGTAAGGATAGGAAAACGTGGAGAGTTGCGGTGGATGAGACATGGCAAGGGAAACTGTGTTGCGGGTACGAGAAGGAAAAGGTGCAACAAGGAGGTAGGTATCAGGCGAACGACTGTGACAAGAGGAAGATAAAAGAGTGGTAGAGAGTGAATGAGAAAAAGAGTGGGGTTATAAGGGAGATCTTGAGAAAGTGAATGGAAGATATGACAGTGAAGGTGAAAGACAAGGAGAAATGTAAGTTATTTTGGCAAGAGCGATGAGAATAAGGCAGAGTCAGAGAATACATAGAGCCAAGTAAGAAGTACATAGGATAGGAGGGATAAAAAAAAAGGGAGAGACAACGGCGAGAGAACATTTATTCAGAGAAGCGGAAGAGAAAACGTGGGAAAGAGAAATAGAAGAAAAAGAAGTGGAAGAAAATAGAAGAAGAAGCAGAAGAGAAAGAGGAGGAAATTGAATTGAGAACATGAGTTAGAGGAAGGATAAAAGAACAGGAATGGGGAGAGAAAAGACGTATCTTCTTCAGGAAGGCAAAGAAGGAGACAAGAGTAACAAAGTCAGTGACAGAGGTGTTTTCGCGTAAGTACGAGAAAGGTTAGAGCCTCTGCCCCTTTACTCTGAAGGTTACAATGTGCGATCGTAGACTTAGCTCTCTCTCTCTCTCTCTCTCTCTCTCTCTCTCTCTGTTTGTATATTTACTGCATATGTTTGTCTTTCTCTGACTCTCTCCTAGTAGCTGGGAAAGGATGTGTTCCTTTTATCTAGTGGTCCTGACCTCCCAGTGAGTCTGTGCATATCGCTAGAGAGACACGAGTTGGGTGAAGAGGAAGCGATCGAGGAGAGGAAAGGGAGGGAACTGCAGAAAAGGCTAGAAAGAAAAGGGGAGAAACAGCAGGAGAGGGTAGTAAAGGTGCGCGGAGGTAACGAGGAGAATAAGAGGAAAAGAGGAGGAAAGGATGAGACAGGGACTGAACAGTTGAAAGAACGGAAATTGGATGGAATTATACCATTACAATAGGCCTTAGGAGTGGAGGAGCAGTGTGGGAAGGAGAGAGGGAGGAAGGAGAAAACGTGCAAGGGTAGGGTGGGAAGGAAGAGTGAGTTGGAGGGAGAGAATATTGTACAGAACAATAAGAGATTACATATTTGAGGATGTGTGAGAGAGAAGGAAGAGAAGAAAGGAAGATAGTGAAGGGAAGAAAAAGGGGAAAATGGGGGGAAAATGAGGGAAGATGCCCGGGACGAAAGGAGGAGGCAAGAAGCTGGGGGAAAGAAAAGAAGATTATGTGGTTTAAGTGTTGGGAATTTAAGGATAAGAGAGGGATCAGAGACGGAACGCAAGACTAATGAAAAAAAAAAAAAAAAAAAAGGAAAACGGAGAGAGGAAATGAGGGTTAGATATGAATTTGACGAAATAAAGTGAGATGAAGAACAGTAATAAAAGAATTAACAAAACATAAGATGTCTGGGGACACGTGCCAATCATTGTTGAAAATTTGAGAGAGAGAGAAAGAGAGAGAGAGAGAGAGAGAGAGAGAGAGAGAGAGAGAGAGAAAGCGTAAAATTTGTCCTGGTATGCAGGAAAATATATACCGACTTCTATGGGTACGAGAAGGAGGAAGGGGTTAGGAAGGAAGGTAAGAAAAAGAGAGTGTGGGAGGAGAGAAGATGTGTCAAAGTAGGGGGTGGAATGGAGGGAAGAGGGAAAGTAGGTAGGATATGGTTAGAGGGAAGAAAAGAAAGTTAAGAAAAGGAGAAAAAGAAAAAAAAATGTACTTCTAAGAGTGAGGAGAAGGAAATGGAGAGGCAGTAGGGAAGAAAGAATGTGCCAGAGGAAATGGAGAGGGGGAAGGGAAGTGGGGAGAAAGTGAGAGATTGAAAAGGAAAAGAGAGAGACAATGGAAGGAAGTAAGAAAGAAGATAAAAGAGGTTGGGAAAAGAGAGAGAGAGAGAGAGAGAGAGAGAGAGAGAGAGAGAGAGAGAGGGAGAGAGAGAGGGAGGGACAAATGGAATGGGAGAAGGAGGCAAGAAGTTCGAAGGAGAGGAGTAAGGGAGAGAAAGAGAGAGAAAGTGACATGAGTAGGGAAACGAGGAAAAGAGCGAGTGATTTATAAGTATAGGAGAGAACGACAGAATATAATTACGGAGGGACGACAGAGAGAGTTATCTAGAATGCACTCAGAGAGGGCATAACTCCGAAAATGGCACGGACATAATAAGAAATGAACAGTCAGGTTACAAATCCCAGCCAATGCCGTGTCAAAAGCGTGTAATTATAATAATTCATCACAGATCCAGATCCGGGCAAGGATCCACACCCAAATTTAGTAAATTCTCTTCTGGCTCATGGCCTACCTATCCGCAAAATTCCATTGAAATTCATTGAGAATTTCTGGAGATATCGTATGGAACACATAGGATCCGGCTCCAGATACGTGGAGATATTGTGTGGAATACAGTAGATTCGGATCCTCCCCCAAATTTAAGTAACTGTTCCTTGACCCATGGCCCACCATTACGCAAAATTATATTGAAATTCTTTGACAACTTTCCAGAGATATTGTGCGGGATACAAAGGATCCGGATCCTGATCCGCCTCAAAACTTAATCAAGTCTTTCTTAACCCATGCCTCACCCTTCCACAAAGTTTCGTAGAAGTTCACTGAGAACTTCTGGAGATATTTTGCGGGAGACTTAGGTGCAGGGTCCAGATCAGCCCCAAATTTTACTCAAATCTTTCTTGGCCCATAACCCACCACTTCACAAAGTTTCATTAAGTTCATTGAGATCTTTTAGGAATATCGTTTGGGCAAACAAACAGACAAACATGGGCGAAAAACAAACTTCCTTGAACTTCGTTAGCGGAGGTATTAAAAGGAAGAGGAAAGGACTGGGGAAATATAAGGAAAAGACTGAGAATTGAAGGACAAGGAGAAGAATGGGATTGGGAGAGAATGGGAACAGAGAGGAGGAGAAAGAAGGAGGGTAAAAAGAAGGTAAGAATATTAACGAAATGCGGATTTGGAGTCATGCACGGAAAATATAGGTAAATAAGATAATGAGGGACTGCAGGGAGAGAAGAGAAAACAAGAAAGAATAATGGAAGAAGCGGGAAAGGGGTCAGGATTAGGCACGAAGTGAAAATAAATATATACAATGATTGAGAGAATGGAGAGAGAGAGAGAGGGAGAGAGAGAGAGAGAGAGAGAGAGAGAGAGAGAGAGAGAGAGAGAGAGAGAGAGGCGGGGGGGGGAGATAATCTCGCTTTGAATTTTTAACATTGAGACACATTCTTCTGATGCAGTACCTTTTTCTTGTGCTCCTGAAGGTTAGGAACATTGCTTTTGGTGTTCAGGCCGAGCCACCTTTTTGGGACCAGAAGGTCTTTTTGTTATGTAACTATTTAAGTCTCTATCTATCTTTGCAAATTATGTATCTCAGTTTTCCTTATTATCGTTATCTTCCCTAACGTTTTTTCCCTCCTTATTGATTCCTCCCTCTTTCTCTTCCTCTCTTCCCGTCCCTCAGTTCCCCTCTCTCGATCATTACGTACAAAAATGAATCGATTCCTGTCTCCTCCCCTCCCTTCATCACACCTTTATTTCCTTCCCATTATCCTGTCTTTATATTTTACCCTTCCTCTCATATCCTCTTTCTCATCCATTGCTTTCTTCTTTCCAACCTACCTTCCTTGGATCATTTCTAGCGTCCCTTCCCTTTATCTTCGAATAATTGTTTTCACCATCTCTTATTTTTTCTGATTCTATTCCTCCTTTCGCTTTTCCACCTGTCTCTAATTTTATATCCTCTTCCTTTCCTTTTGTTCTCACTTGTATTTCCCTTCTCTTTTTCTGTCCTCCATTAATTCCTCATTTTATATCTTCTTCAACTTCTTCCATCCCTTCCCTTCTCGCTGCTTTCACTTTTTCCTCATTCCTACATTCTCCCTTTCCAGTTTTCTTTCATCAGCATTCTTCTTAGTCTCTCCTTGGTTTTTATTTATTTCTCTTCTCATTCCCAACAGTGCTTACTCCCACCCTATCTCTCTCTCTCTCTCTCTCTCTCTCTCTCTCTCTCTGTCTCTCTCTCACACACACACACACACACACACACACACACACACACACACACACACACACACACACACACACACACACACACACACACCTCAACAGAGAGGCAAACTGTAGTCCCAGTGGATACCGGTTCGAAGCGCGGCTGGGGCAGGAAGCAATTTAAGGATACGAGTTCCTTTTAAGACCAACTTTACTGATGTACTGAAAGACCCACTGGAAAAAAAATAAATAAAAAGTTTTACCAATACTCCAGTCCTGTATGTGACAGCCTTAGTATGTATTCACAATGGATCTTGAGTGTTAGCGACGAAATGGTGACATATACGTAGGAGGACTGCTGGTCCTAACGGAACGTGCTAAGTTTATGTCCAGAGTTCACACACACACACACACACACACACACACACACACACACACACACACACACACACACACACACACACACACACACAGACTCAAAATAAAGGTCAGTTATAAATGGAAATGTACTTATTAAATTAGAGATTCAGCGATGTTGCATTACACGATGAATATGGTGTAATAAGAGCGATAGGTATAATGGACATTCTCTGTATCACTGAGCAGATCATTGCCATCGTATCAAGCAGTGTATGATGTTTTCTAATATTAACAAGAAACTGGTAAAAAATTTTCTCTTGTTTATGCAAATGGGTTTTTAAAACATAAAACACAGTTAAATGAGCAATACCATCAAATACTGAGATATTACCGTGTGTAATATACTTTTATATAGTTATAGATTAGCAAAGATATTAAAGTATTATTAAGGTGTACTTATTATGGTAGTAAGATTCGTCATACACTGTACAACGAATATTCGTGAATCAGTGACTTATTTGATGAAATACCTAGGGTACATTAAGGATCATCACACAGCACACTTGTCCATCATGTTGCTATATCACTGTATATAATATCTTCAGCACTGCAGTATGAATCAGTGCATTCTGACATCATCTGTTCCAGACAGACTGTTATTCACAGCTTTGGTAATATTAAGAACTAATGCTTCAAGAAACTTTCCCTTACTTATGTATTTCCCCCCAAAGCAAAGCAAAGTATTAATAAACCTTATTATTCACCCCACCCGCATCGATTAACTCTTGAACCAATGAACTGATCATCTTCAAACTTTGGACAGGTGTTGGGTATGTGGACCTTAGGAAGTGGTTCCATTTTGGTGAAAATTAACCAGGATTAGGGTTGGAAGTGGGAATCCACCAGGGGTAAGAGTGGGAGTGCGGGAGCCAAAATTTTGGGCTCGGGCGGGGTGTTGTGACATCGGGTCACTTTGCTCTAGTTATTATTATTATTATTATTATTATTGTTGTTGTTTATTATTATTATCATAATAATAATTAAAATAATAATAATAATAATAATAGTAATAATAATTGTTATTATTATTATTATTATTATTATTATTATTATTATTATTATTATTTTTGTTCACACAGAGTAAGCGTTATTTCAGTGAGCGTCCCCACCCCCACACACACATACCTATAATCAAGCGGTAATGAGACTGTTGGCTATCTCCCAGCATTTCGCCCCCCCGCTTTGGTCACGTGACGCGAATAAATTACATTGATTTTGCTGGCCATAATGAGAGAGAGAGAGAGAGAGAGAGAGAGAGAGAGAACTAAGGTATGTATACATGCCGCATAAAAACACAAACATACAAAGAAAAATAGAAACATAGCACGATGCTGGTTAAAAGACATAGGTAATCTTACTGATAAATTCCTAAACAAACATATATCTAGATATATATGAACTCTTGTTTACTGGAGCCATCTGGTGATAGAGGGAAACTGGTGAGCTTTGCTCCCTGGAGAGGGGAGGGGAGAGAGAGTCGCGGTGTGAGAGATAATGGTAGGGAGGGAGGGAGGGAGGTAGCGGAATGGAGTAAGTAGGGGCTACGAGGAGGGAAAGGAGGACAAAAGAGAGATGGGTGGAAGACCGTAAAGACAGAGGAGGAAGAGTAGGGGGAGAAATGAGACATGATAGAGAGACAGGGCAGGGAAGACGAGAATGGAGGAAAGGAGTAAGTCTATGACGGAAGTAAGGTGGGAGGGAAGGGGACCAGAAGGGAAAAGGGGGAAGGAGGAGGGAAGGAAGGAGAAAAAGGATGATAAAAAGAGAACTCAAGTAGCACAGTGAGGAGGGGAAGGTGAAAGAGATTCACGGAGGAGGACAAAGAAGAGAAGGATGCGTGTTGGAGAAGAAAAGAGAGGAAATGGAGGAGTAAGGTAAAGAATGGTGGGAAGAAAACGCGGCAAGTGATGGTGAGTGAGAGATGGGAAGGGAAGTAGTGTAGAGGGTACAAGAAGGGAATGGTACAACAAGGAGGCAGGAAAGGGGTGAAGGAATGTGACAGGAGAAATGGAACGAGAAATGAGGGATGATGCTAGAAAAAGGGGAGGAACGGGAAGGGGTTATGGGGGAGATAAAGAAGAGAATGAAAAAATAAAGTGGAAGAGGTGAATGAAAACGAGGAGAAATGTAAGGAATTTCGGCAAAAAAGGGATGAGGAGGAAACGGAGTCAGGGAATAAATGGATGCATGTACAAAGGAAAGCAAGCAGCAACAGACCTATTCGTCATTTCGTGGCTGCTTGGTATAGGAAATGCAAACTGTTAACTGTATTCTAACAGTTAAAGACAAAGACAAAAACAGGACAGAAGGGAAGTTCTTGGGAAAGGGGAAAAATAAAGGAGGGAGAGAAAACGGGGAAGACCATTCAAAGGAGAAAAAAAGGGAGACAAAATGTGGGAAAGAGAAGTTACGAGAGAGAGAGAGAGAGAGAGAGAGAGAGAGAGAGAGAGAGAGAGGGGGGGGGAACTGAATCAAAGAGTAAGAGAAAAAAATGAATGAACTGGAATAGGGAGCTGGAGATAAACGATATGACTCAGGAAGTAATAGATACATCACTGAGTTGGTCAGGATGTAAAATTAGGAGACAAATAACGTATCAGACTGAGGGAAGGAAAGAAAATGAGAAGAGTATTGGAAAGGCAGTGGCATAAGCGTGTGAAAGTTTAAGTTCTTACCCCTTTGCCCTGCCGTCATTGTAGACTTCCCCCCCCTTCTCTCTCTCTCTCTCTCTCTCTCTCTCTCTCTCTCTCTCTCTCTCTCTCTCTCTCTCTCTCTCTCTCTCGCTGGCTCGCTCGCGCGCGCGCGGTAACCGGCAGAGAGTTTACTCTTCTTCATTTTTTAGCTAGTGCATCTGTCTCTCAAGCAGTCTTTGCATATTACTGGAGAGACACGAGTTATGGAAAGATGTGGGGAGACGAGAGGGAACTGGTGGGAGACAAAGATGGGGTTTAAGATGAGCAAGGGGAGAAGGAAATAAAGGAGCAGGGAATGAAGAAGGCAGAAAAAGAACAATGTTGAAAAGGATGGAAGGAGTGGGACACGAGAACTGGAGGGAAAGATGGGTGGATGAAAATAATATCATAACAAGAGAGCTTAGGGGTGAAGAGGCAGTCGAGGAAGGAGAGAACGTAGGGGGGTCGAGTGAGCTGCAGGGAGAATGTAATGGGAAAAATAGTAACAGAATACACATCTACGGATGAGTAAGGGAGGAGGGAGAAAAGAAAAGAAGGCAGAGAAGGGAAAAAGGGAGGAAAGGGAGAGGGGAGAATCAACGAAGAAATGAAGAACGAGACGCGTAGGCATGCAGTTGGAGGGAAGGAAAACATGATTAAGTGAGAGTTTAAGGTAAGGAAGGGATCAGAGAATGAATGCAAGACAAATGAATAAAAAGGACAGAGGGAGGAGAGCAGGTAAGGTGGAGGAAGAGGAAGGCTGGAAACGATTTTGAAGAAATAAAATGAGATGATGAAGAATACTAAAACAAGTAATATATTGTGAGGAGAATTGTGAGGGGGTACGTGTCTAAAAGTGTTTAAAATCTGAGAGAGAGAGAGAGAGAGAGAGAGAGAGAGAGAGAGAGAGAGAGCGTTAAACCTATGGTCCCGGCATATTGGAGGGCATTGTGCCATCTTCTATGGGGACAAGGAGGGGATAGGGAATAGGAAGGAAGGTAGGGAAAAAAGAGTGGAGGAAAGAGGGAGAGGTGTAAAAGTACCGGTTGAGGTAGAGGTGAGAGAGAAGGTATGCAGAAGAGGGACGGAGGGAGGGAAAGAAAGTGAAGTAAATTAGAAACAGACTAAACAAACTGAAAGAAAAAGTACTCGCAGAAAAGATGATAAGGAGAGGGAAGGGGAGTAGGGAAGAAGTAAATAGTGCACAAGGGAAATGGAGACGGTGATGGGAAGTCAGAAGAGGAGACTGATTGGCAGGGGGAAAGTTGGAGACAGTGGAAGGAGGTTGGGAAGGATGAGGGAAGGAGATGAGGGAACTGGGAATACGAGAGAGAGGGACGGAGTGACGAGAGGAATGGGAAAGAGACGCAACAGCCAAGAAGGAAAGGAACTGGGGAGAGAAGGAAGGGGAAAGTGAGATGAGTAGAAAAAGGAAAGAGAGAGAGATTAAAACATAGTTTTCGGAGAAAAAAGAAAATGGAAGGAGAAAAAGAAAAAATATATAGTAAAACTGAGAGGAAACAACTGGGGAAATATAAGGAAGAGATTGAGAGGTGAAGGGAAGAGAGGGGAAGGTGAATGAAAAAGTACGAGGAGAGAGAAGATGGGAAAGATGAGGGTGAAAAGAAAGTAAGAAAATGGAGCAAGGGGTAGGCAGTGATGCCAGGAAAATATACGTAAGCAAAACAGGGAGGAAGTGGAAGGAGAGAAGAGAGAAAAAAAGAAATGATGAAAAGAGCGGGAAAGGGGTGAAGAAAGGAGAGAAGAAGTGAAAATATTATAGAATGATTGAAGGAGAGAGAGAGAGAGAGGGTGGTGGTGTTTATGATCACGTCTATTCTGGCAGCAGCTCTCCTTTCTTTTCTGGCTTATCCTTCCTAGCCTTGCATTTCATTCTCTCCTTCATTTTAATGATGTCTCTCTCTCTCTCTCTCTCTCTCTCTCTCTCTATTTTTTTCTAATCGTTTAGTTTCAAATCTCAGTAGAACACTTGTGCTGATCTTTATTTATTTGCTTCATTAATTACACCATTTGTCTTCACAGTATGTTTTAGGTTAATGGAAACTGAGTAAGAGAGAGAGAGAGAGAGAGAGAGAGAGAGAGAGAGAGGCGGGAGTGTGAAGAAAACGTTTGCTTTGAATTTTTAACACAGAGACATTCTTCTGATGTACTGCCCTTCCCTTGGGCTCCAGTAACTTACGTTAAATATCTCTTTTAGTGTTAAGGTCGAACTATCTCTTTGGGACCATAAGGTCTGTGTGTCTATGTAACTACTTATGTCTCTATCCATCTTTCTAATTCTGTATCTCAGTGTGTTGGCAGGTTTCCTTATTATCTTCTTACATATTTTTCCCTCCCTATTGTTTCCTCGATCCCTCTCTTCTTGTCTCTCTTTCTCCTTGTCTCCATCAGTACGTACAAAAATGAATCAATTCCTGTGTCCTCCCCTCCCTTTATCTCTACCTTTGTTTCCCCCTGCCATCCTGTCTTTATATTATACCCTTCCTCTCATTTCCTGTTTCTCATTCTCTGCTTTACTGTTTCCATCTTTCCTTCCTCGGATTAATTCCACAGTCCCTTCTCTTCATCTTCGTTTATATAATTTCTTTTCTCCTGTTGGTTTCCTCGTTTTGTCTCTGCTTTCGTTTTTCCACCTATCTCTAATTTTAGATCCTCCTCCTTTCCTTGTTTTCTCACTTGTATTCCCCTTCTCCCTTCCCTCACACGGAGTGTTCTTTCCTCCCTTCCTCAATTAATCTTTTTTATATCTTCCTCCAGTTCTTCCATCCCTTCCCCTCTGCCTCCTTTCGCCTTTTCCTCATTCCTACATTCTCTCTTTCCAGTTTACTTTTATCGGTTGTCTTCCTAGTCTCTCCATGGTTTTTATTTATTTATTTCTTATTTGTTTCCTTAATTACAGCCATATAAACTCCTTCCCTCCTTTCTCTGGTTTGTGCAAATGTGCTTTACAACAGAATACAAAGTAAAATCAGCAATACCATCAAATACTCAGATATTTAATCTTGTGTAATACAGAATTATAGTAGCAATAGGTTAGTATTAAAATTAAAGTATTATTAAGGTATCATTTTCGGATTATAGTAGTAACATTCTTAATACACTGTACAATGATAATCCATGAATCTATGAATCAAATGATGAAATACTTAAGAACAAAAAGCATCATCACACATCACATTTGTCCGTCAAGATGTTAAATCACTGTATATATGTGCGCGTCCACACGTGTGCTGGAACAAGTGCTAGCAACATGTATACAACACAATAACGAACAAGCTGCAAACCTGCTGGGAAGAGCAGCGTCCAGATCGTGTTGGCAACATAATGATAAAGTCTCAGCGCCTTGTATGCAAACACTTATCCCATCACCTCCGCTGCTAACAGGTTTGAAGCTGCACTGTAACATGTTTGCATACATCTGTCCAAATACTGATGCACACTTGTATCCTAACATGTTGCCAGCTGTGTTGTCAACACATGTTTGAGTACACGTGTGAACGCGCCCTAATATATACTTCACTGCAGTGTGAATCAGTGCCATATCACATCATCTGTTCCAGACAAGACTGTTACAAGTATGTTAAGGTAATATTAAGAACTAACGTTTCTAAAGACTTTCCCTTACTTATATGTTTTTCTTAAAACGCAAGAAAGTACTAATACACCATTTATTCACCCCGTACGCACCGATTAACTCTTGAATCAATGAACGGATCATCTTCAAACTTTGCACAGGTGTTGGGTATGTGGAACTTAGGAAGTGGGTCGATTATATTGAAAATCCACCAGGGGTAAGGGTGGGAGAGGGAATGCACAAAGGGGAAGGTGGGAGTCGGGGACCCCAAATTTGGGGCACGGGCCTGGTGTTGTGACTTCGGGTATTATTATTATTTTATTATTATTATTATTTTTTAATATTATTATTAATATTATTATTATTATTATTATTATTATTGTACACACAGACAGTGAGCGATATTTCGGTAAGCCTCCCGCTCCCCTTACCCCCGACACATACCTATAATCAAGCGGTAATGAAATTGTTGGCTATCTCCCAGCATTTCGCCCCCCGCTTTGGTCACGTGACGCGAATAAATTACATTGATTTTGCTGGCCATAATGAGAGAGAGAGAGAGAGAGAGAGAGAGAGAGAGAGAGAGAACATAGGTAAGTACTTGCCGTGTAAAAACAGAAACATACTGTACAAAAATAGAAACACAGCATGACACCGGTTAAAAGACATGGGTAATCTTACTAACATATTTGTGAAAGACATATAGTTAGGTATTATGAACACTTGTTTACTGGAGACATCTGGTGATAGAAACTAGTGAGCTTTGCTCCCTGCAAAGGGGAGCGGAGAGAGAGTCGCGGTGGGAGAGATAATGGGAGGGAGGGAGAGAGGTAGCGAAAAGGAGTAATTAGGGACTACGAGGAGGGAAAGAAGGACAAATGACACATGGGTGAAGACTGTAAAGACACAGGAGGAAGAGGAGGGGGAAAAATGAGACATAATAGACAGGAGGAGAAGGAAGAGAATGAAGGAAAGGAGTAAGTCCATAACGAAAGTAAGGTGGAAGGAAAGTTGACCAGAAGGGAAGAGGGGAAAGAACGAGGGAAGGAAGGAGAAAAGGGATGATAAAAAGAGAAGGACTCAAGGAGCACAGTAAGGAGGGGAAGATGAGAGAGAGAGAGAGAGAGAGAGGGGGGGGAGGGGAAACTGAATCGAAGAGTAAGAGAAAAGAATAATCAATGAAAAGGAATAGGGAGTTGGAGAAAAACCATATGACTCAGGAAGTAATAGAGATACCTCACCTAAGTTGGTCAGGAAGCACAGTTGGAAGAAAAATGATATATCAGGATGAAGGAAGCAAAGAAAGAGAGAAGAGTATTCGAATGGCAGTGACACAGGGGTGTGAACGTTTAAGTTCTTACCCCTTTGCCCTGCCGTAACAAGGTGTCATTGTAGATTCTGCTCTCTCTCTCTCTCTCTCTCTCTCTCTCTCTCTCTCTGTAACCAGCAAAGGGTTTGGTGTCCCTTTTTAGCTAGTGATTCTGTCTCCCAAACGGTCTTTGCACATCACTAGAGAGACACGAGTTATGGAGAGATGTGGGGAGACGAGAGGGACCTAGTGGAAGAGAAAGATGGGGAAGAAGATGAGCAAGGGGAGAAGGAAATAAAGGAGCAGGGAATGAAGAAGGCAAAAAAAGAACAATGTTGAAAAGGATGGAAGGAGTGGGACACGAGAACTGGAGGGAAAGATGGGTGGATGAAAATAATATCATAACAAGAGAGCTTAGGGGTGAAGAGGCAGTCGAGGAAGGAGAGAACGTAGGGGGATCGAGTGAGCTGCAGGGAGAATGTAATGGGAAAAATAGTAACTGAATACACATCTACGGATGAGTAAGGGAGGAGGGAGAAAAGAAAAGAAGGCAGAGAAGGGAGGAAAGGGAGAGGGGAGTATCAGAGAAGAAATGAAGAACGAGACGTGTAGGCATGCAGTTGGAGGAAAGGAAAACATGATTAAGTGATGTAAAGGTAGAGAGTTTAAGGTAAGAAAGGGATCAGAGAGGGAAAGCAAGACAAATGGATAAAAAGGACTGAGGGAGGAGAGCAGGTAAGGTGGAGGAAGAGGAAGGCTGGAAACGTATTTGAAGAAATATAATGAGATGCAGAAGAGTACTAAAAGAGATAATAAATTGTGGAGAGTTGTGAGAAAGTAATGTATGTGTCTAAAATTGCTGAAAATCTGAGGAGAGAGAGAGAGAGTAAAATTTATGGTCCTAGTATATGGGAGGAGATTGTGCCGACTACTACTGGGACAAGGAGGGGATAAGAAATAGGAAAGAGAGATGGGAAAAAAGAGTGGAGGAAAGAGGGAGAGGTGTAGAAGTACCAGTTGAAGGAGGGGAAAGAGAAAAGGTAGGCAAGAAGAAGGACGGAGGGAGAGAAGGAAAGGGAAGTAAATTAGAAACAAAAAATAAGAGGAAGGGAAAAGTACTCGCAGGAGAGATGATAAGGAGAGGGAGAGGGATTAGGTGAAAATGAAAGACAGCACAAGGGAAATGGAGACGGTGATGGGGAGTCAGGAGAGGAGAGAGACTGGTAGGGAAAAGATAGAGACAATGGAAGGAGGTAGGGAAGGAGGAGGGAAGGAGATGAGGAAAGTGGGATTACGAGAAAAAGAGAGAGGAAAGAAGAGACAAGAGGAATGGGAGACAGGTGCAAGAACCGAGAAGGAAAGGAACTGGGGGGAGATGGAAGGGAAAAGTGTGATGAGAAAAGAAAAGAGGGAGCGAGTGAAATATAGTTTTGGGAGAAAAAAAGGAAAACGGAAGGAGGAAAGGCAAGAAAAAAAGTAATAATAGTAAATGAATGAGGAAAGAACTGGGGAAATGAAAAGATTGAGAGGTGAAGGAAAAAGAGAGGAAGGGGAATGAAAAAGGACGATGAGAGAGACGAAGCGAAAGATGAGGGTGAAAAGAAAGATAAGAAAATGGAAGAAATAGTGGTGGACGGTGATGCTAGGAAAGTATAGGTAAGGAAAATTATGAGGAACAGGAGGGAGAGGAGAGAGAAAAAGGGGAATGATGAAAAAACCGCGAAAGAGGTGAAGAAAGGAGAAAAGCGAAAAAAATGGCAGAATGATTGAGAGATAGAGATAGATAGATAGATAGATAGATAGATAGAGAGAGAGAGAGAGAAAGAGAGAGAGTGGGGGAGTTAAGGGCGGTGTTTATGGTCACGTCTATTGTGGCAGCAGCTCTCTTTTATTTTGTGGCTTATCCTTCCTAGCTTTGCATTTCCTCCGCTGCTTCATTTTTCACGGTCTCTCTCTCTCTCTCTCTCTCTCTCTCTCTCTCTCTCTCTCTCTCTCTCTCTCTCTCTCTCTCTCTCTCTCTCTCTCTCTCTCTCGTTCTCTCTCTATAACTATTGGCATTTACTTTCTTACCATTTTCTTTGTGGTGTATTTTCCTCTTTCCTCCCTCCCTCTCTTCCTCTTCTCCGGTCCCTCCTTCCACCTCTCCCCATCATTCCATTCAAAAGTTAATCATTTCCTGCCTTCTTCCTTCCTTTTATCTCACCTTCGTTTCCGTCCCATCATCCTATCAGAATATATTTCCCTACTGGTTTCTTCTGTCTCATTCTCTCCTTTCCTTTTTCTATCCTTCCCTCCTTATATCCGTTCTTACATCCTTTACGTTAATCCTCTCTTTATCTTTTTCTCTGCCTCTTTATTTTCCTCCTTCCCCCTCTACTTTCTTTTCCCATCGGTCTCTAATATTATCCCATCGTCCTTTCCTTCCTTTCCTCCTCTATTTCTTTTATCCATGCCACTCACAGTTCTCTTCCCAATCGATCACTTTATATCTTCATGAATCTGGAAAAAGCATACGACAAAGTAGACTGAGATGGATTATGGAAGGTTTTGCACATTTACGCTGTAGATCGTACGCAGCTAGGTGCCGTCAAGAATTTTTGTGATGTTTGTGAAGCATGTGTAAGGGTAAATGATCATCTAAGTGATGGGTTCACGATCGGTGTGGGTGTGCAACAAGGCTGTGTGATGTACGCATGGTTGTTCTATAAATAAATAAATAAATAAATAAATAAATATGTATATATATATATAAATATATATATATATATATATATATATATATAGATAGATAGATAGATAGATAGATAGATATAGATATATATATACATATATATATATATATATATATATATATATATATATATGGATGGGGTGATAAGGTAAAAACACGAGTGTTGGAGAGAGGGATGGCGTTGGAAGTGAATGGTGATTTTTTTTTTTTTTTTTTTTTTATGTGTCCGACTCTGGGCAAAGGCTTCAGAGCCTATATCTCGGGGGCAGAAGCCTATCCCAAGGCCAAGTAGTCCTCCTACACCTCCACATGTCACCACTTCGGTGCTAACACCCACCGTCCATATTGAATACATGCTGGGCTGTCTCATACGGGACTGGTGTATTGGTATTAGCGGGGGTACTTTTATGACATGTCGGCGGGTCATCTGGTAGATCATGAAAGTCTGCTTCTATGAAATTAAAATCCTTAAACTGTTCCCTGCTCCAGCCGAGATTCGAATCTGGGTCCATCAGGACTGCAGGCCGCCTCTCTACCGATTCAGATTGATGGAATACCTCAAATTTGTAGTATGCTGATGATGCAGTACTTCTTGCAAATCCAGGACAAGAACTTGGAAGACTAGTGCAGAGTTTTGCTGATGTCTGTGAGCTTCATGCCTTGAGAGTAAATGTAGAAAAGAGTAAAATGATGGTTATTGAGAGAGATGGTGAGTTCCAGTGTGATGCTACAGTGAATAGAGGGAGACTGGAATGGTGAGAAACTTCAAATACCTGGGTAGAGTGGTAGATAGGAGAGGAAAATATGCAAAAGAAGTGGAAAGTAGAGTGATACAAGGAAGAAAAGTAGCTGGTGCAATGAAGGTCTTGATAAGAAACAGAGGCTTGAGTGCTGCAGCCGCTCGAGGCTTACATGAAGGAGTGTTAGTGCCAGCTTCAAAATATGGATGTGTGACTATGGTGTGGTATGATAATGAAAAGTACAGATTGAGAGCAGTGGAGATGGTACTGCTGAGGAATGTATGTGGAGTGCAGAGAGTGGATAGGATACGAAATAATGTGATTCGTGAAAGATGTGAGGTAAGTCTGTGGACACCAGAATTGGGGAAGTGAACTGAGATGGTATGGTGATGTGGAGAGAATGGATAACAATAGAGTGGTGAAAAGGAATATCCGAGCGAATCTGAAGGAGGGAGGAGGCGAGGTAGGCCAAGGAGAAGATGGAGAGATATGGTGGATAAGTGTGTGAGAAAGAAAGCTTTTGGAGGTCGGTGAGGCTAGAGGATTGACAAGAGATCGAGCTGGTTGGATGAATATTGTGAGAAGAAGTGCATGATCAGGGATTTACATGGTGAATGTTCCTGGCATATCAGGTAGAGCCAGGATTCCGGGGGATTGAATGGTGAGTGAATGGAAGCTTGGCCATTGGGTTGGGCAAACATGGGCTGTCTGGACGTTGCTTCTCCACACCCTGCCCTAGGGTGGGAAAGGAGGTCCGGATGATAATGATATATATATATATATATATATCATCATCATCATCATCAGCCGTTGAGGTCCACTGCAGGACCGGCCTATCCCTACCGAAGCATGGACGATACAGCCAATGTATCTCTACCAAGTGGCTTAGGCTGTCTAGTAGAGACTGTATGTAGGGTGAGAAGTGCCTGTAAGTGTAATTTTAGTGTTGGAGTGGCTTTGGATGTGTGTGTAGTCTGTGAACCAAGTGTAATCGGCCCGCCTTAAGTCGACTGGGTGCAAGCATACTAGTATGCGACACTGGTTCAACCACAGCATCCCTTGTGTCCGCCAAAGTGGTCAGTTGCTTGGTGAATGCTTCCCAAAGTTTTTACAACTCTGGCGGGGAGGCGAACCCCCGCCCACCAGCGTGCGAGATGCACACTCTACCACTGTACCACAGAGGCTCTCTCTCTCTCTCTCTCTCTCTCTCTCTCTCTCTCTCTCTCTCTCTCTTTCTCTCTTTATATATATATATATATATATATATATCATCATCAGCCATAACTAGTCCACTGCTGAACAAAGGCCTCCCCCAGCCTTTTCCATATGGAGAATTCCTTGAATGAGCTAATCTTTGCCACGTTTTCCCTGCAAATTTCTCTATCTCATCTCTCCATCTCCTGTCTGGCCTTTTTCTGCTATGCTTACAATCTCTTTGTGTCCAGTCAGTCGGCCTCTTACTCCATCGGTTATCCCTTATTCTTGCTATATGGCCTGTGCACCTCCATTTCTGTTCTTTTATCTAATATACTATAGCAGTAGCCGTGTGTATGTGTGTGTGTGTGTGTGTGTGTGTGTGTGTGTGTGTGTGTGTGTGTGTGTGTGTGTGTGTGTATTTTGGGCAGCCGAAACTTCACTTTCAAATCGCACCAAAACTGGCACAAAAATCGCAAAAAATTCGCTGATTTGAAAAATAAATTGGTTGCATTATGACTGACAAACTTTTATCATATTAAATGAGCGATCACATTTTGATCCAAAAACGACGCTTTCGGCGCCCGGCATAGGATCTCCGTAGAATTTTTTGCCCACAGCTATAACTAAAATATAATATAGCAGCATGAGAGCCCTCTGCAGGAGCAAGTGTGAGCAGCCCAAAGGGCCCACGAGCACTTGTAACTTCTATTATATCTTTGACTTTAGTCTGTTCTCTCACCCAAGTTGATCTTTTCCTGTCATTTAAAGATATTCCCAACATTGACCTTTCCATTGCTTTCTGAGAACGGATTAACCCGAGACGTCCCGTCGACGTGTGGGTACATTGCAATATTTTGCATTTGCCAGTCCCGTCGACGTACTGCTATGTTTTGCAATTGCAAGGTCCCTAATTTGCACAATTTTCAATTTTCGCGTGTGATTTTTCGTACGTATACATGGGACACCTTCCTCTATTCCTCTACAAGATGCCAAGCAGGGACAATGCCTTACACCGCATAACCTCCCCCCTCCCGCACGCCATTGTCTCGGCAATTCACCTGTTACCAGTGACCTGGCCAATAACGACATTCAGGGCTAGAGTGATTCCCCAATTGATGACAATGTGGAGGACAAAGTTTACATAGCATTAGAGAAAGAAACAGTCAGAAATGATGATCAGGTAATGTGGCAAAAGAAGGTCAGGAATGGTGATGAGTTAGTGAGTGAAACAATGTTTATAATGCCTATATTACTCTGATAAATTACCAATATGCTGGGAATCGAACCAGGGACTCTCAGGTGAGAGTCAGGCAGCATACCACTACACCACGACCAGGTAAAAGTTAACTCACGTTGTCACAATCTTGTAACCAACGTCCCTCCGCCCCCACTGTGGGCATCAAGAGGATCAGTTAACCCCTTGGCACTCGGGCAAGTAGATGCTTTTAATCTATCCCAAGCACTTACGGCTCGATTCCCAGCATATTGGTAATTTATCATATGATTTTTCCTGTGTACAGTACAGGTTTCTCCCTTCGCCTATATTACTGTTTGAAAACCAATATATTCTCATACTACATATAAATTCGTACCAAATAAAAAAATAAATACCGTTTAGGAGTGGTGTGGAATAGTTATCCTCCCATAGAACTCTTTTTCTTTGCAGCCAGCCTGATAGAAAACCCTGTAAGGTAAGGAGGTACTCCTACCTGTATCGAGTATTTTAAACCTCATGTGAGCGATTTCTCTATGAATTTTCGATGTTTCTCACCAAAAGCGGAGGTTTTAGGCAAACAAAAAATTTTCCAAAAATTGTCGGGACCAGGGGGTGTCGGAGGTGCGAAAGTGGTTGGGACGTGACGGGTTAATTTATTTTCCATTGATTTTGTCAGTTTCCAGGTCTCACAACCTTGCATCATAGCTGGAATTATACATTCGTTATACACTTTTCGTTTCATACAAACTGGCAAGCTACTTTTCATAATGTCTCTATATTTACCGAAAGCTTTCCATCCAATGGTAATGCATCTTTTTATTTTGCTATCATGATCTTTCGTTAATTTTAGTATTTGTCCAAAGTAGTTGTACTCCTCAACTTCTTCAAGAATTTCATCGCTTTTTCTGATGACGCTCTTTCGTATTTGTGGATTAAACATTGCATTAGTTTTACTCCGGTTCATCTTCAGTCCTACTTTCAGACTTTCTCTGTTCAGGTCATTTAACATTTCTTGCAAAGCCTCCTCTGTTTCTGAGATTAGGACAATGTCATCTGTAAATCTTAAATGGTTTAGCTTTTCTCCATCTATGTTCACTCCTTTGTTTTCCCAGTCTAGCTCTCTGAAAATACTTTCTAGGCTTGCTGTAAATAACTTTGGTGAAATTGTATCTCCCTGACGCACGCCCTTCTCAATCTTAATTTTTTCCGAGTCCTTATGCAATTTAACTGTAGCAGTTCCATCTTTATATATGTTTTCGAGCAGTTTTACAATGTTCTCATTCACTCCTTGTTCTCACAGTGAATTTATAATTGCTATGTGCTCCACTGAATCAAAAGCATTTTCATAATCAACAAAACCTAAGCAGAGTGGTTTATTAAATTCTGTAGTTTTCTCAATTAGCTGATTCATTGTATGTAGATAATCAGTGGTCGAATACCCGCTTCGGAATCCTGCCTGTTCACGAGGTTGGTTTTCCTCTAAGATTGTTGTTATTCTGGTCGTAAGGACTTTAATGAAGAGTTTGTAAATGACTGATAATAAGCTAATGGGTCGATAGTTACCTAGATCTTTTGAGTCACATTTTTTGTAGAGTAAAATAACAATTGCATTTCACCATGTTTTGGGAATTTTCTTCTGTTTTATACAGTGGGTAAATAAGTGAGCAAGCCTATTTTGTACTTCTGCTCCTGCATCCAAGAGTAAATCTGTTACTATTCCATCTTCTCCCACAGCCTTCCCTCTTTTCATATTTTTAAGACAAGTATTTACTTCGTCTGGTGTTACCTCAGGTATTTCACTTGTGTCAACTGTATATATATATATATATATATATATATATATATATATATATATATAAGCCTCTGTGGTACAGTGGTAGAGTGTGCGTTTCGTACACGGGTGAGCCAGGGTTCGCGCCCCCAGGGTAATAAACTTTGGGAGTGTTCACCCGGCCACGTACTACATTAGCGGACACCAGGGGTGCTGTTGTTGAACCAGTGTCGCTTACTATAAAGTATGCTTGCACCCAGTCGGCTTGCGCAGGCCGATAACACTTGGTTCACAGACTACACACACATCCAATGCAACTCCAACATTACAATTACACTTACAAGCACTTCTTACCCTACATACAATCTCTACCAGACAGCCTAAGCCACTTGGTAGAGATACATTGGCTGCATCGTCCCGACTTCGGTCGGGATAGGCCGGTCGTGCAGTGGATATTCAAACGGCTGATGATGATGATTATATATATATATATA
Organism: Coenobita brevimanus; assembly: GCF_032717465.1. Lineage (NCBI taxonomy): Eukaryota > Metazoa > Arthropoda > Malacostraca > Decapoda > Coenobitidae > Coenobita > Coenobita brevimanus. The sequence continues at coordinate 5,681,927 of NC_136957.1, read as the reverse complement.
TATATATATATATATATATATATATATATATATATATATATATATATATATATATATATATATATTACTGTATATATAATTATTGTTGCTGTGCTCATAAACTACTCTTCCGTGAATGGTTCTCTCTCATTCCTAGTGTACATTCTTTCATCCTTTCTCAGCCTCCTTCATCTCTTTCCTCCTTAGTTTTTTCTTCCATGTCCCCCATGCTATCTACCTCACCCTGACCCTCTCTTAGCTCCCTCTATTGGACTCTTGTCCTCTCTTTTTTCCAAACTCTTTCTCTTTTGCATCATATTTCTCCCTTCCTGTTTTACTGTCTTTTCTTCCTACCCTCCTTAATCCAACATTACTCTCCACACCGTCCTTTCCCTCTCCACGCAGACACCAAGGAGTGTTGATTGTCTATTTGCCTGTATTGCCAGACGCCTCAACCCAGTATGGGGTGGCCACAAACAAATCGCCTCCACTTCTCCCCCTTGCCCAATGCAACTTCACTGCCTTGCTGCCAACTCGCACACCCCACTTCCATATGCCTCTCCACTCCATCACTCCATCTCATCCTTGGTCTCCCCCTCCCTCTCTCCCCTCCACCTCACTCACATATACTCTTCTCGTTATTCTTTCGTTATCCATCCTCTCCACATGGCTTTGGATAATTTCTTTAATGGATGGATTCTGTCAGGAACCAAAACCACTATTTTTGATAGACGGTTGGGTAGACTTTGTGGAGAGCAGATGAAGGTGCGACAGGAGAAGGATGAGACGGTCAGGGCGAGGCAGGGTGAGTGAGGCAGTGTGAGAATGAGACAGGATGAGGATGAGCACGATGAGAGAGAGACACGGTGAAGGTGAGGAGCGATGATGGTGAGGTACGGAGAGGGTAAGACCGGGAAAGAGTGAAACATGGAGACGATGATGAGCGATGGGACAGGATAAGAGAAAGAAGAGGGGTAAGACTGAAGTACAGGATAAGAGAAAGAAGAGGGGTAAGACTGAAGTACATTGACTGTGAGGCAGAGTAAGGGTGAAGCATGGTGGAGGTGAGGAAACGTGAGGGTGACACTGGATGAGAGTGAGAGTACTCTAGGGCAAGACAGGGGTGCGGCAGTGATGGTAGGCAGGATTAAAGTTAAAGTGAAGCAAAGTGAATCAAGTAGTCTGAGAATCAGTGTAATAAATGTGAGGTAGGCTTAAGGAGAGACAAGGTTAAGATGAGAAGGGGGTGAGTGAGGTAGGGTGAAGAAGAGCATGATGAGAATGGGCGAGGGTGAGAGTGTAAGACTGAGACAGCGAGTTTCAGATAGGAAGAGGGTAAAGCTGGAGGAGGTGAAGGCAGGATGAAAACGAGGCAGCGTGAGGTTGAAGGAGGATGAGGATGAATCATGGTGCGCGTGACACAGTGTGGGAATGAGCAAGAGAGTGTAGACGGTATGAATAAGTAATGCGCGCCGGAGGGATGGGTGAGAAAGTAAAAGAAATGGAATCCGAGAGAGAGAGAGAGAGAGAGAGAGAGAGAGAGAGCGCAAACACAGATAATAGGCTTAATACAGTTTGCGTGTTTGCAAAGTGGGGATTCTTGTGTGTGTGTGTGTGTGTGTGTGTGTGTGTGTGTGTGTGTGTGTGTGTGTGTGTGTGTGTGCTACCTTCTTTGGCATCATGTGGTGTGGCTTCACTAACGTCGCTAAACTGTACGTGAGTGAAGCGAAATGTACGGGAGTGAAGCATCTCGGATCAGAAGATTATTAGTGAGTAGCAGATGGACTGAAGCCTCTTCATAGATGATACAGCATCTAAAGAGCAGGAAAGACACAGAACAATAAACAGTGCTTAGTGGAAGTTGTCTCACAGGTACTCACACTTTCCACGTGCAGTATTTACAGGAATAATTGTTTAACACATATCCTCGTTCAAAATAGGCTAATAATGGATCATCATTTGGGGGTTAGTTGTTTGAGCTGCTCCTAAAAGCTAGTTAGATTCCTGGAGATGTGAGCTGGTTTTGTTGAACAGTGGAAGGATAAATCTCTTACCTGCATCTCTCTCTCTCTCTCTCTCTCTCTCTCTCTCTCTCTCTCTCCTCTTGTATCTGGCTCCACCTCATCATGTCTGTAATATTAGGATAAGAGTTTGGATGATAAGGGAAACATGTTGGATTGGACGTGTGTGGAGATCTTTTAGTTGGAAACCTGTCATAATGGTCCCTGGAATTTGGCGACAGCGACGAAAAAAATAAAGACTGAACTACTTTTTTTTTAAATCTCATCAGATTTTAATCAGAAGTAAGTTGGTAATCACTTGGTATTGTGGTAGCATCAGAAACGGAAGGCTGGAGGTAAGAGGAGGACAGAGAGAGAAAATTGAGAGAAGGGAAAGGACAGACGGATGAAGAAAACTGACAATGATTTACAGATTGAATGAAAAAAAAAATTGCGCCAGGCAACAAAGGTCATGTGCCACGAAGGTTGAGAAAAGTACGTTATAATAGTATGGGGAAAAGAACTGATACCACTGGAAGGTAGTTTTCATGACTTAAAACAAAAAGAAAAAAGAAAAAAGGACGACAGGCCATGACTAAGCTAACAGCCAAGGGAGGGGGGGAGTCTCGGTGCTTTGTCTCTGTCTAGCGGAAGTATTTTGGGTGTTTACGGTTACATTTAGCATTTAAGGGAAATAAGTCCGGGTCCACTGCAAGGCAATTTTCATGACAGTTTCAAAATAGTATGTTGTGTGTTACGACTGCGCCAGCACCTGAGTCAAAATTTTGGTGTTCCTCAAGCCGGGAAATTATAGGAGCCATATGATTGACAAATACGATGTTTTCTCTCTCTTCGCGCAGTTGAGCAATAAGAAATGAAAGAAAGAGACATACACAGAAAGAGAAAACATATCATGACGCACCGACAATTTTTATAGAAAAATGCGGGAAAAGACTAAAACAGTATGTGGAAATAATATGGGGAGTGCGAGGAAAGAAATTATGAATAAGAACTAGGCACAAAAAGAGAGAGAGGAAAAAAAAAGAATGACAAATAAAGTCACTAAAAATAAGGCAAATCATGAAACTCTCAGGAATGTGTGAGAGATGTGAGGTACACTTCTGACAAAGATCTAAGGCAAATAATGAGGGGAGTGTGAGAGGAAAGAGGAAGGAACGTCTGGGAGTTTTCCTGACTGGTGGGGAAATTTATCCAGTTAGCTGATTCTCTGGACTGTGACTGGAATTTTCTTCTTCTTCTTCTTCTGCTGCTGCTGCTGCTGCTGCTGCTGTGTGTGTGTGTGTGTGTGTGTGTGTGTGTGTGTGTGTGTGTGTGTGTGTGTGTGATGGTATAACATTCTCCTTTGCAGGTGTTAGTGTCCAGTATGTTAATTTGTGTATCAATAGGTGATTATTTTGAGTGCATAAATCAGTGTGTTTGTAGCGTTTGTTCTTCATCATACTGCACTTGTCTTTTATTATACCAACAATTTTGATTCCCTACCCTTCCAAGAACTTATAGACATAAAGCACACATGTGTCAGTGGCCATATAGTGTAACCAGTTAAATATTACAAATGTGCATAATTTCTCTGCATTTTCAACTTCCACCAGAATGTAGTAATGTACTGTTTATTATTGCAGCATTTAACGATAAAATAATTACTCCTCTCTCTCTCTCTCTCTCTCTCGCACGTGTTCGACGGACCTAAACGGAAAGAGCATCTTGTAACCAATCACATACAATACTGTTAAGGGAGAGGGAGGCAAGGGGGAGAGTACAACGAAGAAAGAAAAGAGCACTGAAGACAGGGAGAGAAACAGCAGGATAAAGAAAAATTAACAGGGAGGATAAAAAGAAAGGAAGACTACTGGGAACGAAGGTGGGAGCTATGTATGGGAAGAAATCTGATTTGCTGTTTAATGGAGTCTGAAGACCAGAAAAAGTGAAGAAAGAACTGTTAGTGAAATACGACGGAAGGACATCTATTCTATCTATTGCCAGACGCCTCAATCCCGTTTGGGGTGGCCACAAACAAATCGCCTCCAAGTCGCCCTGTCCCCCGTCATTTCACTGACCTGCTCCCAACTCACACCCCCCTCTCTCATATACCTCTCCACCCCATCCCTCCATCTCACCCTCGGCCTCCCCCTCCCTCTTCCCCCCTCCACCTCACTCACATACACTTTCTTCTTCAGTCTTTCACCCTCCATCCTCTCCACATGGCCAAACCACCTCAGTGTGTTCCTCATAACGCTTCCTATCACATCCACATCCACACCACAACGCTCCTTTATATCCTCATTCGTCAGCCTGTCTCTCCATGTCACTCCACAGGCTCCTCTTAAATAACCCATTTCCACTGCTCTCAATCTCGACTTGTGTCCTTCCAACAACGTCCAAGCTTCACTTCCGTACGTTAGAGTTGGTATCACAATACTGTCATGTAGTAACTTTTTCACTTCCATGCTCACTTCCCTGTTTCTTATCACTGCTTTCAAAGAACCAGCAACCTTTCTTCCCTGCTGTACCCTTTCAAGCACTTCACCCTCCAAACCTCCATCCTTACTCATCACACTACCCAAGTAATTAAACGTACTCACATTTTCCAATTCCTCACCATCCAACCTCGCTGTACATTCTCTGACCTCACCTCTCTCAAAGACCATCACTTTACTCTTCCCTACTGTACATTCACCATTAGATTCCGTTTTTTACACACTCTCCCAAACTCATCCACCAAGCCTTGCAGCTCCCCTTCGTCTTCACTCAACAACACAATATCATCTGCAAACAACAGTACAGGGAGTTTCCAAACACTATCCTCTCTCACCAGGGCCACTTCAACATCCAATACCCTACCTTGTACCTCTTTTATTACCCCATCCATGTACAGATTGAACAACCATGGAGACATGACACATCCCTGTTTCAACCCAACTTTCAAAGAGAAAAATTCACTTAGAGAGAGAGAGAGAGAGAGAGAGAGAGAGAGAGAGAGAGAGAGAGAGAGAGAGAGAGATGAGGGAAGGAAAAGGGGAGTGAGAAATGCAGCAATGTAAGATAAAGTAGTTGAAGTAAACTGGAGAAAAATATAGAGAACACACACACACACACACACACACACACACACACACACACACACACACACACACACACACACACACACACACACACACACACACACACACACACACACACACACACACACACACACACACACACACACACACACACACACACACACACACACACACACACACACACACACACACACACACACACAGCAACAAAGACAGAAAGACAGACAGGCAGACAGAGTGGGATGGAGGGAAAGGGGGAGAGGAATAAAGTACTGTAAGGGAAAGGAGTGACTGAAGGAAACATGTTATAAACATGGGGAACACACACACACACACACACACACACACACACACACACACACACACACACACACACACACACACACACAAATACACACAGATAGAGAGAGGGAGAGGGTGGGGGAGAGCCACTGTAAGCTTCAGCTAATGCCCCAGAACTGTTATCGTCTGATAAAGCCGTCCCACACACTGGATTTAACGAGTGAATGCAGGGCATTGGGCTGCTGGAAGTGGGGATGAAGTAAAGATGAGGGGCTGGAGATAGTTGGTGGAGGGCATGAAGCCAGAAAGGAGGAAACAGAGGATGAGTGGCTGGAGACTTGGGGTAAACGAACGAGCAGAGAAACAGACGAAAGACCAGGGGAAGTTGCTGACTTTGCAAGAATGAAGGAGAGGTCTAAGCAGGGGCTGAGGACCTAGGACCAGGGGCGGACACAGCACTGTGAGGCAGGGAACAGTTGGTTATAAGTTGGAGTGGTTAGGGGTCAGAGGGATGGGAACAGATAAGAGGTGGGGGATGTTTTGGTGATGCAGATGTTATTGTTACTGTTAATATTGTTCTATCCTGCTACCTCACGAAAAAACTTCCAGAGATCTTTTGCTGCGATTATGCCAAACCATTGCTTGCGTTGTGAGAATGAGATGTATGACGTACCGTTAGCGCGCTGTGGTTTGAGAAGCACCGTTATAGTGAGGGAAGAGTAAATTTTTTGTAAGTTGTATTTGTGGTTGTAAAGGAGGTGCAAGGTAGGGCAGTTGATGTGGGGGTGGCTCTAATGAATGAGGGTGAGATTTGGAAGATTCCGGTGTTGCTGTTTGCTGATGATACATTACTGTTGAGTGAAGATGAATGGGAATTGCAAGGTTTGGTGAATGAATTTGGGACAGTGTGTAGGAGGAGGAAGCTGCAAGTTAATGTAAACAAAAGTAAAGTTATGGTGTTTGAGAGGAATGAAGTCACAGAATGTAGAGTGAGGTTGGATGGTGAGGATATGGAGAATGTGAGTGCATTCAAGTACTTGGGTAGTGTGATGAGTAAGGATGGAACTTTGGGGGATGAAGTGCATTAAAGGGTACAGCAGGGAAGGAAGGTTGTTGGTTCACTGAAAGCAGTGATGAGAAATAGGGAGGTGAGTATGGAAGTTAAGAAGTCACTGCATGATGGTATGTGTGATCCCTACCCTGACGTATGGAAGCGAGGCGTGGACCTTGCAAGAGGGGAACAAGTCAAGAGAGAGAGCAGTGGAAATGAGTTACTTGAGAGGAGCATGTGGAGTGACATGGAGGGACAGGTTGACGAATGAAGAAGTGAAGGAACGTTGTGGGGTGGATGTGGATGTGGTTGAGAAGATTAGGAGAAATACACTGAGGTGGTTTGGGCATGTAGAGAGAATGGAGAATGAACGACTGACTAAGAGGGTGTATGTAGGTGAAGTGGAGGGAGGGAGAGGGAGGGGTAGACCGAGGATGAGGTGGAGGGATGGAGTTGAGAGGTATATGAGGGAGGGGGGAGTGAGTTGGGGGGAGGGTAGTCAAATGGTGGGTGACAGAGCGACTTGGAGGCGTTTTGTCTGCGGCCACCCTTTGCGGGATTAGGGCGTCGGGCTATAGATAGATAGATAGATTTGTGGTTGTTCATTTATACTGAATTATTGAGACGAGTTGGAGTCCCCTCTATTGGTGCTGGAAATTTTTTGCGGAGCGTATTTTGGGGGAGGAGACTATTGACCGGTTTAAATTTTTGGTTGGCTGAGGTGGCCATGTATTTGTTGCTTTAGATAATGTGTTGAGTAGTCGGAAAAGGATTTCTTCAAGGAACTATGTGTGTGTGTGTGTGTGTGTGTGTGTGTGTGTGTGTGTGTTTGCGAGATACTTTCATCTGTAATCTTGTTGGTAGAGAGACTTGATACCATCTGTTCCTCTTCGATTTTTTTTTTTCTTTCACATTACACAGTGTTTTTCGTCTTGAAAATCGGCGGTATTTCTACCGATCATATTCAGGGTGGTATCAAAGTGAAGTATTTAAATTAGTTGGCTGAGGAAAGTGTATTACGATGTGACCTATCCAACAAGAATACCGTTCATAGTTACAAAGATGGAACAGGTGTTTGTTGTAGGTGTGAACTGTGTCTCTCATTTCCGTTGGACCATTTTGTTTCTTGGAAGAGTTAATACGAGCATGTAGTTTGAGTATTAGCTCAGTCTGTTATTATTTTTATGGGTTTACTCGTATTATATGCAATCTCCCCTATACCACCAGTGCCTATCCATCTCCACATTATTAGAACACAAACCATAGCTTTACAGTACCAACTATAACTGCAGTTACAACAGCCTCCAACATTTACATCCCAAGTATTATCATCATTTCATGTAAAACAACCGTTCAGAGCCAACTACCCCAACTGTAAAAATCATAGCCACAACTACAACGACAACCATGACCACAAAACCCACAACTACGAGCACCACAACCATAATTAACCCACAGTCGTAACTTCAACTCTGATCACGAAAATAACCCCATACAACCTCCTCAACCATAACAACACCAACCGCAACGACAAAAAGCACCACAACAACCACAGCCACAGCAACCACAGCTACCACCAACACCACAGGTCACACACAACAACCAACTCAATTATCAACTTTTGACAAAAAACAAGAAACACCCCCCCCCACCCCCATCCCACACACACACATATTAGAATTTTGCCTGTGAGCCCACTAATTACGTGAGCACACGTACACACAATGAAATAAATGCATCCTCACACACACACACACAAACACACACAGACACAGACACACACACACACACACACACACACACACACACACACACACACACACACACACACACAACAAGGCCACACCTTCTCTCTCCCTTCCTCTATCAACACCCAACATCCTTCCATTCACACTTCCAAACTTAAATTCACCTTTCCCTTTCATCTTTGTTTCACTGAGGCAACACATCCAACTTACTTCTCACATTCTCCCAATCTCCTCCCTTTTGACCTCAATCGTACAGTACTACATCCACGCACATTAATTGACCCAATCTTCAGGGTACGGGAATAGCTCAATCCCCCATCCCTAGATGCAGGAACGTAAAAATTAAAAACAGAGGCAGAAAAAGAACTAGAAAGAGATACAAGGGAAGACTCAATCGAAGGAGGGAAAGGTGAAAAGTTAAATAAAAAAGAAATATAGAGAGTTAAGAAATAAGAGAAGAAAACGAGAAGAAACAAGGACACTGGGAGGAAGAGGAAAAAAGCATACAGAGAAGCACAGAGACAAAGGAGAGGAAGCAGGTGCCAAGAGAGTGGAGGAGCAAGAAGAGAGGACGCAGCTGTGAAGCTGAGTTGCTAAGAAAAAAAATGAGAGAGAGAGAGAGAGAGAGAGAGAGAGAGAGAGAGAGAGAGAGAGAGAGAGAGAGAGAGAGAGAGAGAGAGAGAGAGAGAAGATGAAAAGCATAGGAAAAGATCAAAAGGACAGCAGAGAAAGAGGGAATAAGAAAAACATGAGGAGATAAAGAAAATGGAGAAAAGGAAAGTGGAACGATGTGAAACTAATAACGAAGTAGAGAGAGAGAGAGAGAGAGAGAGAGAGAGACAGACAGACAGACAGAGACAGACAGACAGACAGATAGGCAGACAGACAGAGGGAGGAAGGCAGGCAGGCAGACAGGGAAGGAGAAAGTAGGAAGAGACAGAGAAAGAGAGACAACAAGAGGACATCATTTACATAAGGGAATAAATTGCTTTCCACAAAACCCACACTTCAGGCTAAAAACAACATTCGTCCTTTTTGTTACCATCAGTCATTCAGTCCTCTGTCACCGTTTTCCTCGAGCTTTCACCATCCCTCTTTCCAAATTTTCCTGTATTTTTCTTTGAAGTTTTGCCTCTGCCCAACATTTTTCCTGTGGCTTCTTGACTCTACACCCAATATCTGCTTCCCACCAAAGCAAAAACCACATGGCTTTTTCGATGTTACATTTTCCTTCTCTTTATTTATTGTGGCCCGTTCAATAAAACTACGCTTACAATTTCCCCAGTGGAAAGAGAGCACTGTTATATATCTGTGTCTATGTAAAATATTTATGTGTTTGGATCGTAGACCCGCCCGCGACGAATTATATTTAATATTTTGTGCTTATTTTTTATTCCTTTCCATTAGTATGGACATAAATTCAAAGGTATTCTGTCTTATATGGAATACTGAAACGTTTCATCCTTTATGAGTCGTAATCACCAGACTACATTAACAAAGGGGAAATCTCTCATGCTGCCAGGATGTTAGAAAGTTTCTATATTTTTTTTTTCTATGAGATGTCTCCCTTTAGTTAAAGAAAACAACCAGGTATTAAGCCATGAAAGAGCAGCCTCTTGCTGCCAAAGCTTTAAGTCTGCCTTTACACTGATAAATACTTAATATTATAGTATCCTATAATTATTGTTGGTAAAGGTATTGTCTTTTTTTTTTTTTTTTTAAGGGAGAAAAAATATTCACACAACCATTAATAATTTTCTTCTTTTAGAACTAGTCAGCAGAGGGAGATAATGATCTACACAGCGTGAACAACACAATCTCTGCCCTCCTAAAGCAGGCATTAGTTGAGAAATATCTAAGATTTAGATTCAATATATCGTTATCGAAGTTGAATTGGGGTTACTCGTGATTTCATCACATATATTTTATGTATATTTCATTTGTGTGTGTGTGTGTGTGTGTGTGTGTGTGTGTGTGTGTGTGTGTGTGTGTGTGTGTGTGTGTGTGTGTGTTTGTGTGAGTGTGTGTGTGTGAAGCTCTGCAGCTATTGCGGTTTGTTAGTCCATTATTTCTCCATATAGCCGGAGACACAGATCTCACCCCTGTAGATATACATACGCACACTCCAGCTGCGGCATGAACAGAACACGCAGACACTGTCTTGTTGGATGCAATATCTACAAGAGCTTTGCCCTCTTAATATAACCATCGCACCAACAAAGATGGGAAGTAATGTATCCATCCATCCATCATCCAGTCTTATGATGCCCCATGAGGAGCGTAGGAGTCCGGGGCTAGGCGGTTGGTTCTGACATTTACGATGAGAGTGACCAGCCTCACTCATCCCTGCGTGGCATTACGTGAGCAGTAAACCCCAGCCATCCCTTGGATATAAACCTATACAGGTTCAATCCAACTGGAGTGCCTTAATTTCCCACTAAACCACCAGGCGCCATAATCTGATTATAGGGTCACCACCCAGCTTAGTAAATAGTTTCCTGGAGTACAGGAAACCATTTGGCTTGTTAGTCAGTGTAGAGTCACCTATAGGCAGAAGGATGAGGAAAGAATAAAGGAAAGAATGACAGAAGAGGAAGTGTAAAGTCACCTGTAGGCAGAGGGAAGAGGAAAGAATGAAAGCAAGAAAGACAGAAGAGGACGCAAGGAAGAGAGGAAAGGGCAGACACCCAAAGCAGGACTACATCGAATGAGTGGATGGTGCTGCCCCCGCCTACCATCAGTAATGCATTTAAATACAAAAATACGCACTTGAATACACTGAATGCTGTTTTTTAGAGATACGTTTATTTAACAGCATTTCAGTGCAGCACGGCATATAGGCATATTTAGTTATGTTTTGTATAAATAAAATTTTCCAGTATATCCTTCATATTTGCAAAAACGAGAGCTCAACACAACACGCACACCCTACAGTTGGTTTAATGGCTGAACTTTTGACCTTGTCCTTTGACCCTGCCTCTCAGGAAAAAAGCATAATTATTAAATTCATGCCTAACCCCTATTTTTTCCACTTCGAGAAACATGTCTCAGCGTCAGTCATGTCATAACCAATCAATTAACACATTTCAAGGCATTTATGATATATTGCTTGCAACACCAGTACCTTCTCTTCTTGCCATTTATATAACGATTATCTGATTGTTTTGGAAGGACGATTGTCTGTTAACTGCAAGCTTTATTTTCATTACCCTTGTTTGTATTGATGTTTCAAGGTGGCTGTGAAAAAGAAATTTGACTGTTTAGAGCAATCACTTCCTCTTCTGGTACGATGACCTATTTCCATTTACATTCTTAGTGATGTCCTACGATATATACTGCTTTGAGGAGGTATTCAGTATCGACAGTGCTAGCAACAAACACCATGTGGTGCCAGGCACAAAAAATTCGCTCGACAGCAATTATTTTGTTTTCAATCGTTTTGAAGTTATAGCCCTCTGAAAATCCGTGATCTTGCGTTTGACCTTTCAAAGTCACTCAAGGTCAAAGGTCATGGTGCCACATGAAAGCTCATATTAGACTTTCTATATACTGATAACAGTAAATATATCTATCTTCAACCAGTCTCGAGTTACAGCCCCCTGAGTATCCGTGACCTTGAGTTTGACTTTTCAAGGTCACTGAAGGCCAAAGGTCATAGTACCGATTACAAATCCATATGGGACTTCATATCTGTTGATAATAGTACATATCTCTCAATCTTCAACCAGTTTCTAATTGAATAACCGTGACTTTGAGTTTGACCTTTCAAGGTCACTTAAGGTCAGAGGTCGTGGTACCAAATAAAACTTAAAATTTTCAGTAGTTTATCAGTGGAAAGAATAACATATTCCCTAAGATTGACAGTCACGGAATAGGCCCTACATTGTGATGGATTGCCCGTCAGATGTAAAATACCAGATTTGGGGAGCAGGAAGACTTGCACAAGGGTTTTACAAGTAAATCGTCTGCAGCAGTACCATGGGCCAGGACAGCACAGCTGGGATGTCCTCAAGGGCTCATGCACACCCGCAGCCAATTATGTTTGGGAGGACCAAGGAGCTAAAGCTCAAGAGGGTGGTGACAGTTTCCAAAGGGAAGAAGTGAATCAAGAACAGGACCAAGCCATTCCAGGAGGAGTGGACTGTGTGGAGGAGCAGTGTCGTAGTCGGAAGCAGCATAGGAAAAGACCTGATAAGTTGGATTTTGTCTATCTATCTATCTATCTATTGCCAGACGCCTCAATCCCGTTTGGGGTGGCCACAAGGAAATGAGAGAGAGAGAGAGAGAGAGAGAGAGAGAGAGAGAGAGAGAGCACTGGCGTAGTTTGGCCTGGGAATTGGGGGCTATAGCCCCAGATGTTATGAATAGCCCCTGATCTCAAATAGTTTGATTTTCTTTTTTTAACACAAAATAAGAATAGCCCCGGCCAGAGCTAACATAAAATTTTATTTCTTGTCGTTAGTTCTAGAACTGATAGATCTCGTACGGAAAACATTCGGTTTGATCCCGTCCGGTTCACATTCGTTCCTAGCACGTATTCATTGCCACTCGTCAGTCTACCATCAGTCATGCAGTGGTGCTAGCCCACGGGCGCACGTGTGAGCGAGAGGGAGAGAGTGATAGAGTAGACCGCACAGGTTACAGGGCTTGCTGACGTCTGGTGGTAGCTAGCAAGACCTAAGGCTATGAATATAAGGAGCTTTTTTCAAAAAGAAAGGTGACCAAGGCAATGAAGTGCAGCTTAGAAGGTAGAGGTGGCGGAGGAAGAGTTACTTCCTGCTGTCACTGTAGCAGCAAATGAGTCAGGACGGGAGACTGCCACCGCCTCTGCATTGTCTACAAGCTCAGGTTTGCAAAGCAGAGGGCTCTTTAGCCAGCTAGCCAGCAGTCAGTCTAGCTCAGTGGTTATCAAACGTTTTTGTTACACAAGGCACACCATATATTTAAGGCACATTTTTTATTTAGCTATGTAAATCAATCATCCAATAAGAAGAACTCCAGAACACACCAGTTTCAGAACAACTGATCTAGCTAGCCTGTACTCACTGTGAGATTGTAATATTAATATTATTTACAAAGTAAATTGCTTCATCTTCCTATTGAGAAAAAAAGTCTGCTCAGTTAGTGCCACTTTTAATTATTTAGAAGTAAAAAAATCGACCCATTATTTGAGCATGTTTTGTATGATTTCCCCATACACGTTAGTGTGCCAACAGTGCCATTCAAAGATGACTAGTTACTGTAGTTAGTTAGCTAATGTATGTGTGTGTGTGTGTGTGTGTGTGTGTGTGTGTGTGTGTGTGTGTGTTTGTGTGTGTGTAGCTAGCCTGCACTCACTGTGATATTGTAATAATATTATTTACAAAGTAAATTGTTCCATCTTCTTATTGGAAAAAAAAGTATACTCAGTCAATGCCACTTTCAGTTATTTAGAAGAAATAATCGACCCAATATTTGAGCATGTTTTGTATGATTTCCCCATACCGGTTAATGTGCCATTCAAAGATGACTAGTTAGTTAATGTGCGTGTGTGTGTGTGTGTGTGTGTGTGTGTGTGTGTGTGTGTGTGTGTGTGTGTGTGTGTGTGTGTGTGTGTGAAATAAGCAATTAATAATAACAGATTTATTTGTAGAGCGCATCACATTTAATAACTAAAATTTAGCTGAAAAACATTTCATATACGAGAATAAAAAAGATATAAATGAACGGCATAAAAGGCAAGGTGATGATTAAATTAGACACATGGCATAACAGATGTGAAATAAATCAAATGTAGCCTAATGTAGGATAATTTAAAAAATGCAGTGTAAAGAAGAGTGATTAGTAAAAAATGTAAAACTAAAAGCAAAAAAATGTTAACTAGGTACATCATAGAGCAAATGAAACAATTGATAGAGTTGTTGTGAGTTTTGTTGTGGGTAGATAAAAGTAAACGCCCAAACCCTGTCGTTTACTGCTGCTTCAGAGATGAGCCAAGGTGGAGAAACGAGGGCAAAAAGGACAGGGCTCTAATGAGACAGATTTAGGAAGCCCAGACACAGGTCCAAAGCAAGTAAAAGATATCCAGCTTCCTTCCAAACAATTTGGACTTCAGAAGTGGTCCTTTCAGAGAAGCTGTTATGACACTTATAAATGGATAGAGTATTCAGTCAGCCAAAATTCCGCCTTCTGAACCTGCTGCAGACTATCCAGCAAGCAGCAATGCAGGCAAAATAAAGACGGTCTGGCCTCTACTGGCTACAGCAACTGGAAAATGGCTCTGGATTCGTTTAGGGACCCTGAGAAGACTTCATTACACAAGGCGTCCATGGTGGCATGGATGGGCTATAAAGCAAGCACTGTTCATGGTGATGTAGCTGAGCAGCTACAAACTGCTAGTGTAGCTGAAATCAGTAAAAGACGGGAGTATTTTCCCGCATTATTTCGGTTACTGTCTTTCTAGCCCCAGGGCATTTCCTTTCCTGGCCACAGTGAAACGGATGACAGCCCCAACCAAGGGAATTTCCTTTTTTTTTTTTTTTTTTTTTTTATGTGTCCGACTCTGGGCATAGGCTTCACAGCCTGCTATCAAGGCCCAGCAGTCCTCCTACATACCATACACCTCTACATGTCACCACTTCGGCGCTAACACCCACCGTCCATATTGAATACATGCTAGGGCTGTCTCATGCAGGACTGGTGTATTGGTATTAGCGGGGGTATTTTTACGACATGTCGGCGGGTCTACTGGTAGATCAGTAAAGCCTGATTTAATGAAATTCAAATCCTTAAACTGTTCCCTGCCCCAGCCGGGATTCGAACCTGGGTCCGTTGAATGTATGCAGCTGCTGCAAAAGTTTCCTGCAGAGATACAGAGCTCCTGCCAGTTGTACAGTACATACCTCTCGTTTATTCTCAAAACAAATTAATCGGATGTTGCTCCACAGAGGTCACGGCACAGATTATTCAATATGTAAATTAACCAAAGAAGTTTGCGGCAATGGCAGACGAAGCCAAGGGGCACACAGAACAGCTCGCTGTAGGTGTGTGTCGTTTGCGGACGACATTGTGATAGGGTATGTAGTGAGAGCCGGGAGGAAGCTGAGGCAGAGGTTGAGAGATGGAGATATGCACTGGAGAGAAGGGGAATGAAAGTAAGAGGAAGCAAGACTCAGTACATGTGTGTAAATGAGAGAGATGATAGGGGAACCGTGAGGCTGCAGGGTGTAGAGGTGGCAAAGGTAGATGAATTCAGATACTTGGGGTCAACTATACAAAGTAACGTAGAGTGTGGTAAAGAGGTAAAAAAGAGAGTGCAGACGGGATGGAGTGGGTGGAGAAAGGTGACAGCAGTGATCTGTGACAGAAGGGTCTCTGCAGAAATGAAAGGGAAAGTTTATAAGACTCGTAAGGCCAGCCATGTTGTACGGAATGGAGACAGTACCACTGACAAAAAGACAGGAGGTACAGTTGGAGGTAGCAGAATTGAAGATGTTGCGTTTTTCACTAGGAGTGACGAGGTTGGACAAAATTAGAAATAAACATATTAGAGGAACAGCACACGTAAGTCAGTTTGGAGACAAAGCTAGAGAGGCGAGACTGAGATGGTTTGGACATGTACGGAGAAGTGATGAGGAGTATGTCGGGAGGAGAATGCTGGAAATGGAGTTACCAGGCAGGAGAAAGAGAGGAAGGCCAAAGAGAAGGTTTATGGATGTAGTGAAGGAGGACATGCGGGTGGTAGGTGTAAGAGACGAAGATGCAGAAGACAGAGTAAGATGGAGACGGGTCATCCGCTGTGGCGACCCCTAAGGGGAGAGCCGAAAGGAGAAGAAGAAGAGTCTTGCCATACTACTCGACATTAGATTATATCAGTCTTGCCATATTACTCGAAATTATCATTATAGTCTTGCCACAATACTTGACATTAAATAAGTTAAGTAAATGCTATTTTTACCTACTATTTAATACAAATGGGGCGATTATTGTAAGTGAATTCAAGTGTGTACACACACACACACACACACACACACACACACACACACACACACACACACACACACAAAGGAGGGAATTAGAACATGCTGTTGTGACACAAACCAGACACAGCAACTATCTTTCTCTCCCCTGCTCCTTTGATGTACTCCCTCTCACCTTTTTTCTCTTCAGCCATTCCCCCACCCTCTCTCTCTCTCTCCTCTGTTACTCTATCCTTTTCTCCTGCTTCTATAATTATAGCAATGTAATAGGATTAACGCCGGACCACCTCGTAGGGACCGTAAGGTTTGTGTGGTCTGTGTATCAATGTAACCAGGTAACTCTCTCTCTCTCTCTCTCTCTCTCTCTCTCTCTCTGCGAATGAACCAGACATTTTTACCAACACTATTTTTAAATTCTCGCCCCCAAAATTTTTAGTGAGTAAAAGTTGTGGAGAGCCTTGCAGCACCTGCGGATTTACAGTACAAGTACGGTGAATTTCTATCAGTCTGTCTATTTGCTTATCTATTCTCAACTGTCTGTTTGTCCTTCTGTCTGTCTGTTTATCTGTCTGCCTCAAGTATCCTGAGAATTCTCGACAAATCAAATTTTTGACCTAATTGTTTATATGAGTTGGCTTCTATGTTAGAGGGCACAAGATAGTTGAACACGAAAACTTTATCAAAATTCACACCACCAATATCATGATCTATAGTAACCCCGACACTGTTGTTACGTGAATCTACTGAGTTCCACTGATTCCGTTTAACTTTTTGAATATGATAAGGTCTTTTTCTTTATTTTATTCTATCCTTGTCGCCAGCAAGTAATATTATTTAGCAAGGAAGAGGCATCTGGGAGGATATACGTTAGTAATAGTTTCCCTCATTCTCTCGTATGATCCATAATCGTACCGTGATCATTTGGAACAAGCTGATATAATTATCATTTCAGGGAATTTTGTGTCCATTCTGCCCCTTCAAATCAAGTCCGGCCCAGTTAAGACGATTCAGGCCCGTTCAAGTTTTTTTTTTTTTCCATACTGCTGCAGCTGTTAATCAGATGTCTTTAGCCTTACTGAGAATCAGGAAGATCATTTCATGCTCATCTGTGCTATAAATGCAACTGTGTCTCTGATTTTGTGTGTGTGTGTGTGTGTGTGTGTGTGTGTGTGTGTGTGTGTGTGTGTTGAAAGTCATCTTGTGTTGATCCAAGCTTGGTAAATGGATGGATACGTTGATGGACAGATGGCGAAGTGGGTTGGTCGACAGAAGAGGTTGGTGGAATGGGTGAGTGTGGTAGACAAACTGTTGGCGAGGACGAAGCACATGAGATGGACAAAGTGGATGGGATGGATGAGAAGCATGGGCAAGGTGGGTAGGTGGGATTTTGTGTTTGGGGTGGGTGGATGGTTGGCTTCCTATATGACAAGCCAGTATTGGAATTTGGTATGTCATTATGAGGAGAGAATAGGCCCTTGGAAGACATGTCATTCGCAGGAAAATAAGGCCATGGTTAGAACAGGTTCATGAGAAAATACGTCCACAGTGAAAGAAAAAGACCCATTTGGTAAAATAAAAAGAGGTCCATGGAAAAAACTTAGTTCATGGAGGAAAAATTGATATATATATATGTTAAATAGTTCCATGAATGGAAAGAGGTCCGTGGAGGAAATAGATCCAAGGAGAAATGAATCCATGGGGGGAAACTTGGTCCCGTGATGAAAATGGTTTTACGGAGGGAAATGGGTCAGTGGGATGACAATAGGCTCATGAGGGAAAATAGCTGGGTGGATAGCTGACCTCAGTGGGTGAAGCCAGAGACATGTTTATTTGCTGGTATCTATTGTCACGTCTGGTCAGTGTTATTTAACATAGATCAGTGCCTGCCCTCCTCTCTTCCTATTTCTTCCATCTTTCCTGCCATCTTTTATTACTCCTCTGTCCTTTTCAGGTGACTTTACATTCAGTGACCGGCCTAATGGTTTCCCATAAGCCATAAAACCATTCACAACGCTGGGTGGTAACCTTAGAACCAACCCGTACGTGTTCACTACGTGTCAATAAATGGGTTAGAGAAGGGTTAATGGCACTTTCTCTAAAACAATAACCTCAAAGACAAATGGCTACCCCTTACGGGATTAATGCATCTGGCTATAGATAGATAGGCAGATAAAGATAAATAAAGAACCACATCAGGTAATGCAGATCAAACCAGTTCAGTAAAAAAAAACAGTCAAGTCTAATTATGTCCAGTCTGGTCCATTTAAGTCCACTCAGAATCGCCACATTTGATAATGCCCAGTCAGGTAAGTGCAGTGTCATTCAAGTTAATTCAGTCGTTAGTTATATAAGTTTAATTCTGATAAGCTACAATCAGGCCCATTTAGGAAATCCCATGTTGATTTAGGTAACATCAGAACTATTTTAGGATTTCAGATAACATCACATCCATTAGCATTACTTGAATTTGTCTCTCTATTGTATTTTGTTTTTCTCTTGGAGGGAACTGTTACTGCGGGCTCATGGCCTTTGGTTCCTTCTTCCTCGCATAAAAAAAAAAATAAATAACTACGATGCTGCCAACTCGATAGCGCTAGAGTTCATATCTTAGTGTGGCAGCAGTACAGATGTCACTCGACTTAGGTGTTCAGTAAACTTTTATTGGGTGGTAGGTAAAACGGATACCTTAGGTAACAACTAGGGGACATAACTGTGATAAATTGAATGACGCAGTGGCTTTACATCTCAAGATAGTAGATGTATGACCCCACTCCCCAGAGCCTCAATAATGAGCTGGGACTGATAGTGCAAAGGATGGGAGAAGGGGGAAAGAGTACACTCTGAAGATGGTCAGGTCGATTGGTTGGAAGAGTGTAAGTGATAGATGTCACTTAGATTCGATGGAGGAGTAATAATAATAATAATTATAATAATAATAATAATAATAATAATAACGATGTGAAAATTTTTCGTGTGCATTCAGAGAAAATATAGAAACTGCATACCCAGCTATATGCTTCATGATTTGGAAGAATTACAAATTACCGTGTGTTAAAAGACGTCAGGCATGGTACAGTAGGAGTAGACTATAAAAATAAGCTTTCTGATATCCCAGGACACAGTCAGGGAGTGGTAATAGTAGTTGCAGTAGTAGTAGTAGTAGTAGTAGTTGTTGTTGTTGTTGTTGTAGGAGTTCTACTACTACTACTACTACTACTACTACTTTTTAAATCACCTTCATCCATTTGGGAATTATATTGTGATGATCAAAACCAACCTTTATACTACAGTTCACAATTGGGAGTTGTAATGTAAAGGTTAACACTGACCTTCATATTACTAGTAGTAGTAGTAGTAGCAGTAGTAGTAGTAGTAGTACTGGTAGTAATAGCAGTAGTAGTAGTAGCAGTTGGAGCAACAAGAACACCAGCGGCAGCACCAGCACCAGCAGCAATAGTAATGGTAGTAGTAGTAGTAGAAGAAGAAGAAGTAGTAGTAGTAGTAGTAGTAGTAGTAGCAGTATCAGAACAAACAGCAGCAATAGCAGTAGTAGCAGCTGTAGTAATTGTAGTTCTAGCAGCAGTGGTAGTAACAGAATCAGTAGTAGTAATAGTACTAGTTGTAGTAGACAGCGAATGGGGGTCTCACTGTACAGCATGTACTGTACTATAAGCAATATTTGCCCTCCTTCCATTATGTTTTCGAAGGGGGACTGAACCCGTGAAAAAAAAAAAAAAGTGGAAAATTTTATCTGGTGAAATGCATGATCAATGAACCTGATGAAGTGACCTGAGAAGTTTCATTGAAATAAACCTGCTCATTTTCCCTATATCTGATAGTTTTTATTTTGGGGATGAACCTGACCCGCTAAGAATCATGGATGGGGAGAGGAGGCATGCTCCCCTCGTGTCGCATTGCAGATTACTGTCCATTGTACAACATATACTAAGATAAAGTCATATCCGCCTTCGTTTCACTCATTCTAAGAATCAATCAGTTGTTGAGGTGGCTAGTCCCCAAAACTTTTGGCTGGAAAAAATTATATATATATATATATATATATATATATATATATATATATATATATATATATATATATATATATATATATATATATATATATATATATATATATATATATATATATATATAAATATACTGAAAAAGCACTGGAGTAACCAGAAGAACTCACCTCCGAAGTTTCATGCAAATCCATCAAAAAGCCTAACAATAGTTAAGGCACACACACACACACACACACACACACACACACACACACACACATTTAAAGCTGAATCGCGTACAACGATAGCAGGCAAGTTGCCGTAAATGATACCATCTTGCTTCATAGGATTGATATGGTGGTTGGTGTTGAGGGAAGAAAAAAAAAAACATTATGAACACCCACAGTATTATGACGTTCGGGATTGGAAATGTATTCTTAATTTTTCTATATACAGTAGGAGGGAAGGACACCTAGAAAAATACTGGAGTGGTTGAAGGACTGAGCAAGATGACTCAGGAAGGTGATATAGTTGGTGAGGCAGTGTGATTTTAGTAAACACTGAAAATTTAATTTTTTTGGTGGAGGACATAGGAAAGGTGAAGGATTAAGTAACATTGTTGGAAACAGGAACAACATTACTAACAGTAGCCTAAGTACGCAGTAATTTGATAGACTTGGCTTCCCTCATGCACATATAGAGATCTCACTGCTAATATGTTTACGGTAGTGTTCAGACCGAGGAATCCACCCTCTTTTAACTTTTTCAAGATGACTTTGCTCGTTTGTTATCTTCCATCCTTACAAACCAAATGCCTTGGCTCGTACCCCTCTTCTGTAAATCTCTCTCTCTCCTTCTCTCTCTCTCTCTCTCTCTCTCTCTCTCTCTCTCTCTCTCTCTCTCTCTCTCTCCTCTGGAATGGCAACAAAAAGTTTCGTCAAGAATTATATGTAAACGATGATAATGTACGGAAAACTAAAAGGCACTTTGAGTTGGCTAAGTCGTATGGGTCAACTGTAATGACCGCATTTCTTAAAGCTGAGAGTAAAGGTGTTGGCAAACCCTCAGCATGACAGACATTCACGGCAAAGCTATGGATAATAGATGTGATTAACCTACATGTCACGTTACATAATGCATTCAGATGACACGCAGAAAAACTCACCATGGCTTGCTCTCGTCGTGGTGTCACAAATGATAGACAATGTAGGATTTTGCTTGCTTTTTCGCGCATTTGAATTTAATATATACGGATGTAAGACTAGCTAGGATAGTGAATGAAACCAGAGAAATTGGAGGAACATGACGACCATGACCGAACACCAGGTGGAGAGACCAGGTAGGAAGCATATGAGAGAGGGTGGTGTGTTGTAGGAAGGGAGGCCATTACTGAGTAGGAACAAAAATAACAGGCCCTTCTTCCCTACAACCATTCCTCACGAGATGCATAGTCTAAGACACACACACACACACACACACACACACATACAGAGAGAGAGAGAGAGAGAGAGAGAGAGAGAGAGAGAGAGAGAATTAGTCAAAGATATAAAAACTCTCTCAGCAACCTTTTTGTATCCCAATGCTTTTAGCTATTTTACTCGCTGTCCCACCAGATAACGCTGCTCATATTAGACTTAGGCTACAGTGGGAGTGAAGCAGTCCCTCATTTCTGAAAGTTTTTCTCGAGATATGT
Source organism: Coenobita brevimanus (assembly GCF_032717465.1). Taxonomy (NCBI): domain Eukaryota; kingdom Metazoa; phylum Arthropoda; class Malacostraca; order Decapoda; family Coenobitidae; genus Coenobita; species Coenobita brevimanus. The sequence goes on along the minus strand of NC_136957.1, from coordinate 5,660,129 downwards.
AAAACTGGTAATAGAAACAAAATCGTAAACAAAAGGTCACTGCAGTGACAGAAGTATCAGCTGTCCGTCTCAAACAGAAAGAATACATTGACCATAAATGAGTAGATGAAAAAAGGGAAGTTAACATATGAAATGCGTCATATTAATGGAAGGGAGTAGAACTTATTTTTTTTTTTTTTTGTACGTAAGTTTGTAATTGTAGGCAAGATGGCGCTTAATGTGTTCACTGTTATATTCAAATTATGCATATAAGTGTTTACGGTAACTAGGATATTTCTATTAATATATGAACGTGATGTGGCCATGCATCGTCATCATTGGCATCACCATCATCTTTTGCTCTCGGAATGGGTAGGATCCACAAACAAGAAAAAAACAAAGGGAGAAGAAAACCATCATGGCCATCCAGCAAGAAAGGACCTCACATTTCATTTCATCCAAGCCTTAAAAGTTTTCTTCACCATCCAGCAGGCAATACCATCCACAGTTAGGTATTTCTTCTAGCTCAAAATACGCACGGATATAAATAATGTACAAATTATTTGCCATATTTATAGTATTAATGATTTTCCTTTGGATTCTGAGGAACAGGTAAATTATTCTAATGTACGGTATCTAATCAGACGGAAAAGTATTGTATCTATATCCATCTATTGTAGTATTGTAGTCGTGACTAATATATTCGTCAAAAGTTTATAAGTGTACAGAATTCTTCGGTACAGGGGTAACTTGGAAATTATGCTTCCAAAAATCAGTATGTATCCTATCTATTGTATTAGTAAGAAACAATATTATTGTACATCCGCTCAAATGCCACCTTCGGCGGCCTCCGCTCGATTTCAAAAGTCCAGAAATGAGTCATAAATAGGAAACCGGTGGCTCAACTGGAGTGAAAAATGGTTTATTTTCAAGTTACTGCATTTTAACGGCACCTTCCTCTAACAAAAACTGCGTTACGTTGCGCTGTTTTTTGCTGTGTTTCCGTAACAAACCAACAAACATACAGAAATTAGATCTTTATAATATAGATGTGAGATTTTGTATGTTATTTGCTCTGTAGGAAATCCTAAACGCTGTTACAGACACAGATGCAGAACATTTAATCTCTTTCAAAGTCCTATTACAGATTCTCATATGTGTAACTAGAATAAAATGCTGGACAAGACGCAACTATGGCAGTGTTAAAATATAAAACTTTCCTAATTTGTGAGCTCGATAAAAACCATTACTATTTTCATATAATAACGGAATACGGTTTGTGACTTTCTTTTTCTCTTTTATTTTCCATCCACGGTATACTCACTTTTTTCAACTTTTTCTTCAGTCTCCTTCTTTTTCTCCCCTTCTGGCAAACTTTTTCTTTTATCTTTCCTCATCCCATTTCCTTCATCGATCTCGATTTTTTTTTCCATCCACCCATTTCCTCATAGTTCCCTTCCTTGCCAAACTCTCGTATCTTCTTTCCCTTACCCACTTTTCCTTTATTCCTGTTTCCCGTTCTCCTTGCCTTCCCTTAGATGCTCTCCACTCTTCTTTACATTTCTGACGTGCAGTTTTCCCTTCCTTTTTCTTCCCTACCCATCCAATACTGTTGTCCCTTTATTTCCAGCTATTATTTTTTTTTCCCTCTCCTTCACCACTCTACCTTTCATTTCCTTCCCTCACCCCTTAGTCCTTTACTTCCTTTCTTTCCTTATCCATGCCTCCTTCCCTTATCTTCCTTCGTCCTATCCTCTTCCCATTTTGCTTCCCTTTTCATTCCTTACCTTCCATCCTTCTTCACCCGCCCTCCTGTGCCTCACTAATGCCTCCCTCCCTCTTCACGCACACCCCTAACTTTTTCTTTTTCCTTCCCTTTCATTTTCTCCTTTTTCACCCCACTCCCCTACGAGTAATTCCCTCACCCTACCCCCCATCCACCCTTCATCATCCAATCCTCCCTCTCATACCTCACCCCTCCATTACTACCTTTCCTCGTCCTAACTACCTCAATATTTTTTTTCATTTTTTTTTCCAACTCCAGTTTTACCACTTTTCTTTATTCCTCCCTCTCTCTCTCCCTCCCTTTTCTCCCCTCCAAACCAAATTTTTATCCTCTGTTTTTATTTCTAAATTTAACTCCTGACTTTCCCAACAAAAAAATCCTCGCGTCAGGTTTTGTTCCTCTCTCTCTCTCTCTCTCTCTCTCTGTTCCACCCCCCCCTCCCGCCCCGTATTTTTGTTCCATTCTTTCATTCATGGCCTTTCTCATGATTCTGCCAGTCCTCCTCACTTCAGGTTCTTTATCTCTCATTTCTCCTCTGCCTCCCTCCCTCCGTCCCTCTCACTCCAGCCATTCCTCCACCACTCCTGTCTTTCCATCTCTGCCTGTCTTGGTCTCTTTCTTAATCTCTCTCTCCACCTCGATGTGTAGGCTCCCTCCCCCTTCCAATTCCTCCATCGTCCCCCTCCCCCTCCTTCCCTCCCTTCCCTTCCTTTCCTAATCCTTCCCTCCATACCTTCCTTTCCTCATCCCTCTCTCCCTCCCTTCCGCGATACTTGTCTTTCCCCATACCTTCCCTGTCTCCTATTCGTACACACCCTCTCCATCATGTCATCACTCCCTCTTTCCCATCTCGTGCATCCCCCTCCCTCTTCCCTTTCTCCCTTACCCCTCCCTCTTTTCTCTACCCCCTCCATCGCATCTCTCTCTTTACTTTTTCCATTCTCTCTCGACAAGTATCCTTCCGTTTAAATCATCATTCCTCTTTTGATCGGCCTTCCTCTTTGATTCTTTTGATCGGTCATCCTCTTTTATATTTTATTCTCTTGCTTTTTTCACTTTGTTAATCCTCTCCCACTTTCGCTCCTCTCTCTCTCTCTCTCTCTCTCTCTCTCTCTCTCTCTCTCTCTCTCTCTCTCTCTCTCTCTCCTTTAATCGTTGGGGGGATCTTTCCACTTTCGCCCATTTTAGTTTCCTTCCATACATCATTACCTTTTTGCATTTTTAACTCAAAATACCCTCCTTTTGTCCTTTTTAGCTCTATTTTCTTCTTCTTCCTTCTGTTACTCATTTATTTTCTCTTCTCTCCCTCCATTTCTCCTCTTCACGATTTGCAGTTCAGTGTCTACCATACCATGTTCATAATTTTGTATTCTTTCCACATTTCTTCTCATAGTGCCTCGCTTCCTTTTCAATGTCTTCTCTCTCTTTTGCTTTCTGTTCATCTAATTTACCCCCCTCCTTCCCTCCTTTGTCTTCTCTTTCTATCCTTACATCCTTCACATTCCTTTCACCACCTTCTCATTCCTCTTCTCTCCTTTCTTCATTCTCTGACTAATCTCATTCATTCACTACCTCCTTTCGTCGCTCCCTCCATATCCCTCCTTCATTCTCTCTCTCTCTCTCTCTCTCTCTCTCTCTCTCTCTCTCTCTCTCTCTCTCTCTCTCTCTCTCACCTTGGCGTCTCTTCTCCCTCCCTCCGTGAAGTCTGTCGCACGGAAAATTATTTAAATGGAAAGAAACTTCCCAGTGATGGAGGGACTTCGGGAGGGCGGTAAGAGGAAGGAAATGTTAGAGAGAAGAAGAAATTGAAATATCAAGTTGGGGCAAAAGAAGAAGAAGAAGAAGGAGAAGAAGAAAATGAAGAAGAAGAGGAATAAGAGGAAGAAGAAGAAGAAGAAGGAGGAGGAGGAGGAGGAGGAGGAGGAGGAGGAGGAGGAGAAAACAAAGACTAAGAAGAGGAAATAGAAGAAGAAGAAGAAGAAGAAGAGAGAGAGAGAGAGAGAGAGAGAGAGAGAGAGAGAGAGAGAGAGAGAGAGAGAGAGAGAGAGAGAGAGAATACTTCAGGTGGGGCGTGAGAGAAATCAAGGAAGAAGGGCAAGAAAACGAATGACATAAGTAAAAAAAAATGGAGAATAACGAAGGTGCTGTAATATTCTGAAGAATAATGAAGAAAAAGGGAAGAAAGCAAAGATGAGACAGAAGACAGCAAGAGATGAGCACATCGAAGACAGATGGTTGAATTGTGAGGAAACATTAAGGGATGGAAAGCAGAACAGAGACAAAAATGGAAGAAGAGGAGAAATGTAAGGTAAAGAGATTGATGGAGTTCGTGATACATAAAAGGTAATGGGAAAAATAAAGCACTGGGATGGAAGACTTTCACAGGCCGAGTGGGAGGATGGGGAAGCTTAGGAAGGGATACTACCAGGAAGGGAGAATATATAGCCCAAGGGACAGTGAGGGAGAGATCAAGAGATGAAGATAAGGGAGGAAAAGGAGGAAGATTGAAATGGAAGGGAAGGAGGAAACAGGGGGCTAGGTACGAGGATACTCAGGTGGATTTATTTGATGAGCAAAGGGTACGTTATGAATAATGGTTGATCACTGGGTGTGTGTGACTTAGTGAATGTATGAATGGTAAATGAATGTGCAATTGAATGAAAGGATGGATATGTGAAACAGCAAACTAATGGATCCATATGTGCTAAGGTTATAAGTAACCCAGTATTAAAAGAATTAATAATTGAACTAGTGAGTGACTCATCTGACCTGACATGTGAATCAATGGACGCGTGAGTTACGGGATCCACACCTGGACCAACGAACAAAAGAATGAATAATGGATGGATAAGTAGATTTAATGAACGAACGAGCATTTGAAGAATTAATGAATAAATGGATCAGAAGAATCAAGAATAGAAGTATGTAATATAAAGCTATTTCTTTAGGTGCTAGAATCCATTTCATGCTTCCTTCACGAAACGACCGCAACTCTTCACACCACATACCATACTGTACGTGCCACTAGTCAATGCCTTTTTGTCACTATTATAATACTTTACTGTACAACTTTTCCCACTGCACTCACATGTAGATAAAGCCTATAGACTTTTTGCCGCGAAATCTTGACTTTCAAACTGTCTCTGATAAAAACTTACCCAATTAACTTCCAGTTAATGGATGAACAAGAGAATAATGAATCAGACAGATAATTTGATAAATGGCTGGATAATTAGATCAGATATTTCATGGATAAGTAATTGAACTTTCGGAAAGGTAACTGACGAGTGAAAGAATGAGTGGATAGATTAGGGAAGTTTTGGACGGACGACGAATGAATTGCTGGATAGGATTATGTACTGAATTTATATGAAAGTGATTAAATGAAATGATAGATAGATAATCCGAAAGACGAACAAACAGTATGAATGAACTACTTAAGTGATGGTCTGGACGGTGTATGGAAGAGGGAATTGCAATATTGTAAATTCATTTGCCTGTCTTGGCTGATCAGAGTCAAAATATCTCTCCAAGAACGCCACGCTAAATAAGTCAGTCGAAAGGAAGACGGAGGATAAGAATAATTATTAACGTGTGATTTTTGCCCAATAATGGAATTGAAAACTTCCCGTTTTTGGCTAAATTTAGGTATTGTCATTCCGTCATTTTAGATGGAAATAAATACTTACTGTAATCTGGTGCATTACGGTAGTATGTCTCGTACTTGCTGTGAATCAAGTTAATATTTCTATATTTTATTTCCTTCACAGAAACTTGAAAATTGTAAAAATAATAGTGACAAAAAGGCACTGACTAGTGGCACGTACAGTATGGTATGTGGTGTGAAGAGTTGCGGTCGTTTCGTGAAGGAAGCATGAAATGGATTCTAGCACCTAAAGAAATAGCTTTATATTACATACTTCTTTACTGAAAATAGCAAGCAGTTTCGTGACAGAAGTTCAGGGTTCAGTTTTCATGATAACGTTCAGTTATTTTATGGCACTCACAAGACAGCTCTGCGTAGGAATGTGGAAACTCAGGGGAGCTAGAGCAAAAATTGGGTAAGTTTTTATCAGAGACAGTTTGAAAGTCAAGATTTCGCGGCAAAAAGTCTATAGGCTTTATCTACATGTGAGTGCACTGGGAAAAGTTGTACAGTAAAGTATTATAAATAGCTGCTTCAATGCTGGGAATTTGGGTGATGACTTCCAGTTATGCAGTTCATTCGAAATCAAATGGGTATTTTAATATTTACTGAACCATAAACTTCTCCAAATTTAGTTGAGCCTTACGTCAGAGACTTGGATCTGAGATCAGTGGATGCACCACCAAGAGGTAAATAGTTAACACAAGTTACTAGTCTAATGCCCTGTAAATGTTTAGTGAACTGTAATACAGCAACATAGGAAGAACTTCGCTTGGTCGCAGCTAAGTAGTAACATGATGCTATAAAGTGACGTGGCAAAATCTCCAGCTTTCTTTTGTCCAAAGTAGAGCATCTGGCAAAAGAATATGCTTTTTACAAGTGTCGACAGTGAAAAATACTACAATTTACTTTGAAAAATATTCACACAGATAACAGACAATTATGATTCTTATACCGGTATATCTTGTTCAGATTATAGATATCCAAAATAGAACATTCTATGTCTATAGGCAAACGCTTAAATCCCTTAATGGGTGGCCAGAAATAAGTTGCCTCCATGTCACCCTAAACTTCACCACCGGGCAACCCGTTCTACAATTTCTTCTTATTCATGTGCCTCTTCACCCATTCCTTTCGTCTCATTTAAGGTCTCCCCCTTCCCCTCGCCCCTCCAACTCAAAAACACTCTCCTAATCAGCCTCTTTTTGTACTCATCTCCAAATATTGTACATTAAATGGTATCCAAGACATTCATGGCAACACTACAGTGATCATTCACTATCACTTGCCTATCTGTGTCTCCACATAATTCTGCATGCTCTTCTCAGATAATTCATATCTACTGCTTTCATTGCTGTGTCCTTCCAACATGATTAAAGTTTTGCATCCATACAAAATAGGGCAGGTGGGGAAAGACAGACCACTGAACACAAAAGAGAGTCTAGAAATCACATTCATTGAATTTGGAGGGTTTCCAAGGGTTGTGGTGATGATTTGGGATGTTATATTTAAAATCAACACCCTGGTACCGGTTCTTAAAGGAAATGACTGAAACACGAGATTTTATAAAATCAATGTTTTCATTGTTCCAAAAACAAAATCTTTGGGAAAGATGGACCCTAGGGTCCATCTTTCCCTTCAACCTCATCATGAAGAAACACATCAACATTATTTCTTTCTGCTGCATGGTAGGCAACGTAACGAGTGTCGCGTGTAGTCAGTCCGAAAAATCGAGCTTCCATAGACAAAATGTGTTACCAACTCTGCTTCTTGTGCACTAAACACAGTTCTGATAGAGCCAAGCATGTGAAAAATAATTAATAATAAATATTTATTTCTTTTCACCACAATGTATGCCTGTTATGTATAAATGGTATAATATGAAAATAATGTAGACACTATTTGTTATATGTAAAAAAAAAAAAAAAAATAGGCCTGAAGGTAAAATTGAGCAGGACAATAAATAACAAGCTTTTAAATCTTAAAGGTTTATCGGAAAACAATGTGTAAATTACTTCAGGGAGTGCTGGGCAAGAAACTGAACTTTGTTTGGCACGTGCTAGGCAGTATCTCACCTTTGCAGAACCAGTTGCCACCTTAATCTTGGGGACCAAGTGTAGTCTTGGGCACGTTGAATTCCTTTGAGGCTTTTTTCAAACCCATCTTGTTTGCCCTAACTGCAGCTATTGCACTTTCCATAGGTGCCTCATTCTATTCTCTTCTACGACTGATTCACACATATTTCCAGGGCATCTATAGGGAAAGAGAGAAGAAAATGTTAAGGGTTTGTGAAATATTTAGTGTGAGGAGTAAGATGGAACCCCACAGGTTCCGTCTTACCCCAAAAACTAAAATTCATTTGCTAGACAATTACTAAAACATCCAAATTCTATATACCAATTTATGACGCATATTTATCACGTAAAGTCATAAGAAAAAGTATCGTTATCCCAGGAATGTTCTATGCGAAACGAGCGTTAGCTGGGCTGTGTGGGCGAGTCCTTGCTGTTAGCCTCCCCTATCTAGTGTTGCCATATCACAATCTCATTACAGGAGTTCGAATAATGAGCAAGAATGAGCCATATGGCAGGGAAATATATAGGACGTGTTTGCATTACCCTGAGCGCCCCATGGGGGATTAATAATGAAATTTGGCTGGTTTATTATTTTCCGACTATTCAACACATTATCTACGGAATACAAAAAAAAATTATTTTGGAGGATATTAACCCGCACCATCCCGACGTTTTCTGGGCAGTGGTACGCCCCAGTCCCGACTTTTGGGGACCTTTTTTTTTTTGGCTCAAACATCTGCTTTTGGTGAGAAACATCGAAAATTCATAGAGAAGTCGCTCACCTGAGGTTTAAAATACTCGATCCAGGTAGGAGTACGTCCATACCTTACAGGGTTTTCTATCAGGCTGGCTGCAAAGAAAACGAGTTCAATGGGAGGATAACTATTCTACACCACTCATAAACGGTATTTATTTATTTATTTGGTACGAATTTATATGTAGTATGAGAGTATATTGGTTTTCAAACGGTAATATAGGCATTATAAGCATTGTTTCACTCACTAAATCATCACAATTCCTGACCTTTTTTTGCCACATTACCTGATCATCATTTCTGACTTTTTCTTCCTCTAATGTTTGTCCTCCACATTGTCATCGATTGGGGAATCACTCTGGCCCTGAATTTCATACCGTGGCATGACATGGCTTTACTGGCCAGGTCACTGATAACAGGTGAATTACTGAGAAAAGGGCATGCAGGGGGGGGGAGGAGGTCATGCTGGGTAAGGCATTGTCCCTGCCTGGCATCTTGTAGAGGAAGGTGTCCCGTGTATACGTGCCAAAAATCACTCGCAAAAATTGAAAATTGTGCAAATTAGGGAACTTGCAATGTCCTTGCAATGTTGCCGCGTTAATTTACGTCTCCAGGATATGAGTGCACGTCATGTGAGGATGTGAATTCACGTCTCCAGGACGCGGCGGGTTAAATCTATAGCAATGCTGGGAACGCTACTAATAAAAAGTAGTGGCCCTCCCATTCCCATTACTTGCTCGAAAAAGTAGTGGCGTTACTGGTTTCACTACTTGATACGAAGTGTAGCGGGGCTCCCGCTCCCGCTACTTTGGATAAGAAAAAGGTACACGAAGGAAAGGTTAACAAAAAATCTGTGATATAGCAATACATCATATACTGTTTCCGATAATATTAGTCTGTGTGTCATGTTGTACGAGTAATGGAAGTATATGCTTATATTGAAAAAAAAAAAAAATCATCTACATGTCGGTGTCACTTTAATGAAGCTTAGAGCCGAAGGTACAGGAAAAGGCTATTTACTGTATAATGTAACAAATATTCTTTTACATTGTTACCTAGTATACCTACTGAAAGTAACATACGTAAATAAAAGGCAAAATAAAATATAGCCTACCATTGATACATATTGTATAGAGTTATTATATTTTCAATGATACCTGTTTAAGATATGTACGAAAACGAAAGTAAAAATGAACTGGGGCTTTCTTTTAAAAGGCTATTTATACAATTGCAATGTTTTTTTTTTTCCATTACTTTAGACTGAAAGTAACATGCTGTTACGAAATAATAACGTAGTGAGTAGGAATCAGTCTGCAAGAGAGACTGGGGGAGAGAGCGGGAGTTAGAGACGGGGATAGTTAGAGTGTGTGTGTGTGTGTGTGTGTGTGTGTGTGTGTGTGTGTTGCCTACATCTAGCTGACATCCTTGTTTATCTTTACTTAATTTAAATGATTGATAATTAACTAGCAGATTCCTGTCTAATTATTGCACATTACTAATAAATAATAATTTATAAACTACTGATGTAATGTAGGATGAACATCATTAATTGACAGAATTGATGGAAGTATTATTTTTTGTCATTAACAAATACAACAAAACTGTTGGCATATCTGTATGTACTCACCGAGTCTGGACCTGTATTCGTCGCGTGAGGAGCGAGGAGCACGGTAACGCGTGAGTACGGCCAAAAAGTAGAAGCCCTGTCAGTTCCGCTACTGGCTACAAAAAGTAATGGTGTTACCACCATCCTATTAAAATAGGAGTGGAGCTATGTAGCGCCGCTACTAACAGCGGCGCTATTCCCAGCTTTGATCTATAGGCATCGACTGTATTTTTTCTTTTTTTTAATCATAGTCTAGCAGGGATGCACGAGTTCATTTGTTTGCTTTAGATGGGTGGTTACATGCTTCAGATGGATGCTTCAAACGTCTAGAGGCTGTTTTGGAAGCAGGGGTGGGTATACAAAATATTAAAGCAATGAGACTGAGCATGTATTACTATATTCCTTCTATTCAACATAAACTATATGTAGAAAGCAATACATATCATTATTACACTGAAATTTACTAACTTGGTTTCTATTGGCTGACATACTCTCATACGTCTGGCATGGGTGCACATACTTATAGTCCGTTTGCATGTGTGTTGCCAACTTCAGACCATTCGGTTATAATTTTATTTAATGAGTTCGGTGCCGGATAATAAAGTGTATTGCCTCTTTGCACAGAGGCCAAACAATTTAATTAGCTTTTATTACCTCTAGCACAAATTCTAATAACTGTGTCTCACATAACCGATATTGACGGATTTGACGTACAAATGTTCCTGTCCCATCATTCCACAACGCTTCGTCATTGTGTCATAGTGCATTGCTCTGAAGGGTAACGATGATTTTTCTTATGACTGTACACACACTTAGGCATATCCATTGTTAAACAGTAAGTCGCTACAACTATTATTTCAATACGAAAAATCCAATTTCTTACCTTGTGCAAAAAACATCAGCACCAAAAAAAAGATAACATACTCTCTTGAACACAGAGAGGCAACTGGGCATGGATGCGGCCAACAATGGCATATCTGTCTGGTGATGCAGAGAACATCTAGCAATAGATGTCCTCTGCATCACCAGACAGATATGCCAATAACTGAACCTCGCCCTTCCTGCTTGGTTTTAGAGGGTGAGTTCCATCTCACATCAATGGGTCCGTCTAACCCCACATACCCCTACAGATCAAAATAGTCTAATGATCCAATTTTTTTTTTTACTTTCATGTTCACTTCCCTATTGCTGATCACTCTCTGAGTGAACCAACTACCTATTCTTATGAACTGTACTTTTTCATGAACGTCACTCCCCCAGATTTAATCCTTACTGATCATTCTACCTAATTGAAAGAAGGCATCCACATTTTCAGTTTCCTGACTATTCAGCCTTATTGTGCATTTTGTGATATTTTACTTATGGTTACACATGGCAATATATATATATATATATATATATATATATATATATATATATATATATATATATATATAACCCCTCATTTATCCGTGGCAATATATATATATATATATATATATATATATATATATATATATATATATATATATATATATATATATATATATATTACCCTCATTTATCCGCACATAACAGAGCCAAAAGCATGTCCGGGTAGTGGCAACATCCAGATAATGAACACTGTTTTACTATACCCAAACCCAACCTATACCCAACCTCAAACCTATACCTAACCTATTTGTACAGAACCTATGCTTAATTTGGCAGTGTTTTTCGGTCATTCAGGCATATTTAGACATCAAAACATGCATAGGAATATCCAAAGTAATGATAAACACCAAGAAAACCATGGAGAAGAAACACTGAAAACCAAAAAACACCCTACCTCTACACTGTTATAAGTTCAGTACCCCACCTTATTTTGGCAGTGTTTTCCGGTCATTCTGCCATATTTTGACATCAAAACATACGCAGGATTATCCAAAATATTTTTCAACACCAAGAAACCCGTGGAAAAAAAAAAAAAAAAAAAAGGAAAACCATATACCTATACCTTACTGTATGTTCAGTGACCCTCCTAATTTTGGCACTGCTTTTCAGGCCATTCTGCCATATTGTGACATTAAACCACACATGGGAATATCCTAAATAAATTTTTACGCCAAAGAAACTATGAAAGAAACCTAAAGTTTCATGCCCCAAAACATTCAGTTGGGGATCTTACCACCTAGTGCTCCACAGACAGGTTACTTAACCCGCACACCTCCAGCAAGAGCAGAGTAGTCACATGTGGTCTAGTGGCTAACATTTTCCACTAAGCAAATGTTGAAGAACTCCTCCTCCTGCTCTTCCTGTACCTGTTGGTGCTGGGTGATGAGCAGTGATGTGCAGTGCGATGATGGTGGCCTACCCACCTCAGGAGACTCCGAAGACAGCTGCAAACTTACTTCTAACTGAGACTCAATGGCTGTCGACGTGCTAAGTTGTGGGTCCGATGGTGAAGGTGGGAAACGAGGTGGTGTGATGGTGGTGGTGGTGAGAATTGGCTGGCATTCGTGGGGGTCACAGGCCTGAAGAAGGAGTCAATCCTGGTCTGACGATAGGAGTGATGATTCTACCAGATGATGACAACGTCGCAGATTACTCGCAGCTCCATTGCCAGGCCGAGCAGCACCAACTCCCTGTCACATTGCAGGTGCTCGGCATACTCCAGCATCCCCTCTAGTTGGCCATGGAGGACACTGAGACCAGGGAGTGAAGGAGATGCGGATGGCTGCAAGTCAGGGTCCTCATCCTCATCCTAGTCAGTCTCACTGTCCTCTTTCATGCCCACAGAGGCAGCAGCGGTGATCTCTTCTTTAGAGATGGTCTGATAACCAGGATCGCCACCATCATCATCCAGCCAATCCCTCACATCATTGATGTCCACCTGCTCTCCTGCTGTTCTAAGGCAGCTGTAGAAATCATCCACGTCAAACCCCTCAAAGTCGATTCCCTATGGGAGATGAGATACTTTCAAGGGTTTTCTTGGAGACTTCCATCTACTTGTTCACCCAGTTGAATAATGCGGATTTCAGGTCATAACACCAAAGATATTGCAAGGTCTGCTCCCCACGTGTGTCCTCGGCCCCGTCCTCGTCCTCCAGCACCACCATCACCTCGTTCAGTAAGCTCTGGCTGTACAGTCTCTTGCAGGCATGATAACACCCTGGTCCATTGGTTGAATCAGAACAGTCGTATTAGGTGGCAGAAACATGCACCTAATCCTCCCGTCATAAGCAGCCAAATCCTTCTCAGATGGATGTGTGGGTGCATTGTCCAGGAGCAGGATTGCCTTCATCTGGTCACGAGTGATTCCAAAGACCTCCAGTTGATAACAGATAACCTCCCTGATGAAGTTTTTGTGGAACTAATCTCTGAAGATCTTAGCAGTAAACCAGGTCTTCACAGAATGGTACCACCAACAGGCAGACTATCCATCAACCCATGGAGACAACATGATTGTTTTGCATACCCAACAGCAACGGGTTTGAGGTAGTGCATCCCGTTAGCATTGGCACAGCTCAAAACAGAGACACGTTGTTTGAACAACATCACACAAGGCACAGTCTTCTCCTGTTCCTCAGCCAGGATGTTGGTGGGCAACAAGCAGTAGAATAGACCAGTTTCATCAGTATTACGTACTTGACCAAGGGGCAAGGCCCTCGTCCTTGATCAAGCACTGCACTTTCTGGTGAAACGAGTCTTTTTCCTCTGCTGCCACGTCCAAGGCCTCTCCATGTGCCTTATGGCCAATAAGTCCATGGTGAAGCTTGAAGTGAAAGAGCCATCCCTTGCACACCTTGAAGTCATGCACGTTGTGCAGGCATGCAAACTTCTCAGCAGCAACCTTCACCTCGGCCCCACGCATTAGCACACTGGCACCACACTGCTGGTGAAACCACAACAATGTCAACTGGTCGATAATGGCATGCCAGGCCTGGGTCATTACCTTCCTGCCGCCCCTACCTGTGCTTTCACTGAAGTCCTGTTCATACCGCGTAACTTTGTCCCATGACTTCTTGATATCAAACAATGTTGAACGGGCTAGATCATATTCGCAAAGTATGCATTCTGTGGTCCAGCTATCTCCTCTCAAGCATCATCGACATGGCCATATGGTTCACAGGCGGTTTTGTGTCTTCTCCACTTCGGCTGGGATTTCACTCTGTCTGGCAAGTCTCTGTGGCAGGGGAGGTCCCTCACTTCTTCTCTTGCAAACTATGTGACCATTCTAATGCCAACAACTTTCAGCAGTACTGCCTTGAGTGTCCCTCAGTACTGCCTCAGGGGAAGTCACAAACTGATATATATAATTATCAACTCACAGACAATCATTTAGATATCATTCTCGTGTGATATCCACACTTTGGCGGTTGCTAACTCCTGTATTCCTAACTCTGATCCATCATGTAACAAAACAGTGTGCCCAGCAATACACGAGTTCCTCTGTACATAATACTTTGCTGGATGCTAATTCCTGTATTGTAAACTCCTATATATATATATCTATGTGACAAAGCAGTATGCCCTGTGACACAGGTTCCTCTGTACATAATGCTTTGGTGCAACTAATTCCTCTCTTGAAAACTCCAGTATATCTTTATAACACAACAGCATACTCAACAAGACATAAATCCCGCTGCACATAATGATATGGTGCATACTAACTCCTGTATTGTAGTCTCCAATATACCTGTGTAACAAAACTGCGTGCCCTGTGTGACACAAGTTCCTCTATACGTAATATTTTGGTGGGTGCTAACTCTTGCATTGTAAATTCCATTATGTATTTGTAACGACACAGCGTGCCCTGCATGGTACGAGTTCCTCTGTACATAACACTATGGTGGATGCTAACTCCTGTATTGTAAATTCCATTATGTTTATATAATGATACAGCGTGCCTTGCATGACATAAGTTCCTCTTTGCATAATACTTTGGTGGATGCTAACTCCTGTATTGTACACTCCAATATATCTATGTAACAAAGTAGCTTGCCCTGCGAGACACGAGTTCCTTTGTTCATAATACTTCGGTGGATGCTAACTCCTGTCTTGTAAACTCCGATATTTCTATGCGACAAAACGGCGTGCCCTGCGCGACACGAGTTCCTGTGAACATAATCCTTATCCTCATGGTCCTGTTACTAGGTCTGTCACCCCTTGGGCGTAATAATTTGATTAAAACAAAAACACCAAAGAGCGTCACCAATAACAATGGAGAAATTCTTGAGGAAGTCGAGGAGTACAATTACTTGGGGCCAGTACTAAAACTAACAAAAGACCATGATAGCGAAATAGAGAGATGCATTTGGATGAAAAATTTTTGGTTAACATAAGGAGATCATGGAGAGTAGCTTGCAGTATGCATGAAACAAAAAGTATATAACGAACGTATAATCCCAACTATGACATACACTTGTGAGACCTGGAAACTGACAAAATTGTCGGAAAATCAGCTAATATGTTTTCAAAGAGAAATGAAAAGGTCAGTGTTGGGAATAGCTTTCAGAGGCAGGAAAAGATCAACTTGGGTGAGAGAGCAGACTAAAGCCAAAAACATAATAGAAATTAAAAAAGAACCGAAATGGCAGTGGGCGGGTCATATAGCAGAAATAAGAGATAACCGATGGAGCAACAGGCTGACCGACTGCGCTCTGAGATTGTAAGCGTAGAAGAAAATGAACAGACAGGAGGTAGAGAGATCACATATATAGAGAATTTTTGCAGACAAAATGGCAGAGATTGGGTCAGTGAAGGAAGTAATGGAAAAGGACGGGGGAGGCATTTGTTCAGCAGTGGACTTGCAATGGCTGATGATGGTGCAATGATATATATATATATATATATATATATATATATATATATATATATATATATATATATATAGTTTCACGGATAACGGTAATGAATTTTATGTCCCTTTATTCCAGAGATCAATTTCTTTTGCCCTTACATTGGAAATATTGATTTTCTAATCCCTACATTCCAGGCATCATTAATAATGCCTTCTCATTTCAGGTACTGGTATATTTTTTAATCTTTCTTTCGAGTTCTATGTATCTATTACCAGACGCCTTAATCTCTTATACCGGGTGGCCACAAACAAATCGCCTCCACGTCACTCTGTCCCCTGCCATTCAATGCCCTGCTCCCAATTCACACCTCCCTATCTCATATACCTCTCCACTCCATCCCTCCATCTCATCCTTGGCGTTCCCCTCCCTTTCTCTCCCTCCACCTCACTCACATAGACTCTCCTCATCAGTCTCTCACTCTCCATCCTCTCCACATGGCCAAACCACCTCAGTGTGTTTCTCCTAATGCTTCCTATCACATCCACATTAACACTGCAACGCTTCTTCACATCCTAATTTGTCAGTCTGTCTCTCCATGTGGCTCCACAGGCTCCCCTCAAATATCTCATTTCCACTGCTCTCACTCTTGACTTGTGTCCCTCCAACAACGTCCATGCTTCACTTCCATACGTCAGAGTTGGTATCACAATACTGTCATGTAATAACTTTTTGACTTCCATGCTCACTTCCGTTTCTTATCACTGCCTTCAAGGAACCAACAACCTTTCTTCCATGTTGTACCCTTTCAAGCACTTCACCCTCCAAACTTCCATCCTTACTCATCACACTACCCAAGTACTTACACATACTCAGATTTTCCGTTTCCTCTTCATCCAACCTCACTGTACATTCACTGATTTCACCTCTCTCGAAGACCATGACTTTACTCTTCCCTACATTCACCTTAAAATTCCGTTTCTTACACACTCTCCCAAACTCATCCACCAAGCCTTGCAGCTCCCCTTTGTCTTCACTTAACAATACAGTATCACCTGCAAACAACAATACAGGGAGTTTCCAAACACTGCCGTCTCTCATTAGGGCCACTCCAACATCTATTGCCCTACCTCGTATCTATATACAGATTGAACAGCCATGGAGACATGACACATGCCTGTTTCAACCCAACCTTCAAATAGAAAAACTCACTCCGTTCACTACCCACACGCACTGCAGCTTTAGCACCCTCATACATACTCTTCACAGCATTCAACAACTTCCCATCTACTCCACAAATTCTTAATACTTTCCACAATCCTTGTCTATCCACCCTGTCATATGCTTTCTCCAAGTCTATGAAGGCCGCATGCAACTTCTTTCCCTTCTCTACAGTAGACACTTTTCCACTAAAGATCTAAGAATGAATATCTGATCCACACAATCTTTTCCCTGCCTAAAGCCTCCCTATTCTTCTCCATCTAATTCCTCTGTTATTTCCCTAACTCTGTCAGCAAGTATCTTACTGTATACTTTTCCTATCACATTAAGAAGAAAATGCCCCTATGATTGCCACACACTTCTTTTTCCCCTTTCCCTTTGTACAAGGGAATAATTGTACCTGACTTTCAATCCTCCAGGGCTTTATCTTACTTCCAGGCCAATCTGCAGATCTTCCACATCCATTCTACTACTATCTCTCCCCCAGGCATCAGCATTTCACCACACACTCCATCAATTCCAGAGGCTTTCCCCATTTTGACTTTCTTCAATGCTTCCACAACTTCCATCCTACTGATTTCTTTCTGTCTTCTCACCTCCCTCCTTCTCCCAGCCATTCACCAGCCACTTATACTCGCATTACTTTCATCCTCTATGTTCAACAATTCATTGAAGTGTTCTCTCCATCTGCTCACTTTTTCTCCCTTCTCCACTAGTAATCTACCATTTTTATCTTTCACTCCCCTACTGACTTCATTGCCACCCTGTCTAACTCTCTTTACCTCTTTCCAAATCATGTTCTTACATTCCCTCCACTTGACATTCTAATTCCTTCCATATTCCTCATCCACTCTCTTCTTACTCTCTCTTAATAATCTTTTCACCTCTCTCTTCCTTTCTACATATAACTCTCTCTTCCGTATCTCAACTTCTTCCATTCCCCTATTTCGCATCCATTCTGTATATGCTTTCTTCTTTTGTGCCACAGCCTGTCTCATCTCTTCATTCTACCATGCGTTCCTTGCACCCCCTTTCATCTTCTGTTCACCTCACACACCACCTCACATGCTGCACATATTTCCTCTGTGAATATCTCGCACACACCTTCCACGTCCCCCATCTACTCAAATTCATATTTACCCAATCGTTCCTCCATTCTCACTTATATTCTGCCTTTTTCTCATCCTCTTGTAACCTTTCCACTCTCCTTACATCTACTCCTTCCTCCCGTCCTTCCCTTCTTCTATTACTCCATTTAACTTGGACCTTGATTCTGACCACCACCAAGTGGTGGTCAGAAAGTCCTCTTCCCCATCCTCTATATGCTCTTGCGTCCATAACACATCTTCGCATCCTTTCATCCACACACACATAATCAATCATTGCCTTCCTTTCATTCAGTTCACCATTCACCCTTCTCACCACTCGCCATGTATACCTGTGGATCATTTTGTGCCTGAAGAGGGTATCAGCTATCACCAACCCCCTCCCGTCACAAATGTGCACTAAAGCACTGCCATTCTCACCTATCTCAGCATGTTGTTGTTGTTGTTTGAATATTTGCCCCACAACAGAGGTGGGGACACGGGCAAACACAAGAGCCCATCAGGGAAATGCAGAAAAAGGCTCCTATGAAGGAGCAAAACTCGGACAGGCAGACTGGCAGATGGGGGAAAGGTGACAGAGGCAGAGAACGATGGGATGATGGTGGTAACTGCCCGATAATCGGCGAGGCAGGGGGGAGAGAGAGCGGTAGACTGCACGGCGCCGATGGAGGAGGCGCCGACGAGCTCAGGTGGAAAACCCCCAAACGACTCAACGGTGGTTGGTAGGCCAGCTGCTCATGATCGTAGTGGGCAGGGTGGGACGAGAGCTATGTAGACGTCACGGCGCCGATGGAGAGGGCGCCGAAGCTCCCGATGGGAACGTCCCGACTCTGCCTTCAACCCCCATTGCTCTGATGGAAATAGGGCGATGTACACTCCCCCAGCCCTCCAAAACAGCAGCAGATGGAAGCACGAAAGGTTGGCCCGGTCCTGGTGGTCGCAAGGGCACAACCCCGGTCCAGATCGTGGCGGAGAGAGGGTCGTCGGCCGGGTATTCAGGGGCGGAGGAGCCTCGATCTCCTGGTGGACAGACCAGGGCACTCCCTCAGGATGGAAGGACAGGCCAGACCTCGGCTGGTACAGCTGCTGTGGAGGGCTGGTCCCGCCGGGAACAGCGGTGGAGGTGTTGCCAGGACGAGAGATGGGCTGCGAGTATCTCAGCAGGCACAGCCGACTCACCAACTACTCCATCCAGCTTCACATTCCCTACTTTACCATTTATATCAGCAATCAAAAACACTCTCTCATTCCTTTCAAACTTTTCCATGCACACTGCCACATTTGTCCAGAACTCTTCTCTCTGCTTGCACGATCTTGCATTGGCGCATACACGCACACAATTGCCCACATTTGTAGTCCAACTTTCAGTCTTACCCACACAATCCTTGAACCAACTAATCCATACTCTCTTATATTCTCCTTCTCTCTTTAATATTAATATTATTTCAAATACCTTTTAGTAAACATCAGGAATTAATTATCTAGTTTTAGTTAAGAAAAAAAAAAAAGACGATCTGTGCATGTGACTTCTGGCATTTTTCTTTCGCTTATAATTCAGGCAATACGTAACTTTCTGTTCCTTCTGTCTGGACACCACGTAACATTTCTGCTTCTTTCTTCACCCGAAGTTCCATTTTTCTTCATCCGAAATCGTATCTGAAGTGTTTTTGTACAACCGATTTTGGACTAAATATTATGCCTACCCAAAAGGAAAAGGTAAGACTAGGAGAAAGTCCTTTCCATCCTTTATTATGTCCGAGTTGTACCCTCTCTGTGTCTGTCTGTCTGTCTGTCTCTCTCTCTCTCACACACACACACACACACACACACACACACACATTATCATAGATTACAACGTTACAGGAGGAGTTTAAGACCAGACAGTATATATATATATATATATATATATATATATATATATATATATATATATATATATATATATATATATATATATATATATATATATATATATATATATATATATATATATATATATATATATATATATATATATATATATATATATATATATATATATATATATATATATATTATGAGAGAAATAGGGACGTTGGCAAAGATACACTATATATATATATATATATATATATATATATATATATATATATATATATATATATATATATATATATATATATATATATATTATGAGAGAAATAGGGACGTTGGCAAAGATACACTATATATATATATATATATATATATATATATATATATATATATATATATATATATATATATATATATATATATCCGCAGCAGAAATGAACGGTACAGTAAGTATCTTCGTACGTTTTACTTATTAGGACAGAGTGTCTTAAGATGTAGTATTTGAAAGAACTTATTTCCTCTGATTTCGTTTCTCTTTTGGTTAATGTGCATACATTACTTCACGGTTAGGTGAAGTTTCTGCATATACAAAGATAGACGGACTGACAGATACTGTAGATAGGTATAAATAGAAGATAGACAGATAAATGGATGGATGGATAAAGGGAAGGATGGAAAAGATGATACACAGAAAAGAAAGAGAGATGATTCCACAGCAACTGGTCAATTTCTTACTAATTCTTTCATATCGGCTTCAACAGAAAATTTCACTGAACCAGCAAGCACCATATCTCGTTTGATACAGGCAAACTTCTGAGTTGAATTGTGGGTATATTGTGGGTGCAGATAATTGTGGTGGTGGTATTTTACTTCCAGACAAGTGGCTGGACGTAATTTTGTGACAAATCTGGTTTACTGATCGTGGTGTGCACCATTCACTTACTTGATGACTAAGTATCCGTGACAAACCAAATAATTCATGTTAGACAAGGAAACAATTTACTAAACCGGGTGATAACCTTGTAGTGCAACCTTGCTGGTCTAATGAGTTACATTCCCTGCTCCAGGATTCATATGTGAATAGAAGTAGTTGGAAAGAGCAATGCTTTGTGCCTTGCACCACTCTTTTGAACCAGAGAAGTCAAATTTGTTGTGCAAAGGCTGCCAGAAACTCACTTTTATGTTCCAGCATATCACCAGTAGACATCAGTCACCCTATGTCTGTGAGAGAGTATACTCTTACGTGTGACTGCTACCTCTGCCATATTGCTATATTACATAACTAGTTAGTTAAATGACAATGACACGAAAAAAGTGAGAAATGGGTGACGCTCAATGCAAGTATTTTGTAGAGGTCTGCGGTGTTAATTAAGTACATCATGTTATTTTTAAAGTTGTCTTTGAACATAAAAAGTTTATTGTACTAAATGAAAACTTGTTTTAAAACTTACATAATATACCTTAGTACATTTACATGTTCATTTGACTAGCGCAGTTTGAACGTATTCAAGTGATTATTACTTAAGGTGACCTGGTGAATAAAATGCAGATATTGGACACTCATGCCGATGAAATAATGAAATTTGCAAGGCTTCCTGGAATTGCTAATTTAGTCATAAATCGGCTGCTACACATGCCCATAGCATCATGTAATTGCCATGGAAGATTATGTAAGTAATTGTTCATGATCAGTGTTATTTATTTTAACAATTTTCTAAGACTGAACGTTGTTCTTAAATGAGTCTAATCTACCACATTTCTCAGTGTAAGAAACTCATTATATTCCAAAGGATGCTGCAGCCCGATGTGGCTCAAAAGTGTTTAAAACCAAGGAATGGTTGGTTTATCTGTTCATATGGAAATGCTTAGGGAAGAACCATTTGTCACTATTGCCTTCACGCCCTGCCATGCTGATTCTTTGTAAAGCAGTTTACTTCCTCTGAGTCATTGTTTCCTATCCTATGGAACTTGTACCTCAAAGGAGGCTTGCATTGTAGCCGGGGCAGACCTTCATTTTTCCTCACGCGAGGTATGCAGGGTAGCAAAGGTCAGTATCAGAGTACGTAGCCTAGGCTGAGACCCAACATTTCTGGGCGTTCAATAAAGGACAGGGTCGGCATGGCTACTTCCCATGGTAACTACCCACTTACCTGCTCTGGTTTTCATCTTTCACACACACACACACACATACACACACACACACATGGACGTGAAAAATTTATATGTTTTTGCTTTGATATGGTTCAACTTAGTTATTTCTTTTTAACATACATTTTTTTTTCTATTTAATAAAATTTAAAATTTTATAAATAGTGTAAATGATCATAAACACTGCTTAACCATTCTTTCATTTCAAACACTGAAAACAATTTGTTGCAGATATAAGCTAATTTTTGTACAGTACTTTCTTGCAAGTGACTGTTTTGTTAAAAGGCGCATATATGCAGTGTGTATGTACTGCAACAAGTTATCACTCTACTGTGCATCTTACCATTTTACAGCACTGCCATCATGCTAATCCATTACTTATTGCTATTTCGTTTCAGCTTCTGTGACATTACGTACAAATCTATCAGTTTAGTTTATCTAGGCAGTAGAGTCCCTTGATCTTCCTTTGAGTGATGGGGAGGAAGGTGCAGATGCGCCAGGCTTTTCATGCGAATACGTTTTCTTGACAAATTGGGTGCATCTCCTCAGGTGTTCTCCCAGTCTTTCTGTTTTAGGCCTTTTTTTTCCATTACAATATCTACATTCCTGTTTCATCGTTTCCTTTCTCATCATTAGTTTCATCGCTTTTCCTCCATTCTATAGCTTTGTATCTCCGTTTACTTGCTTTGATACACTGTACTGTACTGACCCTCCACAGACTGTCGAACTATAGGCTAAATAGCCTGTGGTTTCAATATAGCCTACATATTTCCGGTATGGTTAGATAATTATCTGATAAAAACAACAATACAGCATACTGTAAATTACAACACAATACTGTATATCCTTTACCATATTTTGCCTGAATAGAAAATATATATTTCCTTCAGAATCAATTTTGAGACTTTACTGAATCATTGTTAGTAGTATTATTTATAATAAGAATTAGCATGAATGTCTTCACCTTACATTTCTTCATCATTGTACTGTATGTTTCAACATGCTATACAGTACTGAAGGAAATATCAGTACAGGACTCTTCTGCACAATATAGTTTCTAAACTCTAAAAAGTGTGATAATAATAAAACAAGAAATAAAATTAAATACTGGGTTTTACCCAGCTATTATGATTTAAAAAAAAAATACATGTTTTTTAGCAACAACTCGTGCGTTTTCGTACCCGAGGATTTGACCAACCCTTATAAACGAAAAAATGTTGGATTGATAGAATTTGTTGACAGTGGTATTACAGATCAAGTTTAAGTATATCTTTATATATATAACTCTGGGTATCTGCTAAGGTGTCTGTTCCCGAGGTACAGCAGTCTGCTTACGATAGACTAATGGAGGGCAGCCATATACCGTCTCCCTTGTGAGGCACCAGGAACAGGACATGGAAATCTGGTGTTATTAGTGTCAGTAGTTTTTGGTGTGACCAAATAGAGGGTATATGGTAAATATAAAATTCAATTAAAAATAAAAATTTCTTCAGCAACCAGGATTGAACCAGCTAACTTGTGAATGGTGGGATATTTTAGCGGCAGATTTAAATATCTGCAGTATATAGTGGTTCATATAGACGCAATGATAGACAAGTAAATAAGGAGGCAATAGAACAGTAGCTCTGTTCTTTCCTCACAACTGACACATCAATGATACGGTACGTTTCCAAACTTTACTTTCAGCGCATAGTGTAAGTGAGGGTGCGTGGATGATAGATGGAAGCGCCCGACATCCCTCATTTGATGTAATTCTACCTACTTCTTCCTTGACCTTTTTATCATTCTATTTCTTTATTTACCCTCCTCTCTTCCAACTTCTCCATTTCCTTCCTGTCACTTTTTATTACTTTTTCATTCACTAGCGTGGCTCCACACTGGTTGATAAGACAAATGGTTTCACATAACCCAAGAATTCATTTACCACGCTGAGTGTTAGACATACAACCAAAAAACGGGGTGGTGTGGTGCATATTACAGTGCCCCTGTTAACTAGGTGGAGATGTATATGCTGCATCAGTCTAGGTATTAAAGTTCCACAGTTTTCCTAACGCCTCAGTGTCCGTTGAAATGTACCATTGGTTCACTTTGTGGGTCGGCCGTGTAGGACCCACTGCTTCAAAGCAGTTTGGTGGTCAGCTTGGCCACAAAAACTAGAGTTGATCGGCAACAATTCCCGCCAAGCACCTGTTTTGTTGAGCATGTAACAACAGGTAGGAAAACAGTGGGTTATTATTTTTTTTTGTATTCGAAGAAGAAGGAACCAAAGGCCGCGAGCCCGCAATTATTGTTCCTTCCAAGAGAAAAACAAAATATAAGAGAGAGCCAAATTCAAGATCCGATCATTTCGAGATGCCTCGACACACTGCGTTTGAAAGACTGGAGATCATAGGAAGCAGAAAATACAGACAGAGAGGGACAGTTCCAGAGTTGACCTGTTGCATAAATGAAGGACTGGAGTAACGGTTAACTCTTGCATTAGAGAGTTGGACAGAAAAGGGATGAGAGTTTGCTGCTAGACGGGCGCTATGCACCCATTGTAGAGGTGGAGTAATGCATGCAGACAATTTAGAAGAGAAGTGACCATTGAAGTAGCGATAGAAAAGAGATAAAGATGCAACAGTGCGACGAAGAGACAGAGGTTGAAGGGAGTCAGTAAGAGGAGGAGAGTTAATGAGACGAAAAGCCTTTGACTCCACCCTACTGAGAAGAGCTGTATGTGGAGAGCCTCCCCACCCATGAGAGTTGTACTCCACACAGGGGCAGATAAAACCCCTGTATAGAGTCAACAGTTGTGCAGGGATAAAGAAGGAACAGAGTCGGCTTAGCACACCTAATCTCTTGGAAGCAGATTTTAAAAGAGATGTAATATGATATTTCCAAGCTAAGTCCTGAGTAAATGAAACCCCAAGCATGTTCAAGGATGATGCATGATTAAGCTGAATATTATTAAACATTAGTGGGTATACCTGTGGAAGTTTTTGTAGGGTTGGTAGGTGTAAAAACTGAGCTTTTGATGCATTGAAAACAACCAGATTATTTTTTCCCAAGTCAGAGATACGAGCCAAGTCAGACATTAGTTTTGCCATAGCCTCAACTCTTGTTTGTTGAAGTAACTGCCGAGATGGACGTTGCGGGAACCGAATGGAAAGATGAAGGGTGGAGTCATCAGCGCATGAGTGGATAGGGTTAGATATACAGCTTCGAAGGTATCTGATGAATAAAAGGAAGAGAGTTGTGATAGGACAGAGCCCTGAGGAACACCGCTATTGATAGATCTAGGAAAAGAACGACGGCCCTCTACAACAGCAGCTATAGAACGACCAGAAAGGAAGCTAAGGCACAGATTGAAGGATAGAAACCATAAGAGGGCGGTTTGGAAATTAAATATTTATGCCAGACTCGATCGAAAACCTTTGAGATGTCAAGTGCAATGGGAAAGCTTTCGTCAAATTCCCGAAAGGAGGATGACCAGGAGTTTGAAAGGTAGGTGAGAAGATCGCCAGTGGAGTGCCCGTGATGGAACCCATACTGACGATCAGAAAGAAGGTTGTGATATGAACGATGCTTTAAAATTTTTCTATTAAGAACTGATTCGAAAACTTTTGAGACACAGGATGTTAAAGCAATTGGACGATAGTTAGAGGGTTGGGAATAGTCACCCTTCTTTGGGACTGGCTGAATGAGATTAAACTTCCAGTAAGAAGGAAAGGTACAAGTTGTTAGACAAAGGCGAAAGAGTGTGCCTAGGCAGGGTGTATGCACAGAAGCACAGTTCATGAGAACAACAGGAGGGACTCCATCAGGCCCATATGCCTTATTAATCTAGAAGCCTGTGATGGCAGAAAATATATCAGGTGAAGAAATTTTAATGTCAACCATGAGGAAGTCAGAGAGGGGAAGTGATGGAGGAACAGCACTGGAATCGTCTAAGCTGGAATTGGAGGAGAAAGTCTGAGCAAAGAGATCTGCTTTATCGGTAGAGGAAATAGCTACAGAATCATCAGAGTAGAAAAGAGGAGGAAAGGATGATGAGGTGAAGTTGTTAGAAAGGTTCTTGGCAAGGTGCCAGAAGGAGCAGGAAGAATCCGAGTAGGAGAGTTGAGAGCATTTACTAGGGATGAAATTATTTTTAGCAGAGTAAAGAACAGACTTAGCACGATTCCGGGCAGAAACGTATAAAAGATGCGATTCAGGGGTGGATTGGCTCCGGTACCTTTTATAGCCCCTCTCCTTGTTGCGGACAGCATTAGAACAAGCGTGATTTAACCAAAGGGTTTCATGCATTGGTCAAAGGATATGAGAAAGGAATGCATGCTTCCATGCCCGAGAGAATGACCTCCGTAATGCACAAGGCACACTCAGATGGCTCCCGGCCATAGAAGCAATAATCATTCCAGGGAAAATCAAAGAAGTACTGCCTGAGAGCCTCCCAATCTGCTGCTCCAAAGTGCAATAGACGATATTTCTTTTGAGGGTTCACAGGCCGTACTGGAGCAATAGGACAGGTTAAGGTGATAAGGTTGTGATCCGAGGAGCTCAACGGAGAGAAAAGATTAACAGTGTAAGCAGAAGGATTGGTTGTAAGCAAGAGGTCAGGTATGGTGGAGCTCTCTCCAAGGCGGTCAGGGATACGGGTAGGGTGCTGTACAAGCTGCTCTAGGTCATTAAGGATAGAAAAGGTGTAGGCTTGTTCACCAGGTGGATCTGTGAATGGAGAGGAGAGCCAAAGGTGATGGTGAACATTGAAATCTCCTAGAATGGAGATTTCAGAGAAAGGAGAAATGGATAGAGTGTGTTCCATCGTAGAAGTAAGATAGTCAAAGAATTTTTGATAGTCAGTAAAATCAGGAGATAAGTAAAGAGTGCAGATATATTTAGTCAGAGAATGACAGGAAAGCAGAAGCCAGAGTGTAGAGTGTAATTCAGAAGAATCGAGTTCAGGAACACTAGAGCAAGATAAGTCGTTGCGTATATATACACAACAGCCACTTTTGGCTTTGAAATGAGTTTAGAGAAAGTAGGAGGATACAGAAAAGGGTCTGCTGTAAGTTGCCTCAGACAGCTGAGTCTCAGTTAGAAAAAGAAAGTGAGGTGTAGAGAAGGAGAGGTGGTGCTCAACAGAGCGAAAGTTAGAGGAATGGCTGAAAATGTTGCAGAAATGATAGCCCTTTCAACAGAGAGAGAGAGAGAGAGAGAGAGAGAGAGAGAGAGAGAGAGAGAGAGAGAGAGAGAGAGAGAGAGAGAGAGAGAGAGAGAGAGAGAGAGAGAGAGAGAGAGAGAGAGAGAGAGAGAGAGAGAGAGAGAGAGAGAGAGAGAATATACTCCAAAGGGCCAGGGGTCCCAAATTGTTCCTAACAAAACCCAGGGAGGGAGACATCAAAGTAAACGAGGAATTACAAAGGGTCACCACGGCGTTTAATCTGACATCTGTGATGCTGGTAATCAGAAAGGAACATTTTGTGTGTGTGTGTGTGTGTGTGTGTGTGTGTGTGTGTGTGTGTGTGTGTGATTATGGGTCGTAGTCTACGTGTCTTTAGATATTCGAAAACATCTCTTCCTTCGAGATTTTCTCAGAAAATTACACCTCAGTATTCCCTTCCCTGTTATTGATGCAAGGTATATCCATAGCTGTATGAGACAAGTATCATACACCACAATGATTAAGCTTAATATAAATATTAAACTGCTATGGATGAGTCACTGAGAAGCAATCAGTCATTCAGAATACGACCTTAAATACATGTGTTCGTGTGTCTGGATGACCGTCTACGTATCTCTGTATATCACTGTATCTGTGTTGTCCCGCGCATGCATCTGAATGTGTTTATTTACATTTATCTGGGTAAGTGTTGTAATGTTTTCTTCCTCTTGCAAAGGAAAAGAACAAAAGACTAAATCCAAGAAAATAGTTATTCTTCCCGAGAAAAACTGAGCGGAGGAGAACTAAATTCAAGATCCTTTCATTTCTAGATGCTTGGAAACATTGATATGAAATGCTTGTGGATCATTAGCAGAGGAAAATCCATACCGGGAATAATATTCCATAGATAACCTTTATCAAGATAACTCTTGCATTGAAGAGATGGACACAAAAGAAGTGAGAGTGTGTTGCCAGACGGGTTATACGTGCTTCCTATAACGGAAGAGGGATGCAAGGGACTAATTCAGAGTAGCTGTGACTGTTGGATTAGCGATGGTAAGGAGATACAGATGCAGCAAGTAAAGGGTGGTTGGTGGGAGCTAGTAAAAGGAGGGGTGGTCAGATGAAAAGCCTTTCACTCTACCCTATTGTTAAGAACTATATGTGGAAAGGCTCCCTCACATGAAAGGTGGATTAGCGAAAATGATCCCAATAAAAAATCAACAACTTTGCAGGGTAAACATGAGTGTAGATAGGCCTAGCACATCTAGTCTCTTCAAATCAGAATTTGTGAAGGAGGTAACATGATCATTCCACGATAGGGCCTACGAGAAAGAAACCCCAAGGATTTATAGCAGTATGACAGACTGAGCTGTGTATTGTTGAACATTAGATATTCCTGTAAAAGATTCAAGAACTGAGTTTTAAATGCACTAAACTTTTTTCCAGTCAGACGTAATAGCCAAGTCAGAAACCAAGCGCATCATAGCCATCCCATTAGTGCTGAAGTAACTGCAGTGATGGACACTGAGGGAAGTGTGAAGAGCAAAATAATAATTGGATGAACAAAAGAATTTGATGTGCAGCTTGCAAAACCAATGTTGAAAAGAAGGGCAAGAATCAGTAATAGGACGGAACCCTGAGGAACACCAGTACGGATGGTTTTTGAATAGGATCAGTGGCCACCTATAATCTAGTACACTATATTACTGGGTGCATGCATGTGTGTGTGTGTGTGTGTGTGTGTGTGTGTGTGTGTGTGTGTGTGTGTGTGTGTGTGTGTGTGTGTGTGTGTGTGTGTGTGTGTGTGTGTGTGTGTGTGTGTGTGTGTGTGTGTGTGTTATAATGAAGTCAAAATTGGAAAAAGGATTTTGTTAAAGCTTGGCAGGGTGGTTGAAAGTGGGTCCCAGATAGGCCACCAGTTTTCCCATTCCTGGAAACACTTCCTGTAGTCGTCTTTCGTCAATTTCTCCAGAGTCTCTTGAATTTTTCCTAGATTTCTTCTAAGTTGTCAAATCATCTGCCCTTCAGTTCTACCATAATCTTTGGGAATAAGAAAAAATCACAAGGAGGGAGATCTGGTGAGTACGGAGGGTGTGCAGTACCAATGATATTGTTTTTTGGCAGAAAATGGGTGAACTGACAATGCAGTGTGTGATAGGACATTGTCGTGATGCAAAAACCATCTCTGGGTGCGCCGATTTTCTGTGAGTTTTTCTTGATGCTTTTCTGTAGACGCTGCAGCTCTCTAATGTAAAACTTCTGGTTCACAGTCTGTCCAGGGGAAACAGACTCCCATTGGAAAAGTCCCTCAGTGTCAAAAAAGATCATGATGTTGGACTTGATCTGATGCATTTTTATTACAGCCTTGGAGATGGTGTCTTTCCTAGTGGAATGGCCTGCTGCTTGGTTTCAGAGTCATACAAGTAGACCCAGGTCTCATTACCCATTATGACATTTGAAAGAAATTTTGGGTTATTTCACAACTGCTCTTTCAAGTTCTTATAAACGTTCACAAGATTTGCTTTTTGATCTTCCGTTAGAAGACACGGTAGCATTTTGCCGAGACTCAGTGCATGCCAAGATCTTGTGTCAAAACCCGATGGATTTAACTCCAGGAAACTCCGGTGGCCTCCACTCATCGACAATCTTCCAAGATTGCGTGTTGAATTTTCATTATGCTTTCATTTGCTCATGAGGTTGACGAACGGCCAGGACGTGGAGAGTCTTGGATTGACATGTTGCCTATCTTAAAACATGCGTACCATTTGTAGACTTACGTTCTTTTCATGGCCTGCTCCTTGAAAGCTTGCTTAAGCATTGTCACTGCCTCAGCCGCAGGTTCTCGAGCAAAAAATTATATTTAACGCACCCTCTCTACTCAACAATGTTGTAGTCAAGACCAGGCACCTCGAGACCAAGAGCAAGACCAGATCCTCCAAGACCAAGACCAAGACCGAGACTAGACCCTCTGAGACCAAGACCAAGACCAAGAATTTATGTGTCTGCTGAATGAATGAAAAGTAGCTGCAGCTGCAGGTGCTGCACTGCTGGTCAGTTTTCACGAGCGTCTCGGTCCCTCGAGTGAGTGCATTAGTACCCCAATCACTCAGTTGCAGATTATGTATCGATGCGATACTCAACACCTTTTAAACGAATTTAAGTTGATTATCGCACATGAACTGAATGATGTCGAGGAGTCTCTGGAAAGACAATTACGAAGAAGAATGAAAGAGAGAAGAGGGCAATGGGGATAATTCCCGGGGCCAAAACTCAAGAGTATGGAGGAACCAGGGTCCACACCAGGACTGTGACAATTTTGCATCTTTTTCTGTCCCGTGTCAAACGTTTTCCAGGCACCCCAGGGCGCAGTCATAGCTCTCTATAGCCCTGGACACCGACGTTACGGCTTTTGAAAGTTTTTATTTTAAGTGTTTATACTTCTGACAGTATGGTTTTGAAGTTATAATGTATGGTGTTGCATACTTTGTCAGTGCCATCCTACTCTTGGATATCTGTACCTTTCTCATGCAAAAGCTGGTTTTCGGAAGACTAGTTTTCGCACTTTTCCCTGAGCTTTACCCGTGCTCAAACGTTCCATACATAACATATTCATCTTTCGTTTCTCGTGAACAGTCGAGGGGGACTACCTATTTCTCAGGATAATTACACAAGAGACCGAAGGGGTTCCGGGATACCGAGGTGGGAAACAAAAATTTTTCACAAATATGAGATATATATTTTGATTCCATAAGTGCTCCAAATACTTCTTACGGTCATACCCACTATTTGTTTAAGAGAACAGTTTTCACTAACTTTCCTTCTTGAAAGGGACCCTCATTCGAGTCTGCTCACTGCCTTTCTTGCTACTACAAATGATTTATCGGCCCCCAGGTGGCCCCCCATCCCCGACTTTAGTGAGGCTAGAAACGCCACTGGGCCACATGGCCATAGCCCCCCGCTCATAGGTGAATAAGTTGTATGAAATACAAGGGTGGCTGTGAAACACTAGAAAATATTCTGATTTCTTCTATAAAGACCACAGAAGTCAATGCAGGCCTTCGTGATAGCATTTGGAAGCTCTGAAGGGTCATAACTTGAAAGGTTACAAGCCACTGATGTCTGACTTGGCCCCCATCTCTCCAAAATCCTGGCTATGCCCCTGTAAGGGAGGAAATATACTGTATTTACAAAATTTAATTTATATGAACAACTGAGCAACTAGGTAAAATATTTCTGCTTTCATTGCTTCATCGCCATGAAGAAACAAACATAGGAAAATAAAAACTTTTGTGGTTAAGTTTTCCGAGCGAACTAGCTAAACCTGTCGTGTACGTATATGAAGAGTGCAGGGATTGCATACACCATACACGTATATGAAGTACATGGAGGTGAACAAAGTTGTAAACATGCGTGCGTGCAAACGGAGATTATCACTGTGAGAATGGCCACGTCATGCATGCTCTCTCGACTCGCACGCATTCTACCGGCGCTTTTTTTTTTTTTTTTTTTTTTTATGCGAGGAAGAAGGAATCAAAGGCCATGAGCCCGCAGTAACAGTTCCCTCCAAGAGAAAAACAAAATACAATAGAGAGCCAAATTCAAGATCCGATCATTTTGAGATGCCTGGACACACTGCGTTTGAAAGACTGGAGATCATAGGCAGCAGGAAATACAGATAGAGGGAGACAGTTCCAGAGCTGACCTGTTGCATAAATGAAAGACTGGGAGTAACGGTTAACTCTTGCATTAGAGAGTTGGACAGAAAAGGGATGAGAGTTTGCTGCCAAACGGGTGCTACGCGCACGTCGTAGAGGTGGAGGAATGCAAGCAGACAGTTCAGAGGAGCAGTGACCATTAAAGTAGCGATAGAAAAGAGATAAAGATGCAACAGTGCGGCGAAGAGACAGAGGTTGAAGGGAGTCAGTAAGAGGAGGAGAGTTAATGAGACGAAAAGCCTTTGACTCCACCCTATTGAGAAGAGCTGTGTGTGGGGAGCCTCCCCACACATTAGAGTTGTACTCCACACAGGGGCAGATAAAACCCTTGTATAGAGACAACAATTGTGCAGGGGTAAAGAAAGAGCGGAGTCGGCTTAGCACACCCAATCTTTTGGAAGCAGATTTTACAAGAGATGTAATATGATCTTTCCAAGATAAGTCCCGAGTAAATGAAACCCCAAGCATGTTCAAGGATGACGAGATTAAGCTGAGTATTATTAAACATTAATGGGTATACCTGTGGAAGATTTTGTCGGGTTGATAGGTGTAAGAACTGAGTCTTAGATGCATTAAAGACAACCATATTATTTTTACCCCAGTCAGAGATACGAGCCAAGTCAGACATTAGGTGTGCCATAGCCTCATCCCTTGTTTCTTGAAGTAACTGTTGAGATGGGCGTTGCGGGAACCGAATGGAAAGGTGAAGGGTGGAGTCATCAGCGTATGAGTGGATAGGGTTAGATGTACAGCTTAGAAGATCATTGATGAATAAAAGGAAGAGAGTTGGTGACAGGACAGAGCCCTGAGGAACACCACTGTTGATAGATCTAGGAGAAGAACGATGGCCGTCTACAACAGTGGCTATAGAACGACCAGAAAGGAAGCTAGTGATGAAGGCACAGATAGAAGGATAGAAACCGTAGGAGGGCAGTTTGGAAATTAAAGATTTATGCCAGACTCGATCGAAAGCCTTTGAGATGTCAAGTGCAATGGCAAAGCTTTCGCCGAAGTCCCGAAAGGAGATGACCAGGAGTCTGAAAGGTAGAGAAGATCGCCAGTGGAGCGTCCTGACGGAACCCATACTGACGATCGGAAAGAAGGTTGTGATAGGAAAGATGCCTTAAAATTTTTCTATTAAGAATTGACTCGAAAACTTTTGAAATACAGGACGTTAAAGCAATTGGACGATAGTTGGAGGGTTGGGAGTGGTCACCCTTCTTTGGGACTGGCTGAATGAGAGCAAACTTCCAGCAAGAAGGAAAGGTACAAGTTGACAGACAAAGGTGAAAGAGTTTGCCTAGGCAGGGTGTAAGCACAGAAGCACAGTTCTTGAGAACAACAGGAGGGACCCCATCAGGCCCATATGCCTTGTTAGTACTGAGGCCAGTGATGGCAGAAAATACATCAACTGAAGAAATTTTAATGTCAGCCATGAGGAAGTCAGAGGGGAGAAGTGATGGAGGAACAGCACCAGAATCGTCAAAGGTGGAGGTGGAGGAGAAAGTCTGAGCAAAGAGATCTGCTTTATCAGTAGATGAAATAGCTAGAGAGCAATCAGAGCAGAAAAGAGGAGGGAAGGAAGATGAGGTAAAGTTGTTAGAAAGATTTTTGCAAAGTGCCAGAAAGAGTGGGAAGAATTCGAGTTGGAAAATTGAGAGCATTTAGTACAGATGTAATTATTTTTAGCAAAGCGAAGAACAGACATAGCATGATTCCAGGCAGAAAAATAAACAAGATGTGATTCAGGGGTAGGTTGGCTCTGGTACCTTTTGTAGGCCCTCTCCTTGTTGCGGACAGCATTAGAACAAGCGTGATTAAACCAAGGCTTTCTTTGCGTTAGTCAAAGGATATGAGAAAGGAATGTATGCTTCCATGCCTGAGAGAATAACCTCCGTAATGCTAAGGCACACTCAGATGGCTCACGGCCATGGAAGCAATAATCATTCCAGGGAAAATCAAAGAAGTACTGCCTGAGGGCCTCCTAGTTCGGCTCCAAAATGCCACAGACGACGTTTCTCTGGAGGGTCCACAGGGCCGTACCGGAGTGATAGGACAGGTTAAGGTAATAAGGTTGTGATCGGAGGAGCCCAACGGAGAGAAAAGATTAACAGAGTAAGCAGAAGGATTAGTTGTGAGGAAGAGGTCAAGTATGTTGGAGCTCTCTCCAAGGCGGTCAGGGATACGGGTAGGGTGCTGTACAAGCTGCTCTAGGTCATTAAGGATAGAAAAGATGTAGGCTTGTTCACCAGGTGGATCCGTGAAAGGAGAGGAGAGCCAAAGGTGGTGGTGAACATTGAAATCTCCAAGAATGGAGATTTCAGAGAAAGGAGAAATGGACAGAATGTGTTCCATCGTAGAAGTAAGATAGTCGAAGAATTTTTGATAGTCAGTAGAATTAGGGGATAAGTAAACAGCACAGATATATTTAGTCAGAGAATGACAGGAAAGCCGAAGCCAGAGTGTGGAGAATTCAGAAGAATCAAGTTCAGGAACACGAGAGCAAGATAAGTCGTTGCGTATGTATACACAACAGCCACCTTTGGCTTTGAAATGAGTATAGAGAAAGTAGGAGGATACAGAAAAGGGTTTGCTGTCGGTTGCCTCAGACAGCTGAGTCTCCGTCAGAAAAAGAAGGTGAGGTTTAGAGGAGGAGAGAGGTGGTGCTCAACAGAGCGAAAGTTAGATGAAAGGCCGCGAATGTTGCAGAAATGAAGAAGAAGAGAGTCAGACAGTGGTTCCAGGCACCTCGAGTCGTCACCGGGAGAGGGGCAGATGGTGGGGGCATTTATGGTCCCCCCCCCTGGGGACTCCGAGGCTTGATTAATCGACGCCATTTTTGTGAATTTTGAATAGCAAGTGTAGTGTGTACTGTGCATGTAGTTTGGTGAAGATAGTTAGAGAAATTTGTACTGAAGAGCATGCTGGCCTACTCTCTGTGTAACTGAGACACTGAAAAAGTTCAGCAAAGGGGGATGGTCAGGAACTAGTCCTGAGGGCTGATGAAACGGGAGCTCCAGCACTCCCTGTCATCAGCTTTCCATCCACCTCGGGAGTACTGCCCTGCTCGACTGGTGCTACAGTCTACTCCCCAGGGCTCAGCTCATGCATCATCACCGTACCGCTAGCCAGGCAGTATCTATAAACAGCACAACACTGTATAGCGCGCCGTGAATCGAATCAGCCATGATTTTTCTCCGTATGTGATCATAAATTCCGGCCTTCCCCTCGCCGCGATGCACTTTGTAATGCTGGTCTCGACCTGGTCTCGAGCCAAAACTCCGAGACCAGAAGCTTTGAGACCATGATCAAGACCAAGACCACGTCAGGCGAGTCCAAGATCAAGACCAAGACCACGTCAGGCGAGTCCAAGATCAAGACCAAGACCACGTCAGGCGAGTCCAAGATCAAGACCAAGACATCAAACTGGTCTCAAGACCGGTCTCGAGACCAAGACCCGTCTCGAGACCTACAACACTGCTACTCATCCAGATCTACTAGAGTGGTGCAAAGACGACAATTCCAGAAGTCATGTGCACAAAGCAAAAACGCCAGAAATACGAAGTCAACTCCATCAGTCCGATCCAACGTGGGAGAACAATTCACCAGACTGAACGAAAGTGGCGCCTGCGGTCGCAACAGGAACAATTTCTTTTTCCTTTGCTATCGATCTATTTCTGCAATTTTGGGGTTCCCCATTGCATAGAACGACCAAAATGGACGCTAAACATGAAGACAGATAGAAGGATAGAAACTATTAGAGGACAGTTAGGAAATTAAAGATTGTCCGAATCTGTTTCTTAGAAATGTTGAAAACAATGGCTAAGGCTTTGTTAGACTCCCCAAAGGAGGATGACCACGAGTCAGAAAGGAAAATGAGAAGATTGCCAGTGGAGTGTTCCTACTGGAACTGTTTCATACGGTCAGAAAGAAGGCTGTGAAAGGAATAATGCTTCAAATTCTTCATATTAAGGATAGATCTTGTCTTTACAAATACAAGATATTGAAGGATTTGGGATATCGTTGGACGAAATAAATTTGTTGCCGTTCTTTGGAAAAGGTTAAATGGAACAAATTTCGGGCAGTAAGAAAAGGTTCAAGTTGACAGATAATGGCGAAAGAATGTACCTTAGTACAAAGGTCAGTGTGACTAGAAAATACATCATGAGGATATCAAAAGGGGTAGCAGAGGGAGGGATAATACCGGAATTGTTCTGAGTGAAATTAGAGGATAAATAACGGACAATAGGTTCAACTTTACTGCAGGAGAAGCAGCTACACTATCTTAAGAGCGAAAAAATGAGGGACACAGGAAGAAGCAAGGCCCTTTGAAAAAAATTGAGCCAGGTACCAGAAAGAAGCAGAAAATATGAGCTGGAGGTTTCGGAGCATATGCAGTGAAATAAATTATTTTCAGTAATTTGAAGAACAGACATCACAAATCTAAATAGGCTAGTAACATTTAGTGTGTAGGATTTATGAGAGAGAGAGAGAGAGACAGAGAGAGAGAGAGAGAGAGAGAGAGAGAGAGACAGACAGACAGACAGACAGACAGACAGACAGCGAGTGGTTTACTTTCTCCTTACTGAGGTAGGAAAAAGTAACTAGTGCCAAGGTGAGAGAGTGATAGAGAGTGTGGAAGTCTTAGGCAGGGTGAGGTAGAGAGGGGAAGAGGGGGTTATGAGTGAGGTAGGGTGGGGTAAGGTAAGGCAGGTTGATGTAATGTGTGTGGCAGGATGAGACTGAGTGTATCTGGACTATGCAAAGAGACAGAGACGGGGATAGTGAGCCAAAGTGAAGTAGAGACTGACTGGATGAAGTAGAGTGACATCACATGCAGTTGTTTGGCATAGATTGACACAAGGTGAGATAGTGTTTGGCATGAGAGACAGTGTGGTGCCGGGTGAGAAAAAAAAAAAAAAAAAGGAAGGAGGCAGAGTGAGGATGTTGAATGCGGAAAGCCAAGTGTGGTATTATGAGGCGAGCAAGATGGGATGCTGTGAGATGATTGTTAAATTGAGGCAGTGACTCAGAGTAAAGTAGATTATTGCAGACTGAGGCAGGGTGAACATCAGGTTGTGTGCTGGAAACAATGGGAAATAAGGTGGCAAGTAAAGTAGGGCCAGGTGGGGAAAACTAGGCAAGGTGAGTGAGTCAGGGTAAACTTGATTAGGAAGACAGGGTGAGGTAGAACAGGATGGGATGAGATGGGTTAGCCAGGGTGCGGCAGAGGAGAGTGGTATGAGTTGAACAGGATGAGGCAGGGCAGGGTAGGCTAGAGTGGGTTAGGAAGGGTGAGAAAGGGCAGAGCCGGGTGGAACACACAAAGTGAGACAGAGCAGGTGGGCTTGAGTGCTTTAGGAAGGGTGAGAAAGGCGGAGTTGGGTAGGATAGACAGGGTATCGTAGATCAGGGCAGAATGGGGTAGGTTAGACAGGGTGAGGCAATGCAGAGAGGGGTGGGGTGGGGTAGGCAGGACACTGGTGGGCCATAAAGCGTGATTTACCAGCCATTTATTGTGAGTGAGGCATTAAACAGAGTGCTGCTGCCTGCCTCATTCTGTACCTTCCTCACTCCCTGCTTCCATAACTAACTGCCTCCCTCTCTACTTACCTTTATTTCTCCCTCCCTACCTACCTTTCTTTCTCCCTCATCTTACACTCAGCCTCCCTTCCTGTTTCCCTCTCAACCTACCTTTCTTTCTCACTCTTTTCCCACGCAGCCTCCCTTCCTCCCCTACTACCTCTCTCCTGCCCCTTCCACCTAACTTCCTGCCTCCTGTGTCTCCCTCTCTGCTCCGTCTGCCTCTTCCCTGCTCGCTCTGCCTCTTTTCCTGATCCTCTGCCTCGTACCCTGCCCCCTCA
Source organism: Coenobita brevimanus (assembly GCF_032717465.1). Classification (NCBI taxonomy): domain Eukaryota; kingdom Metazoa; phylum Arthropoda; class Malacostraca; order Decapoda; family Coenobitidae; genus Coenobita; species Coenobita brevimanus. The sequence continues at coordinate 5,622,470 of NC_136957.1, read as the reverse complement.
ATCTCCCTCCCTACCCTCTCTACCTCACTTCCAGTCCACTCTACCTTCCTCCCTGTCCCCTTTGCATCCTGTCTGGCTCCCTGACACTCTACCTGCTTCCCTATCTCACTTCCTGCCTACGCTTTGGATATCTCCCTCTAAACTTTCTCATTTTGTGCCTCCCTGATTACTGTCTCTGCCTCTCTCCCTACTCTCTGTATCTCTCTGTTCACCTACCTTACACAATCGTTGCCTGTGTTCCCAACTTCAGTCCTTGCGTCTTTTATATTTACCTTTCTGTCCTCTTTGCCCACGTTAAAACTTACTTTCCTTCCTGACTTTTCTACCTACTTTCCATCACTGTCGGCCTCCCTATCTGTATTCTTCACTCTTATTCCTGCTGCCCTGACTCCTTTCTTTTTTTCTTGCATTCTTCTATACTTGTCGCCGCACCATTTCTACTTCACTACCTGCTTCCCCTCATCTTTACCTGCCTCCCGTCCTACTTACTCCAAGTGTGCCTATCCCCCTCCTTGTGTACCCGCCTCCCTGCCTACTTTTCCTTTTTATCATCTGTATACTTTCACTTGTAACGCCTTCCTTACTTGTCTTCCTCCACTCTCTCCTTCCTCTATTTTAGCTTTCTCTTATGCTCTCTCTGTACATGTCAATGATCCTCTCTCCCAGCTTGCCTTCTCTCTCTCTCTCTCTCTCTCTCTCTCTCTCTCTCTCTCTCTCTCTCTCTCTCTCTCTCTCTCTCTCTCTCTCTCATGTAGACCGCCATTTCTTTTCATCAACTCTTTATATGCCTCTCTACTGTACCTACCTACCGTCCTTCCACCCTGCCTGTATACTATATGCTTCCCTCTCCGCATCTCCTCCTTCTTCTCTGCTTATTTGTGCACCTGTGTGCTTACATGTCTCCATTTCTGTCTGTTTTTTTACACACTCTCTCTATACATCTGTCTTTATCTGCCTCTGTCCTTCTCTGCTTGCCTTACTTCCCACCACCTTTCTACCTGTCTGCATGTTTGTCTGTATCACTCACTACCTGCCTGCATGTCTACATGCTTGAGTTCCTGACTGCCGGTGTGCCTACCTGATTCATGTGTGTGTGTACGTGCGAGCTTGTCTGCATGTCTGTTTGTCTGCCTGCATAAGAGTCTCTCTCTCTCTCTCTCTCTCTCTCTCTCTCTCTCTCTCTCTCTCTCTCTCTTTCATTAAGAGGGTTGGGGAACTGAGCAGTATAATGTTCTAAATGAGTACCTCCTGAAGCACTAATCTGATATTTGTTTGTACAGTCACCCCAATAAGTGATGGCAGAGTTTCAGATTGCTTCGAGTACTCTGCACTGATATACGTTCAATGAATCTTAGTGAATAAGTGGTAAAACTTCTGTGCCTCCATTACGTCATATAAAATGATATATACTGTATCACGCTAAGAATTACGTAAAATGAATAACATGAGGTAGTGATATAGTAGAAGTTAACACTCAGATATACGTCTCCCGATCTGAAAGAATGTGCAATATATTACTCCGCACACAGAGCGCAGCGTAACACTCTATATTGATGTATTTGCTTCCCAGGATGTCAAATACAGAATGCTCTAGTTTCGGAGACCAGTTACGGAAAACTCTTGTGACTGCAATACACTACGTTATTTTCAACTGCTGTGGGGATGATACATCAACAATAAGGATGCCGCAACAATGAAGTTTATCTTAGTAATGATACCCTACCTGCGGCAGCAACAAGACCATTCTGCCTTTTATTCCTTGTCTTCCCGTCGCTTACAGCGACTTTATTCCTAACTGATGCATAATTATATTAAGCTGTAAGAAGATATAACAGGTTTTACCCCTTTCTCATATACTAGGCAGCGAAGAGGACGAAAGCATAAGCTTATACTCCTGCAATGCAAAAGCACATACTTTTGGCTTTATCTAATAGTCTCTAGCATCCTTCTTTTAAAATAAACCTCTGTGTCCTGCTTAACTGAAAATGCTGATCTGAAAGTTTGGAACTCAGTGGCTTGTTTATGAACATTCGCATTTTATTTCTCTTGCCAATTGTTTAGACACTGAGGATACTAGGCTATGACACAAGTTTGTCATTATCGAAGGAGCTCCGACTCTCGTCAAATAATCTGAGGTTTTCCTTATTTTTCATTCACTGACTTATATTAAAACTTCAAGAGAATTTTCTTAATGAGAAACTGGCCAAATGCAGTGTAATAACTGCATGTCTTTGAGTAAAAGTTGTTTCCTTACGTGTATTTCGATCGAACCATTTATAATAGCCAACTAACTTACGCCGCATTCCCGCTTTCTGTCATCGTCCATGAAGATAACAAAAACGGAAATAAATGCCTTTAAATTATTCCTTAGTATTGTAACAGGAACTATGTTATAAATAATAATGACTTATTTTAATTTATTATTAAATCGCATTTCTCTTTAGTCTTACGCTACTAAGAAATTATTTTGTGTTAACATATTAGATATGAACTCCGCAAAATATTCCTGACTATCCCTGAACGATAGTTCTGAAATTTCAATTAGTACAGTTTAGGATTTCCTATTATCGTAACTAACGAACTGATTCCTACAATTCTGATATATAACGGTACTTTTGCATTTACTTATTGTTTCTGTAACAATTTTACGTAATAGGTTTCTCCTTGTTAAGATTTAACAAGGTATGCATTTGGAGCTTGATGATATCTCTTACCGTTTGTGAGTGATGTTCTGCACAAAGGCTATTCAGGCAAGATGAAGATACACAATAGATATTTTTGGATTTTGGCCTACAAAACATTCCACAAGTTCCATAACAACATTGCTCTAGGAATTTGTTCATATTGGCTACTATGTTGCCAGACGATCCACAAAAACTTTGCCTTACAGACACACAAAAGGTGACCACACAGACAGACAGACCGAAATTCGGACAACGAAGGAATTTGTTTCATTTAAGTAAGATAGTTAAAAATACTAGTAACCAGAACAATCAGTGGAAATGGAGAATGAGTAAACACTGCATATATATTAACTCAGAGAATAACCAGAGAGCTGAAGCCAGAGTGCAGGAGAACTTCGAAGAATCAACATGAAACCATCTTAGGCAGTTGAGGGCCTGCACACAGCAGATTCGTTTGGTGCTGAAACGAGTATAAAGTACAAAGATAAATAGAAGGGACAGTGATCATGCATATGGTAAGGAGGTATGTAGGTTGCCAGGTAGAAAACCAGTGTCGATAATGTGGATGATGTGGGGAATCGTGCTACCAATATAAAGTCATGAGGTAATGGATCGTTTGTTGTGGGTTTAATGTATTTTCTCTGTCTATCCTGTCCCTCTGTCTCTCTTGTATCACAGGTGAGGGATAGCCACTTTTGAACTACTGGACTTTAATGTGACACAGTTCTCCCTGGTGTGCTGGACATAGTAACGTAGCATGATGGCTAACCTCCTACACTACCCTATTTCCTAAGCTTCCTTCTTCCTTCGTTCTCTCTGGCGTTCTGAGTGCTATACCTGACTTCCAGGAATATAATATACTATAGTGCTTGGTGGGGATGTGTTGTGTAATATTTGGTACATTTTCACCACATGGGCCAACTGGTGTTCACCAATTACCCCACATGTTTGCTGCATAATGAGATTCTCAATTGTCTGGAATATGTTTGCCATACATTCTGCTTGCATTCTGGCAAGAGGATGTGTACGTCTCCATCTGAGTACCAGGAACTGCAAGTGGTGCAGGTGATAATTTTTCTGCAATGAGGTATGTATTAGTGCCTATAATTATTACTTATATAATTATTATATAATATGACATACTGTACTAACGCCTATGTATCACTTGGTAATGCCAAATTGCCGTACTTATGGCCTCTCTTGATATTAGTCTACACAGTACATAGAAATATATTACACTACTATCCATCTACTTGTCATACAATCAAGTTATGGAATGAAGGAGTCAGGCTGTTGGATTTCCAAGTGGTAAGAAAATCTAAGTCCAGTTTAGCTTTACGAAACTTGTAATCCAGGAGCTCAGCAGTTGTGTAGAGTTGGAACACAAACTGTCCATGACGTCGAGATAATACAGAAGCAATACTTTCGGAAGCTAAGTCTAAGAAGGAAGATGAATACCAGTGCTGGAATAAACATACAGTATTATAAACAAGATTTTCATTCCACACACACACACACACACACACACACACACACACACACACACACACACATATATATATATATATATATATATATATATATATATATATATATATATATATATATATATATATATATATATATATATATATATTGTTACGGAACAGAGAAAGATAATGTACACTTTAAGAGAGAATACTAAGAGTCACTACTGTCCCGTAAAGTTCCAGGTTCAAAACAAGAGTTAGGTAAAATTACAAGTTAAAGTTTAATGCTCAAACTAACAACAAAACATTCAGGACTCATAAGGATAATGTAATGGCAAAAAACAGGTTAAATATATGGTTAACTGCAATAGCCTCTATTAACACGAAATTAGCATGAGTAAATTTATCTAAGTCAGCCCTGTTATAATGAAAATACACTGGGTAATGCTCAGTTAATGCAAGATAAAGTATTACAGATACAAAATATTATTAAAACTGGCTGACAAAATGAATCCTACATAAATTACAAAACCCTTACTAGGCCTAAGAATTAACCTTACGCTACACAGTACAAGAAAAAATGCAACAACAGTTATACTCAAATTACACAGCTGCTAGATGGTTGGAGACTTCCTGAGCACTCACAATAATAACTGTACAGGGGAGGACAGAGATGTGAACAAAATGAGGAGCAGATCTAAGTGGCAATAATGTAGAGATTGAGCTCATTATATAGGGGCCGGCAGAGCTTGATACAACTTGTAAGAAGGACGCGCAAATGAAGCCATGGGGACAAAGAGTTGACAATCCCGCTCTGAACAACAGAAAGGACGACTTACTCTACTATAACGGTAGAAGGGGGGGACTGAGGCAGAACACGCTCGTGATCAAACATGCAGCATACTGTGCATTAAAATTACACAAAGGATGATGAAATCATAGGCTATGTAACACCTCCCCACAAAGAAAAAAGAAATTTACAAAGGAAATTTCTTATTACTCTAAAACAATCTGTCTAAAGTCTAGATAAGCAATCTGCAATAACATTTTCTTTCCCCTTGACATGTTGTATGTCTAATGAATACTCCTGAAGAAGTAGACTCCAACTTGTCAATCTCTGATTTTTATCTTTAAACTTACTAAGGAATTTCAGTGGGTTATGATCGGTATAAATGACTATGGGGTCAAAACCAGAACACAAATAAAATGAAAAATGCTGCAAACCCAAAATCGAGGCCAAAAGCTCTTTCTCAACAGTTGAGCAGTTCTTTTGAGGTGGAGTGAACTTCTTACTGTAATAAGATACAGGATGTTCAATACCCTGATCATCCTCTTGCAGCAAAACAGCCCCAGCTCCTGTATCACTTGCGTCAACAGCCATCTTAAAAGGCTTAGCAAAATTTGGAGTAGTGAGCACTGGCTGACTTAATAGGATAGCTTTAAGTTTGTTGAAAGAGGATTCACAGTTATCGGTCCAGACAAATTTAACTCCCTTTTCAGTAGGTCTGTAAGTGGTGATACAAGAATTGAAAAGTTAAGAACAAATCTCCTGTAATAACCTACCATTCCCAAAAATCTTTGTACCTCTTTCCTACTTTTAGGTCTGGGAAGATCACTTATAACCTGAACCTTAGCTCCTGGTGGTGCAACATGTCCATCACCAATTACATACCCAAGGTACTGAACTTTAGCTTGACCAAACTCACACTTTGATAAATTAGCTACAAGATTGGCATGAACCAAACGGTCAAGAAATTTACTGACATGGCATAGGTGATCTTTCCAGTTGTCACTAAAGATTAATACATCATCAATATAAACAACACACCCTGCCAAACCCTCTGTTACAACATTCATGAGCTTCTGAAATGTGGCTGGTGCATTCTTCATACCATTTGGCATTACAGAACATGCAAAAGTCTTTCCTACTGTTACAAAACATGAGATCTCCCTAGCACGTTCAGTCATAGGTACTTGCCAGTATCCCTTTAACAAATCAAACTTACTTATGTACCTAGCCTTTCCGATCTTGTCTATGCAATCTGCCACGCGAGGGAGAGGATAAGTGTCTGTTTTGGTTATCTGATTAATACGTCTGTAGTCGATGCAAAGCCGCTGTGACCCAACCGGCTTAGGGACCAGAGTGACAGGAGAACTCCACTCGCTCTGACAGGGCTCAATCATCTTGTGGTCCAACAGGTAGCCAAGCTCCTTCTGGATGAGAGGAACTTTCACTGGGTTCACACGGTAAGGAGGCAATTTAATTGGCTTTGCGTCTCCAACATCGACATCATGCATCAACACAGTGGTTCTTCCTGGAGTGGCACGGAACACTTGCGGGTACTCCTGCAGTAATGCCGAAAACTCCTGCCTTTCCTCAGGAGGTAGATGAGAAAGCTTAGTCTGGAGATCATTCATGATATCAGGATTCTTCCCCAAACTATCACTCAGGCTCATACTGTATGGGAGAGTTTCACTTGCAGACTCGGGTGGAACAGCTACAGTGCAGACTGGATTATTTTCGTCCCGCCTGTGATATAACTTTAGCATGTTGATGTGACATAGTTGCTTGTTCTTTCTACGATCTGATGTGGCGATGACATAGTTGACATCACTGAGTTTCTTCTCCACGAAATAAGGACCACTAAACTTGGCTTGAAGAGGTTGCCCATGAACTGGTAGCAGAATCAAAACCTGATCTCCTGGCTGAAAGTGGCGTAACCTGGACTTCTTATCATACCAAGTCTTCATCTTCTCCTGAGCAGCTCCTAAATTCTCTCTCGCCAGCTGTAAAGCAGTGGACAGCCGTTTTGAACTTCATCACATACTCCAGCAGGTTGACATCATCTTCCTCCGACAGCCAGCATTCCTTGAGTAACTTAAGGGGTCCTCTTACTTCATGGCCAAACAGTAGTTCAAAAGGTGAGAAGCCCAGTGATTCATTTGGAGATTCTCTTGCAGCAAACACAACGAATGGAAGACCTTTATTCCAGTCTTTCTGATGTTCCAAACAGTATTTCTTGAGCATCGATTTGAATGTTTGATGATATCTCTCCAACGCTCCTTGGGTCTGGGGATGGTAAGCTGAAGACGTGATCTGGGTGATGCCCAACTCTTTCAGAGACTGCTTGAAAACGTTTGACATGAAATTACTTCCCCGGTCTGACTGTACCTCCTTGGGCAGACCAAACTTTGTGAAGAACCCTAGCATTTCCTTAACCACGTTCTTTGCTGAGATATTTCTAAGTGGAATGGCTTCAGGATAACGAGTAGCCATATCAATCAGAGTCAACACATAAGAAAATCCTGAAGAAGTCTTAGGAAGAGGGCCCACAATATCCACCAACACACGGGTGAAAGGCGCCTCAAAAGGAGGAATAGGAACTAGAGGTGCAACCTTTTCGGTCTGATTACACTTCCCCACAACTTGACAGGTGTGACAAGACTTACAATACCAGGAAACATCCCTGAAGATACCTGGCCAGTAGAAGTGTTTCAATATGCGTGCCACAGTCTTCCTCACTCCAAGGTGTCCTGCCAAACTGGAATCATGAGCCACTCTAATGATATCCTGCCTACAAACACGAGGGATGACAACTTGATGTACAACCTCCCATTCACAGTCGGCTGATGCTGTTGGGGGTCTCCACTTCCTCATAAGTACTCCTGACTTTATATAATAACAAGTAGAAGCACCAGCTGACTCTTCCTCACTGCAAGCAGAGTTAGCTAGACCTTTCATCTCAGGGTCGCAACCTGCAACTCAACCAACTCTTGACGAGACAAATTATCAACACTACGGGGTACTGCCTCATCTGGTGAGTGGTCCAAATTAGCAAGAAAAGTGTCAGCTAGGATAACATCATCATCATCATTATCCTCTAAATCACCAGTAACTTTAGACTTAGCCCTAGTGACAGCACATGCAGGGAACACATCAGGGACATCGCAATCCCGGGTCACAGCCACTGGCTCACTAGACAACTGAGGAGCTGGACACACTTGACTTCCACCAATATCATTTCCAAGTAAGAAAGTTACACCTGACATTGGGAGTGTCTCAACCAACCCAACCATAACGGAACCATTAACAAAACGAGACTCTAAATTCACTCTGCACAGAGGGACAGAGAAGTAATTATTCCCTACACCTTATAAGGTTACAGTTTCATCAGAGGAATTAACATTAGAGCCTAGAACACTGGTCAGCATAAGGGATTGGCAAGCACCTGTGTCACGATATATTTTAACTGATTTCCTGTCATTACTGTCCAGAGGACTGACAAAACCATCAGACAGGAAATTAGCACATGAACTCTTGAGAGTGTCACCCACGTTACTGCTCAAAAGAGGAGCTTCATCATGAGAATTTAAGTTACCCCTCAAAGCAGGTTCAGTTAACTCAGTTAAAGAATTATGGGAACTCTCAAGGGTGGACACTAGACCAATTGACTGAATATTTAAAGACTCCTTTTTGTTCACATCACACTGTCTCCTGAAACATTTCTCCGTAGTATGACCAAGCTTACTACAATAAGTACATTTACTTTTCTGAAATCTAGAGGTGAAGCTGGTATTTACTTCCTGAGAAACATCATCTTTATTCTCTTTCCTGTTACCTGTACTCTGAGTAGAGGCAACGTACTTACTCTCAGCTTTCCCTTTTTCTTTAGAATATCTCTTGTGAGTGAGAACATATTCATCAGCTAAAACTGCAGCATCAGACAAATTATCTATTCTTTTCTCATCAAGATATAGGCTTACATCTTTATTAACACACCTCTTGAAGTCCTCCAGCAAAATCATCTGCTTAAATTTACCAAAATCAGAATCCACATTCTTTGAATTTAACCACTGCTCTAATAGATCTTCTTTGATTTTTGCATACTCAACATGGGATTGCTTATCTTGCTTGTAAGTTGTCCTAAATTTTACTCTATAAGCTTCAGGAACAAGCTCATAGGCCTTAAGAATCAAGCTCTTAACTACATCATAATTATCAGATTGATCCTGAGGCAAAGATGCATAAGTTACCTGAGCTTTACCGGTGAGAACAGTTTGAAGGAGTACTGGCCAATACTCCTTGGGCCAATTAAAACCTGTAGCTACCCTCTCAAACAACTGAAAATACTTTGTTAAATCAGATTCATTAAAAAGAGGGACAAGTTTAACATTTTTAGCCACATCAAAATCATCAGAGCTAGATGATCCAGTTCCACCTTGTTTCATGCGATACTCATGGTCTGCCTGAATCCTAGCAATTTCAACTTGTGCTTCAGCCTCCTTAGCACGAGACTCCGCCTCCTTAGCACGAGCCTCCTGCAGGGCTAGCTGTAACTTAGCTAATTCAATCTGCGTTTGCTCATTTGGAGGAGTTACATTAAACAAGCTTTCATTAATCATGTCAACAATTTGATCTTTTGAATGATGAGAGCGAACAGCAATTCCCAATTGTTGAGCAACAAGCTTAAGTTCATTCTTTGTTCTGTTTTCTACATCCAACACTGTTTGCACATTTGACAAAAAATCTTTGGCTTCATCAAGTGTAGTAATAGTAGACATCATGAATAAGTAACAGTCACAAAATATCAAGCAATATCCTTATGATAATATCCTGAATATCCTGATAAGAGGTCGCCAAATTTATGTTACGGAACAGAGAAAGATAATGCACACTTTAAGTGAGAATACTAAGAGTCACTACTGTCCCGTAAAGTTCCAGGTTCAAAACAAAAGAGTTAGGTAAAATTACAAGTTAAAGTTTAATGCTCAAACTAACAACAAAACATTCAGAACTCATAAGGATAATGTAATGGCAAAAAACAGGTTAAATATATGGTTAACTGCAATAGCCTCTATTAACACGAAATTAGCATGAGTAAATTTATCTAAGTCAGCCCTGTTAAAATGAAAATACACTGGGTAATGCTCAGTTAATGCAAGATAAATTATTACAGATACAAAATATTATTAAAACTGGCTGACAAAATGGATCCTACATAAATTACAAAACCCTTACTAGGCCTAAGAATTAACCTTACGCTACACAGTACAAGAAATAATGCAACAACAGTTATACTCAAATTACACAGCTGCTAGATGGTTGGAGACTTCCTGAGCACTCACAATAATAACTGTACAGGGGAGGACAGAGATGTGAACAAAATGAGGAGCAGATCTAAGTGGCAATAATGTAGAGACTGAGCTCATTATATAGGGGCCGGCAGAGCTTGATACAACTTGTAAGAAGGATGCGCAAATGAAGCCATGGGGACAAAGAGTTGACAATCCCGCTCTGAACAACAGAAAGGACGACTTACTCTACTATAACGGTAGAAGGGGGGGACTGAGGCAGAACACGCTCGTGATCAAACATGCAGCATACTGTGCGTTAAAATTACACAAAGGATGATGAAATCATTGGCTATGTAACAATATATATATATATATATATATATATATATATATATATATATATATATATATATATATATATATATATATATATATATATATGTGTGTGTGTGTGTGTGTGTGTGTGTGTGTGTCACAGGTAATGGCCAAAAGCCAAGGTCACTTGGCAATGTTATCTCAAACAGTTCTGACTTGATTTAACTCAGAGTTTATGAATGGTTAAGGGTCAGACAAGAACAAATGGTCTCAGTTTTGAGAATAATCAAAGTCAAGGTCACAGGACAAGGTCAAAGTTCGACCCATGTGTCTATATGTGAGCTAAATAATTAAAGCACTTTTAATGCAATTTGCATGAAACCCGGTGGTTATGCTGATGCATTGACCAAGGAGGTTTCAATGAAAGAGGTGGCATGGGCCGCCAAACTTGAAGCCACGCTCGCCTCTGGCGGGCATATTGCTCCACGCAAGAGACGCAGCTGACAGATGGGAGGAGCTAAATTACAGGTCAGTCAAGGCTTACACATTGACAATAAACTCAAAGCTGCGCATATAGAATGGTTTAAAAGGAAAAAGTACTAAAAATTAACAGTGCAGTTGCTGAGTCTGTTGCCACATCTTCAGTTCTGTCTTGATTAAAAAGTTCAGTGAATTTAAGAGATGTGAAGCAATTATTGAGCTCATTAAGATTTTCAACACACTTTTTGAACTAAATTTTTCTGTATATAAAAAACTCTTAGTACAAATGACATTCAAGATATACTGCAGGGCGATTGCTTGCCATTAATCAGTGCCTACACTATCTGTGTCCAGCAATTACTTATATGGTGGAAAGATGGCTACCCCTTCTGTCCAGGCTATCAGTACACCTTTTGCCAAATCTAGAGTATTATGTGATATTTATAACACCACATCAATTGGAGATACTGAAGAATTTGTCTGTATTTCTGACAGTCAATTAACTTCATTTTTAAGTATTATTATTGTTATTATTATTTTTTTGCTGGATTTGTTGTTTTTAAGCTGAAAAATTCCAACTGCTGTGAAGGCTGTTTTTTCAGAACTTGAAACCACTGCTGAAAGCTAGATGTATGTCTTGATAAACCTCAGATCAAAATGCTGGTTAACCTTCCCATCAAAGGATATAATGGGCATTTTGTGCTTCATGTGAAGAGGTACTCACAGAAAAAGGTATGTACTGTTAAAGAGTTGCATCTTACATTATCTCCCAAGCAATGTGGTGAACTTGTGTATTCAGTGCTGCCAGGTGATGTAACTATGGCAATATTTTTTAAACTAAATAAACATAGGCTAAAAATAGGACTGTTACAAATTTATATTGTTCTGTTGATTAAAGCTATTGCAGATAGATACCTGCAAGTAAGGTACCATGTTGGAAGGGAGTTTACCTCAAGGCTTAGTCTTGGAATAAGACGAAAAGTCGTCAGACTTATCACAAACTTGATTGTTTAGTGGCCAGTGAAGCTGTTCCTATATTACTTAAGGTAGAAAATATGATTAAGGTATACTGTGGATCTGCCATTTAACTGTAAGCATCTGTCGGATTGTGTTTCATGTTATTAATATATACGGTTAGGATTTTGTGTTCTGTATCACTGACCACTTATATAAGTGAATGACAGGGATGCATAAATTCTTTCGTGCTAGTGTTGGGTGGGCAGTGGCTCTGGTTTTGCCTGGAACAATATGGCGGTGCTCGGCTCCCCAGGCTTCAGTTCAGAGCGAGCGGTTCCCTGCCCTCAACGCCTCCTCCTTTTAAACTTCCTTTGTATTGACCACCCAGCAGTCTGACCAACTGTTTTTGAAAATAATAGGACATAATTATGTCAGGGACAAAGAGCAAGGTCAACTCAAACAATTGTTACATTCTCTATACTAAGCTTGGTGGAAGGGTACAAGTTAAAGCAAGGAGGTCACAGAAAGGTCAAACGTCAAGGTCGCAAAGCAAATTAAACTCAAACAGGTTTATTCAAACCAACGTTGGTTGAAGGTTAAGATCCAATGAGAATGTGGTCCACCGTTACATTATGAAATGACTGTTGTATCGATGACTTGTGTACATCTCTTTTTCATGTGGTCTCTAGTTGAAAGCATATTATTCTTGGTGAGATATGTAGCTCTGACCTTTGTTCAGATTTTGGTAATTTTTTGTAGTAGGTATTCTTTCCAACACCACTAGTGAAACATCCAGTTCACATCCACTAAAACTGTGAAAACAGTTGCGAATCTTCTGCATGACAACCGCAAGTACATCATCAGCCAAGAGTATAACAACTACCATAATTCTGCTATGCTGACTATTCGTATATCTGCTGACGTAAAATCCTCTGCTATTGACAGATCATCTTTTATCATTATCTCAGCCACATTAGCAGCTAAAATCAAGCCACCACAACTGCAACAAATACAACCACAACTACTACAGCCATCATGACCCACAGTTACAACCACAACAATCGCAATCAAATCCTCCACAACCAACAAACCTCCAGAACCTCTACTTCCACCAAAAGTTCAATTAACACACAGTGACTAACTCAGTTATGAACTGACAAAAACCTAGAAACTCATTCACGCACACAAGGACACACATAACATTTGTGCTCTCTCTCTCTCTCTCTCTCTCTCTCTCTCTCTCTCACACACACACACACACACACACACACACACACACACACACACACACCATAGAACTTTACCTGTGAATCCTTTAAGTAAGAAAAACTACGAGTGCATGAACAACTCCATAAACGCTCGCGCGCGCGCACACGAACACACACACACGAACACACACACACACACACACACACACACACACACACACACACACACACACACACAGAAGTCAAGCTGAGCCATGTATCTGAGCTTTTTATAAGAAGTTTCATATGTCCCTGTGCCGGCTGCTGCCTGAGGAGGTGAGACAGGCAGGGGAGGCAAGGCTGGCAAAACATGTAGGGTAAAGGCAGGGAAGGCAGGGAAACGATTGAGAAGGCTGGCAACTGAAAGGAAGGGCAGGCAGGGGAAAGGCAGGACAGAAAATGATGCGGAAGGGGCAGACAAGCAAGAGATATGGGTGGTGGGATAGGTAGCGCAATCAGAGAAGAGGGAGGGGCAGAGTGGAAGCATAGAGTAGACTGGAAAGGAAGAGGCAGGATGAACAGGAAGAGGATGCAGGAGGCAACATGAGGTGAAGAAATGACCAGCATCGAGGTATGAAGGGACAGTGAGGTAGGCATGGAAGGAAATTGAAGATGTCAGGCATGAGGAGGTGAGAGAGATAGGCTGAAAGCTACTTAGAAGATATTCGTGGAAGATGGAGTAGACAGGCTGAAGAAGGGAAGAGGTAGAGGTAGACAAGAGACATTACTGGCAGGCAGAGGAGATATTCGTGGGAGATGGAAGAGGCAGGCTGTGGCAGGGGAGAGGTAGAGGTAGACAAGAGACATTAGTGGATGGCAGAGGGAGGCATTGGACAGGTTAGGCCATGAAGGGGAGAAGTAAAGGTAGAGAAGAGGAAAATAAGGCAAAAGGAGAAAGTTAGACATGGCCATAAAGGAGAAGTAAAGGTAGGCAGGAAGAATACAGAAGCATATGAAAAAGATTGGTATAAGGTAAACAGAGTTAGAGCTGAAAGGTAAAGTTAGGAAGAAGGTAGGTAGGGCATATTGGAGATGGAAAGTAGGCAGGCTCATTACAAGCTGATCTATCCCATTCAGTAAGAAAAAGTGGAAGGAAAACTAAAGGCAGTAGGGAGGCACAGGAAGAGGTGTATATGGAAGAGTGAGGCAAAAGTAAATAGTGAAGGACAAGGGATGGATAAAGGCAAGCTTAGGTAGAGGTAAGTAGAATTAACAATGTAATGAAAACAAGAAAAAAAAAGGGATAGGTGTGGCAGACGGAAAAGAGAGAGAGAGGTAGGGAATGAACGGGGAGATACTGAGGCAGGAAAAAGGCTGGCAGGAGGCAAGATATTGGTGAGAGAAGGTAGGAGAGGAGTGTAGGTAGGCGACGGCAACAGTGGGCAGCTATAAACAATGATGAAACGATGAAAGATGGGGCAGGGAAAGAATAAAGTGGCAGTGTATATTAGGAAATAAGACGAGTAGCGTGAGGCGAAAACGAATGGCAAGATATGGTAGGTCTGGAACAAAGAAGGAAATACACGTATAATCATAGAACGAGAGAGAGAGAGAGAGAGAGAGAGAGAGAGAGAGAGAGAGAGAGAGAGATGCAGTCATTAGCTAGGAAAGTGTGCGAGATGAGAAGGGAGCAGCTGCATATACAAATGAAAACATGAAGTTGTTACATTATCTCTTGGTGTAATGGGAAGGGTATGGTTATTCAGATATGCAGTAAGATGAAGTAGGCAGTGGGACTCTTCCCATCCAAACCTTCCTATCCCTACCTTTCCTATGCCTTCATGTTTACCTCACGTCTTACACATAATATTATCTGACAGGAAAAAGGTGACGAGAATTAGAAAACGAAATTGCTACATAATTTCAGAAGTGGTCCAACAGTGAGAGCATTAATATATACTGTTGAGAAGTGGAATTTGCCAGTTAGGTCGTGCTGGAGTATGCCCGACAGTTCTCGTATTTTTTCAGTTATGTGTCAGTAGAGTAGGTGCAAGGATTGTATGGGTGAGGATGAAAGTAGGTATTGGGCAATTGTATGTGCGTATGCACCGACAGAGGACCGAGTGACAAGAGTGAAAGATAAGTTTTGGGCAAGTATAGCAGCATGTAAGGACATGTTTGAGAGGAGCTAGTGTTTTATTGGAGACTTGAATGGCAAAGTTGAGAATGTACGAGTGGATGGGATGGTTGGTCAGTGGGGTGTGCCAGCTGAATTAGATGGGAATGGCAATGCTTTGGTGGACATCTGTGCTGGTTTGGGGTTGGCAATAGCCAACGCCTTTCTGCATAAGGTGATCCACAGGTATACATGGAGTTATGAGGAGGATGGACGGTGAAATTGTTGAACAAAAGGCAATGATAGATTACGTGTGTGTGGATGAGCGAATAAGGAGACAAGTGTTGGATGCAAGAGTGTGGAGAGGGTGGGAGAATGGAATCTCGGACCATCACTTAGTGATGGCCAAGGTAAGGCTGCAAAGAAAATGGGTGAAGAGACGAAGGGGAAGACAGAAGGAAACAGCCCCTGTGAGAAGAGTGGAGAAGTTGCAAGATAGTGAGAAAATGGCAGAGTATAAGAGCATAGTGGAAGAAAGATTGGGAAGGTATGAATTAGAGCAGATGGAAGGGATGGAAGATGTACGTAAAATATTCACAGAAGAAATAGGTGTAGCTTGTGAGGTGGTTTTTGGAGTGAGGAGGAGATGCAGGGGTGTGCAAGGGACAGCATGGTGGAATGAGGAGGTGAAACGAGCTGTGTGACTAAAAGAAGGCATATAGTTAATGGCTAGCGAGTAGAGGTAGGGGAGAAGATGAGAGAGAGAAGAGAGAGGTATATGTGAGCAGGAGAAGAGAGGTGAAGAAATTGGTGAAGGAGAATAAGAAGAAAGTGGATGAAGAATTTGGGAGGAACCTGAGTGTAAAATGGAGGAAGAGTAAGAAATCGTTTTAGAAGGAGGTAAAGAAAGTAAGACAGTGTGAAAGAGGAAATAGTTGGGAGTGAAAGGTGGGAATATTAGATTGTTGGTGGAGAAGAGAGAGAAACTGAGGAGATAGAAGGAGCACTTTGAGGAATTGTTGAATGTAGAGAGAGAGCAGTGCGAGTATAAGTCGTTGGGGAATGGTTGGGAGAAGAAGAGATGAGAGGAGGGATGAAGAGATCAGTAGGGCGGAAGTAGTTGAAGCAATGAAGAAGATCAAGATGGGAAAGGCCCCAGGAATTGATGGAGTGTGTGGTGAAATGCTGAAGTATGGGGGTGAGATTGTTGTGGAGTGGATATGGAAGTTGTGTAGATTGGCTTGGGAAGAGGAAAGGGTTCCAGAGGAATGGAAATCAGGTATAATTGTTCCTTTATACAAAGCAAAAGGGGAGAGAGAAGTATGTGGTAACCATAGGAGTATTTGCCTTCTGTTTGTGACTGCAAAAATATATGGTAGAGTACTCATTGGTAGGGTTAGGCATATAACAGAGGAGACAATTGAAAAAGAACAAGGGGGTTTTAGGAAGGGAAAAGGTTGTATAGATCAGATATTTGTTCTAAGATGTTTAGTGAAGAATCTAGAGAAAGGAAAGAAAGAGTATGTTGCCTTCATGGACTTGGAGAAAGCTTATGACAGAATAGATAGGCAAGGTATATGGAAGGTATTAAGAATATATGGAGTGGAGGGGAAATTGTTGAGTGCTGTGAAGATTATTACGAAGGAGCTAGGGCTACGGTGTGAGTGGATGGTGAGCTGAGTGAGTTCTTCGATCTAAATGTGGGACTGAAACAGGGTTGTGTTATGTCTCCATGGCTGTTTAATATATACATGGATGGGGTTGTAAAGGAGGTGCAAGGTAGGGCAGTGGATGTGGGGGAGACTGTAATGAATGAGGGTGAGATATGGAAGATTCCGGTGTTGCTGTTTGCTGATGATACAGTATTGTTGAATGAAGATGAATGGCAGTTGCAAAGCTGTGTAGGAAGAGGAATCTGAGAGTAAATGTAAACAAGAGTAAAGTTATGGTGTTTGAGAGGAATGAAGTCACACAATGCACAGTGAGGTTGGATGGTGAGGATATGGAGAATGTGAGTGCATTCAAGTACTTGGGTAGTGTGATGAGTAAGGATGGAACTCTGAGGGATAAAGTGCTTGAAAGGGTACAGCAGGGAAGGAAGGTTGTTGGTTCACTGAATGCAATTATGAGAAATAGGGAGGTGACTATGGAAGTTAAGAAGTCACTGCATGATAGTATTGTGATCCCCACCCTGACGTATGGAAGCGAGGCATTGACCTTGCTAGAGGGAAACAAGTCAAGACTGAGAGCAGTGGAAATTAGTTACTTGAGAGGAGCATGTGGAGTGACATGGAGGAACAGGTTTGCGAATGAAGAAGTGAAGGAACTTTGTGGGGTGGAAGTGGTTGAGAAAATCAGGAGAAACCCACTGAGGTGGTTTGGACATGCGGAGAGAGTATGGAGAATGAAAGTCTAAGAGGGTGTATGTGGGTGAATAAAGAGGGAGGGGAAGACCGAGGATGAGGTGGAGGGATGGAGTTGAGAGGTATGTGAGAGAGGGGAGAGTGAGTTGGGGGGAGAGTAGTCAAATGGTGGGTGACAGAGCGACTTGGAGGCGTTTTGTCTGCAGCCACCCTTTCCGGGATTAGGGCTTCGGGCTATAGACAGATAGATAGATAGATAGTCAGAGTTGCCAGTTAGCCTGCTGTTTGTGGGTGGAAGTATTTTGTAAGTTGTACATTAATTATTTTGATCTTTTTTTCTATAATGTTTTATTTATGTAATTGTCAAATCATTTGATTTTATTTCAGTGTGTATGGTATTTAGAATGCTACATAATATAAGAAGACTCTGGATATTTTGGATGTCTCCGAGGTGGCAACTGTTGCTCTCCCAAGAACCTTATAGATTATTCTAGTACATGGGGAGCTAGTATAAGGACTGGGAAAGGCCTAGGGGAGTACCAGTTCAGTTTGGGTTTAGTTCAGTGTCAGTGCAATTACTGAAAATTGTATAGCTTCGGTACTTGCGAAAACGATGAAGTGAAGTTGGCAAGCAATAAATGTAATTATTTGGAAAATAAAGACAGTGAACTTTAGAACCCAGTGTTTATTTACAATGCCTTAGCTATCTCATGGTGGTACACCGAAAGGCTGCCTCTAAGAAGAACATCTCACTGGGCTACATCCTTCCTATACTGAACTACTGCTGTTGGAGCCTGTGCCAGTGTGGGATGGGGATGTAACAGTACAATTCAGGGAATAGACTGTAGCACCAGTCGAAGAGGGTAGTACTCGAGAGGTGGATGGCAAGCTGGTGCGAGGGAGAGATGGAGCTCCCATTTCATCAACATTCAGGACCCTTTCTTGACCATCCCCATTTGGTGAGCCTTTTCAGTGTTTTCATTTACACAGACAGTAGGCTAGCATACACTCATAAACCTCTGCTTCCAACTGTACACCACACTAAGGAATACAAAGGCAAACACCAAACACCAACAGCGACAGACCTGAGGAGTAGACTGTAGCACCAGTCGAGCAGGGCAGTACTCCCGAGGTGGATGGAAAGCTGATGACAGGGAGTGCTGGAACTCCCGTTTCATCAGCCCTCAGGACTAGTTCCTGACCATCCCCCTTTGCTGAACTTTTTCAGTGTCTCAGTTACACAGAGAGTAGGCCAGCATGCTCTCCAGTACAAATTTCTCTATCTATCTTCACCAAACTACATGCACAGTACACACTACACTTCCTATTCAAAATTCACCAAAATGGCGTCAATTCACCCAGCCTCGGAGTCCCCAGGGGGGGGGACCATAAATGCCCCCGCCATCTGCCCCTCTCCCGGTGACGACTCGAGGTGCCTGGAACCACTGTCTGACTCTCTTCTTCTTCATTTCTGCAACATTCGCGGCCTTTCATCTAACTTTCGCTCTGTTGAGCACCACCTCTCCTACTCTAAACCTCACCTTCTTTTTCTAACGGAGACTCAGCTGTCTGAGGCAACTGACAGCAAACCCTTTTCTGTATCCTCCTACTTTCTCTATACTCATTTCAAAGCCAAAGGTGGCTGTTGTGTATACATACGCAACGACTTATCTTGCTCTCGTGTTCCTGAACTTGATTCTTCTGAATTCTCCACTCTCTGGCTTCGGCTTTCCTGTCATTCTCTGACTAAATATATCTGTGCTGTTTACTTATCCCCTAATTCTACTGACTATCAAAAATTCTTCGACTATCTTACTTCTACGATGGAACACATTCTGTCCATTTCTCCTTTCTCTGAAATCTCCATTTTTGGAGATTTCAATGTTCACCACCACCTTTGGCTCTCCTCTCCTTTCACGGATCCACCTGTTGAACAAGCCTACATCTTTTCTATCCCACGACCTAGAGCAGCTTGTACAGCACCCTACCCGTATCCCTGACCGCCTTGGAGAGAGCTCCAACATACTGGACCTCTTCCTCACAACTAATCCTTCTGCTTACTCTGTTAATCTTTTCTCTCCGTTGGGCTCCTCCGATCACAACCTTATTACCTTAACCTGTCCTATCGCTCCAGTACGGCCTGCGGACCCTCCAGGGAAACGTCGTCTCTGGCATTTTGGAGCCGCGGACTGGGAGGCCCTCAGGCAGTACTTCTTTGATTTTCCCTGGAATGATTATTGCTTCCATGGCCGTGAGCCATCTGAGTGTGCCTTGCGCATTACGGAGGTTATTCTCTCGGGCATGGAAGCATACATTCCTTTCTCATATCCTTTGACTAACGCAAGATAGCCTTGGTTTAATCACGCTTGTTCTAATGCTGTCCGCAACAAGGAGAAGGCCTACAAAAGGTACCGGAGCCAACCCACCACTGAATCACATAATCTTTACGTTTCTGCCCGGAATCGTGCTAAGTCTGTTCTTCGCTCTACTAAAAATAATTTCATCCATACTAAATGCTCTCAACTCTCCAACTCGAATTCTTCCCGCTCCTTCTGGCACCTTGCCAAAAATCTTTCTAACAACTTTACCTCATCATCCTTCCCTCCTCTTTTCTACTCTGCTGGTTCTGTAGCTATTTCTTCTACTGATAAAGCAGATCTCTTCACACAGACTTTCTCCTCCAATTCCACCTTAGACGATTCCGGTGCTGTTCCTCCATCACTTCCCCTCTCTGACTTCCTCATGGCTGACATTAAAATTTCTTCAGTTGATGTATTTTCTGCCATTACTGGCCTCAGTACTAACAAGGCATATGGGCCTGATGGGGTCCCTCCTGTTGTTCTCAAAAACTGTGCTTCTGTGCTTACACCCTGCCTAGGCAAACTATTTCGCCTTTGTCTGTCAACTTGTACCTTTCCTTCTTGCTGGAAGTTTGCTCTCATTCAGCCAGTCCCAAAGAAGGGTGACCACTCCCAACCCTCCAACTATCGTCCAATTGCTTTAACGTCCTGTATTTCAAAAGTTTTCGAGTCAATTCTTAATAGAAAAATTTTAAGGCATCTTTCCTATCACAACCTTCTTTCTGATCGTCAGTACGGGTTCCGTCAGGGACGCTCCACTGGCGATCTTCTCACCTACCTTTCAGACTCGTGCTCATCCTCCTTTCGGGACTTTGGCGAAAGCTTTGCCATTGCACTTGACATCTCAAAGGCTTTCGATCGAGTCTGGCATAAATCTTTAATTTCCAAACTGCCCTCCTACGGTTTCTATCCTTCTATCTGTGCCTTCATCGCTAGCTTCCTTTCTGGTCGTTCTATAGCCGCTGTCGTAGACGGCCATCGTTCTTCTCGTAGATCTATCAACAGTGGTGTTCCTCAGGGCTCTGTCCTATCACCAACTCTCTTCCTTTTATTCATCAATGATCTTCTAAGCTGTACATCTAACCCTATCCACTCATACGCTGATGACTCCACCCTTCACCTTTCCATTCGGTTCCCGCAACGCCCATCTCAACAGTTACTTCAAGAAACAAGGGATGAGGCTATGGCACACCTAATGTCTGACTTGGCTCATATCTCTGACTGGGGTAAAAATAATATGGTTGTCTTCAGTGCATCTAAGACTCAGTTCTTACACCTATCAACCCGACAAAATCTTCCACAGGTATACCCACTAATGTTTAATAATATTCAGATTAATCCTGCATCATCCTTGAACATGCTTGGGGTTTCATTTACTCGGGACTTATCTTGGAAAGATCATATTACATCTCTTGTAAAATCTGCTTCCAAGAGATTGGGTGTGCTAAGCCGACTCCGCTCTTTCTTTACCCCTGCACAATTGTTGACTCTATACAGGGGTTTTATCTGCCCCTGTGTGGAGTACAACTCTCATGTGTGGGGAGGCTCCCCACATACAGCTCTTCTCAATAGGGTGGAGTCAAAGGCTTTTCGTCTCATTAACTCTCCTCCTCTTACTGACTCCCTTCAACCTCTGTCTCTTCGCCGCACTGTTGCATCTTTATCTCTTTTCTATCGCTACTTTAATGGTCACTGCTCCTCTGAACTGTCTGCTTGCATTCCTCCACCTCTACGACGGGCGCGTAGCACCCGTCTGGCAGCAAACTCTCATCCCTTTTCTGTCCAACTCTCTAATGCAAGAGTTAACCGTTACTCCCAGTCTTTTATTCATGCAACATGTCAGCTCTGGAACTGTCTCCCTCTGTCTGTATTTCCTTCTGCCTATGATCTCCAGTCTTTCAAACGTAGTGTGTCCAGGCATCTCAAAATGATCGGATCTTGAATTTGGCTCTCTATTGTATTTTGTTTTTCTCTTGGAGGGAACTGTTACTGCAGGCTCATGGCCTTTGGTTCCTTCTTCCTCGCATAAAAAAAAAAAAAGAAAAAAGTCCTTTCGAGGCTGCGTGTTGTAGAGTAGACTATGACTATGAGATCTAATTCTATATTATGCTGAAGGATAAGGATAGTAAAGCAAGAAGACTTCCCCCACCTTCAAACCCAACACTTAAAACTGGCAAGAAAAGTGAGAAAAACCACCATGAAGCATGGGAAAAGTGACATGGAAATTTAATAGGAAAGACTGAAAAGGAAAAGTTACATTCTATACTACTTTATCTATAAGCTACCAGTTTGAAGAACCTGAAAGGGAAAGTAGTAGAGTAAAATGAATAATCAAATAATAAATAAGGCACAGCATGTATGGGTAAATTGAGTTAACGGGGCACCTGTAGACTGTGTAGAAATTGCACAGTGTGGATGTTCAGGGGTGGTGCAGCAGCCCTGTCTGGCGCTTTTAAGGTAGGCAGCAGTCAGTCAGGGCCCATCTCCATTCACTCCACTGAGACAAGGAACTTTCCCATGAGGGACAAGTACACAAGTTACCTCCTGAGGCAGTGACCCTTTGTACATTAAAAAAAAAAAAATCCCGATGGTGGATACTTAACTGACAGGGACCCTCAGTGATCCACACCCCATCACAGGTCGAAAGTATGAGTAGTGACCGTTAACTCAGGGCTATCTGTGCATATCCTAGTCTGTGCTTATACTCTATTTGCATCTAATAATTGATCTGGGCTCTGCAAATATATATATATATATATATATATATATATATATATATATATATATATATATATATAAACAAGTGTTTTACTCAGGAATAAACATAATAAGCTGGGGGTCAGATGACAGATACTTATCCATGCGACCTTTAAAGGTTAGTACTGTATCACAGTTTACTACACTGGAGGACAATTTGTTTCATCTATTTACAACTCCGTGAAAGAAGAAATGCTTTGCTTCATGTGAGTGGAATCATTTGCCAAATATTTTGTGCTCATTTCCTCTAGTATAGTTCGAGTGATCAATTGTGAAGTATTTATCATCAGTCATGCACAACTACATGCACATTAGATATCACACCTTCTATTTCCATCCCCAGTTATTTTTGTGAGTGAAAGACACCTGTAATACGGAGTTTGGCTTCTGTTTTTTTTAAATTGTTTTTCTTTCCTCTGTTCATTCCGTGTAAACACACACACACACACACACACACACACACACACACACACACACACACACACACACACGAATGAAATGCTGAAAACTCGGTCCCCAAGCTGTCGATGCAGTGTCTCTTGGTATACCTCCACCAAATCTTGTGCATGGACTCGCCATACAGCCTCAGTGACAGGGTTCACTGTGGGTTGAAAGTAAAAATAAACCATCTGACCTTGACCTTTGACCCATTGACCTTGCTGACCTAATTAGTTCATCGTCCCTCCAAAATGTATCAATGGGAAAGTTTGGTCACAAGCCGTAGAGGAGTTGGGGAGATATTGTGTCCACAAGGATAAACTAAGTCGAATGACCTTCGCCCTTGACCCCTCGACCTTATTCACCAAAGCAGTTCACCGTCCTTTCATATCTTATCACTGATAAAAGGTTGGGTGTAATCCACAAGGATTCAGGAGATATCGCGCCCACACCAATGCGTCCTTGACTTTCGATCCCTTGACTTTCCTGACCGAATCAGCTCAGTCGGTTCATACCGTATAGCTGATAAGTGTCTAACCGAAAACCATTGAGGAGTTCAGGAGATATAGGGCCCAAACCTATTTGAACTTGACCTTCGGCCAATTGATTTTTTTTATGTACAAAGATAAAGGAACCAAAGGCTAGAAGCTTGCAAATTGTTCCCTCCATGACAACATAATTCATAAAAAGCCAAATTTAAGATCCATTCATTTTGGGAGGTCTGGACACTGCGTTTAAAACACTGGAGGTCATAGGTAGTAGCAAAAACAGAGAAAGACAGTCCTAGATTTAACATGTCGCAGTGGTGGAGGGATGCAAGCAGACAGTTTAGAGAAGCAGTGATCACTGAAGCAGTGATAGAAAAGAGATAAAGATCCAACAGTGCGGTGAAGAGATTGAGACTGACGGGAGCCAGTAAGAGGAGGAGAGATAATGAAATGAAAAGCCTTTGATTGCACCTTGCTGAGATGAGCTGTTTGTGGGGAGCCTTCCCACGCATGAGACTTGTACTCTACACATAGGCAAATAAAACCCATGGATGAAGTCAAGAACTGTGCAGGAATGAAGAACGTATGGAGTTGGTTTAGTATACCTAATCTCTTGGAAACAGATTTTACAAGCGAGGTAACATGATCTTTCCAAGATAAGTCCTGAGAAAAAATAAAAATAAACTGTGTTCAATGACGATGCAGGATTGGCCTGGTATTGCAAAAACTTATAGAAAATTCTTGTGGTACAATTTGACTGATTGAAAGTTGTAAGAATTGAGTTTTAAATGCAATAAAAACAACAACATGCCTTCTGCCCCAAAGCAGAGATATTAGCCAAGTCAGAAATTAAGTGTGCCATAGCCTCATCCCATGTCTGTTGAAGTTCCTGCTGAGATGGACACTGCAGAAAGAAAATGGAGAGGTGAAAGGTGGAGTAATCAACATATGAATGAACAGGGTTAGATGTACAGTTTAGGTCACTGACGAATAGAAGGAAGAGAGTTGGTGCGCAGATAGAGCCCTGAGAAACACAACTATTGATAGTCCTCGGAGAAGAATAGTAGCCATCTAAAACAACAACTATTGAATTACCAGAAATGAAGCTAGAGATGAAGATACAGATACAAGAAATTTAATCATATGAGAGCAGTTTGGAAATTAAATATTTATGCCAGACTTTGAGTCTTTGAGCTGGGAAATGGAATGGCACAGCTTTCGCCAGAGTTCCTAAAGAAGGTTGACCAGGAGTTTGAAAGGAAGGTGAGAAGATTACCTGTGTAGTGTCCCTGGTGGAACCCATTCTGATTATCGGAAAGAAGGCTATGATAAGAAAAGTGCTTTAATGTTATTTTTTGCTAACATGATTGAAATTTTTTAGAAATACAGGATGTGAAGTTAAATGGGCAATAGTTAGACGGCTGGGGATGGTCGCCCTTTTTTGGGACAGACTGAATGAGAGCAATCTTTCTGCAAGAAGGAAGGCTACATGTCGACAGACAAAGGCAAAAGAGTTTTTCTAGGAAGAGTGTATGCACAAAAGCACAGTTCTTGAGAGCAAGATGAAGGACCCATCAGGCGCATATGCCTTGTCAGTATTGAGGCCAGTGTTGTTAGAAAACACATCAACTCATGAAATTATCATGTCAGCCATGAGGAACTCGGAGGGAGGGAAGTGATGGAGGAACAGCACCGGAATCATCAAAGATGGATGGAGGAGAAAGTCTGAGCAAAGAGTTCTGCTTTATCAACACAAGAAACAGCTATTAAGCCATCAAAGTGAAAAAGAAGAGGGAAAGATAATAAAATATAATTGCTGGAAAGGTTTTTGGCAAGATGCCAGAAATAGCGGAAAGAATTTGAGTTGGAGAGTTCATAGCATTAGTACAAATGAAATTATTTTTTGCAGAGTGAAGGACAGATATAGCAAGATTCCAGGCAGAAACATCAAGGAGATGAGATTCAGGGGTGTGTTAGCTCTGATACCTTTTGAAGGCCCTCTTCTCACTGTGAACAGCATTAGTGGATGCGTGAATAAACCAGTTTTTGTTTGCATTAGTCACACGATAAGAGAAAGATATGTATGCTTCCATGCCTAAGAGAATAACCTCCTTAATGTGCAAGGTACACTCAGATGGCTTTCGCCCATGGAAGCAATAATCATTCCAGGGAAAATAAAAAAAAATACTGCCTGAGGACCCTCCAATCAGCAGCTCTCAAGTCCCAAAGCTGTCACTTCCTGAGAGGGTCTTCATGCCTTAGTGGAATGATAAGACAGAGTAAGGTGATAAGGTTGTGATCATAGGAGTCGAATGGAGAGAAAATATTAACAGCATAAGCAGAAAGATTATTTGTAATGAAAGGTCATGTATGTTGGAACTCTCTCCAAGGCGGTCAGGGATTTCGGTAGGGTGCTGTAAAAGCTCTTCTACATCATTTATGATAGAAAAGATGTAGGCATGTTCACCTGGCCAATCAATGAAAGGAGAGGAGAGCCAAATGTGGTGGTGAACATTGAAATCACCTAGAATTAAGATTCCAGAGAAAGGTGAAACTGATATAATGTGCTTCACCTTAGAAGCAAGACAGTTGAAGATTTTTTCATAGTCAGTAGAATTAGTGGATAAGTAAACTACACAGATATATTTAGTCAGAGAATGACAGGAAAGCCAGCCATCGCGTAGATAATTCATATGATTCAAGCTCAGGAACACAAGAGCAAGATATGTTGTGGCATTCATACACACAACTGCCACCTCTGGCTTTGAAGCATGTAGAGAGAAAGTAGGAGGAAGGCATAGAATAGTTTGCTATCAGTCACCTCACACAGCTGTGTTGGAGGGACAGAACTCAAGAGTGAGAGCAGTGGAAATGAGTTATTTGGGAGGAGTCTGTGGAGTCACGTGGAGAGACAGATTGACAAATGAGGATGTGAAGGAGTTTTGTGGTGTGGATGTGGATGTGATAGGACGCGTCAGGAGAAACATATGGCCATGTGGAGAGGATGGAGAGTGAGAGACTGACGAGGAGAGTGTATGAGTGAGGTGGAGGGGGAGAGGGAGGGGAAGGCCAAGGATGAGATGGAGGGATGGAGTGGAGAGGTATAGGAGCGAGGGGGGTCTGAATTGGGAGCAGGGCAGTGAAATGGCGGGGGACAGGGTGACGCGAAGGCGATTTGTTTATGGCCATCCTGTATAAGGGATTAAGGCATCTGGCAATATATATATATATATATATATATATATATATATATATATATATATATATAAAGTAGGTTTGCCCCCCGCTAGAGTTGTAAAAACTTTGGGAAGCGTTCACCGAGCCACTTACTGCTTGAAGGGGTGCTGTGGTTGAACCAGTGTTGCATACTAGTATGCTTGCACCCAGTAGGCTTAAGGCGGGCGGATTACACTTTGTTCACAAACTACTCACACATCCAAAGCCACTCCAACATTACAATCACACTCACAAGCACTTCTCATCCTACATACAGTCTCTACCAGACAGCCTAAGCCACTGGGTAGAGATACTTTGACTGTATCGTCCCTGCTTCGGTAGTGACAGGCCGGTCCTGCAGTGGATACTCATCGGCTGATGCTGATGCTGATGATATATATATATATATATATATATATATATATATATATATATATATATATATATATATATATATATATATATATATATATATATGAATATTTTGTCATTTTATTATTACATGTACAGTCGTCAGCAAAAATTTACTGGAAGCCTGGTCGTGTGATGTGGGTCGTTTTGTCTGGCAAATGTGTATGGGAACTAGTTGCCACATAGGCTTTTGTATGCCTTAAACACGTGTTTGTAAGAATTAATACATTGATCTCTCAGAATGCAATATGTTTTATATCTGATTAGCATAAAAATGTGCAAAAGACGACATATGAATGATGTGGAATGATGAAACTCCTCCTCTCTCCCCCGTATCCCTCCAGATGACCCTCCCCAGCCTCCCCTTCTCCCTCCCCTTCCCGCTCTCCTTCATCACTTCTCTCTCCCTCCCCACCCTGTCTACGTAATATTATCCACGGCTCTAACCTACGTAATAAATTGCATTCCTACATTCTTGTCTATTCCTGTAATCTTTTTGTTCCTCTGTATTCGTGAATTTCTTGCCATGCCACAGTCTTTTTCTCCCGCTCTTTACTCCAAACATGATGCAACATTTCGAAACATTATTGGTTCTGATTCTGCTTCATGAATCAGTGAACAGTATGAGGAGAATGGGAACATTTTCCTTAGAAAGAGAGAGAAAGAGACAAGTAGGAGGAATGGGCACAAATGTTTGTTTAATTCCCCCTACTGAAATAATAGCCATCAACTGCCAGGCTCACTCAAACACCAGTAAGGAATACATCAAAAGAACGTGACCTCAATGTCCCTGTATCTCCTGGCTGTTGGTTGTGACAAAGGATGGAGAAAAGAAAGACAACTGGAATAAAAGAAGTGGGAAGGAGACGGGAAGGGTGAGAATGGGACTCGAACAGGAAGGAATATTGATAATAAACCTTGGATATAGTTGGTAGTACTGCGGGTAGTTGGAACTAGGGCAGACTGGGTTTAGTAAAGTCAAGAGAGAATTGCGATGCGCCAATCAAATGTCGTGGATAAATGAATGAAGGCAGAGGGGGTGGGGTGAGGTGAAAGTGGAGAAGTATGAACGTGAGTGGGGGTTAGGAGGGATAGGGAGAGGTGGGGGGACATCGGGACTCTGGAGGAGTAAGGAGGAGAGAGGGGAAGAGAGCTTAGGCACGGATATAATGAGGAATGCCAGAGTATTACCGTCATACGTAGTTCCATAACATTGTTCTGTCAGCTCTTGCAATTTTTTATACTAATCAGTTACGGTATACAGAATATTGTACTCTAGGCAGTCTCTAGTACCAATTCTTAACACGTCTTTAAAGTATATAAAAGTCTACATGGCAACTAGCCCCCTTACACTGTTGCCAGCCAAAAGGACTCACATCAAACGTGAAGACTTGCAGCGAACTTATGCTGACGACTGTACATACCTCTGGCACAGTTGTCCTTTCTCCAACAGAGCCAAAGCTGTAGGTAGAACATAAGTTCTAATAATTATGACAATCCTGTAGCCATAGCTTTGGTCTATACTCAAGTCTTTCAACACATACTCACTGAGCTGAGGAATAGGGGTGCCAACACAAACTTTGATAAAATTAGGATCAGTCTGTAAGTCTGATGCACCATTCCAGATTCCTCCTACAGGACCAGACCACTTATTGTTACTAAGGTTTTATCCCATCCAAAGCAGTCACTAGGTTTCGCTGAGCCAATTCATCAGTGTGTAGATCACAAGCTATCCTATCAAGTTTCTTCTGGAGTTTCCCCTCAACACAGTTCATTACTCCTCCCTCCCAACCAGTGCTGACATTGCAGGATTCACCCTCAAATACCTTGAAGAATATTGTCTGCTCCTCTGTTCCTCACCCATTCCAACAAATTATCACCAATAAATAGAGCATATCTTCTCTTCAGTAGTGTCATCAGGACACATATACATACCATCAGGTTCCATACTCTCTGCATAGTGTTCTTCATTAACAGCACCTGGATGGAGTCTTCCAGTCTCTTCTGCATACATCATTACCTTGGTCTCATCACGACGACCATCAAAGAAAATTCATGTGATCTCATTCTACCTAAACTCCTCGTCAAATTTCATATTCAGTTCCTCAATAATTCTCTCCTGAGCCCTTCTTTGTTATGGTCAATAACCAAAGTAGCATCAAATTCACTGATGAGACCTTCATCAGTCCACGCTGCAGTAGCTCTCTCTGCAGTCTCTCGGAGTCCAGTGTGGTGTCTGAGGCTTGCCATAGCTATGTCGGGTATGTCCTCAGTCCCTGTTTTAACAAAAGCACCACAAATGTCAGCATCAGCTGCCAAGTAATCACAGTCTTTCTTAGCTACAGATTCCATAGCATCATGAGATTCTTTTTGCTCAACAGGGATCTCCTTACTTCTTCCTCCTGTTCAGTCTTCTGTCTTTTGTGTTTTCTTATTTCCCCAACCTCTCTCTGCTTCTCCTTCCTTTCCCCTGTAACTTCTGTCTTCTGGTTTTTGGAAGGTCAGTTGGTCCTATATGGTGAAGGCCAACACTTCCAACTTTCTTTCTCTGGCCCTGAAGGCTGCTATCACTTTTTCGCTCTACTACAATGGCAGTCTTAATGTACTACACTTTCACAGGCAGAGTTGCAACCAGCATCCGAACAAGTGTTGACATCACATTTGCAGGTATGTCCATCAGTCCATTAAGCTATTCCATAAACCTGTCTTTTTCGTATAGCTTTGCTTTGCCTGCAGACACCTTGTTAGCTTGTTCCCACATGGTTTTCAACTTAGCTTTGATCTTCACATGGCTGTTTATGACTGACCACACAAAAACTAGGACTCTGCTTCATTCAGCAGTCAAGGCTGTCATAAGGTCAGTGACAACTTGGTCAGTGTTGTAATGCCTCCTGTTTTGGTCACTAGTTTCCTTGAGATACAGTCCATAACGGAGGAGATATCCAACAGTTGGTAGCTCTGCTGCAGGAAGCTCTCTCCCTGACCTCACCAGGTGGTGCAGATGACTCCAAATTTGTAGTCTTGTAGTCTTGTCTTTACCTGAGACATTTTTGTCGAAAGATGCAAACAGCTGTGACACTGGTAGAAATGCTGGGTTCATTAAAGGCTTCCCATACATTACAAATCTGCACAACTGCACAACAGTGACAGTGGACCTCAGTGCAGTTCATTAATCTGCCCCATCCCGGCAAATTTTTCACCAATGACCCCCCCACAATCCCGGCAGATTTGAGATTTTTTTTTTTTTTTTTTTTTTTTTTTGTGCTAAAACCTCTGCTTTTTATGAGAAACATCGAAAATTCAAAGAGAAAGTGCTCAGTTGAGTTTAGAAAAAACAAATACAGGTACAGTATCCCCACCTTGGTACCATGTTCTCTCATGCCAGGCTCCAGAGAAAACGTCTTGGGAAGGGTAACTATTTCAAACCACTCATTATATGTAAATATTTATTTATTTGGTACGAATTTATATGTAGTACAAGAGTATATTGCTTGTCACACAATAATATAGGCAATATAACATTGTTCACTCACCAAAAACATCAACATATGGCACCTTCCTTTATGATGTTACCACCTCATCACTTCTGCTTGTTTCTTCCTCTGGCTTCTTTTTTTCCTTTGTCCTCCATCTTGGGAATCACTTTCGCCTTGAATTTTGTCATTGGAGAGACTGTGGTGCGACATGTCTTTACTGGCCAGGTCACTGCTAACAGGTGAGTTGCCGAGAAAATGGCGTGTGGGGGGAAGGGGGGGTCAGGTGGGGCCAGGCATTATCCCTGCCTGGCATTGGGTAGAAGAAGGTATCCCACATACGCCTGCCAGAAATCACCCATGAAACTTAAAAAATGTGCAAATGACAGACCTCGCAACTGCAAAACGCATGGATACGTCATCGGGTGTCACCATGACAAAATGTGGTGACATATCCATACGTCAACGGGACACAGCAGGTTAAGCAGTTTGATTTTCCAGTTCACAGTGACACTGAAAAAGAAAAGTGACCTTACAAAAAGTCTTTAGTTTCTGTCTCGGGAGTAATAAAAATTTATAATATTAAAATAAAGCAATATCCTTCTTCATGCACAATAAACCCACTTGAATGCCACGTTCAGTATTTACGTAATATGTGTAAATCACGCTTTTTTTTTTTCAAAATTGGAACAGAAAAATGAAGTAAAAAAATTACATGAGACAAAAATCTAACATATATTTGTGGCATCCAGATAAAAATCTATCATTTGATTACTAGTAATTTTAGAAAGATTGATCTTGCCAAAATTGACACACCTTAATACAGTAGCCCCTCACTGTGTTACTTCAGGTGTTTCTGAAGTGAACCTGCTTTTATTATCGCCCACCTTAAGAAGGCACAGCGATAATGTTTTTGCCTGCCTCTGTGTGTGTGTGTGTGTGTGTGTGTGTGTGTGTGTGTGTGTGTGTGTGTGTGTGTGTGTGTATCTGCTCCCATTATATCTCATAAAGGTCTTCAGCTATGAACATGAAACTTTCGCAGGATCAAGATATGGCCAAAATCTTGGGCGAGTTTGAGAATGGGCACATGGGGTCAAGATCGAAGTCACCAAAAGGCTGTCAAAAGCCAACTAGTTTTTATCGCCTGACTTTAACATCATTATATCTCATCAACGGCCTGAGCTATCAACATTAAACCTTCAAGGTATACATATATGGCCAAAATCTTGAACTTGGTCAACAGCATATACTGGCTGGCGATTAGTATTCGGCTCCCGAGTGCTTTTCATTCATTTATTCATTATTTTTAACGTTTACATTCGTACTGAACGTGTTGCCATCATCAACATTTTGCCGATGTACGTTTTTGTTCATGTAATGATAGTGTTTTTGAAAGAGTGTTAACTTGTTTGCTGCCAACCCTAGTGAGGAGAGCGACTCTACAATTCTTGACTCGGCGGGAGAAAAATAAGTTTTTCATTTGGTCGAGGCGAAAGACGAGACGAGAAAGAGGAGGGAAGAAAAGGAGGAAGGAAACGATTAAAAGAAGAGAGTGAAGAGAAAAAGGAAACGGAAAGGTGCAGGAAGGAGAGAAAGAGAAAACGATAGAGACCTAAAGTGGGGAAAGAAACAGAAGAGAACGAGAGAAGAGGCAGGAAGAGTGCAGTTAGAAAAGGAGAAAAGGGAAAAAAGGTGATGAGAAATAAATAGAAAGCGAGAAAATTAAGGAAGAGACAGAAAGAAGGATAGTGGAAAAAGAGAAAGGGCAGAAAAGGTAAGAAGTGAAAGACAGAAGAAATGGAAGTAATAAGGGCACAAAATAAGGGGGAAGGGAAGTACAGTAAAAAGTAGTTATGTATGATGCCGAGAGAGGAAATAATAAAAAAAAAGGAAAGAATGACGAAGCGAAGGAAAAGACGAACAGAACAGAATAGAGAGAGGAAATGAAAGAATGAGAACACAGGAGGAGATGTGAAAGAAAAGGAGATGAGGAAGATAGGGCATGAAAGATGAAAGAACAGGAAAAACTTGTCAAGTTAGTGGAAGGAAACTATTACTATGACAGTAAGCTGGAAAGATGTCGCGGGCTGAAACAGAGAGAGAGAGAGAGAGTTTAATGGAGTAGATGGACAAACAGTTAAAAGGAAAGTGAATCACAGAAGATTGGATAGAGATATAAATAGGAAGGACAAAAATCCAAGAAGGAAAAGAGGTGCAGTAGGGTAATGAGAGGAAATTATAAACAGAGGTAGGGGAAACATAGGGAGTGGAAGACAGGCTATATATGGAAGTAGTGAGTGGTTTTTGGAGGGGAATGAAAAAAGAGGGATAGCCTGAGACGCCGAGGAGGACTGAAAATTTGTGGAGGGAAAGAGGATGAAACATTACAGCAGGTAGAAGAGCGAGGGAGGCGGACACTTGGAGAGGATGAGGATGGGATGGATAAGGGCAGTAAGGAGAGAAGGGGTGATATGTAGGCAGGATTGGATGGACATACAGTATACAGATGGAAGAGAAAACACAAACAGGTAAGTGTGGTATAAGGGTGGGTGGGATGTAAGGAATGAGAGTAAAGGGGGATGAAATTAGAGACAGAAAATAAGGAAATGGAAGAAAACGAGAGAGGAAAGGGAGAAATGACTAGTTATAGAGTAATTAGACTTAACCATTGTGTTGTACTCATCAACCACCATGTCCTTTAAGAAATTTGTATACATGAATCACTCTCCTCGTAGCTATCATTTTGCCAAGTTAAACATTTTTACTTCGCCAGGGCGGAGTCCAACGAAGTATCGTTTTTGGTCCAGTTTGTTTGTTTGTTTGTTAGCATCATGACGGAAAAACGGTTGAATGAAATTACATGAAATTTTCAGGATATGTGGGCACTGGTCCCCAAGGAAGTGAAAAAAATTTAGAGTTAATCGAGTGACTCTGAAAGGTCAAAATCAAGGTCACGGATTTTCGGATGGCTGAAACTTGAAAACGTTTGAAGATAGAAATATTTACTAGTGAAACATACAGGAACTCGTAATGTGGGTTTTCATTTGGTACCAAGACCTTTGACCTTGAATGACCTTGAAAGGTCAAATTCAAGGTCACGGATATTCAAGGGGCTATAACTTGAAACTGGTTAAAGATAGATATTTACTATTATCAACATTTAGAAAATCCCATATGGATTTTTAATTGACACCTTGACCGTTGACCGTGACCCTGAAATGTCAAACTCAAGGTCATGCATATTCAGGTGGCTATAACTCGAAACTCACTGAAGACAGATATTTACTATTTCCAAGATATAAGAAATCTCATATAGCTTTTAATTTGCCAGCATCACCTTTGACCTTAAGTGACCTTGAAAGTTCAAACCCAAGATCATGGATTTTCAGAAGGCATAACTTGAAAACATTTGCGCCATTACCTTAGACTTTAAATGCGTAGTCATTAAATGGCAGAAACGAGTCGGTATTTAACAGCAATAAAATAACTGCTGTCAGGCGAGGCTTATTGTGCGTGGCACCACTTGTTAATTCTTTCAAACGTTCTTCATTTGGTTTGTTCTTCACCCGGGATATCATTATTGTCACCCTTCTCTGTATTCTCCTTAATTTTTCCATATCTTTCTTGTAATATAGTGAGCAAAATTTAACACGTCACTTCGCATACTGGCACAGTAATGATCAGTATACAATGAGGATTAAAATTTCTGACTTGAATTTGAACACTCTGCTTGTGCAAACTAGCAATTAGTTAGCTTTCTTTACCAGTTCTGTAAATTGCTGACTTGGTTTAAATAACCTGTTATGATTATTCTTGTTTTTTCTTGGTTACATTTTTAAAAATGAGTACCGTCCATATTGTGAATAACCTTACCATTTTACTCCCAATATTTTGGACTTTGTACAATCAATATTAAATTGCATTTACCACTTGTGAGCCCAATCGATTAGTCTACCAAGATCTCTCTGAATTTTATATCTCTTTTCTGGTGTATCTGCTCGATTACCGATTATTGTATCATCAGCAAATGTGAATATTTTGCTATATAAACCTTTGACAATATTATTTATGTAAATATAAAACAGAGTGGGACCCAAAACTACCGCTTGTGTTATCCCACTTTTAACATACATCCACCTTGACTGATTCATACTTATTATAACTTTATGTCCTGGAAGCTAATTCCCTATACGAGTTAGTTTATTGCCAGTGACACCATGGGCTTTAACTTTCTCAATAAGCCATTAATGGGGAACTTTTCAAATGCTTTCTTGAAGTGCAGGTGAATTAAAGGAACAGATTTTGTTTCACCACAGATGCCAATAATGTCAAAACGTATAGGAGATTTCTCAAGCATGAACAATTATTCCAAAAACTGATTTGTGAGTCTTTGCTGAGATTATTTAGTTATGAATCTTTAAGTAGCCTGTCACAGATTATGGTTTCCGACTACTGGTATTTAAGCTGACAGGTCGGTAATTTGTGGGTTGTAATTAAATACCTCCTTTGAATACCAGTTACAGTACATTATTTGGCTTCCATTCATTGGTGCAAGTCATAAAAGTAATGTTAAAAAGATTAGATAATTCCTTTAAATTCATTACCTTCTTTAAACCCTGTGAGATATCTTACAATGATTCTGGTTTTATGCTGATCTCCAGTTTATTCATTGGTTCCAACGAGTATTTCTCATCTTTACAAATAACTGTTGATTAACTACCTGTTTGACTGCTGACTTATATAGGGATAAAGCGATACATCAAATTCTTATCGCTGGATTACAGCTAGGTGACTCCCAGTGACTCCCAGTGTGATGTCACAGTCAATGGAGAGAGACTGGAATTGGTGAGAGAGTTCAAATACTTGGGTATAGTGATAGAAAATAGAGGAAAATGTGCAAAAGAAGTTGAAAGTAGAGTGACACAAGGAAGAAAAGTAGCTGGTGCAATGAAGTCCTTGATAAGAAACAGAGGCTTGAGTGTTGCAGCTGCACGAGACTTACATGAGGGAGTGTTAGTGCCAACTCTAACTTATGGGTGTGAGACTGTGATGTGGCATGGAAATGAAAAGTCATGAGTAAGGGCAGTGGAGATGGGACTGCTGAGGAATGTATGTGGAGTACAGTGGGTGGATAGGATACGAAATAATGTGATTCGTGAAAGGTGTGGAGTGAGGAAGTCGGTGGACACCAGAATCGAAGAGAGTGTCCTGAGATGGTGAAAAACGTTTTCCTGAGCGAATTTGAAGGAGAGAGGAGACGAGGTAGGCCAAGGAAAAGATGGAGAGATATGGTGGATGAGTGTTTGAGCAAGAGAGGTTTGGAAGTAAGTGAGGCTAGGGAACTGACAAAAGCTCGAGCTGGCTGGATGAATGTTGTGAGGAGAAATGCATGATCAGGGATTTTGGTACCCCTTGTGAGCATGGCAGCGTCCGGATTGACTCAACCGGATACGTTTGTGTGAAGCTGCAGAATGTGGTTAATGTTTTTTTTGGCGTATCCAGTAGAGCCAGGATTCCGGGGGCTTGAATGATGAGTGAATGGAAGTGTGGCCTATTTGAATTGAGCAAGTTTGTGCCGTCTGGACATTGCTACTCCTCACGCTGCCTTTGGGTGGGAGAGGAGGTCCGGATGATGATGATGACTACAGCTAGTTAAACTACCCTTGATGTCACAGAAAAATGTGGATAGGATTAAAAGTGTTTTTATGTCGGACCAAAGTGGCTGAAATCGCCCCCCTCCCCCGCTCCTCTACACACACACACACACACACACACACACACACACACACACACACACAAACACACACAAAGGGAAGGAAAAGTTTTTTTTTTTTTTTTTTTTTTTTGAGAATGGAGCTTTAGGTAGAGAGGAATGGAGAGATCAAACAGCAATCAATGGGGACGCGAAGGACAGATACTCAGAATGGAAGGTATGCTGGACGGAGAGAAAGAAAGAAGATGGGAAGGAAAAAGTGAACGAAAGAAAAATAAAACGAAAGGGAACACGAAAAAAAAAAATACGAAATTGGAGATGGACCAGAAAGAGACAACAGTAATAAAAATATAAATAAATAAATGAATAAAGGGGGAAGGAGCGGGGTAGGGAGGGAGGATAATAAAACAGAGGGAGGGTAAAGGAGGAAGAATTAGTTCCTTGTTGGTTGTGGTTCGGTTTTATGTTGTGCCACTGACAATTATGATTCTCTCTCTCTCTCTCTCTCTCTCTCTCTCTCTCTCTCTCTCTCTCTCGTGTGATTTTTTTTTTCATACATCACGACACGGCATTATAAACATCTGACCAAGTCGGTGGGACCGTAGGGTCTCTAAAACTGAGTACTCTCTCTCTCTCTCTCTCTCTCTCTCTCTCTCTCTCTCTCTCTCTCTCTCTCTCTCACTTCTTTCATGTTTCCTTCTCCTTCACCCACCCCAAACTCTGGGCCCCCTTCCCTCTTTCCATTAGATCGACATTTTCCTCCCTTTCGTCTTCCATTTTCACTCCCTCTCCATACTCTCCCTTCATCTATGGATTACAACATGTCCCTTTAATATGTCTCTCTCCTACACGCTTTCTTTCCTTCATCCCTCAAAAAAATTCATATGCTCTTACTTTTCCATTGGTCCTCCCAACTTCCTCACATTCATATTCTCACTCCTTCCGCTGTCGCTTCTTCTCTCGGTTATAATTTTTTGGAATTATATGTTATTAATTGCTTTTTACGTTTTCAGTGCAATGACGCCTTTTTTTTCGCTGCCCTCAGACGGTTTCATGTCACCTTGGAGAGCCCTGGTACTGATGAAACATTTTCTAAATTTAAATTGTCTACCTCTAATTTGAAGGGATATAGGCTAGGTATGATAAATACTTGATCTCTCTCTCTCTCTCTCTCTCTCTCTCTCTCTCTCTCTCTCTCTCTCTCTCTCTCTCTCTCTCTCTCGTTGATATCGGAAGGAAATCTTCTATGGGTAAATATGTGTTCCGAGGGATCGCGCTAAGCAATGCTATGGTTTGGTGGTCCGTCTCGGTGGTTCACTCTCATCTCACCTTTCATGTTCACCTTCACTGCAATACAGACTGAGGCGGAACACGAGCGATCACAACATACTTGGGGATGCGGTGGGGAAAGTGGGGGAGTATGCAGATGATGGGTCATTTTTGCAGTTCCATCTTATCTAACTTACCCTTCTTATTCAACTTCCCAACATCAGAAATGGAGAAAGACAACGAGCTGCTGAAATATGGTGAAATATGCTTATGGTGTAGTAGGGTATGTGTGAGAGGGGAAACGGCATGTTGACTAGGTGGTTCATTGTTTGGCTACTCTTATTTCATCCTCCACCTTTCCTTTACTATATCACTTATTTAGCCAGATTACAAGTGTCTGGGTGTGTAGAGTGGTGTAGTTGGTTCAGTTCTCTCGGTCATCCATCATTCCAGGTTCACTGGATAACAGATGGTGGCAGCGTGCTAACAACTGCACCGACATGCTGCGTGTGGTAGTGTGTATGAAGGTGTGGCAGAGTGTGTGGGGATATACAAAGCGAGTGACAAACACTCTTTTATACTTACAAACTACTGCAATGAAAAGATGATATAAAAGTACTTTGTGGTAGGTGGGCAGGCGAGAATGGGCAAGAATTACAGCAGAGGAAATAGAAGAGAGAAAGAAAGCGCGGAGGAGGAGCAGAAAGGGGCAGGAAAGAGAGAAGAAACAGAAGAAAGTAAAGTCAGGGGATGTTGTAGGAAATTGGAAGTAAGTGACGAGGGGGAAGGGAGACCAAGTAGAGCGAAAAAGAAGTGACAGGAGAGGATAGGAAAAAAAAAAAAAAAAAGATGGAAAGACAAGAAAAGAAGAGTCTGGTGTGGGAAGTAAGAGGAGAATAAGAATAATAAGGACGTCAAACGACAGGCGAAGCAAAAATATGGAAGATGGGTATAGTAAGGTAATAAAGTAATGAGAGGGACGAAAAAGAAAAGAGAGGAAAGAAAAAGGAAATGAGAGAGAGAGAGAGAGAGAGAGAGAGAGAGAGAGAGAGAGAGAGAGAGAGAGAGAGTAAAGCAGGAGCAAGTCTATTGGATAAAATTTCAAAGGGAGTTAATAGCACTCCCTTATTTTTTTCTCCAAAAACAGAAATAATACAAAAGTGTTTCTGGCTACTCGTTTACCACCGCTAAAACAAGGCTTGCTCCCGACGGTTAATTAGGAAGGAGATTTGTTGCACCTGCAGGCTAAAGTGATGGTGCTTCCAATATCGGTTTTCCATATTTTCTCATCTTCGGCATTACGGGTAATTACCGGTGATTTTGGCAGACTTTGGCAGCAAGAGAAATGGCTCCCCTCAGCAACTTTGCGTCGTATCACAGCAGCACCACTAAGCGTAAATTACAGTCTCATCTCACCTGCGTTACGCGTGCTGAAGGGGCGGGCGGACAGGAGGCAGGAAAAGGATGGGTAGTTCGTGACACAAGACGAATCTGGTCGCAAATATATTGGTTAGAATATTCGAGCTGTTAAAATGAAAGAAGAATCACTACATCAGTTAAAGCAGGAATCAATGAATGATGTCCTGTAGTTTTGTTGGATAAAAAAGCACAAAATTCCAACTACTATTAATGTGACGAAGATAACTAAGAATAACAGTATTATCTATTCAAAGGGCCTCTAAGCATTTACACTTCCTGACACGCACCTGCAAAACTTCTTTCCATAGTACATGAGTCGGTATCCCTTTCCATGCCATTGCATATACATTACCAAGTAACAAAGAATTCTGGCGAGAAAGAACACGACAGGAATTTGGAGTTGTTTAAAGAATGGAAGAAACGATCAAAACATGTCGATGAAGGTGAAATGCATGGTATAAGTATGTAGAAATAGGGCAAAATTTAAAAATGGACATAAAGAGTGAACTGAATGTTATTCGCTTGTGAGTAATAAAATGAGGATTGCTTATTCGCAAGGAGCTAAATGAATGCTATGTCTGTTGATAAAAGACTGAAATTCATAACTCTTTAAATAAAAGAAACATTGTTATACATTAGTAGACAACGAGTGAATGAACCTTACGGGTCTGCTAATAAGGAACGAAATTAAGGTTTTAAATCCCCAGGTAAGGGTGAACCTACACAGTGTTATTATCAAGGGAGATGTGTTTGCCTTGATGAAAAGAGTGTATAAGACGAGGAAATGATAAGAGAAAAAAGTAATTACATCCAGTGGCGGGTGCAACCATGTCAATTAGTTATGAACAGACAGTTTTGTCAATTAGCTAAGAACAGACAGTTTCGCAGAATTTTGACTCGTGAGTGTACTTCGCTGCTGAATAAATGCACTGGCCGTCCGGTAAAAAGAGATGTTCATGTGCAAAATCGAGGATAAAAGGCCTCGTTTGCAATAATTTAGATTTCAACGGGCAAAGTTTTTCCTCCTCTGTATTAGATCGTTGGGCACGATGTTAGTGAGTGAAATATTCAGTTCTTTGATTACAACAGAGGTGTGGTATTTGTAAACAAAGTGCGAGAAACTATGCGGAGTGACAGAGGACTGCTTAATGTACGCCATCCAATCACTATCACACCATAGACTTTCTCTTCCGCAGAGCCCCGACCCATTTACAGCCATCTCTCTCTCCATTTTCCAACAACCTCATTACCCCCAAATCCCTTATACCCACCAAACAGCATCCCTCCTCCCTCTTCCCATATCACATCCCCCTCATCACTGTTTTTTGCAAATTCTTTATCCTCTCTAGCATCATCTCTATCATCAGGAAGGATTTCTTCACACATTTCATCCCTCCAATGCACCTTCATGGGACTCTTGAATACGTTAAATAAGTATATAAGGTCATTACAAAGTACACACACACAGACACAAACACACAGAGAGACACACACACATGATCCTTAGTTCGTTCGAAGATTTCCTGCACATATAGTGCAGGCCGGGCCATACATTAGCCTGGTCAGTGGGGTATGGTCTGGTTAAAATATTGTAAGTGGGGAGGACAGGACCTGGGGATTGCCCAGCACACACGTCCTGTCTCCTGGCGGATTTTGTGGTGTGTGTGCACAGGAGATACCGTGATCACGATCCTTAGAGCACATTGACTTTCACATACATCACTCCCTGCAGCCTTCATAAATGCAGTGGATCTTATATGGTCTTTTCAGGCAGAAACGAACAGTAATAAGTTTTTCAAATATCAAGAAAAAGTATATAAACAAAAATCTAATATTGGCTCATTTGAGATGACATGGTACTATACATAACACTTAAAAAGCACATGAACTTTAGCAATAGGGAAGGTGAAATAACAGAGATGGTCCCAGATTTATATTCAACTTAATGAGATAAACGGATGGCTTTAGTGTTGTGTCAGGCAGAAAAGGAGTGCGAATTTTTAGCTAAGCAATATATATATATATATATATATATATATATATATATATATATATATATATATATATATATATATATATATATATATATATATATATACAATAAAAGTCCTCTAATCCGGCCAGGGATAATCCGAAAATCACAGTACTCCGAATTTTTCAAGGCAATATTTTTCGACTTTCTTTGCGCTTTTTTTTTTTTTTTTCTGCTCTTTATCAATGGATTTAACTGGCTTGGACTTGCTCTTGGACTTAGATGTACAATGTACACTCACAGTCATTAATTTGTGCTCACGGGTGCCCCCTTCGTACCCCTATATACCCAGGGAAGACGGGAGGAGGGGACGAAACAAGCTCCACCCTCCTCTACCCCAGCTCCCATCCATCCCCCATACCTCTACACCTCCCAACCCCCTGCGAGTCATTCTTAACTGTGAGTTACATCTCAAGCTAACGTCATATTTTACAGTCATAGTCACATTATTAATACACAAACAAAACACTAGGATGTGTAAAAAGTATATAACTATGAACATGCTGCAACAAGAAATAAATTCATTATAACGTTGACAATAAAACAAAAACGTTAACAACGGCCATCTCAGGCCTCATGCGTTGGGTGCTTGCGTACTTGGATGCCTGTGCCTGCGTGTTTGGGTGTGTCTATGTCTGTGTTTTTCGGAGTGTGTGTGTGTGTGTGTGTGTGTGTGTGTGTGTGTGTGTGTGTGTGTGCAAAGCAGTGCACTCAACACACAGATGGGATGGCCGTTGTTAAATTTTATGTTTTACTGTCAACGTCATAATGCATAATTTCTTGCTGCAGCATGTTGATAGTCATATACAGTACTTTTAACACATCCTAGTGTTCTATAATTGTGAATATATATATATATATATATATATATATATATATATATATATATATATATATATATATATATATATATATATATATATATATATATATATATATATATATATTGCGATTTAATACTAGCTGGTATGGATTTATTCATACCAAGTCAACAGTTCACTAAAAGATCGACCTCTCCAAAATGGTTTGATAGCAACTGTGCCAGAGCAACAGCCCAAAAGTCTTCAGCATATAACTATTACTTGAAATCAAAAACATCTGAATCATTCTCTCAATTTAAAATTGATAGAAACCATGCAAAAGCTGTAATAAATCTCGCTAAATCAAACTTCCTTCGAAACCAAGCATCAAAACTACTTAACAACCTTAATGACAATATAATATTCTGGTCAACTCTCAGTTCTTTCAATAATAACTTTAACAAGTCATCATCCATTCCCCCACTAAAATCTCCAGATGGCAACATTACTAATGACCCACGTGGGAAAGTGATATCTTTGATAGTACACTTGCAGAATATCTACCTTTGAGGAAGCCAGCCAGAATGTTCCAGCACTAGAACTTGCCTCTCCCGACGTTGTTCCACTTAAGATACTGACAAGGTATGTGAAATCCATCCTAGACAATTGACGTACCAACAAAGCTCCAGGCCCAGATGGAATTCCACCAATTATTTTGAAAAAGTGTTCCCCAGAACTTGCCTCTGTTCTTGCAAAATTATTCAGACTATGCATACATACTTCTTCATTCCCTAATTCGTGGAAAGAAGCCAATATCCACCCAATTCCAAAGAAAGGAAGTTCCTCTGACCCCTCTGATTACAGACCAATAGCTGTCACACCTTCTCTTGGTAAGGTTTTTGAAATTGTAATTAATAAGCACATAGTTAATCATCTTGAATCCAACAACTTAAGTAGTGATAGACAATATGGTTTTCGCAAAGAAAGATCCACCATTGACATACTCAATCTCCTAACTCATACCAACCATCAATCAGTTGATCTACATGGTGAAACTCATGCAGTAGCCTTGGATATTTCTAAAGCTTTCGACAGAGTGTGGCACCGTTCTCTGTTGTCCAAACTCCCTTGCTATGGACTAAACTCTTTTCTTCCTTTGATTTCCCCATATCTCAGAAATAGAAAAATAAGAGTAAAAGTAGATGATGTATATTCCACTTTCCACTCGGTTAACGCCGGCGTGCCGCAGGGATCAGTTCTGGCACTAACCCTGTTCCTCATTCATATTAATTATCTCTTATCTGTCACCCACAATCCCATCCATTCATATGAAGATGACTCAACACTTCATAGTTCATTCACACTCAGACATTCATTTGCAAAGTCCGATATCTCTAACTCTCACCTCAGTACAACCATGTCTTTAAATCAAGACTTGTCCATGATTGGTGAATGGGGACAAAACAATCTTGTCTCATTTAATGCTAGTAAAACTAAATATATACAATTTACTAATAGGCAGGTATTGCCAGAATCGTATGTTACCTTCAATGCTACAAATATTCCCATTTCCAAAAGTATTGAAATTCTCGGCGTCTCGCTTAACAATGCCCTCAGCTGGACCTCTCATATCAGATCACTTTTTTTTTTTTTTTTTTTATAACAGAACAGAGGAAGGAAAACCAAATGAATAAAAAAAAAAATAATCCATACACCAGATTACTGGTGTCCTCTGTTCATAAAATATCTGTAACAGTTAGACTTGAAGAGCTGTGGGTTGAAATTTGGAGGGAAACAACTCTGGGGAAGCGAGTTCCAGAGAGATGCAGTTCGGGGAATGAAAGAATTTTGATAGGCAGAAGTTCTACAATATGCCTGAGCGACATTCCAGTCATGAGCGCTACCAGATGCCCGTGTAGCACGAGGGAAGGCATGGAGAGGTTGCATCATGGACGCAACTTCGTTTGAGCATTTGCCAAAAAAATTTCTGTAAAATAATGCAAGGGAGGCAACATTCCTTCTTACCTGCAGGGGAGGTAATTTATTTGTAATGGCAGGGTTGCTAATGATTCTAACAGCTTCGTTCTGAATTTTGTCTAGTTGTTTTAATGCAACCTCTCCGCAATCATTCCACAAGGGTGAGCAGTATTCAAGCTGAGAGCGCACATGACTTATAAATTATAGCTAACTGCTCATCAGCAAAGAACTTACGGACTCTGTACAATAATCCAAGTTTCTTTGAGGCGGTTTTAGCAAGTGATCTGACATGAGAGGTCAAGCTGAGGGGATTGTTAAGTGAGATGCCAAGAATTTCAATACTTTTGGAGATGGGAATATTAGTAGCACTGAAGGTAAAGTACGAATCTGGCAATATCTTTCTATTAGTAAACTGTATATATTTAATTTTACTAGCATTAAAAGAGACAAGGTTGTTTTGTCCCCATTCACTGATC
Organism: Coenobita brevimanus; assembly: GCF_032717465.1. Lineage (NCBI taxonomy): Eukaryota > Metazoa > Arthropoda > Malacostraca > Decapoda > Coenobitidae > Coenobita > Coenobita brevimanus. The sequence continues at coordinate 5,577,995 of NC_136957.1, read as the reverse complement.
GTAAATAGATCTTGATTTATGGAGATGGCTGTACTGAGTTGAAACTTGGATTATTGTACAGAGTCCGTAACGTCTTCACTGACGAGCAGTTAGTTATCATTTATAAGAGTCATGTGCGCTCTCAGCTTGAATACTGCTCACCCTTGTGGAGTGGATGTGGAGAGATTGCATTAAAACAATAAGACAAATTTCAGAACAAGGCTGTTAGAATTATTAATAACCCTGCTATTACCAATAAACTACCTCCCCTACAAGTAAGAAGGAATGTTGCCTCCCTTGCATTATTTTACAGATATTTCTACATCAAATGCTCAGTCGAAGTTGCGTCCATGGTGCCACCTCTCCATGCCTTCCCTCGTGCTACACAGGCAGCTGGCAGCGCTCATGACTGGAATGTCATTCAGCCATACTGCAGAATTTCTGCCTAACAGAATTCTTTCATTCCCCGAACTGCATCTCTTTGGAACTCGCTTCCCCAGAGTTGTTTCCCTCCAGACTTCAACCTACTGCTGTTCAAGTCTAACTGTTACAGATATTTTATGAACAGCGGACACCAGTAATCTGGGGCATGGATTTGTTTTTATTTTATTAATTTGTTTTTCCTTCCTTTGTTCTGTTATTTAAATTATATATATATATATATATATATATATATATATATATATATATATATATATATATATATATATAAAATCGTCATCAGCCATTGAGGGTCCACTGCTGAACAAAGGCCTCACCCAACTTTTTCCACGAATTCTTTGAGCCAATCTTTGCAATGTTTTCTCTGGAAACTTCTTCATCTCATCTCTCCATCTTCTATCTGCCCAATTTCTGCCACGTTTACTACCTCTCTGAGTCCACTCAGCCAGCCTCCTGTTCCATCGGTTATATTTTACTTTTCCTACATAACCTGCCCACCTCCGTTGCTGTTCTTGTATAACTTCTAAAATGTCTTTGACTTTAGTCTGCTCTCTCATCCAAGTTGATCTATTTCTGTCTCTTCAAGATATTCTTAACACTGACCTTTCCATTGCCCTTTGAGAATTAATTTTTTGAATTTCCATTGATTTTGTTAGTTTCTGGATCTCAATACCGTACGTCATAGCTGGAATTATACATTTGTTATTCACTTTTTTGTTTCATACAAACTGGGAAGCTACTTTTCACCATGTCTCTGTGTTTACCTAAAGCTTTTTATTTTGCTATCATGATCTTTCATCAGTTTTAGCATTTGCCCGAAGTAATTATACTCTTCAACTTCTTCAAGAATTTCTTCACATCTTCTGATGGCACTCTTTGTGTATTTGGATTAAACATGAGTTTTACTTCGGTTCATCTTTAGCCCTACTTTGAGACTTTCTCTGTTGACGTTATTTAAAATTATTTGCAATGTCTGCAGTTTCTGAGATTCAGACATTGTCATATGCAGTCTTAAAATGGTTAAGCTTTTCTCCATCAATGTTTACTCAGCTTTCCCAGTTTAGCTTTCTGAAAATACTTTTTAGGTATGCTGTATATAATTTTGGTGAAATTGTATCTCCCTGATGCACGCCCTTCTCAACCTTAATTTTTCTTTGTCTTTATGTTATTTAACCCCTTTGCATCCCGTGTCCCCAGAATGGGACAGAATTGGGCATTTTCAAAATTTGATAAGGAAGGGAACCTCGGGGTAGGGACCAATGAGCTTCACGATTATGAGCTGATGTGCAAAGGTCAGTACACATAGCACCCTTCTAGCAAGATCCCTTGCACAGGAACTCTGGGAGGTAAGGGGTTAAACACTGACAAATCTATCAGTTTCTTTAACCCCTTTGCACCCCATATCCACAGAATGAGATGGAACTGGGCATTTTCAATATTTGATAAAGAAGGGAACCCTGGGGTAGGGGCCTATGAGCTCTGCGACTATGAGCCGACAGACAGAAAGTGGTACACCTAGCCCCCTTCCAGCAAGATACCTCACACAGGAACTCTGGGAGCTAAGGAGTTAATTGTAGCAGTTCCCTCCATATATATATATATATATATATATATATATATATATATATATATATATATATATATATATATATATATATATATATATATATATCGTTTTCGTTTTCGTTTTTAAAGGCTCCAACATGCTTGCATGTGTCGGCCTTGGTCACCTAATGGCGGCTCTCCATGCTGCACGATCCATTGCAGCCTCCCTGTTCAGTCCCTTAACCCTAAGGTCACACTTAATGACCTCGTCCCATGTCTTTCACGGTCTACCCCTCATAACCCCACCCCCAATATTAACACTTCTCACCTTCCTCACCCAACTATCATCCCCCATCCTCTCCACATGTCCAAACCACCTCAATCTACCTCTCCTCATCACAACACCAATACACTCCAGTCCCATCCTACCTCTCAACTCTTCCATTGTAAACCCAGCCCCTCCAGGCCTTGGACGCAGGGACACACTGCACATCCACCTAATCATTGTCATTTCTGTACGTCTGAGCCGGCGAATGTCTTCCTCCTTCACTGCCCAGGTCTCACTACCATACAGCATTACACTCCTAACACACGCTGCATACAAAGACCCCTTAGCACGTAGGGAGAGCCCCCTCAATGTCAGGAGAGGCAAGAGCTCCCTGAACTTCTTCCAACCACTTCTCACCCTAGCCACAGAGCTAGCTCCAGCACACAACATGTCTCCTAAATAACAAAACTCTTCCACACACTCAAGAGATTCACCAGCAAGTTCAATTCTTTCACGTCTGACGATCTCCACCTGCTCACCCCGGCACGCCGTACACATAAAATCAGCATTATCTCGCAGTCTACCTCTGATACCACTACATCTCTTATGCACCCATTTATCACACACACCGCACAAGATGGAATTACTTCCCACGCCCTTGTGGCAAACTGCACATGGCCACTCTCCCTCGTCTTTGACAGTACCGCCACCAACCCTAGATATCATCACTTTTGTTTTATCTGCATTTACCCTTAAACCCTTTTGCCCCATACCATCTCTCCACTTCCTAAACCTTTCCTCCGCCTCCCTTTCATTCTCTGCAATCAACACCAAATCATCAGCATACAACAACTCCCACGGGAGTCCGTTTCTAAAGTCACGTGAAAGGGCTTCAAGTACCATGATAAACAACATGGGACTCAAGACTGACCCCTGATGCACACCAACATTCACGGAAAACTCATCACTCAAATCTCCATTCACTCTCACCTGGGTGTGAGCACCCACATACATGGCCATAACCACCCTAACCAGCCACTCCTCCAAGCCAAGCTTTCTCATTGCCCACTTCACCACCTCTCTAGGGACTCTGTCAAAGGCCTTTTCCAAATCAACACAAACAAAATAAAGATCCCTTCTCCTACCAATATATTTTTCCTGAAGCTGTCGAGCAATGAATATGGCATCAGTGGTCCCCCTACCTGGCATAAACCCAAACTGCATCTCATCAATATTCACTCTTTCTCTAATCATACCTTCTAAAACTCTCTCCATTACCTTCATTATCTGATCTAAAAGCTTTATACCTCTATAATTCCCTCTTTCCAGGGCATCACCCTTCCCTTTATACACATTTACAATTACACTCTTCAGCCAATCATCTGGGACAACACACTCATAAATAATCCTATTTATCAGGTCAGTGACTAAACTCACCCCTATATCGCCTGAGGCCTTCAACATTTCGGCAGTCAACCCAGACACACCTGCTGCCTTCCCCACCCTCATCCTGCCTATTGCCTCACTCACAGTAGCAGTATCAATCAAAGGCCAAGGGCCAGACACTGGATCTGCTGGCTCCAAACCTTCCCTGTCCCAGTCAAACTCCTCATTCAACAACCGGTTATAATGCTCTCTCCATGCATCTTTAATATCCTCACTGTTCACCACTACCCTTCCTTCATCGTTCTTCACACACTGCTCACCTATGATATCCCGATTATCCCTCTTCACCTGACCTGCCACCCTAAATATATTTTTCCTTTCCCCATGATTTAGGTTATCAAGTAATTGTCTCTGTGACTCAGACTTTGCCCTGTATACCTCTCTCCTAGCCCTACGGTTGGCAGCCAAATATTCCTCTTTGCTACCACCCTTCTTCCATTCCCGGAAAAGCCTTCTTTTCTCCTTAATTGCAGCTTCTACACCCTCATCCCACCACCAAGTTACTTTATGTCTTGGTGGTCCTCTTGTCCAGCCGCATGTTACATCAGTAACTCTCAAGAAATTGTTCTTGAGGGCTCTGTACTGTTCATTAACGCCTCTGTCTACAGCTCCCTGTTCAGCCACCACTCTCCTCAACTCGCTATAGAAGGCATCCCTTACTACTTGGTTTTTCAGCTTCCATATTTTCCTCCTAGGTACATAAGTCCTCTTTTTCATCATTTGTTCTTTAAGCACCATATCACAAATCAATAGTTTGTGCTGCTGCACACACTCCTCACTTCCTATAACTTTAACATCCCTCACTAACCTCCTATCGGTCCTCCTAACCAGAAAATAATCTATCTGACTGCTATTTCCCCCAGACTCATACGTAATTAACCTACTGTCTCTTTTCCTAAAATATGTGTTGCACACAACCATGTCCGTTGCCTCCCCAAACTCGAGTATCCTTTCCCCTTCTGCATTCCTTAGACCATATGCACATCCCCCATGCACTCCTTCATAACCTTGGGCTGCTTCACCTACATGACCATTTAAGTCCCCTCCCAAAATCACTATCTCATCATCCCGCATACCACCCACTACACGTATTAAATCATCCCAAAATCTATCTTTCTCTGATTCATCCAATCCTGCATGTGGAGCATATGCCTATATAATCACAGCTATCTTTCTTCCCAACAGAATTTTCACAACCAATATCCAATCGCTTACTCTCAAAACATTCATAACATATTCCACCCATTTCTCCGCAACCATCACACCAACACCTCCATATCCGTCTGTCCTCCCCTGCCATAACAACTTATAGCAACAGTCCTTCCCAACAATCTTTCTGGCTGATCCACCCCTGTACCGGACTTCCTGCAAACACGCCACGTCCACCCACCTCCTACTGAATGCCTCAACGACTTCCCCTGCTCTTCCCCTCAAACTTCCCACATTCCATGAACCCACCCTCATCCCCATGGGTGATTATATCGGCATATGCTCCACAGGCAGGATTGGATGAATCAGAGAAAGATAGATTTTGGGATGATTTAATACGTGTAGTGGGTGGTATGCGGGATGATGAGATAGTGATTTTGGGAGGGGACTTAAATGGTCATGTAGGTGAAGCAGCCCAAGGTTATGAAGGAGTGCATGGGGGATGTGCATATGGTCTAAGGAATGCAGAAGGGGAAAGGATACTCGAGTTTGGGGAGGCAACGGACATGATTGTGTGCAACACATATTTTAGGAAAAGAGACAGTAGGTTAATTACGTATGAGTCTGGGGGAAATAGCAGTCAGATAGATTATTTTCTGGTTAGGAGGGCCGAAAGGAGGTTAGTGAGGGATGTTCAAGTTATAGGAAGTGAGGAGTGTGTGCAGCAGCACAAACTATTGATTTGTGATATGGTGCTTAAAGAACAAATGATGAAAAAGAGAACTTATGTACCTAGGAGGAAAATATGGAAGCTGAAAAACCAAGTAGTAAGGGATGCCTTCTATAGCGAGTTGAGGAGAGTGGTGGCTGAACAGGGAGCTGTAGACAGAGTCTACACCCACTCGCTCCATCCCTCACGCTCACTTTGCCTCACTCTGCCTGTGTGCCTCACTCAGTGCTGTACATAATGAAGGCATGTTGTAAATATATATATATATATATATATATATATATATATATATATATATATATGTGTGTGTGTGTGTGTGTGTTTTTGAGCAGCTTTACAATGTTCTCGCTTATTCCTTGTTCTCACTGTTAACTCGCTGCATGCCGGTACCATTATAAAATGGTGTGACGAAAATCTATGGTCAGTGCCGGTGCCGTTTTAAAACAGCTTAAAATGTTAAACTTCGCTGTGACCGCATTTTTCAAGATTAGCAGGTAAAAACTGGCAGGCATGCATAGTAACTGTTCCTTTACCACGCCTCAGGTGGTAAAGGCCATACACCCACTCGCTCCATCCCTCACGCTCACTTTGCCTCACTCTGCCTGTGTGCCTCACTCAGTGCTGTACATAATGAAGGCATGTTGTAAATATTTTCACGTAAGTGTAAAGACTGTACATAGTGAAGCCAAGTTGTAAATACCTTCTTGTAAGTGCCAGACTGTACATAGAGAAGTCAGGTTGTACCTATCTTCAAGTAAGTGTAAGACAGTGCATTCACAGCAAGAAAGACATGCAAACTGTGACAGATGTTGAAGTAATAAGTAATCAGAAAAATCTAATGAACATTGCTATACCTTCCCAGCATGAATACCTGAGTCTACATTACATAGAAAACAGCTTTCTCTCACCTATGTGGTGAGCATGAGAGAGCAGGAATACCTGTATACCAGTATGCAGGGCTCAATAAAACCCATTTCTGAGCTTCGGTGAGTATTTTTATGGTGAAATTTGTTGTTTTCACATCAAAATCTATCATTTTTGACAAAAAAAGTCTAAGAATGGCCGGCACGGAGACAATTCATAGGGATAAAAATAGCGGGCACACAATGGGTTAATTTATAACTGCTATGTGTCCCATGGAGTTGAAAGCCGTTTTGTAATCAACAAAACCCAAAACAATGGTTTATTGTGTTCTGCAGTTATCTCAATTAGCTGATTCATTGTGTGCAGATGTAGTCGAATATCTGCTTCAAAATCCTGTCTGTTCACGAGGTTGGTTTTCTTTCAAATTAGTTGTTATTCTGCTTATAAATGAGTTTAGTGAAGAGTTTGTACATAACTGATAATAAGCTAATGGGTCGATAGTTACTAAGATCTTTTGGGTCGCCTTTTCTGTAGAGTAAAATAACTAATACATCACACCATGTTTTGGGAATTTTCTTCTTTTTTATACACTGAGTAAATAATTGGGCATGCCTGTTTTGTATTTCCACTCCTGCATCCAACAGCAAATCTGCTACTATTCCATCTTCTCCTGGGGCTTTGCCTCTTTTCTTATTTTTATGAGAAATATTTACTTCGTCTGCTGTTACCTCACATATAACATTTGTGCCAAATGAAAACTTAGCCATTGGTACTACTGTCTTTGATGCATACAGTTCTTTGAAAACTTCTTCAACTCTCTCCACCATCTTATCTCTGCATTTAATGTCTTCACCGTTATTGTCTTTAAGATATATAATTTGTTGCTATCCTAGTGCCATTTTACTACAGACCTGTTTCAGACTTTTCCTTTTTGATGGTTTCTTTGATCTCATCCTTGTTTCTCTTTTCCTTCTCTGTGTTTTGTTGATAAACTTATTTAATTTCCGTTCATTCTGTTTCCTCTTTCTTTGTGTTTACTTCCATTTCCTTTCTTCTTTTCACATGCTCGAATGTCTTTTCCGAATACTTGTTGGTTTTGGTTGTATTAGCCTTCCCTACTACCTCCGCTGATTCTCTTAGCACTTTTGTAGGTCTATCATTCGACTCATCAGTGTCACACTTGACATTACTTACAGCCTGAAATCTGTTAAATATTTCTAACTGAAAGGCTGCTTGTTTTTGCTTACTTTAATTGGGCATAATTTTTTATTTTTAATTATCTTTCTTTCACTTCTGAAACTGAATCTGCCTGTGCAGCCCACCATTCTATGGTCACTTCCTAAATTTTCTTTTTCAGTAAATGTGGCGTTTATGACTGTGTTATTCTTATCTGCTATAATGTGGTCGATTTTATTCTTTGTTTTTCCATTTAGACTTCTCCTGGTCCATTTTCTCCCTGTTCTTTTATGAATTTATATGTTCATTATTCTCATGTTATACATTTCCAGCAAAATTTACCACAATTTCTCCTCTTTCATTCTTTTCTCCCACTCCAACTTTTCCCCCTAATGCTCCTCCTTTTTTAATATCCCAACTTTTACATTGAAGTCTCCCATGAATATAGTATACGTGATCCGTTCTTCCATTATCTGTAAAATATCAGCATAGAATATTTCTACTTCATATGAGCTTTGAGGAGTCTGCATAGACTTGTATTACTTTCAGGGTGTACAGTATGTTTTGCATAGTCAGTCTACAACCAATGCTACTCTGTCAGATACACTGTTGAATTTATCAATGTACTCCGCAGGATTTCTGTTAATTAGAAATTTTAATGGTAGGTGGGGGCATCCATCATCCACTCACTCAGTGTAGGGATGCCTTATGATCTCTACACTGAGTGACAAGTCAATTGGTTTCCTGTACCCAGGAAACCATTGAATACGCTGGGTGATAACCATATAATCGGGGTTTTTGGCCGTGCTAAGTGTCCATAAGATTCCCCTATCTAAAATCACTTATTCACGGCAAACGTTTCAGAGAGCCTCGGAAGGTCCAATACCTACCCAGGGTCCCATCCGAATGGGCAGATTCGCATGGCCATGGAATATTAGAGGTGTGAGTAAGGAGACCAAGAGGGTGGAAGTGGTGAATATGTTCAAGAATGCGAGATATGCCGTGATGGCATTGTGTGAAACAAAGATGAAAGGGTTTGAAATGGAGGTGTGTGAGGGTTTGAAATGTGTAAGCTCGGGCATGAATGGGAGAGGATAATGCGAGGAGAGATTTGTTTTGTTGGTGAATGAGGTGTGGCAGAGTGGTATGAGAGATTACAAATGTGTCAGCTCGAGATGTATGTATGTCAAGTTCAAGTTTGAGAGGGTGGAAGTGGCATGAATGGCATGACTGAGACAGAGAAAAACAGGTTTGGGATGAGCTGGATGAAGCAGTGGGAGAAATGTCCAGGAGCTATAAAGTGACCAAATTGGGCGATATGAGTTGAAGCGTAGGCACTGGTCCTGAGGATGGCATAATGGGATGTAATGGAGTACCAGGAGAAAATGATAACGGGAAACGACTGAAGGATATGTGTCAAGAAAGGAGGTTGTGCATTTGTAACTCGCATTTTGAACACAGGGAGGCACATAAATTAACATGGTATAGAGGGAACGGTGATCGTGTTGAAAGGAGCCTGATTAATTACGTTCTCGTAGAGAAGTCGATGCCGGGAATGGTTGCTGATATGAGGGCCGTGAGAGGACGATGTGGAGGTCTGCCAGATCATAATGATTGTGGTATGCAAGATCAAGCTGAGAGGAGTAAGGTGGACCAGAAGAGAAAGGAGCAGTCGAAGAGAAAGGAGCAGTTGAAGAGAAAGCCTGAAAGTCGAGAAGCTGAGGATCAAAGAAATGGCAGATGGATACAGGACCAGAGTAGGGGAGGAGCTGGAATCAGTGAACTGGAATGAAATGGATTTGGAAAGCCTGTGGAATGCATATAGGGACAGCTTAGTTAGGAATGCTAAAGTGGTGTCTGGTGTGGCAAGGGTAACACCGAAGAAGACAAGTAAGGCATGGTGTGATGACGAGGTTAAGAGAGCATTGGAAGAAAAGAGGAAGAAGTGGCTAGAGTGGTTACAGAACTGGGGTTGACTTGAAATAAGAACTGATTATATTTCGAGTAGCACGTAAAAAGACTAGTGAAGAGGAAAAAGAAGGAGGTAAATGATGATCTAGGATGAAAAATGAATGCGAACTACTTTGAAAATAGGAAGTTATTCTGGAAAGAGGTGAGGAAATGTAGAAGTGACAGCAGAAAGAAATGTGAAAATGTGGAGGCAGGTGGTAAATTATTAACCCGTTGGGGATGAAGTAAGGACCAGATAGAAAGAATATTTTGAAAATCTTATGAATGGGGATAGAGAGAGAAGAGCCGCTGTAAACATGATTGGTTTTGGATGTGTGCAGAGGAAGAATGCAGTGCCAGGAAACGTGACACTCACATAGGTGAAGAACGCTGTGAAGCTGCTGAAAAATGGGAAAGCAGCTGGGGTTGATGAGATATATGCAGAGATGATTTAGTGTAGTGGAGAGGGCGGAATGAAATGCTTGTTGGAGATACGTAAGAAGGCCTGGATGAGTGAAATGTACCAGCAGAGTGAAAAAAAGACCGTGAGAGTTGTAGGGAAGGTATCTGGAACAATTATTTGAGAGAAAGTAAGAGAGATATCAGAGGTTCTAGTAAGTGATGAACAGGGTGGCCTGAGGAATGGCAGAGGGTGTGTGGATCAAGTATTTGCAGTCAGACAGATAGTGGATAAGGCTTGAGAGGTGGACTATAAGGTGTTTATGGCATTTATGGATCTGGAAAAAGCATACAACAAAGTAGACAGAGAAGGATTGTGGAAAGTTTTCCGCATGTACGGTATAGATGGTAGGTTGCTAGGTGTTGTCAACAGTTTTTACGATGGTAGTGAAGCATGTTTAAGGGTAAATGGGCAAGTAAGTGAAAGGCTCACGATCAATGTGGACGTGCGACAAGGCTGAGTGATGTTCCCATGGTTGTTCAATATTTATGTGGATGGGGTGATGAGAGAAGTAAAAACACAAGTAACAAGGAGGGGGTTGGCTTTGGGAATGAATTGTAATGGATGGATTATCTCAAATTTGTTGTATGCTGATAATACAGTGGCACTTGAAAATATCGGACCAGAACTTGGTAGACTAGTGCAGAGTTTTGCTGACGTCTGTGAGCGTCGTACCTTGAGAATAAATGTAGAAAAAAGATACAGTGATGGTAATCGAGAGACGTGAGTTGCAGCGTGATGTTACAGTGAATGTAGAGAGACTGGAATTGATGAGAGAGTTCAAATACCTGGGTACAGTGATGGAAAAGAGAGGAAAATGTGCAAAAGAAGTCGAAAGTAGAGTGACGAAGGAAGGAAAGTAGCTTGTGCTATGAAGGCCTTGATAAGAAATCGAGACTTGAGTGTTGGAGCTGTGCAGTGCTTACATGAAGGAGTGTTAGAGCCAACTTTAACATATGGATGTGAGACAATGGTGTGGCATGAAAATGAAAAGTCAGGAGTGAGAGACGTGAAGGTGCAACTGCTGAGGAATGTATGTGGAGTACTGAGAGTGGATAGGATGCGAAATAATGTGTGATTCGTGAAAGATGAGCGAGGAAATCTGTGGACACCAGAATCAAAGAGAGTGTACTGAGATGGTATGGTCAGTGGAGAGAATGGATAAAAATAGAGCGGTAAAAAAAGGTATATCTGAGCGAATTTGAAAGAGTGACGAGGCGAAGTAGACCAAGAAGAAGGTGGAGGGATATGGTGGATGAGTGTGTGAGGAAGAGAAGGGTGGAAGTCTGTGAGGCTAGGGGACTGACATGAGATCCAGCTGGCTGGATGAAAGTTTTGAGAAGTGCATGATCAGGGAACTGGCACCACTTTTTAACATGACAGAGTTCGGATTGACTCTATCGGATATGTTTATGTGAAGGTATAGAATGTGGTGAAAGTTTTTGGCGTACCATATATGGCCAGGATTTCGGGGGCTTCAATGATGAGTGAATGGAAGCGTGGCCCACTGGACTGGGCAAACTTGGGCTGTCTGGACGTTGCAACTCCTCACCCTGCCCTAGGGTGGGGAAGGAGGTCCAGATGATGATGATGAGAAATCCTGCACCACTAACTCCTTCATTTTTCCTTCCTCTGTAGAACAATAGGTGTTTGTTGTCTTGGAGATAAATTACTTTTTCTTCTTTTCTGTGGATCTCACTCAGACCAACAGTATTCCAACTAATGTTTTCTAATTCAGTCATTAAGTGATCAAGCTTGTAATGTTTTGTAAGGCTCCTTACATTGTACAGATAGATCTTCATGGACATCAGTTTGTTTTATATAGATAGATATATATATATATATATATATATATATATATATATATATATATATATATATATATATATATATATATATATATATAGATAGATAGATAGATAGATAGATATGTATAGATATAGATCTATACAGTATGTATATATAGATAGATAGATAGATAGATAGATAGATATGTATAGATATAGACCTATACAGTATATATATATATATAAACAGAGAAAGAGAGAGAGAGATTGATTGTGTGTGTGTGTGTGTGTCTAGGTTAAGGCTTCACAGCCTGTCCCCAAAGCCCAGTAGTCCTCCTACAGATCATACACTTCCACATGTCACCACTTCGGCGCTAACATCCTCGGAAATACATGCTGGAGAAGTCTCATACACGACGGATGTAATGGTATTATCTGGGGTATTGTTAGGACATCTCGACGAGTCTGCTAGCAGATAAGTCTGCTCTTTGTGAAATTCAAATCCTTCAACTATTTTTTGCCCCAACCGGTTTCGAACCTGGGTCCATTAGGACGGCAGGCCACCTCCCTATCGATTCATCTATTGCCTCACCCCGGAAACCGCCTCCACCGTGATGAAGAGATAAACAGAGTGTTCTTAGAATAACAGTGGTAGGAGAGAGAGAGAGAGAGAGAGAGAGAGAGAGAGCGAGAGAGATGGATGGATCACTGGGAAGGAGAAAAAATAAAAACGGCTAAAGGGAGCCAGTAAGTGGAAGAAAGTTGTTGAAACAAAAAGCCCTTGACGCCAACGCCTTTAGCAGTGCTGTATGTGGTGACTCACGCCAAATAAAACGGCCTCGGTCTCTCAAACATGATAAGGTTTCTGCTTTTACGTTAATTCATGTACATCAATTAGTTCATTACGAAAACCGTGCCGCCTTGGTCTGTGTGTGGTACTGAAATTATTAGGAAGAATTCTAGAGAGATATTCGCCTAGATGAACAAACCAGCTTTAGTTAGCACGTTTATATACATAATGTGTTGAAATTCAAGTTGCCAAAAGTTCTGCACCGCTTTCACGCAGCACGACTGCCCTTTTATGCTGACAATTAGCCTAGCATTTTCTCGTTGTTGGGAACATTGTGAGTCTTATTTTTCTTTCTCCGGTCTTTAAAATACAAAAGAGTGGGTAATATTTTCCAAATTAATGTAAATAACTGGAGGCCATTTGCTATAACGAGGAAAGGACGATGCTGGGCGAAAGGTGAGAGGATAACTGAATGAAAAAATGCACCCTGAAAGAGGGAAGAAAGACAGGATAGAAGGAAGGCCAGAGTGAAGGAGGGAAAGATAGAAAGGTGACATGAAAGCAATACAGTATGGGAGAGAAAAGTTAAAACCGAATAAATGCATGGGAGAGCTTAAGAACGAAACAGGAAGAATATAGTGAAGAGGTGGAAGGAAAATTATGAATGCCAGGCACTGGAGGATAGAGGGAGAAAGAGATAATCAGTAACGAAATGAGTTTAAAATTAATGATTGACTGAGTGAAAGAACCAAGGGGAGTGATACGCTCCAATAATACGAGGCTCCATCATCATCCCCTCTTATTTTCTCTCTTACCGTCAATAATTCCTCATCTCATTCCTCTGCTCTGCTCGTTCATCTTCCTTTTCTGTCTCCCAGGCTCAATCTCTTCATTATTAGTTTTCTCAGTGATTAGTTCTGATTCTGTTTTTCATTCATGTCCTTCATTCTCGTTATCACTGCTTTCTCTTGATAACCTTTCGAAATATTTGCTCATTTATTTTGGTGACAACAAATAACCACAGGGTGTCTTTTTTCTTCGTCCTTTATTCTTCTTAATTCCCTCTCATGGTGGTAGGTGATGGCGACAATCATTCACCCACTTTTTGTAGTGGTGCCTACTTTTTCCTTCACCTTTATCATTTTTTTTTTCTGTGTCTACCGTCCTCTCTTCTTTTTGTGCCAGTTTTCCCGTTAGTTTATTTCTCTTCTTTCCCATTCAGGTGGCTTTACACTGAGTGACAAGCATTATGGTTTCTTATAAGCCATTTACAGCGCTGGGTGGTAAGCATATAAGCAACCCATGCGTGTTTCCTACGTGTCAACAAATGCGTTGGCAGAGTTAGTGCCCTTCCCCATAAAACAACTATCTCAGAGACAGACGCCCTCCTATTACAGGATTGTGGCGTCTGGCAATAGATCAATAGGTAGAATTCTCTCTCATCTTTTACTACCGCTTTTTTTGCGTTTTTTCTTTTCCCCTTATACTGGTCCTTTTTCCTTCCTCCTTTTTCCACTTCTTTTCCATTCTCCGCTCTCCCATCTCATTTACCAAACTTTTCTCATTCTATTCCTTCTCCCTTCTTTTCCCTCCCTTCCTTCCTCCTTTTCACCATTTACTTGCCCATTATTGTCTCTACTCCATTAAGGTTCTTCATTCCATCCAGTCTTATCTCTATCTTCTTCCCTCTCGTATCTTCGCCTTCCCTTTTTTTCTTTGTCCACTCTTCATCCATTCCTTCTATCTTTCACCTTCATCCCTTCCTTTAATCATATACCCTCCTCTTTCTCTTCATCTTGCCATTCTTTCTCTTTCCCTTTCCTTCTCGCCATCCTTACCCCACCCTGTCTTTTACCATTCCTTTTGAGTTCTCTCTTCCTTTACTTCATTCTTGTTCCTTTCTGAACGTCTCTCTCTCTCTCTCTCTCTCTCTCTCTCTCATCTTTTTTCTTCCCTATTTTTTTCTTTTTCCTCCCTCTCGTTACTTTATCTAGATTATCACACTTCACATACCTATCTTCCATATTTTTCCTTGCCTCTCGTTTGACGTCCTTATTATGCTTACTCTCCTCCTACTTCCCGTCTTTCCATCTTTCCGATTCTGTCCTGTCACTCCTTTTTCCCTCTACCTTGTCCCCTTTCACCCCCGTCACTTACCTAAAATTTTCTCCTACTTTCCCTGACTTTATTATGTTTCTTCTCTCCTTCCTCACCCTTTATTCTCCTCTTCCGCTTCCTCTCTTTCTTCTATATTTCCTCTGCGGTAATACCTGTCCATCCTTTTCTGACCACCTACCACAAAGTACTGTTATAACATCCTTTCATTGCAGCATTTTTTTTTTTTATGCGAGAAAGAAGGAACCAAAGGCCATGAGCCCGCAGTAACAGTTCCCTCCAAGAGAAAAACAAAATACAAGAGAGAGACAAATTCAAGATCCGATCATTTTGAGATGCCTGGACACACTGCGTTTGAAAGACTGGAGATCATAGGCAGCAGGAAATACAGACAGAGGGAGAGTTCCAGAGCTGACCTGTTGCATAAATGAAAGACTGAGAGTAACGATTAACTCTTGCATTAGAGAGTTGGACAGAAAAGGAATGAGTGTTTGCTGCAAGACGGGTGCTACGCGCCCGTCGTAGAGGTGGAGGAATGCAAGCAGACAGTTCAGAGGAGCAGTGACCATTAAAGTAGCGATAGAAAAGAGATAAAGATGCAACAGTGCGGCGAAGAGACAAAGGTTGAAGGGAGTCAGTAAGGGGAGGAGAGTTAATGAGACGAAAGGCCTTTGACTCCACCCTATTGAGAAGAGCTGTATGTGGGGAGCCTCCCCACACATGAGAGTTGTACTCTACACAGGGGCGGATAAAACCCCTGTATAGAGTCAACAATTGTGCAGGGATAAAGAAAGAGCAGAGTCGGCTTAGCACACCCAATCTCTTGGAAGCAGATTTTACAAGAGATGTAATATGATCTTTCCAAGATAAGTCCCGAGTAAATGAAACCCCAAGCATGTTCAAGGATGATGCAGGATTAAGCTGAATATTATTAAACATTAGTGGGTATAGCTGTGGAAGATTTTGTCGGGTTTAATAAATAGAAGTGTTCGTCACATGCTTTGTCTCTCCTCTTGTGTCCCTTCGCACTGCCACACTCTCATACACATTACCATACTCAGCATGTATAGTACACGAAGTCCTTCTTACGCTGCCACCATCTGTGTTGTGGTGACCTGGACTGAAAGATGACCGAAAAAGGAACCATAGGACTGAGCCACCCACATCACTCTACACATCCAGACACTCGTAATCTGGCCCAATATGTGCTGTATAGGATGAAATAAGAGCAGCCAAACAATGAACCATCTACTCACCACACATTCATTCCTCTCCCACACGCACCCTACTATACCACAAGGATATCTCATCATAGCCCGCAGCTCGTTGTCTTTCTCCATTTCTGATGTAGGAAAATTGAAAAAGAAGGATAAGATGGATAAGGTGGAACCACAAAAATGACCCATCGCTTGCATACTCCCCCACTTTCTCCACCACATTCCCAGGTATGCTGTGATCGCTCGTGTTCCGCCTCAGTTTGTGTTGCAATGAAAGTGAACATGAAAGGTGAGATGAGAGTGAACCATCGAGATGAACCACCAAACCATAGCATTGCTTAGTGCGATCCCTCGGAACACATATTTACCCATAGTAGATTTCCACTCGATATCAACGAGAGAGAGAGAGGGAGAGAGAGAGAGAGAGAGAGGTGGGGGGGAGGTGGGGAGAGTAAATATCCCCTTAACTGCAAGAGCAGGTCGATTGAGTAAAATTTCAAAGGGAGTTACTACTCACTTATTATTCTCTCCAAACACAGTACTAATACAAAAGTGTTTCTCTCTGCTCGTTTTCCACTGCTAAAACAAGGCTTGCTCCCGGCCGCTAATTAGCAAGAGGATTTGTTGCAGCTGCAGGCTAAAGTGATGGTGCTCCCAATATCTGTTTTCCATATTTTCTCATCTTCAACATTACGGGTAATTACCGGTGATGCTGGCAGGCTGGCAGCAGGAGAAATGGCTCACCTCAGCAACTCTGCATCGTATCTGAGCAGCATCACGAAGAGTAAATTACAGTCTCATCTCGCCTGTGTAACGCGTGCTGATGGGGCGGGCAGAAAGAAGGCAGGTAAGGGATGAGGGTTCGTGACACAAGACGAAGCTGGTCGCAGAAATATTGGTTGGAATTTTCGGGTTTCTTGTGTGACAGAATGAGACAATACACCTCTTGAAGCAGGAATTATTGAGTGAAATACTGTAGATTTGTAGGTAAAAAAAATATCCAATTTGTACTAATGAGACGAAGATAACTATGAATGACAATATTATCTGTTGAAATGGTCTCGACAACAGCATTTACACTTCCTGACACCCACCCTTAAAACTACTTCCCATAGTACACGAGTCGGTATCCTTTTCCATTCTATTGCATGCACATTAACAAGTCACAAAGAGTTCTGGTGAGAAAGAACATGACAGGAATATGAGGTTGCTTAGAGAATTTATGAAAGGACCAAAATTTATCGAAATAAGTGAAATGCATGGCATAAATATATAGATAAAGGGCAAAACTGCAAAAGTGGACATAAAGATTGAATTGAAGGCTATTCTCTTATGAGGAAGGAAATGAATGTTACTTATTCACAAGGAGCTGAATGAATACTGTGTCTGTTGATAAAACACTGAAGTCCATATTTCTTTAAACAAAAGAAATATTGTTACACTTTAGAGTGAATGAACCTTAAGTGTGTGATAATAAAGAATAAAATTAAGGTTTTCAATCACCAGGCAAGGGTGACTCTACATAATATCATTATCAAGGGGGATGGGTTTGCCTTAACCTCTTAACCGCAGGGCGTCACTTTCGTGACACGCGGGTGCAATGGATCATACGCCGGGACATCACTTTTGCAATTCTGTGTTATTTTTAATTTGCCCGGGCTTTGAAGTGGTTCCTTGTATCATCTGTCAGTACTGCCAGTGTCTAACAATAGTCAGTGCTGCTGTTGTCATCTGTACTTCCATTCATTGTTGACATTTTAGCCATTTCTCCCCGTTCTTGACTCCCCTCCGTACCTCCCCTCCAGTACCCTCTCCTCCCGCCTGCCCCAGCTGCACCACGCTAGGCAAATCTTGCCCGGATTATTCCACTCATTTCATCCATTGAAATGAACCCTTTGCCTTATTCTCATAGAAAATAATATATATAAAAAAGAAAAAAGGTAATTGATAGTGCCATACACCTGGAATTCGCTAATTATCACCTGGCAACACCCCACGTGCACTCGTTCGCTAGTTTTCCCGGTTTATTTCCCCTTGAAATATGCTGTATGACCTGTTCTCATAATAAAAATATATATAAGAAAGGAAGGGAGAAGCCTAAGTGATATTTACATTCACCTAGAACTACCTAATTTCCTGCCAATAATTTCACAACATATAAATTAGCAGCTGTCACCTCGCTGACATTGTCAACCCTTGGCGGCCCCATATCCGCCTCGTCATTCAGTTCAGTGTTGTCTCTTGAGATGAAAGCACATAGCACTCGCGCCCCTCCATTTCTGCTGCTTCTAGAGGGCCCTGTGACCTCTACCCCTACTAAACCTCGTGTGGGAAGGGGTAAAGGACTAAGTGACTCTGCTGTGGAGCGTGAACTGGCTAATTTATTCATGATAATGATGGACAGTGACTACAATCTTTCTGATGAATCATGTGATGAGCCAGTGGAGGAAATGGTGATAAACTACGAGTGCCTCAGTGTCCCAAGTTCATCCTGCCTCCAAGGAAAAGGAGCCCTTAGTTACTGTAAGTGACAGTGTATAACAGTGTAAATAAAACAGAAATGTAAATAATTACCAATAAAAGCCTCGGAGTCCCCAGGGGGGGGGACCATAAATGCCCCCACCATCTGCCCCTCTCCCGGTGACGACTCAAGGTGCCTGGAACCACTGTCTGACTCTCTTGTTCTTCATTTCTGCAACATTCGCGGCCTTTCCTCTAACTTTCGCTCTGTTGAACACCACCTCTCCTCCTCTAAACCTCACCTTCTTTTTCTAACGGAGACTCAGCTGTCTGAGGCAACTGACAGCAAACCCTTTTCTGTATCCTCCTACTTTCTCTATACTCATTTCAAAGCCAAAGGTGGCTGTTGTGTATATATACGCAACGACTTATCTTGCTCTCGTGTTCCTGAACTTGATTCTTCTGAATTCTCCACACTCTGGCTTCGGCTTTCCTGTCATTCTCTGACTAAATATATCTGTGCTGTTTACTTATCCCCTAATTCTACTGACTATCAAAAATTCTTCGACTATCTTACTTCTACGATGGAACACATTCTATCCATTTCTCCTTTCTCTGAAAACTCCATTCTTGGAGATTTCAATGTTCACCACCACCTTTGGCTCTCCTCTCCTTTCACGGATCCACCTGGTGAACAGGCCTACATTTTTTCTATCCTTAATGACCTAGAGCAGCTTGTACAGCACCCTACCCGTATCCCTGACCGCCTTGGAGAGAGCTCCAACATACTTGACCTCTTCCTCACAACTAATCCTTCTGCTTACTCTGTTAATCTTTTCTCTCCGTTGGGCTCCTCCGATCACAACCTTATTACCTTAACCTGTCCTATCACTCCGGTACGGCCTGTGGACCCTCCAGGGAAACGTCGTCTGTGGCATTTTGGAGCCGCAGACTGGGAGGCCCTCAGGCAGTGCTTCTTTGATTTTCCCTGGAATGATTTTTGCTTCCATGGCCGTGAGCCATCTGAGTGCGCCTTGTGCATTATGGAGGTTATTCTCTCGGGCATGGAAGCATACATTCCTTTCTCATATCCTTTGACTAACGCAAGAAAGCCTAGGTTTAATCACGCTTGTTCTAATTCTGTCCGCAACAAGGAGAGGGCCTACAAAAGGTACCGGAGCCAACCCACCCCTGAATCACATCATCTTTACGTTTCTGCCCGGAATCGTGCTAAGTCTGTTCTTCGCTCTGCTAAAAATAATTTCATCCATACTAAATGCTCTCAACTCTCCAACTCGAATTCTTCCCGCTCCTTCTGGCATCTTGCCAAAAATCTTTCTAACAACTTTACCTCATCATCCTTCCCTCCTCTTTTCTACTCTGATGGTTCTGTAGCTATTTCTTCTACTGATAAAGCAGATCTCTTCGCACAGACTTTCTCCTCCAACTATACCTTAGACGATTCCGGTGCTGTTCCTCCATCACTTCCCCCCTCTGACTTCCTCATGGCTGTCATTAAAATTTCTTCAGTTGATGTATTTTCTGCCATCACTGGCCTCAGTACTAACAAGGCATATGGGCCTGATGGGGTCCCTCCTGTTGTTCTCAAGAACTGTGCTTCTGTGCTTACACCCTGCCTAGGCAAACTCTTTCGTCTTTGTCTGTCAACTTGTACCTTTCCTTCTTGCTGGAAGTTTGCTCTCATTCAGCCAGTCCCAAAGAAGGGTGACCACTCCCAACCCTCCAACTATCGTCCAATTGCTTTAACGTCCTGTATTTCAAAAGTTTTCGAGTCAATTCTTAATAGAAAAATTTTAAGGCATCTTTCCTATCACAACCTTCTTTCCGATCGGCAGTATGGGTTCCGTCAGGGACGCTCCACTGGCGATCTTCTCACCTACCTTTCAGACTCCTGGTCATCCTCCTTTCGGGACTTTGGCGAAAGCTTTGCCATTGCACTTGACATCTCAAAGGCTTTCGATCGAGTCTGGCATAAATCTTTAATTTCCAAACTGCCCTCCTACGGTTTCTATCCTTCTATCTGTGCCTTCATCGCTAGCTTCCTTTCTGGTCGTTCTATAGCCGCTGTTGTAGACGGCCATCGTTCTTCTCCTAGATCTATCAACAGTGGTGTTCCTCAGGGCTCTGTCCTATCACCAACTCTCTTCCTTTTAATCATCTATGATCTTCTAAGCTGTACATCTAACCCTATCCACTCATACGCTGATGACTCCACCCTTCACCTTTCCATTCGGTTCCCGCAACGCCCATCTCAACAGTTACTTCAACAAACAAGGGATGAGGCTATGGCACACCTAATGTCTGACTTGGATCGTATCTCTGACTGGGGTAAAAATAATATGGTTGTCTTTAATGCATCTAAGACTCAGTTCTTACACCTATCAACCCGACAAAATCTTCCACAGGTATACCCACTAATGTTTAATAATATTCAGCTTAATCCTGCATCATTCTTGAACATGCTTGGGGTTTCATTTACTCGGGACTTATCTTGGAAAGATCATATTACATCTCTTGTAAAATCTGCTTCCAAGAGATTGGGTGTGCTAAGCCGACTCCGCTCTTTCTTTACCCCTGCGCAGTTGTTGACTCTATACAGGGGTTTTATCCGCCCCTGTGTGGAGTACAACTCTCATGTGTGGGGAGGCTCCCCACATACAGCTCTTCTCAATAGGGTGGAGTCAAAGGCTTTTCGTATCATTAACTCTCCTCCTCTTACTGACTCCCTTCAACCTCTGTCTCTTCGCCGCACTGTTGCATCTTTATCTCTTTTCTATCGCTACTTTAATGGTCACTGCTCCCCTGAACTGTCTGCTTGCATTCCTCCACCTCTAAGACGGGCGCGTAGCACCCGTCTGGCAGCAAACTCTCATCCTTTTTCTGTCCAACTCTCTAATGCAAGAGTTAACCGTTACTCCCAGTCTTTCATTTATGCAACAGGTCAGCTCTGGAACTGTCTCCCTCTATCTGTATTTCCTGTTGCCTATGATCTCCAGTCTTTCAAACGCAGTGTGTCCAGGCATCTCAAAATGATCGGATCTTGAATTTGGCTCTATATTGTATTTTGTTTTTCTCTTGGAGGGAACTGTTACTGCGGGCTCATGGCCTTTGGTTCCTTCTTCCCCGCATAAAAAAAAAAAAAAAAAAAAACTTGGAGTAATGACAGTGAAAGCTTTGCTCTCTATGCTAGTTTACTGAGCGAGAAAGTTAATGCCTGGAGTGAAAATAAACTAATATTACTGAAGGAAACTTATGGATAAATACTGTATATATATATATATATATATATATATATATATATATATATATATATATATATAAGTGTAATAAAATAATAGGAATATAAAGTGTGAGTGTGTTTATGAATAATAAATGACAGAATACCAGCGGGGAGCGAGCACATGTGGGAAGCTCGTACACGCTCATAATTTTCATTGCTTTCACAGTTATTTTTTTTTTTTTTGGTGTATGGATTCCAAACTACTTGAAAATCATAGAATAGTGTTTTTAGTGATAGTATCAGGCTGTGGTAATCATATTACAGGGTGTCGGGAAGTTTAAAGTGGAGACTTCGTTACCCAACTTCAGAAGTCTCTACAAGTCCTACGGTAGTCGTTGAAGGCTCAACAAACATCCCAGGAGAAGGCTGAAGGTATGTGCCATAAGCATATTTAATTACAATATTCTTGGACTAATAACTGATTTTTGGCAAATATTTTTTAACAGTCAGTCAGAGCACGAATATCCCCATGTGAGGTGCACGGACCGCCTCCGACATGCCCGCGCTTAAGGGGTTAAGGGAAAGAGTGTATAAGACGAGGAAATGATAAGAGAGGAAAGTAGTTACATCCAGTGGTGGTTGCTACCATGATAATTAGTTTAGGACAGACAGATTCGTAGAATTTTGACTGCTAGGTGTACTTCCCTGCTGAATAAATGCATTTGTCGTCAAGTAGAAAGAAATAAGCATGTATAAAATCAAGGATAAAAGGCCTCGTTTGCAATAATTACCTGTCCCCGCCCTGAAGGGGCTCGCGGACGGCTATTGTTTTCACTCGATTTGTCTACTTGTTTGTTTGTTTGTTTTTCTGTCTGTCTGTCTGTCTGTCTGTCTTGCCTGTCTGTTAACAACTTTACGCGAAAACTACTAGTGTGATTTTGACTAAAATTACAGAGATGATGGGCTATGACCTTCTGATTACCTAGTTAAATTCTGGGCCAAACTGGGTCCGGGCCTAGCCTACAGGCCTCCCAAATGCAAAAAAAGGGGGTTGGTAAAAATTGTTTACTCACCATAATTCCTTTCAAGTTCGTCATATCGAAATGAAACCAAAATCTAAATGTGCATCTTTCCAATCTGCATCCTATAACATGCCACATTACATCAGGGAGGTCACCCCACCCCCCCCAGTTAGCCTTAGAAGGGTCAGTTTCAGGTGGGTCGGGCATAAAATTTCAAATGGGTATAAAATCCTCAATTTTCACCCGATTTACTCCAAATTTGATGTGTGGCATCTTTAATTAGATTATCCTGTTGTGTTTGTACGACTGCACTAAAATGACTGCCAGGGACAGGTTTGCTGTGCCTTGGCACCGCTTCTTGTTTAGATTTCAACTGGCAAAGATTTTCCTCTTTTGTATTAATCATTGGGCACAATGTTAGTGAGTGGAATATTCAGTTCTCTGATTACTACAGAAGGTATGGTAGTTGTAAACTAAGAGCGACAAACTGAGTGACAGAGGACTGCTTAATGTACGCCGTCCAACCACTATCACACCATAGACGCCCTCACCTGCTGAGCCCCGATTTATATGCAGTCATCTCCATTTTCCAAAAACCCCATTATCCCCTGATCCCTTATACCCACCAAACGGCATCCTTCCTCCCTCTTCCTGTCACATCGCTCTCATCACTGCCTTTTAGTAGATTCCTTATCCTCTCTACCATCATCTCTGTCATCATGAAATATTTCTTCCAAGAGTCATCCCTCATATGCATCTTCACAGGACTCTTGATTACGCTAAACAATAATAATAAGTTCAGCACAAAGTACACACACACACACACACACACACACACACACACACACACACACACACACACACACACACGATCCTTAGAGAACATCGACGTCCACATACATCACTCCCTGCAACTAAATAATCCTTATTAGCACTTGGGAGAAAGTTATTTCAGGATTCCACTCTCCCTCCAAGGAAAATATTTTTAAATGCGGTGGACCTTATGGGGATTTTTAAGAAAGATTGACTCTATCAGATATGTTTATGCAAAGCTACACAACATGGTGAATGCTTTTGCCGTATCCAACAGAGCCACGATTCCTGAGGCTTCAGTGATGTCAGTAATGGAAGCTGGGCACATTGGATTGGGGAAATCTGGGGTATCTGGACCCTGCTACTCCTCACGTTGCCCTATGGTAGGAAAGAGGGTCCGGAAAATGATTTTATATATATATATATAATATGAACTGTACAGTATATATATTCATATATAAACCAATATCTGTATGGAGGGATGGGTGTAGTAGAGTCTGTAAAATACATGATGTAGTCATGTTATAGTGACAAAAACCATATGAAAAATTCGTGGTAGGAAGAACCCATGTAACTGGATCCGTATATTTTAGATTTATTTTATTCATTTTTGCTGTACGTAGGGCCATTCTGGTGAAACAATTATTAAAGCTTAAAACTGACTAAAAAGTAAAAAAAAAAACATGACTTTTATTACAGGAATACCTGAACCTTGCGCTGTACAAAAGCATGACAATAGAATTTCAAGTAGGGTAGGGGTGAGAGAGAGAGAGAGAGAGAGAGAGAGAGAGAGAGAGGGGGGGAGGGGAGGGGGAGGCAAGCGGGTAGCAAAAGGAGGTGCTTAGAGTTCTTAATGAATGAGATTGATATATTCATGGAAACGTGAAATATGAAATAAATATAGTAAGATGAATCACGTGTAGAAGGAAGGTAGATATGGTAGAGAAACTGGGGATACGAAATGCATTAGCAGGGAGTGGGGAGAAGGAAGTTGGAATTAAAAATATTTCGGGAAAAGGGAGTTTAGTAGGAGACAGAGGGAGGAAAGGGAAATTAGAGAAGATCAGGTGAGAGAATAGGAAAGGGTCTTGGCTTAGATATGAAAAGTTACGATTAAAAAGAGGGATCATAGAGTGGCGGTGGAGGTGGTTGGAGAGAAAGGGATAATAAATTGGAGGAATTTAAATGATAATGAGATGGGAGTGCAACAAGGGAACAGTGGAACGTCAGATATAGAAGGTATAAGTGAGTGGAAAGAAGAGGGATATTATAAGATATTGGCAACAAACGACAAGAATTATTGATACGAAGCAGTGATATCAGAACAAGTGAACAATGGCAATATATGAAACATCACGTATTCAAGGGGGAATTCCTTGATTTCAATGTATTATTTAAAGTGCAATGAATGTCTTTATTTGTACGCTATCATACTAAGCAGTTTCTTCCTGGAAATATTTGCCAGCAGGAAGGTAAAGGGCTAAAGGCAATATCATGTTCTTCTATTCTTCACATCCCAGTGAAGTAGATTTATTTTATCTGAATCTAACTAATCCCATGCGATTATGACAGACTGATCATTTGCAAAAAGATTCACGTTTCGTCTATTGTTATAACATCTCCAAATATAACAATATACATATTATCTGCTGACCTGTACCGTCACGTCACTTGTATCATTGATCTATAACTGTGAATAACATAGTCTGAACTTTTCTGAAATATTTACAACGTTTATAATTTCGTCTGACTTCACGTCACCATATATTACTAGATAATATTACAGGACGATATGTGTGGAATTTCATACTGAATGCTTGTGAAAATGGCAATTTGAATATAATTTTTACTTTTTCACCCGTGACACAAACAACGCAATTACTAAAGGGCTTTAAAAAGGTAGTAAGCGGTAGAGTACGCAGCCACATATCACACGACCACGTTACACACTACCACACTTCACTCAGTTTTACTTTACAGTGCTTTACCATGTGAACCAAAGCTTTCACATCAGTCACCACTAACCACACATAACATCACCAGACACTATCATACCATACACTACCAGCATACATTACTCTGATGCCCTGCACTCACATCTCGCTGTCACACCTCACGCTGCTGCGCCAAATATTACAACGCCATATACATTTACATCACACACTGCTGTTTCTCAACTTGCCATACCATAACCGGTTATATCACGCACACCACCATACCCCAGACTGCCACATCACACATTTCACACTGCGACACCAGACACCTCCACACCTCACCGCATACTGCGTCCGAATACTTGGCTGTACACTACCACATTTGTCACATCACACACATCACAGCTAAATTACTGCTAGACAGCGCTGCAACACAACCTTTCGCGACACCACACAACCTTACTACATATACTACCACACCTAATACCGCTAAACCACTGGTAAAATGTATACTGGTACATTACACACTGCCACCTCACTTCCTGCCAGATGGCACCGTCACAACACACTCTGCCACACTTCACAGTCTTACAACCGCCATCTCCTACTAGGTAATGAATTGTGTGTCTTCCAGTACAAATTATATTGAAATTATTGGCACTATTTTTCACATAGATAAAAACTGTTAAAATTAGCCTTGGCTTTTAACCTTGGCCTTTTGTCTACTGCTGTGAAAAATTTTTACTCTTTTTTCTGACCATTAACACTTCCACCAAATTTAGCTAAAAGTGGATGAAAACTGATTCAGCTATTTTCTTTTCACACACATGGGTGAAACACTGACCTTGCCAGGTGGCCTTGGCATTTGGCCGATTGCTCTTAAAACTGAACAACTTCAGACATGGCTTGCAATCAACCCTTCCGCCAAGTTGGACAA
Source organism: Coenobita brevimanus (assembly GCF_032717465.1). Taxonomy (NCBI): domain Eukaryota; kingdom Metazoa; phylum Arthropoda; class Malacostraca; order Decapoda; family Coenobitidae; genus Coenobita; species Coenobita brevimanus. The sequence continues at coordinate 5,551,671 of NC_136957.1, read as the reverse complement.
AAACAGTTTAAAGTTGATTTTGCTTGGTCATCCTTGACCTAGCCCTGTGAGTTTTATCTTTTGTCTAATGTCCTAAAAAAATAGGTTTACTCCATGAATGACCCTCAACCCTTCCACCGAGTTTGGTTAAAACTGGACAAAAGCTGTTTAAGCTATTTTGTTAACACATTCATGCACACTAGCGCTGGCAGTTCAAAACCTAGAGTCCGCTCTTGATCCACGAGTGCATGTAAAAAATGATTAGAGAATGATTTACAAATTGACGGAGTAACCCAATGAACATATGACAATGACGACAAAAATTCGTGGTAATAATCTTTCATATCCATATCCCACTTCCTTCTTTGCCACTATTTTTTTCTATTTTTTTCTACGTTTTCCCCTTCTGCACTTTAGTTGCCGTTCCCTCCATTTTGTTCCATTTAAGGTGTCTGCACACACTTCTTCTGCACTACTTTGTCCATTGCTCCTTCACGTGTTTGTGTTCCCTATACCAATTTCTTCTCTCATCCCTGTTCTCCAGTCCTTTGCTCCTATATTTCTCCTTCCTCACTGAAACTTCTTGTTTCCTTTTCCTCCCCTCCTTCCTATCTCCCTCTTCCTATCCTTTCACCCCTTTTCCTCTCTTCTTCCCTCTCTAATGTTCCTTTGTTCTCCCTCTTTTATTCATCCTCTCTTCTGCATTTTCTCTCTTCCCTTCTCTCATATCCATCTCTCTCTCTCTCTCTCTCTCTCTCTCTCTCTCTCTCTCTCTCTCTCTCTCTCTCTCTTTCTCTCTCACTCTCTCTCTCCAGAACCGCAGTCACCCCAACTAATCTCACTGACAAAAAATTTTTCGTATTCGGTCCTGTGACCTTAACTTTATGTGATGTCCCCCTCACTGCCACTTTGCAATTCAGACAGTGACGGACAGTTCGGGTTTGGTAATTTAAAGAACTATGACAAGGTGTTGTGAAAGGGAGAGTGAGTGGAGAGGCTGACGGACAGAGGGATGGATGGATGTACAGAAGATACACACGTGGAGAAAGAGATTTTTGGATGTATGGTTCTGACAGTAATAATAAAATGTTTTGGGAGTTAGAAAAAAATGGCAGTGATTTAGGGAAATTAGTGGATATAGAAAACTATGGACAAAGGTGTAACTGTATGAAGTCATAGAAGGATAAACTGTTGGACCTACAAATTTAAATTAATCTATCTATCTATCTATTGCCAGACGCCTCAATCCCGTTTGGGGTGGCCACAAACAAATCGCCTCCAAGTCGCCCTGTCCCCCGCCATTTCACTGCCCTGCTCCCAGCTCACACACCCCTCTCTCATATACCTCTCCACCCCATCCCTCCATCTCATCCTCGGCCTCCCACTTCCTCTTCCCTCCTCCACTTCACTCACATACACTCTCTTCGTCAGTCTTTCACCCTCCATTCTCTCCACATGGCCAAACCACCTCAGTGTGTTCCTCATAACGCTTCCTATCACATCCACATCCACACCACCAAGCTCCTTTATATCCTCATTCGTCAGCCTGTCTCTCCATGTGACTCCACAGGCTCCTCTTAAATAACTCATTTCCATTGCTCTCACTCTTGACTTGTGTCCTTCCAACAACGTCCAAGCTTCACTTCCATACGTTAGAGTTGGTATCTCAATACTCTCATGTAGTAACTTTTTCACTTCCATGCTCACTTCCCTGTTTCTTATCACTGCTTTCAAAGAACCAGCAACCTTTCTTCCCTGCTGTACCCTTTCAAACACTTCACCCTCCAAACCTCCATCCTTACTCATCACACTACCCAAGTACTTAAACGTACTCACATTTTCCAATTCCTCACCATCCAACCTCGCTGTACATTCACTGACTTCACCCCTCTCAAAGACCATCACTTTACTCTTCCCTACATTCACCTTTAGATTCCGTTTCTTACACACTCTCCCAAACTCATCCACCAAGCCTTGCAGCTCCCCTTCGTCTTCACTCAACAACACAGTATCATCTGCAAACAACAGTACAGGGAGTTTCCAAACACTATCCTCTCTCACCTGGGGCACTCCAACATCCACTACCCTAACTTGTACCTCTTTTATTACCCCATCCATGTACAGATTGAACAACCGTGGAGACATGACACACCCCTGTTTCAACCCAAATTTCAATATATATATATATATATATATATATATATATATATATATATATATATATATATATATATATATATGATAGATACAGATATGGACATTTGCAAGCGATCTAGGGCATCCATACTTCAAAGCAAGGATGATAAATACGGAGGCTACACTTTTGGGAAACATCTTTAATCACAAGTTATTGTCATCCCCTCACGGTGCCATCTTCTGATGGATATAGAGATCGTATTAAGTTAGCGTCATCTTCTGATGGATATAGAGATCGTATTAAGTTAGCGTCATCTTCCGATGGATTTGGAAGTCGTCTTAAGTTAGCATGACAGGGGTAATTTTTTTTTTCGGATGAAATCCTGTCACGGATCATGAGAACACACACATTTCAATGTTTCGTAAATTAAAGTATAACAGAGTCATGCTCACTCCTTTCTCTTCATGAAGGTCTCTGAAAAAAAAAAAAAAAAAAAAAAAAAATTGCTGCCATACTATGATGGGATGTCGAATCTTTGTGAATAAGGAAGACAGTCTGTTTCTTTATGCACCCATTCCTTGTCAGGGCACGGGAGACGGGGTGTTAATGGGACCAAAGCAAATGGACTCAAAACCATGGAGGGACAGTAAAACTAGCTTGGAGGTGATAAGAAGTTATTGGTACTCTTCAGTAACACATGAATTAGAGTAACTAAAACTGGTCATTGTGTCACACACAAGGCATAAAATACATTGTCAGAATTGGCAGATATGATATATACGAGTAGACAGATAGATAGATAGATAGGGGAAAAGCGTGTACTACGTCACCTTGGAAAATGGATCAGAGGTCCTTAATATTCAATAGCACCAGGACCCCAAGGTCTCTCAGTACCAGGCACTGTCCCTCAGCCTTTAGGCCTAGATCTCTACATAACCTATACCCTTTTCACTTAAGCTGGCCCAGATTTTCGTCCTTTTGCAGCTAATATTATGTAGCTCAATGCAGAAAATGAAAATATTACGGCTGTACATCCTTTAATTGGCAGTTCTTTGTGATTAGAATCAGCACTGGTGTTAAACGATTATAAAAGCTCAACATTCGCGACAGAGAGATGACAACTTTAGGACAAGTTAAAGTAAAAACAATATAGTCTAACGCGAACTTATTTATTCCTTTAATTACTTCATTGATATAATCATCTTCACCTACCGTACTGCTTATACCCATTTCATTAATTTCCCTCTGGGGGTAGGGTTTTTTTTTCAAGAATACTCCCCCAGTATCCCTGCTTGTCGTAAAAGGCGACTAAAAGGGTTGGCGGAGGGTTAGTGCCCCTCCCCGGAAAACAACTAACTAAAAAAAACAAAAACAATAAGCCTCGGACAAGGACTGACCAAACGATGACGATCAAGTACAGGACAAAGGACATGGTAATTGGAACTTGGAATGTAAGGGGAGCGAATGATGAGGTGAAAGAGAGAGAGATTGTCCAGGTGCTTGAGTGTGCGAAAGTGGATGTATGTGGAATAACTGAAACAAAATGGAGAGGAGAAAGTGTGAGAGAATGGGAGTATGGATGGGGTATATGTGCAGGAGTAGGTGAGAATGAGAGGGCAAAGGAAGGAGTATGTATAGTTGTGAGTAAAAGATGGAAGAGGAGCATAAGACAGTATGGATCAGTTGGGTCAAGGATTGTGTGGGTAAAGTTGAAAGTTGGAATACAAATGTGGGCGATTGTGTGTGTATATGCACCAACGCAAGATCGTGCTAGAAGAGTGAGAGAAGAGTTCTGGACAAATATAGAAGTGTGCATGGAAAAGTTTGGAAGGAATGAGAGAGTGTTTTTGATTGGTGATATGAATGGTAAAGTTGGGAATGTGAAGGTGGATGGAATAGTTGGTGAGTGGGGTGTGCCTGCTGAGATAGATGAGAATGGGAGTGCGTTAGTGGACATTTGTGCTGGGAGGGGGTTGGTGATAGCCAATACCCTCTTCATGCATAAAATGATCCACAGGTATACATGGCGAGTGATGAGAAGGGTGGGTGGTGAACTGAATGAAAGGAAGGCAATGATTGATTATGTGTGTGTGGATGAAAGGATGCGAAGATGTGTAAAGGATGCAAGAGTGTATAGAGGTTGGGGAAGTGGACTTTCTGACCACTACTTGGTGGTGGCCAGAATTAGAATGCAAGTAAGATGGAGGAACAGAAGAAGGGAAAGACGAGAGGAACGAGTAATTGCAAGGAGAGTGGAAAGGTTACAAAAGGATGAGAAAAAGGCAGAGTATAAGAGAGAAGTGGAGGAACGATTGGGCAAATATGAATTGGAGCAGATGGGAGACGTGGAAGGTGTGTGTAAGATATTTACAGAAGAAATAAGTGCAGCATGTGATGTGGTGTGTGGAAGGAAGAGAAGACGGAGAGGGGTGCAAGGAACAGTGTGGTGGACTGAAGAGGTGAAACAGGCTGTGGCACAAAAGAAGAAAGCATACAATGAATGGATAAGAAATAGGGGCGTGGATGAAGTAGAGAGGCGGAAGAGAGAGTTATATGTGGAAAGAAAGAGAGAGGTGAAAAGATTAGTAAGAGAGAGTAAGAAGAGAATGGATGAAGAATTTGGAAGGAATTTGAGTGTAAAGTGGAGGGACTGTAAGAAAATGTTCTGGAGAGAGGTGAAAAGAGTAAGACAGGGTGGAAGTGAAGTTAGCAGGGGAGTGAAAGATAAAAATGGTAGATTACTAGTGGAGAAGGGAGAAAAAGTGAGCAGATGGAGAGAACACCTTAAGGAATTGTTGAACGTGGAGGATGGAAGTAATGCTAGTATAAGTGGCTGGGGAATGGCTGGGAGAAGGAGGGAGGTGAGAAGACAGGAAGAAATCAGTAGGATAGAAGTTGTGGAAGCAATGAAGAAAGTTAAATTGGGGAAAGCCCCAGGAATTGATGGAGTGTGTGTTGAAATGCTGAAGCATGGGGGAGAGATAGTAGTAGAATGGATGTGGAAGATGTGCAGATTGGCCTGGGAGGAAGGTAGAGTCCCGGAGGATTGGAAGTCAGGTATAATTATTCCCTTGTACAAAGGAAAAGGGGAAAAAAGAAGTGTGTCGTAATCATAGGGGCATTTGTCTTCTTAGTATAATAGGAAAAGTGTATGGTAGGATATTTATAGACAGAGTTAGAGAAAGAACAGAGAAATTATTGGAGAAGAACAGGGAGGCTTTAGGAAGGGAAGAGGTTATGTAGATCAGATATTCATTCTTAGATCTTTAGTGGAAAAGTTTCTAGAGAAGGGAAAGAAGGTGTATGCAGCTTTCATGGATTTGGAGAAAGCATATGACAGGGTGGATAGACAAGGATTGTGGAAAGTGTTAAGAATATATGGAGTAGATGGGAAGTTGTTGAATGCTGTGAAGAGTATGTACGATGGGGCGAAGGCTGCGGTGCGTGTGGATGGTGAACTAACTGAATTTTTCTCTTTGAAAGTTGGGTTGAAACAGGGATGTGTCATGTCTCCTTGGTTGTTCAATCTGTACATGGATGGGGTAATAAAAGAGGTACAAGGTAGGGTAGTGGATGCTGGAGTGGCCCTGGTGAGAGAGGATAGTGTTTGGAAACTCCCTGTACTGTTGTTTGCAGATGATACTGTGTTGTTGAGTGAAGACGAAGGAGAGCTGCAAGGCTTGGTGGATGAGTTTGGAAGAGTGTGTATGAAACGGAATCTAAAGGTGAATGTAGGGAAGAGTAAAGTGATGGTCTTTGAGAGAGGTGAAGTCAGTGAATGTACAGCGAGGTTGGATGGTGAGGAATTGGAAAATGTGAGTACGTTTAAGTACTTGGGTAGTGTGATGAGTAAGGATGGAGGTTTGGAGGGTGAAGTGCTTGAAAGGGTACAGCAGGGAAGAAAGGTTGCTGGTTCTTTGAAAGCAGTGATAAGAAACAGGGAAGTGAGCATGAGCATGGAAGTGAAAAAGTTACTACATGACTGCATTGTGATACCAACTCTAACGTATGGAAGTGAAGCTTGGACGTTGTTGGAAGGACACAAGTCAAGAGTGAGAGCAGTGGAAATGAGTTATTTAAGAGGAGCCTGTGGAGTCACGTGGAGAGACAGGCTGACGAATGAGGATATAAAGGAGCGTTGTGGTGTGGATGTGGATGTGATAGGAAGCGTTATGAGGAACACACTGAGGTGGTTTGGCCATGTGGAGAGAATGGAGGGTGAAAGACTGACGAAGAGAGTGTATGTGAGTGAGGTGTAGGGGGGAAGAGGGAGGGAGGCCGAGGATGAGATGGCGGGCGGGGGGGGAGAGGTATATGAGAGATGGGGCTGTGAGTTGGGAGCAGGGCAGTGAAATGGCGGGGGACAGGGCGACTTGGAGGCGATTTGTTTGTGGCCACCCCAAACGGGATTAAGGCGTCTGGCAATATATATATATATATATATATATATATATATATATATATATATATATATATATATATATATATATATATAAGCATACTGAATTACAGAACACATTATTATATTTTGATTCATTCTGTGAATATAAGTAGATCGAACAATATCACCGTAATATTTTGTGTAGAGTTACAAGTACTGTACATTTCGGTTTATGAGACAATGTTTTGTATTGCGGCTCCGAGAGTACTACATTTTTATGAACCTTTAAAATAAATGGCTCTTCTAGCTTTAAGGATTGCTGACCTTTGTCTTAGGGAGATCAGTGTATAAAAATATGTAAAAGAGAATGGTGGATTGAATGATGGCAGGATACAGAGATGAATAGAAAAATCATAGACAGATAGCTGGATAGACGAATGATTGACCAGTTGTGGATAGATGGATGGATAATACATCGGTAGTTGGATAGATAGATGATAGAGAGTAGGTTGACAGATTGATAATAGACAGGGAAATGACGGATGGTAGACAGGACCAGCCGATGCCTCAGTCATTCCATCTCCTTTTCCTTTTTTTTTTTTTTTTTTTTTTAATTGGGCCCGTGACCTTAAATATCAGTAATGTATCCCTCGCCTCAACTTAACTATTCAGCTGTGACAGACAAGCTGGCTTTTGATTTTATGTTTCAAGGAACAGTGGCCAGTCACTGTGGAAGGGAATGTGAAGGAAGAGGTTAGGTGACAGAACGATGGATGGCTGGATAAGGATATACAGAAAATACACAGATGGAAGGGAATGTGAGGCTGAGAAATGCAAGTAACGAGGTTTTATTCCTCAGGGTTTCACCAAAAGGCCTCTTCGGAGGAATGAATTCAGCCTGGGCTAACCTGAACTTATATAATGACGGTTCCTGCCGGATCCCAAGAATCCCTCGGGACTTGGGTTGACTAGTCTGCTCGACGCTGATGGGTTCCATTCCATTATATCTCTATCCTGGCCATCTCGGTTCCTACGTGTGCCAGTATTACATCACCAATAGGCTTATTGTTGTTATATTTGTTAGTGGACATGTAGACTGCGTCTACAGATTTACTCTGCTGTATTGTTACACCACTTTGTAACTCTACTGCATCTTTCCACCTAGACAGATGACCTTTGTTATATAAATTGTTAAACAGTGCTCTAGTGGAGTGGTGATATGTAAGCTTTGTATTCTTTTAGACTGGTGTCAATACCCAGACTTATATCCTCACAGAAGGCAACATCGCAGCCGTTATAGGGATCATGTGGACCATGATTTTTTCTCTTTGGGAGAAGTCTCATCTTACTTATTATTGTCACTGATTATAATGTCGTATTTACGACTTTGGGCCTTTTTCTGGGTAAATGGACTATCCTTCATGTGGACGACTAATGACTGACAGAGAGAGAGAGAGAGAGAGAGAGAGAGAGAGAGAGAGATCGCCTGGACCCTCTTCATTGATACCCTGGAACCTAGGCGAATTACTGTTAATGACTGGTGAAAGAAAAATCAAGCAATAGACTGACGGATAGATGAAGATACAGATACATAAAATGGCGACACATAGAAGGATAACCAGGCAGATGTAAGATGAGTGAGAAATGGATATATTAAGACACAAAAACTGATTTAGAAACAGAAATGAGAGAAATAGATATCAATAATTAGATGCAGTCATGAAAACGTGAAAATAGCAGTACTTTAGGTAGATTGCTGGATAAACTGACGAGTGGATACAACGATGGAGTGGTGAAAATTTGTTAGGCAGGTGGAATGATGCATGACAGACAGGTAGGTGGACAGATGGGTAATTGAGAAGAAGGTGGATGTTATAGAGGTTGGTGGATTGATGGATGATAGACAGGCAAGTATTTAGACGGTCGATAGAAGAGTTGGTGGATCGATGGATGATGATGCAAATGATAATACAGATACGTGAATCGATAATAAAACAGGTAGGATCATAAATGGTAATGATAAACTCAGATGGATAGATAGATAGACAGTTAGGCGCGTGGATAATAATACAGGCAGGTGGAAAAAATCGATAGTTGGGGCGAGGGATTATTATACAGCCAGACTGACCGAATGATAATTAGTCAGAGGATCATAATACTGGCAAGTTGATAACCAGGTAATTAGACAGATGGGTAATAATACATGCAGGTGGACAAATTACAAATGTGAAGGATGCATGATAATACAGGCAGGTGGATAGAAAAAATAGAAAGATGGATAATATTTACAGCTAGATAGATAATGAGATAAATGGATAATAATACAGCAGATGGATGGAGAGATAATTAGACACATAAGCAGTTACCTGACAATGGTCGACGGGCTTGCTCGGTCAGACAGACTGGAGTTAAGCTAAACAAGGAGTTAAGCTAGCAAACTGGAGTTAAGCTAAACAAGGAGTTAAGCTAGCAAACTGGAGTTAAGCTAAACTAATGGATCGAAGGATAGTAGGATTGATGGATGATTTTACTGGTAGCTGGATAGACAGATACTTACAAAGGTAGATAGGCAGATATTTAAGTCAAAATGTAAGTAGGCAGAGAAAAAGGTAGATAGGTAAATGGATATAATAGTAGATGAACAGGCATATAGATAGACGAATAGGTGAATAAAGAGCTAGGAAGACACCATACACTGGCATTTTAAAGAATATGTGTTTAATTGATAAAAAAAATGCGTAAACCAACTGATGGACATCAAGAAACTAACCAAAGAGCTGATAAAAATATAAATATATGTATACATAATATAGTTAGATAGATAGATACATTATTATATAAATACGGAGAGAGAGAGAGAGAGAGAGAGAGAGAGAGAGAGAGAGAGAGAGAGAGAGAGAGAGAGAGAGAGCAACAATAATCAAGAGAAAGTAAATGAACTGACGAAGAACTTTTGTGCCTGCTGATATTATGGTGGTGACTGACATTTTTTTCCGACAATTTTTCATGAGAGCAAAAGGTCGGTGTTTGTTGCGCTCTGAGACTTTTATTTTGCAGAGTTAGACTTTTTTTCTTCTCTTTTGCCGCTTAAAACTTTTGGACGTTTTATGCATTATTTATGTTAGCTGTGTCGGTACCACATTTTCCCGCCACCGTTGTTGCTGTTTTTGTTGGAGTAATGTGACACACGTTGTTGTTGTAAAACTACCGTCGTGATGACTTGCTTGACTATTAGCGATGTTACTGTAGCTATGATACTTGCTGGTCGCCTTTCTCTCTCTCTCTCTCTCTCTCTCTCTCTCTCTCTCTCTCGTGTGTTGGTTATGACTTGAGTTTGATTATGGGTAACCGTAGGCTTGGATATTGATTCATATTTGGATCTGGGTAAGTGTTTCTCCCAAGTCTCCCCTACCTGGATAAAGCTGTCTGGCATCAGCATGGCTACACTACGAGAGATGTTACCAAGCTCAGAGCGTCAGTGGAAACTATTTCCACATCTTTCAGTATAAGGTACCTTCAATCCATCCAACCAGTCAGACGCCAGAATCCCGTAAGGAGTGGCCATTTGTCACTAAGTTGTTTTACGAGGAGGGCACTAACCCTCCTCCAACTAACTTGTTGACACACAGGGAAAACGTATGGGTTGGTTATATGATTACCACCCAGTGTTGTAAATGGTTTTCTGGCCTACAGGAAGATAATGTCAATCAGTGTAAAGCCACCTGAAAAGGAAAGAAGAGTAATAAAAAGGGAGAGGAAACAGTGGGAGAGATAGGAAGAGTGAAGGGCAAACACTGAAAACGAATGATACAGGTGACGGAAGAAATAGACAACACTATATGAAGAGAGCTTACAAATTTCATTAACGTAAATAATATAAATAGGACGCCATCAAACTGAAAGTGGTAACTAAATCTCTTCTAACTGAGAACATTAAGTGATAACTTGTATTGGAATTCATCAGCTTAATTGTTTCGCCAAGCTTCTGAGGACGAGAAGTCCACTTGCACAGCAACACTAGACTAGCCTAGAATTTGGCATACCAATATTTTTGAATGAATATACTGTACACCATCCTTACTTCATCATACTGGGAATGTCTCGTTCAGAACTGAGATGGTGGTTGAATCTCTCTCTCTCTCTCTCTCTCTCTCTCTCTCTCTCTCTCTCTCTCGACATTTTGTTGGTGTGTAAAAAAGGTGTAAAAATTATTTGACGAAACCAGATCGTCAAACTCTTTCCCAAGAACTGAAATCGGAAGCTATCCTTACAGGACGGAATTTTCAACTTTTCCACTCGACTAGCAAATACCTAAGTTAATAAAAAAAAAAAAAAAGTCCAAATCACATATCAGTCTTCCGGCGAATATTCGTCAATATTATTCAGCTCAAAAATACCCGCTTTGGCAAAACGATAAACAATAGCCTCTTTTAGGTTGATTTTCTCACCTAGAAAGAAGATCTCTGTATTCATTCTGGACAGCGCACAGAGAAACCAGCTTCAAAAAGTCGGCAAGTTAAGTAAATCAGTCAGGAGTTAGGGTTAAAATCCCTGCAGGCATCATAAAGCAGAAAACTGTTAAGAGAGAGCTACTATATTAGTATGATTAATCCTTCCTGAAGTGAATAAAATCTGAGAACATAAAAAAAAAAAAAATAATACAGGCGACATCGAACTGAAGAGATAAAGTTACCACTATTGTCTACTCTCATTTCCAGCTGCATTGGTATTTGCTTAACATTCCCTCCTTATTCTCTCTCATCTCCCTCACCTCCTCTTCTTCATACGATCTCCTTTCATCTTCCTCTTTATTTCAGATTTCTGTGTTCTCGGCATATTTCCTTTCTTCCTCTCATGACTCTTTTAAACATTCTCCCCTCCTCGTCTCTTTCTTTCCTTTTCATTTCGTTTGCATTTTTTTTTTTTTGGGGGGGCGTTCTTTCTCTCTCTCTCTGCTTCTTGGATTTCCATGAATTTCAGATTTTTTCCTTTATGTTAATACTCTCTCTCTCTCTCTCTCTGAGCGCGGGCGCGTCCTTGTCTGTGTGTGTGTGTGTGTGTGTGTGTGTGTGTGTCTTTAGGTAGTTTCTCAGTTACTTTCTTATTTCTTAATCTCGTAAGTCCGAATTGTCATTTTTTTTTACGCACCTAACCGTGTCTTAGGACATTGCTTGCTCCTAACCGTGTCACTCATCCACTCATTCATTGAGCTACTGAACTGTACATGTCCAAATTTTCTAAAAGGAGCTTTAAAAATGAAATTGTGCAAAATGGAAGACCTTCATCGCAGCCAATTACTGGCAGGGCGCGACCCCAAATGACCGTCCCCCACAGGGGCAGCTGTCCCCAGATGTCCTGCCCCAAACCGTTACGTACGGCCAGATTTTATCTAGGAACGTGAATTTTACAATAATATTAGAGCTTCAATCGCAACAGGTTATAAGTATGATGGGAATTCCTAGGGCCTTAGTTCACAGTGGTGGTCTTGGCCAAAGTCATTATGCAAGGCCAAAGTTGTTAAGTGAATATCAAGAAAGTTTTCATGTTGATAGATGTTCATCCAGACCACGGTTTGGGAAGGGGGAACCGCCAAGGGTCGCTACTAATAGGGGAGGAGCGGACCCCCTAGTTCCAGTCAATCTAATATTATTATATGACCATAATTTTGTGGCTGAGAACCCAACATTTTGCATATTGGTAAACGAATACCCAGACAGCTTTTACTGTGCCATTTTTTTTTTAAATCTAAGAACATGAAATATGCACAACGATAGATCTTTACTGGGGCCTCGATTTAGGCATAAAGAGACCCTTCAAGACCATCGTCCCCGGGATAGGTTGTCTCTGGCGGCCCTGTCCAACAACTTTATGTACAGTTGTTTATCAACCAAGCACACGAAATATTGCACACTGGTAGATGTCCACCCACACCCCGTTTTGGTAAGGGTGCTACCCATGATGGCCACCCCACTCAGGAGGGACTGTCTCAGTACCATAGTTTTCATGTGGGCACATTTTCCACGGTAGTAGAGCTTCACTTGGAGGTCATAGAGGATGGAACCTCCTAGGTTTCCCCCTCCACCTCACCCATAAATTATTATTTCTTTCCAATTACAATACTGCAGGGGTGAGAGTGGCTATCAAAAGTGCCCTTTCTCTCTCTCTCTCTCTCTCTCTCCCCTTTTATTACATTCTTTCTAATTTCTCATATTCCTTTTCGTCTAACATTCTGCCTTCGTCCTTTTCTCTCTCCTTTGGCTCGCCCTACAGTTGTTTTCACGTCATCTAGTTACCCTCTACTTCGTCTGGTAATAATTGCAGCTTCCTGGAGCCTTTATTTCAAATACTGTCGTCACTCACATGGGTGTTTCATAAGCTAGGATATTTTTGTTCCCCGTCAGATCACTCCAATAGAATTCTCCGACTCTGGCACACACAGGCATAGCCAATACAACTTCTAAATACTTACAAGCTGCATTGTTACTACAGACAAGTATTCAATTTTTACATAAACTTCACTTATGTTGAATTTCACATAAAAGCCTTCAGTACACACACACACACACACACACACACACACACACACACACACACACACACACACACACACACACACACACACATCAACTTAAATATTCACCATTCTCATTCGCTACACGATGTCTTATGCAGTAGTCTTATCCACACACCATAACTAACTTGCAGATACACCACTGACACTTCAGTTACTAACAACTCTTTCACATGCATCACTCGCACTCTTGTCACCTCCACTTAGTTTTAACTGTCACCTGAGCTGCTCCCATACAATCAACAGCATTCTCACCTTCACATGCACCACTGTCGCAATGTCACTTTCATGTCTAAGACTCTATACAGACATAAATGCTTCGATTTTCCGGTTCACCAGTTACCATAGACACCAGCGCTAACATTCAAATTTGCTGATCTTACTACAAATGCCAAATCTTTGGCTTTTACGCGTACTGGTCTCACCAGAATCTCATCGTTTTGAATGTCATGTTGACCACTGTCACTGCATACACCAATACTGACTTACAGATCGATGACTCTCGTTACAGAGCTTTCATTACTGTGCAACATTCACTATGGACACCGCCACTTTGAATATAACAAACAACTCTTTCCGTAAGCAGCAACATATTAACATTACAGTAATATGAACTGTTCTTATTACATACATCAGTAACTACGGTATCACATGCAGTGTTCTCATTCTGACTCTCACATGCACTATTATCTATACACACATCAACATCTTGACTCTCATACACACAACTCATACTACAGACAAAACTGACGCTACTACTTTTGCATTTGCTGTGCCACTATCACAAAACGATGACCATTTGCAATAGTCATTAGACACGACACTTTGACTAATATTCGCTTCTTTCACGATGCACATCAACGCATAGCTGTCACATTCGAAGTACATTTTCACATACATAGCTATCACTGGAGACTTCAGCACAACAGAATGACTCTCTCATGACCGTTTTCATTAAATTCATAAACAAGTCGACTTTCACATCCTTCACATACGCACCTTTCACTGCACACATTCCTTCCCAAATAATATATGAGAAGCAAGGGGAATGATTAATGCAGGCTATCACTCTCCCACACCTCGCCCCACACAGCCTTAAAGATGTCCTCTCCATGAATGGATCTAGTATAATTCGATACATACATCCCATTTCCCTCCGCTTTTCTTCCTCTTCTATCATTCGGCAGTCATCCTCTCTTTACTTCTGATTTCCTTTCGATAATTTTTCTTCCAATGTCCTTCCTCCATTCCTAAATACGAAGTTTCCATCTCATATCACAACAATAATTATTCTGTTCCTTTCTCTCTCTCTCTCTCTCTCTCTCTCTCTCTCTCTCTCTCTCTCTCTTCGTTGTAACTCAGTCCACCCCACCATTAGTCATGACTTTGCCAGTCCTGTCAACTGCCCTCACTCATGCCACGTGGGCTGCATCGAGAGAGGAGTGGGGGGATAGACAGGTAAACAGATAGGTGTAAAGGTTCATAGATGCATTGATGGAGTATATAGATGTGTGGGTTAGTAAACTGGTAAGTGGATGGATAGATGGTCTAATGTATTGATGAGAGGATGAATAGAAAGATTTAATGATAGACGAGCAATGGATGAATGAAGTGGATATGTTGAAAACTGGATTGATGGGTAGATATGTTGGTGGATGGCTGAATAAGGAAGTGAATGAGTAGGGACATGGGTTTTAAATTTTAATGGAAGTGAGATTGCGTGGTTAAAAGCTGAATGAATTAGTCTGATAGATATGTCAGGGAATATACAGTATGGACTGGTGGATGGGTCATGTGGTTGACAGGTATAGGAGGGGTCAATATGAGAATCGAAATGGTGAGGAGGGCTGGTTCTTCATGAATATGGATGGTCGAATGTGGATGGATGGACAGATGGATGTTGCTGGGTGGAAATAACGAGTAAATGAAGGAAAGAGTGGATGAAAGGATGAGCAGACGATTGTCTGGATATAGATAAGACTAGATAAATAATGAAGGAATATATTAAAAGATAGAGAAAGGATGGACAGAAGAATAGGTAAATTGGAAGATAGGAAGACTAAAATGGATTGGATGAATTGACAAACTGGAATAAGAGATATGTAACCTGTTCATTGCGATGACGTAATATTACGTCGCCCGGACGGAGTCAGGCGAGGTATTGTCTTTGAGTTTGTTTGTTTCCTTGTTTCTATGATTTTTAGCAATATTGCAGAAGAACGGCCAAATGAAACTATATGAAACTTTCGGGATACGTGGGCACTGGCCCCTAAAGAATGTGATTAAATTTTTGAGGCAACTGAGTGACCCTGAAAGGTCAATATCTAGGTCAAGGATTTTCAGAGGGCTATAACTTGAAACCAGTTGAAGATAGAGATATTTACTCTTATCAGCATAAAGGAACTCCCATATGGGCTTGCTCTCGTGCTCCTGAACTTGATTCTTCTGAGTTCTTTACTCTCTGGCTTCGACTCTCCTGTCATTCTCTCACTAAATATATCTGAGCTGTTTATGTATCCCCTAATTCTGCTGACTATCAAAAATTCTTTGACTATCTTAATTCAACGATGGAATACATTCCATCCATTTCTCATTTCTTTGAAATCTATGTTCACCACCACCTTTGGTTCTCCTCTCCTTTCACTGATCCACCTGGTAAATAAGCTTACATCTTTTCTTTCCTTAATGACCTAGAGCAGCTTGTACAGCACCCTACCCATATCCCTAACTGCCTTGGCGAGAGCTCCAACATACTTGACCTCTTCTCTTACAACCAATGCTTCTGCTTACACTGTTAATCTTTCCTCTCTGTTGGGCTCCTCCAATCACAACCGTATTACCTTAACCTGTCCTACTGGTCCGGTATGGCCTGTGGGCCCTCCAAAGAAACGTCCACTGTGGCATTTTGAAGCTGCAAATTGGGATGCCCTCAAGCAGTACTTCTTTGATTTTCCCTGGAGTGATTGTTGCTTCCATGGCCGGGAGCCATCTGAGTGTGCCTTGTGCATTACGGAAGTTAACCTCTTGGGCATGGAAGCATACATTCCTTTCTCATATCATTTGACTAATGCAAAAAAGCCTTGGTTTAATCACGCTTGTTCTGATGCTGTCCGCAACGAGGAGAGGCCTATAAAAGGTACCAGAGCCAACCCACCCTTGAATCACATCTTTTTATGTTTCTGCCCGAAATCGTGCCAAGTCTCTTCTTCGCTCTGCTAGAAATAACAAATGCTCTCAACTCTTCAACTCGAATTCTTCCCGCTCCTTCTGGCACCTTGCCAAAAATCTTTCTAACAACTTTACCTCATCATCCTTCCCTCCTCTTTTCTACTCTGATGGCTCTGTAGCTATTTCTTCTACTGATAAAACAGATCTCTTTGCTCAGACTTTCTCCTCCAATTCCACCTTAGACAATTCCGGTGCTGTTTCTCCATCATTTCCCCCCTCTGACTTCCTCATGGCTGACAATAAAATTTCTTCAGCTGATGTATTTTCTGCCATCACTGGCCTCAGTCCTAACAAGGCATATAGGCCTGATGGAATCCCTCCTGTTGTCCTCAAGAACTGTGCTTCTGTGATTACACCCTGCCTAGGTAAACTCTTTCGCCTTTGTCTGTCAACTTATACCTTTCCTTCTTGCTGGAAGTTTGCTCTCATTCAGCCAGTCCCAAAGAAGGGTGACCATTCCCAACCCTCTAGCTATCGTCCAATTGCTTTAACATCCTGTGTCTCAAAAGTTTTTGAGTCTATTCTTAACAGAAAAATTTTAAAGCAGCTTTCCTATCACAACCTCCTTTCTGATCATCAGTATGGGTTCCGTCAGGAATGCTCCACTGGCAATCTTCTCACCTACCTTTGAAACCCCTGGTCATCCTCCTTTTGGTACTTTGGCGAAAGCTTTGCCATCGCACTTGACATCTCAAAGGCTTTCGATCGAGTCTGACATAAATCTTTAGTTTCCAAACAGCCTTCTTACGGTTTCTATCCTTCTATCTGTGCCTTCATCTAAAGCTTCCTTTCTAGCCGCTGTTGTAGACGGCCTTTGTTCCTCTAGATCTATCAACAGTGATGTTCCTCAGGGTTCTGTCCTATCACAAACTCTCTTCCTTTTATTCATCAATGATTTTCTAAGTTGTACATCTAACCCTATCCACTTGTACGCTGATGATTCCACCCTTCACCTTTTCATTCGGTTCCCCAACGTCTATCCCAACAGTTAGTTCAACAAACAAGAGATGAGGCTATGGCACACCTAATGTCTGACTTGGTTCGTATCTCCGACTGGGGTATAAATAATCTTGTTTTTAATGCATCAAAGACTCAGTTTTTACACCTATCAACCCAACAAAAATTTCCACTGGAGTACCCACTAATGTTTGATAATATCCAGCCCAATCCTACATCATCCTTGAACATGCTTGGGGTTTCATTCACTCGGGATTTATCTTGGAAAGATCATATTACTTCTCTTGTGAAATCAGCTTCCAAGAGTTTAGGTGTCCTAAGCCAACTCCGTACCTTCTTTACCCTTGCACAAATGTTGACTTTATTCACTTATTCTCCCCTGTGTAGAGTACAACTCTCATGTATGGGGAGGCTCCCCACATGCAGCTCTTCTCAATAGGGTGTGGTCAAAGGCTTTTCGTCTCATTAACTCTCCTCCTCTTACTGGCTCCCTTCAACCTCTGTGTCTTCACCGCATTGTTGCCTCTTTATCTCTTTTCTATTGCCTCTTCCATGGTCTCTGCTTCTCTGAGCTGTCTGCTTGCATCCCTCCACCTCTACGATGGGCGCGATGCACCCATCTAGCAACAAACTTTCATTCCTCTTCTGTCCAACTCTCTAATGCACGAGGTAACCGTTACTCCCAGTCCTTCATTTATGCAACAGATCAACTCTGGAACTGTCTCTCTCTGTCTTTATTTCCTTCTGTTTATGATCTCCAATCTTTCAAACGCAGTGTGTCCAGGCATCTCGAAATGAACAGACCTTGAATTTGGCTCACTTTTGTACTGTTTTTTTTTTTCTTTTCTTGGAAGGAATTGTTTGCGGGCTCTAGCCTTTGGTTCCTTCTTACTCGCATAAAAAAAAAGTTTGGCACCAAGACCTTTGACCTTGAGTGACCTCGAAGGTTAAATTCAAGGTCACGGGGATTCAGGGGGCTATAACTCGAAACTGGTTGCAGATAGACATTTTCTATTATCAATGCATAGGAAGTCCGGTACGGGCTTTTAATTGGTACCAAGACCTCTGACCTTAAGTGACCGTGAAAGGTCAAAATAAAAGGCACAAATATTCATGGTGCTAACTCTCGAAACTTTTTGAAGATAGAGATATTTAGTATTATAAAGAAATAGGAAGTCTCATATGGGCTTTCATTTGGCACCATGATCTTTTAAGTTAACTTGAAAGGTCAAATGCAAGAGCACAGATTTTCAGAGGGTTATAACTTAAAAATGGTTTAAAATTATTTAACTGCTCTCGGGCGAGGTTTCTTGTGCCTGGCACCACTTGTTATACTATTCTTGCTATCCTCACGTAGAATTCAATTTAGCGGAGGCTTCTTGTACTGCCGCCGACATAATCTCCAACAACTATTTCATAATCCTTTGACAATATCAGGAATATAATATAACACCAAATCTGTGTTGTGATAAGAGAATCTGTTGGATAGATATAACATATTGATGGAGGCAACAGCAGAATGAAGATGCGTGGATGGAGAGATGCGGGAGGGAGGCAAAGAAAAAAACAGTAGCCATCAAATCCCTCTTAATTCCCAAACACTTCCTAGGATAGCCAGTTCTCTCTAATTTGTCTCTCTCTCTCTCTCTCTCTCTCTGACTCATGAGTAACAAAGAAATAGTAATAATTATTCGTGTATTTGAAATTTGGCAACCTATTGGCTACATATATACAAGTAAGGGAAAATCTTTAGCTCTAGCAATGACTATTACCTTATTTCATACATGCAAGTCTTAACTGGAATAGCTAATGTGGGATGGCACTGATTCATACGACTTTGCTATGGCTATTATATACAGTAATTTTCCAACGTTATGGGGAAAGGTGATATATGATGATACTTCTTGAAACTAAGTATACACCTAAATCTGCTTTTGCGTATTCGATATATAGCCTATATCACTGTGCAACGCATGATTAATATCATTTTCTCATGAATTTTCATTTTGTTTATAACCAATGCTGCTACTGTAATAACATTACTTTAAATCCATCCATCCATCCATCATCCAATCCTACATTGCCCCATGAGGAGCGTAGGAGCCCGAGGCTAGGCAGTTGGTCCTGACATTTAAGATGAGAGTGAAAAAAAATCAATAATGTTACACTTGTTAGTACTATGACATCACTAATAACTGACCTGGGATATATCTCTAACTGAGGACAAAGTAACGATTTTGCTTTTGATGTATCCTCCACAGGAATAACCGTTAATTTTAGCAAAATCGAACTCAATCCCTCATAATCTCTGAACATATTTCATTCTCTCTGTAGTTATCACTGAAAGATCATATCTCCCTTGCAAAATCTCTCCTTTCACTGGTCCACCTGGTGAACAAGCCTTCATCTTTTCTATCCTTAATGTCCTAGAGAAGCTTGTACAGAACCCTACCCGCATCCCTGACTGCCTTGG
Source organism: Coenobita brevimanus (assembly GCF_032717465.1). Classification (NCBI taxonomy): domain Eukaryota; kingdom Metazoa; phylum Arthropoda; class Malacostraca; order Decapoda; family Coenobitidae; genus Coenobita; species Coenobita brevimanus. Next base: position 5,531,945 of record NC_136957.1, on the reverse strand, counting down.
AGAGAGCTCCAACATACCTGACCTCTTTTCTTACAACCAATCCTTCTCCATGCACTGTTAATCTCTCCTCTCCGTTGGGCTCCTCCGGTCACAACGTAATTACCTAAACCTTTCCTATTGCTCCGGTACGGCCTGTGAACCCTACAAAGAAACGTCGTCTGTGGCACTTTAGAGCTGCGGATTGGGAGGCCCTCAGGCAGTTCTTCTTTGATTTTCCATGGAATAATTATTGCTTCCATGGCCGGGAGCCATCTGATTGTGCCTTGCGCATTACGGAGGTTATTCTCTCGGGCATGGAAGCATACATTCCTTTCTCGTATCCCTTGACTAATGCCAGAAAGCCTTGGTTTAATCATGCTTGTTCTAATGTCGTCCGCAACAAGGAGAGGGCCTATAAAAGGTACCAGAGCCAACCCACACCTGAATCACATCTTGCTTATGTCTCTGCCCGGAATCATGCCAAGTCTGTTCTTCATTCTGCAGAAAATAATTTCATCCGTACTAAATGCTCTCAACTCTTCAACTCGAATTCTTCCCGCTCCTCCTGGCACCTTGCCAAAAACCTTCCTAACAACTTTACCTCACCATCCTACCCTCCTCTTTTCCATTCTGATGGCTCTGTAGCTATTTCTTCTACTGATAAAACAGATCTCTTCGCTCACACTTTCTCCTCTAATTCCACCTTAGATGATTCCAGTGCTGTTCCTCCACCATTTCCCCCTTCTGACTTCCTCAAGGCTGACATTAAAATTTCTTCAGCTGATGTATTTTCTGCCATCACTGGCCTTAATACTAACAAGGCATATGGGCCTGATGGAGTCCCTCTTGTTGTCCTCAAGAACTGTGCTTCTGTACTTAGACCCTGCCTAGGTAAGCTCTTTCGCCTTTGTCTGTCAACTTGTACCATTCCTTCTTGCAGGAAATTTGCTCTCATTCAGCCAGTCCCAAAGAAGGATGACCATTCCCAACCCTCCAACTATCGTCCAATTGTTTTAACATCCTGTGTCTCAAAAGTTTTCCAGTCAATTCTTAACAGAAAAATTTGAAAGAATTTTTTCTATCACAACCTTCTTTCTGATCGTCAGTGTGGGTTCCATCAGGGACGCTCCACTGGTGATCTTCTCAACTACCTTTCAGACTCCTGGTCATCCTCCTTTCGGGACGTTGGCGAAAGCTTTGCCATCGCAATTGACATCTCAAAAGCTTTCGATCGAGTCTGGAATAAGTCTTTAATATCCAAACTGCCCTCTTACGGTTTCTATCTATCTATCTGTGCCTTCATCTATAGTTTCCTTTCTGGTCGTTCTATAGCCGCTGTTGTAGGCGGCCATCGTTCTTCTCCTAGATCTAACAACAGTGGCGTTCCTCAGGACTCTGCCCTATCACCGACTCTCTTCCTTCTATTCATCAATGACCTTCTAAGCTGTACATCTAACCCTATCCACTCATATGCTGATGATTCCACCCTTCACTTTTCCATTCGGTTCCTGCAACGTCCATCTCAGCAGTTGCTTCAACAGACAAGGGATGAGGCTATGGCAAGCCTAATGTCTGACTTGGCTCGTATCTCTGACTGGGGTAATAATAATCTTGTTGTTTTTTATGCATCAAAAACTCAGTTTTTACACCTATCAACCCGAGACAGTCTTCCACAGTAATACCCATTAATGTTTAATAATATCCAGCTCAATCCTGTGTCATCCTTGAACATGCTTGGGGCTTCATTCACTCGGGATTTATCTTGGAAAGATCATATTGCATCTCTTGTCATATCTGCTTCCAGAGATTAGTTGTGCTAAGCCGACTCCCTACCTTCTTTACCCTTGCACAGTTGTTGACTTTATGCACGGGTTTTACTCTCCCCTGTATAGACTTCAACTCTCATGTGTGGGGAGGCTCCCCATATACAGCTCTTCTCAATAGGGTGGAGTCAAAGGCTTTTCATCTCATCAACTTTCCTTCTCTTACTGGCTACCTTCGACCTCTGTCTCTTCGCTGCACTGTTGCATCTTTATCTCTTTTCTATTGCTAATTCAATGGTCAATGCTCCTCTGAACTGTCTACTTGCATCCCTCCACCTCTACAACGGGCGCGTAGCACACATCTAGCAACAAACTCTCATCCCTTTACTGTCCAACTCTCTAATGCAAGAGTTAACCATTACTCCCAGTCTTTCATTTATGCAACAGGTCAACTCTGGAACTGTCTCCCTCTGTCTGTATTTCCTAATTCCCATGATCTCCAGTCTTTCCAACACAGTGTGTCCGGGCATCTCGAAATGAACAGATCTTGAATTTGGCTCTCTTTTGAATTGTTTTTGTTTTTTTCTTGGAAGGAACGGTTTGTGGGCCCCTGGCCTTTGGTTCTTTCTTTCTTACATAAAAAAAAATCTGCCTCCAAGAGGTTACAGTATGTGTGGTAAGCGGACTCAGGGCTTACTGTACTCCTGCACAGCTATTGAATAATCCATCTATCTACTGCCAGATGCCTTAATCCCATAAGGGGTGACCACAAACAAATCGCCTCAATGTTGCCCTGTCCTCCGCCATTCCACTGCCCTCCCCCCAGCTCACGCACCCCTCTCTCATTTACCTCTCCCTTCCATCCCCCCAACTCATCCTCAGCCTCCGCGTCCCTTTCTCTTCCTCCACCTCACTCACATACACTCTCCTTGTTACTCTCTCACTTTCCATCTTCTCCACATGGGCAGACTACCTCAGTGTATTCTAATGCTTTCTATCACATCCACACCACACACGCTTCTTCACTTCCTCGTCTGTCAGTCTGTCTCTCCATGTAACTCCATTTGCTCCTCTCAAATAACTCATTTCCACTGCTCCCACTCTTGACCTGTGTCCTTCCAGCAAGGTTCAAGTTTCGTTTTCATCCGTTAGAGTTGGTATCACAATACTATCATGCAGTGACTGTTTTACTTCCATGCTCACTTCCCTATTTCCTATCATTACTTTCAAAGAACCAGCAACCTCTCATACTTGTTGTACTCTTTTTAGCACTTCATCCTCCAGACTTCTATCCTTAGGCATGACACTACCCAAGTGCCTGAATGCATTCACATTTTCCATTTTTTCATCCTCTATCCCCACTGTGCATTCAGTGACTTAATTTCTCTCAAAGACCATAAATTTACTCTTCCATTCGTTAAGCTTTAGTTGCTGCTTCTTGCACACTTTTCAGATCTCATTCGCCAAACCTTGTAGTTCCCTTTCGTCTTCACTTAACAATACAGTATCAAACGCAAACTAAAGAACAGGAAGTTTCCAAATACTGTTCTTTCATTAGGGCTGCTCCAACATCCACTGCCTTACACTGTATCTCTTTTATAATCTCATCCATATACAGATTGAACAACCATGGAGACATGACATATCTCTGTTTTAGTCTAACATTCAAATAGAAAAATTCACTCCGTTCACCATCCACACGCACTGCAGCCTTAGCACCCTCATACGTACTCTTCACGGAATTCAACAGCTTCACATTTACTCCACGTGTTCTTACTATTTTCCACATCTCTCCACATCCATGAAGGCCGGATACTTCTTTCTCTTCTCCACTTTTCCACTAAAGACCGAAGGAATAACATCTGATCTACAAAACCTCTTCCCTTCTTTCGTGTCTCCCTGTTCTTCTCCAACGAATTCTGTTATTTCCCGTATTCTTTAATTAAGAAACCTACCATACACTTTTCCAATTACACGAAGAAGACAAATGTCCCTATGATTACCACACACTAATTTTTCCTTTTTTCCTTTGCATGAGGGAGCCATTTTGGCTTCCGACTTTGCATCCACTAAATCCTTCTTACTGATCTCTTGCCCTTCTCACCACCCTCCTTCTCCTAGCCATTCCGCAGCCACACATACTCGCATTACTTTCATTCTCAGTTTTTAACACTTCCTTAAAGTGTTCTCTCCATCTGATTACCTTTTCTCCCTTTTCCATTATCAGCCTACATTTTTTATCCTTAACTTACCTACTATCTTCATTATCACCCTGTCTTACTTTCTTAACCCTAGTCTAGAATGTTTTCCTACATTCTCTTCACTTTACACTCAAATTCCTTCCAAATTCCTTATCCACACTTTTCTTACTCACTCTTAGTAATCCTTTTACCTTTCTCATCCTCTCTACTATGAATATAACTCTCTCTTCCGTCTCTCAACTTCCTCCATACCTCTACTTCCTCTCCACTCACTATATGCATTCTCCTTCTGTGCCACAGCTTGTCTCACCTCTTCATTTCACCATGCTGTTCCTTGCACCTCCATTTGTCTTCTCTTCACTCCACACACCACCTCACATCCTGTTCAGGTTTCCTCTGTGAATATTTTGTATACACTTTCCACCTCCCCCGTCTGCTCCAAATCATGTTTACCTAATCGCACTTCTACTTCTCTCTTGTAGTCTGCCTCTTATCCATCCTCTTGCAACCTATCTATCCATTTTGTATGGACTGCTTCCTCCAATCCTTCTCTCCTTCTATTCATCCATCGCATTTGTACCTGGATTTTCACCACCAGTGAGTGGTGGTCCTAAAGTCCACTTCCCTAACCTGTGTACGCTCTTGCATCCATTACATACCTTCTCATTTTCTCAACCACACACACACACACACACACAATCAATCAATCATTGCCTTCTATTCATTCAGTTCACCACCTTCCTTTCTCATCACTCGCCACATATACCTGTGGATCATTTTGTGCATAAAGTAGGAATTGGCTATCGCCAACCCCCTCCCCGTACAAATGTCCACTAGAGGATTGTCATTCTCATCCACTTCTGCAAGTACACCCCCTTCACAAACTAATCCATCTTCACATACCCTACTTTTCCATTCATATCTCCAATCAAAAATACTCTCTCATTCCTCTCAATCTTTTCCATGTACGCTTCCACATTTGCCTAGAGCTCTTCTGTCACTCTGCTTGCAGGTGTTTATTCGTCTCTGTATGAAGTATAACTTTCATGTGTGGAGGCTTTCCAAATACAGATCTTCTCAACAGGGTGGAGTCATAGGCTTTCTTCTCATTAACGCTCCACCTCCTACTTCCTTCCTTCAACCTCTGTCTCTTTTCCACACTGTTTCATCTTAATCTGTTTTCTGCTGCTAGTTGAATGGTCACTGCTTTTCTTAAGTGTCTGCTTGCATCTCCTTTCCATTACGGAAGGCACTTAGCACCCATCTGGCAGTACACTCTCACCCCTTCTCTGTGCAACTCTCTAGTACAACAGGTCAGCCATGGAAATGCCTTCCTCTGTCTGTATTTTCTTCTGCCTATGACTACAGGTTTTTAAATGAATTGCTTCCAGGGATCACGAAATAAACGGTTCTTGAATATGACTCTCTTTTATTTTTCTTTTCTTGGTGGGAACAGTCTTGCAGGCTCTTCGCCATTGATACACTCTTCTTTACGTAAAACAACTATAACACTATTCAAGTAGAATCCAAAATTAAAATACATTATTGACATTATACAAAGCAATACTTCAATAATTGATGGTTCTGCAAAGTTTACACTCGTTACTGGTATAATATTTGCACATTTATACAACCCAGAGTAGTAGTGTTGTCAGTTCCATGTTAGTATTAGAGTACATCATACTCTGCTTCATACAGTGGCACTGAACTGCTCAGTGATATAGTGTAATGTCCGTAATACCTAACTCATTAGGTAATAGAAATAGGAATCTTACGTTAATGAGTGAAACTCTATGATAGTACATACAGTACCAGCATTGCCTGGAGCTCTGGATGGCCACTTTCCCTGTGGTAGAAGACCCCTGGGCCCTTTTTCCCAGGGATATATATTGCCATGGACCTGTTTTTCCTGTATCCACCTACCCCACCTCTCCTGTCCACGCTCCCCACCTACCCTTCCTATCCCACCAATTAGTCCACCTATACAACCCAGTGTACCTTTTAATGATAAGGTTACAGAAGCAAAAAAATCTACAATATATGACTGCCATGTTTCCACCACGTTGACTAGATTATTTCGAACTAGTTCTATCCTTGGCCATCAGGGACACCACTTTGGCACCTACCGTATAATGTACATACTGTATTATAAAGCAACACCTGTTTGAGCTGTTTAAAGAGTTCTATATGCACCCTACTCCCCAATTTACATAGAGAAAAGACAGACAGGGAGACAGACTGGCAAACTGTCTCTTTCTATAATACACATTACTTGTGTCAGAGAATATGGTGCATCTCTAAATAAGTAAGGACATTTTGATTAATGATGAAGTTCCCTTAATTGCGAGAAACATCTTACACGCTAAATATGCTTGACTGATGATATATCACACATTCCCTATAAGTTCAGTGTAAAAGAAATATTGTATTTCATTTTGGCACAGTGACTCATCATATATCGCTTGGTCTTTTTACACGGCAGTGACCAATCATATGATAAAGGTTAAATACAAGCATTATCTTATTGTCCGGTCTCGTTACGTTCAATGTACAGTATATCCGATAATGACTCATCTTAAATTATAACACTTGTGATTTATTTTATACCAAACACTCATTAACATAAGCCTACATGATACCGTAGCTAATACTAGATGTATGATATATGCATTTGCACTGGTTGTCAGCTAATTATGTTCATAGAAACAACTCTCGCCTAGTTTACCAGTGTTATGGTGATTTTACGCACGTAGATCTACAGCAATATTATCCATCGACTGTGCATAGCAGTGTAATGCAGGGACTTAGCAGACAGATTGTCACTAACTTATTACGTACAAAGCTCATTAGTTATATGGGCTAAGATCTAAGTTGGGGACAGGGGGAGGGGCACGAGCACTGTTATGCTGTGTGTATAGTTTCACTTTTTTTTTTTTTTTTTTTTTCAGATTCACTGTGTGTGCTATGGGACTCTTCCTATTCCTTCCTGTGTGTGCTCTGATTGGTGGTATTATGTTGTGGCGCTGGTTGGTTGAGAGTGGTGGGGGACCTTGGGGGGAAGGAGGGAGTGGCACCAAGGGTGACTGAGTAATATGAAACCCATGTTTGTGGTTAACTGTTTGTATAGATCAGCCAAACTGGAAATGTTTAATGTGTTCAATGTATGTTGGCAAGTCTTATTTGTGTCCCTGTATGACTCTACCACCTCTCTTCTGCACTTATTCAAGCAGGTCTGCCAGTGTGTTTGTATGGGAGGATGGCCAGGCTGGACAGCGTGGGTGGGTAATATGAAAGTGTTATATACGTTCTTCGGCTCGTTTGCTGGAATACCCAGCGATTTTAGTCAACTAAGCAGGTAGATGCGTTGTGATGCACTTTTATTGATGGCACTAACGTGGATCTTCCAGGTGAGACTGTTATCAGTGGTGGTAGCAAGGAGTTTGAATTTTTTAACCTGTCAGATGATATGTGTGCCCAGAGTGTTGAAAGGAAGTATGGCGTTGTTAGGCCCCGGGCTGATTGTGCATCGGTACTGTCTTGGTATGGCTTAGTATGACATCGTTGATCATGGTTCGCTTTTTCAAGTTGTTCATGATGTCCTGCTGTGCCTCAAAGTCAGAGGATATGTTGTCAGTAGTGACACCAAAAGCAGAGTCATCAATATATTCCCAACAATGACTAGAGTCCCTTAGCGTGTCATTAATGAGCATGAAAAAGATCAGTAGTGCTCTGTGGTACACATCAGGAGGAAAGGGGTGGAATGGAGTCAGTCCCCTTATCTCTTAAAGTTTGTCAACATTCTGAGAGGAAGCTTGTCCACCACACTCAGGTTTTCTCATAGCCTGAGCTCGACCGCCTTCTTCATGATTGTGTTGTGATTGATTAGGTCAAATGCCATGATAGAGTCCGTATAGGCTAGTGCCATGGATGTTTAAGTTGTTCCAGACTTCGGTAAATGAAATTTAGGCAACTGACAAGGTAGTGTGTGATGGAGGAGGACTTCAATTTCCCAAACTGCTCAAGGTCAACTCAGCTTTCAGCGTCTGCATAGGCCAAGTCGGACACAAATCCCTTACAAATCACATTGCGAGTGGGTTTGATGGCATCAGGACGCCATTGGTCAAGGGTTTCCAGACTCGTGGATTTTGGTAGTTGAGTAATTTACCATATGCTGTTTTCCAAGCACTGAGGCATCTTTACTGAGTGAAGCATCAATTACGGAAGTCAGAGGTGTGGCGAGTTTGGATGCAAATTCCTTATAGTGTTTGACTGGCAAGTTTATATGCATAGTGGACCGTCTGTTTTTGAGTGGTTTCAGATAGGAACTTGATACTCGTTCACTGTGTCAAAGGGAGAAGGGGGCTGGGAGGTAGGCGGGTAGAAAGTCTTGGGACAACTTTGGCATCCGCTGGCATATGCTAGAAAAATTATAGTTTTGTTTGCAGCTTTGTCACTGCGGTGTTGATCAACACTGGGGAAGGAAGGTAGTTTTGTTTATTAGACACAATTTATTGCTTTGTTTTGTCATACCATTCTCCAGTGTTGGCTTGTTTGAGCTGTTAAAGCTTGGTGGGATAAAAGACTTTCTTGGCTAACTAAATTTCACTTTGCAGTTTGTTCTGCATTTTTCTGTGAACATTCTGGTTGTTTTACTTGAAAGCATGCTTTTTTTCTGCTCCAAATGTCTCTTAGTCTGTAAGGAATCCACTGAATATCAGCTGTGTGTAACTTTCTCATTTCTGAAGGAAAAATTGATGATATGCGTGTGTAATTGTGTGATATCTCTCCCACTTCATATCGACGTTGCTGACATTGGTCACTTCTCGCCAGTCATGTTATTTCCTACTGTCCAAATTGCCTCTTTGAAGAGTAAATACTCGTAAGTGGACCGTAGAATTTCACTGCACTTTGCCTAGTGCGTGTTTGTGGGAGCGGGTGACCACAACACTGACTAATGAGGGCTTTTACCGAGGGGAGGCAATGATTTAGATGGTAGACAGGGGTCCCCTAAGTCAGTGAATATGATATCAAGTTGTTTTCATCATTTGTGAGGAATTAACTAAGTAGGTTTCAACTGAGTTTTTGATTAAGGAATGCGGTATCAATATCATTAAAATATCTACATATTCCTCGTTTTGTATACGGATAACTTGTCCTGAGTGTATCTGATGTGTCAGTCAGGTGTGGTAGCAGCAAATCTTTCTTGTAGGAACGTAGTGAGTGGTACACTACATAATATATTGTGGTTAAGACGGAGTGAGGAACAGACATGCCATGACACTTACCTACAGTGCCTCCACCTCCTCAAGCACGTAACATTCACCTGGACTGGGCTAGAGTCTTTGTAGCAAAACAGGGCTACCTATCCTTCACGTCCAGTTGTTCGCAGATGGTGAAAGAGTAGATAGTATCGAATGATGTGTGTGTGAGGGGGGGGGGTGTCCCCCTATTTCCATCTCATTCATAGTCCCTCCCTGTTTCGTTGTCTCATTTTACTGTTCAGTCTGTTTTTTTCCTCCTCTGCTACATGTCTTGTTTGTATCCCCGTGTTTGGCTCACTGTCTTCTTTCTGCCTCATTCCTTGATCCTCCTTCATTATCCCTAACGCTGTCTGTCTGTTGTTATTTATCTCTGCCTCTCCTTCTGCTTTCCTTCATGGGGCTACTCGTTCCCGAATCCCCTCCATTCTTTTTGTTTCTTTGCTCTCTCTCTCTCTCTCTCCCTCTCTCTCTCTCTCAGAGCTAGTCAGTAATTCTCTTTTCTTATTTTTTCTCAAACCTTCTTCATTCATATCTGTCATTCTCTCTTTTCTTTTCTTTCTTTTTTGTTTTCCTACTTCCTAGCTGCCTAGTTATCGCCCTGCCTGCCCCACTATTTGCCATCCTGCTTCCCTACCTCACAGCCTGCCTCCGTACATCCCAGTCTGCCTCCATATCTGCTACCCTACCTCCCTCCCTATCTAAATACCTGTCTCTTTACCTTGCTGCCCACCTCTCTACCTCCAGTTGTGTCACCCCATCTCCCTGGCTGTTTCTCTACCTGTTTGCCTCCTTACCTCCACATCTGTCCCTCTACCTCCCTGTCCTTCTCCTTACCTCCCTGTCTACCTCCCAGGCTTTCTCCCTACCTCCCTGTCAACCTCCCTACCCCGATACCCGTCCCCTAATCCCCCTGCCTGTCTCCCTACGTCCCTGTCCGCCTCCCTCCAATTTCCGCCTAAACCATATCATTCAGATACATATGATTCGTTTCCTGTGCGAAAAGGAACACACACACACACGCACACACACACACACACACACACACACACACACACAGCACCCGCTCTTGCTTTGTGACTATTGATGTAACTCTGGGGAAGTTGGTTGGGTTTCACTCGAGGAAAGAACTGGAAAAATCGTTATGGGCGAGTTGAAGAGAAAACTACTAAAGAATTAAAAGATAACTTCGATTGGAAGCTGATGGAGAAAGACAGTCATGAGAGGAATGGAAAGTGACCGTTAGACGACTGATGCTAATTTCTCTGCTAATAAAATCGTTTTGCTATGGTAAGAAGAGTATGTATGGGAACAGAACAAGAAGGAGATCAAAGCATCTTGTAGGAGACGTTGAGAAGACATGTTGGATCTGAAGTGCTGGAGACTTAAGACGTAGTAAGGAGGTGTAGAGAGACTTTGGGTGTGAAGAGGGAGGAAAGAAACTGAGGGGAGAAAAGAGCTCGAATGCAAAGACTAGAAATAATAGAAGACTATGACATGAGCTGAGACTGAAGCGTGATCTTGTGGGGAACCTGAGCGAAGTTTGAAGGACTGTTCAGTGGTAAGTTTATGATGTGATCTACCGTACATTGTGACACACACACACACACACACACACACACACACACACACACACACACACACACACACACACACTCTCTCTCTCTCTCTCTCTCTCTCTCTCTCTCTCTCTCTCTCTTTTATCGTATTTCTCCTTCCATGTCTCCCTCCCCTCCAAACTTGTTTTTCTTGCTTCCTTTCTTATGACCCGTTTTTTCCATTTCTTCCTCTTCTCTCGACCTTCCTTACACACCCGTAAATGGCAACATATATTCTTTTTTCTAGCTTCGCTCCCTTATTTTTCCTATTTTATTCTTTTTTGCTCACACCGTTACTTTTCAGTGTTATTCTACTGTCTCCTTTACTCTTCTACGCAACGTAATAATGTCGTGTTTTAACAGGGATTATGTAAAAGAGACGTGACCGTGTGTGTGTGTGTGTGTGTGTGTGTGTGTGTGTGTGTGTGTGTGTGTGTGTGTGTGTGTGTGTGTGTGTGAGAGAGACAGAGAGAGAGAGAAAGAGAGAGAGAGCGTGTTTCCTACTTCTCCATTTAAATCTTTCTTACATCGTCATTAAGGTAAATAGAATCGCTCGAGGCAACAAGGGAAATGAAAAAAACTAATCAAACTGAATGTGTAAATTGATTTTTATAATCGTTTCTAAACGAACTGTTTACTTAAGGTGAATAAAAGCGCTTGACACCAGTTATGTTACAAATAAAGGCCCCATCGTACTGAAGGTGTTTCTTACATCCTTGCTAAGAGCGGTCTTTCCCAAGCTCAATCTCTTGACGATAGTAAGAATTAATCAAAATGGTCATCGTAATAAAGCTGTTAGTTAAGACTGTCTGCACTGCGCCTCCCCACTACAGGAAGTCTCCTCAAGCTAAAAGTAAAATCGGTTGGCGGCAACAATAATACCACAACAAAAAGACGCTGTCGTACTTGAGTTGTTCGAGGATATTTCTTCATGCTTCGCCACTTTACTACGAAAGGCTTTCCTTAAGCCGAATAAAACTGTTTGGAAATAGCAAGAGTATGATGTTATAACGTCATGAGCTTGAAAGTGTTAATACAAATTGCTTCTGTCTCTTGACTACAACAGATCGCCCCAAAATTAATCAGGTTGTTTAGCGTAGTAATAATAAAATTGAAAGATTAGATACAATCGCAGTGAAGTTTACATTTTCGTGGCTGGGGGTAATCAGTTACTCTATTCCAGGTGTCTCCAGATTATTTCATTCATATGAATGTCACTGGAGTCTAAATGTAAGTAATGTCATCAGTAACTCACTTGGACCTGGAGCGGTGGCGTCTTCGTCGCGGGTCTACCCCCCAGAGGCTGTCGAAGAGAAAAGGAGGACAGCATGGGGGCCAAACCACCGCAAATCCCCCCGGCCCCTCTCGGGGCTTGAGTACCTGGGAGTGGTTTCGGTCGCCCGGGCAAGTACCACATCTCCCAACACAACACACAACACCACCTTTTTTTCTACACCGAGAAATGACTCCCCAGCTGTCATTCTCGACGACTTCTTCTAGCCGGGGACATTGAGAGCAATCCAGGACCCACTAACAAATATGTCCAACATGCTCAAAACCTATCACGTCGAGCCGACAGACAAAGGGTTCAGTTCAGTACAATTCCTGCAAGAACTGGACCCGTTACACCTGCACAACACTTGCATCCAGAAAACATTACACAAACACCTGGACCTGCTCCTTATGCTCCTTTCCCCCACCCACCAACCCCCCTACCAATCCTACTCCTACTTCCTTCACACCTCCACAGCCAAACCCACCGATCTTTCCCACACTATCCAGTCCCCCAACTCCTCCCATTCCAACCCATCCAAATCCACCTCAACCCTTACCTCCATCACAACCTCCTCCTACCCCTTCCCCTCCACCCACACCATCTCCCCCCCGTGCTGCAACAGTCAACACACATCGCACACACAACATAAGCATCCTTCAGTTAAACATAGATGGCATAAACACCAAAAAACAAGAAACTCACACAATTCATCAAACAACAGAACATACACATTGCCATCTTACAAGAAACAAAACTACACAGTGCACAGAAAACACCGACATTTCATAACTTCACCACCATTCAACAAGACCGGGCCGATGGCGGTGGCGGTGGACTCATCACCCTGGTACACAAATCCATCAACTTTGCAGATACCAGTGCACATACAAAGTCACTTCTCCCCCCACATGACACCACAACAGAAATGCAATCAATTAAAATACGCACTGGTAACAAATCACACATAACAGTTGCTAACACATACATTCCCCCCCAATCGTCCCCCACAGTACCACACAATTACTCCCCATAGAAACACCACATCACTAACATACCCAGCATCATCCTGGGTGGTGATTTCAATGTCAAGTCGTCGGCCTGGCATGTCAACAACCTTGACACAGACAGAGGGCTGGTACTACAATCCCAGACACATCATCTTTTCATGCTGAACAATCTAGACCAACATACCCATATCTCACACCAAGCCCTCCTCCTCCCATCATCGCCAGACATCACCTTCTGCTCCTCAAACCTGGCCCTCACATCATGGAGAGTTGTCAAAACCCTAGGTTCTGATCACTTCCCAATCATCATCACTACCAAAACCAGAATCACCCCAGCTGGCCACAAACACACATACACTAATTATAAGAGAGCCAACTGGGAGGCCTTTGTAACTGAAACAGAAGAACATTTCGAAACACTAAGCAGTACTCCCATCACAAACATCAACACCGCTGGGCACACTTTCAATACAATTATACAAAATGCAGACAAAAGACACATCCCTAGAGGCAACAGAAAGAGACACAACCCCAACTTCACACCAGAAATTCAAGGCCTCATCAGACAATGGGACACATTGAGACACTCCGCAACACCCCATATACAAGATACCGAACGACAAATACAATAACTCAACACTCAAATAAGCAATAAAATATCAGAACAGCAAACACTAAACTGGAAAAATTACCTCCAAACACTTGACCACAAAACAGACATCAGCAAACTCTACAAAACACTAAACAGCATCACACTTTCCAACAGCAACACCACACAACCACACGCTGCCATCACAACAACAGACACCATACCCTCAAACAAACAACAAGCAAACACTCTCATCATTCACTTTTCACAGGTCAGCCATCTAAACCCACATCCCGAAGACCAATGTATCATCCGACGTAAGTGACAGTTCCCCACAGACCCAGACTACGCACCTTTCACTTACAACCAGACGAAGCACATCATTAACAACCTCAAGCACTCATCTGCCTGTGGACCAGACAACATAAGCAACATTCACCTTAAACACCCTGGATCACAAGGCATACAAGCACTCACCAACATATCAAACTACAGCTACTCACACAACATAATACCAAACATCTGGAAGCACGGCATTATCACCACTATCCCTAAACCCGACAAAGACCCCACGTTACCCTCCTCACATCGCCCCATCACACTCCTCTGCCCCCCCTCTAAAGTCACTGAACGTCTGGTACTACAACTAGTCACACCTCACATTCCCCTACCCCAGTCACAACATGGCTTTAGGCCACTACACTCCACAAACACCCTTCTTACGAACCTTACATAAAGAGTTCTCGATGGCATGACTTCAGCTAGGCCACCATACAGAACACTCCTAATCACATTAGACATTAGCAGCGCTTTTGATGCCATCCCCCGCCACAACCTCACGAACAAAATACTCAACACAAACATGCACAATAACACAAAAAGATGGCTGGCAAACTACTTAGCAGGCAGATGTGCACACGTAACATTTGCCGGTCAGTCTTCTAACATCAGAAATTTCACAAACGGCGTCCCCCAAGGATCTATTTTGTCCCCTACACTCTTTAACCTATACATGCACGACATACCCACACCCCACACACCACAGATACACATAGCTTCCTGTGCAGATGATATATCACTTACATGTACGCAGCAAAACGCAAACACAGTTTCACACATCATTCAACGTTACCTCAACACACTACATGAATGGTTCACCACAAACAGGCTCAAAATAGCCCCAGCCAACAGTGACCCTTCTCACAAACTGGACAGCAGAACACAGTCACATCCCACACCTCACCATAAACAACACTCCCCTACCACACACACACATATCCAAAATCCTTGGTGTAACATACAGTACATCAATGTCATTTAAACAACACATCACAAACATTAAAAACAAAATAACGCCAAGACTCAGTGCGTTGAGGTCACTTGCCCATACAACATTCGGACACAACAAAGAAACCACCACCACAGTATACAAACAATACTTTCGTTCAGTGATGAATTATGCAAGCCCTGCTTGGGCTTCTAACCTCACCAAAACACACTACAACATTCTACAGACCATACAGAACAAGGCCCTAATAATAATCACAGGCTGCACAGCTACTACACCCACTTACCACCTACATCAAGAAACCAAAGTTCTCAAAGTCAAGGATCATCTAGACATGAGAGGCACTCAGTTTCTTGCTGCAGTCTCCACAAACCCACATCCACTATATTACATGACAGCACATCCACCCACACCAAGGAACATCAAAACAACACCCAGCACACGATACCATACACAAATACTGTCATTTCTCCCCTTTTGCCCACCTCAGACCTGCTTCCAGAAGCATATCGACACTCAGATCACTCGCCGCTCCATTCAGTCACTTTAAAGACAGCTGCATGCACGGCCTCCTGACATCCACCCTTCTGAATCCTATCTCCCTCGTGAGGACAGGGTCCACCTGGCCAGGCTGAGATGTGGGCACCATCCAACCCTCTTAAGCTACCAGAAGAGGCTGGATGACTCCGTCGCTGATGCCTGTTCAGGATGCAACACAGCACCCCATACTATTAAGCACATTATGGAAGACTGCATTGCACACAATCACCTACGCCAACAACACAACATACACTCTTTGAGAGCTCTGTGGGAAAGCCTGGTCTCGGCCATGGCCTTCCTAAGGGACTCGGGGCTGTTCGGCCAGACTGCCTAGGAAACAACTACTACTACTACTACAACTCACTTATTATCGGAACATCTTTGGTATTCTGTCCCAGTATATTTCGGACGATTTCATTCTGCTGAAAATGAGTCATAGGAACCGAAAACAGTTATTTCTCATGTCGTCTTCTGCATTATTAATTTTCAATTGCATTTTTCTTTCTTATTCTTCCCGTTCTTCACATTCTGCTTAACTCATTTCTGTTTAATTCTTCTGTCTTTATCATTCCTCTCTCTATTTCATTTTCCTTATCCATTACCCATCTGTTAGATTAATTATCTTTTCTTGATAAATATCTCTATATATTCCTTTTTACTTTGCTTTTCAAGTGTTTCCTTATACCATGTTTCGTTCCTCTACTTTGTTTTTCCTCTTTTCTAACTGCCTAGCTCTTGAATCACTCTCTTTCCTTTCCATTAACGATAAGTCATCATTAGCTCGGCTGTCTCAAACTTCATCTATCTTATCTTCTTTGCCTCCCTTCTACCTGGTTCTGTTCTCCCATTCTTACGCCCCCTCCTTCCCATTCGACTTCACCTCGTTCCTGTTTGTTCCTCTGTCCTTCCCTGCTTCCCCCTCTCCACTGAACAAGTTTTCCACTTTCTTACAATTTTTCTTTCTTTCCTCTCTTCTCCGTTCCTTACTTTTTTCCTCCTTAGGCCAACTTTCTTCCCATTCCTGCTGCTTCCTCCTTGTTACACCTTCATCACGCTCTCTTTCTTCACACACACTCTCTCTTCCCACCATCTCACACCTTTTATCCCCATTCCTTTCCTCTTATTCAACCTTTATTTACGTATTCTTTACTTTTCCTCTCCTCCCGTTCCCTCACCCTTCATCTCCTCCGTTCTTCCCACAGTTCCTCCTACACGCTGTCTCTAATTATCTTATTGTCTGATAAAACATCTCATTCTGTCATTCGATTCGGTACACTTCATTCACTTTCCTTCTCTTACAATCTCTCTCTCTCTCTCTCTCTCTCTCTCTCTCTCTCTCCACACACACACACAAACATATAAACAGTATATATAATAGAGAGAGAGAGAGAGAGAGAGAGAGAGAGAGAGAGAGAGAGAGACTGTGATTCAGTGGTAAAATCTGCTTTTTCGTACACGGAAGAACAATGGTTAGCACCCCGCCAGGGAAATAAACTTTGGGAGAATTCTTCCGGCCACATACTGCTTTGGCGGATGTAAGAGGTGCTGTGGTTGAACTAGTGTCGCACACTATAAAGTATGCTGAAGTATGCTTGCACCCAGTCGGCTTGCGGGTGCCGATTACACCTGGTTCACAGACTACACACACATCCCAAGCCATTCCAACAATACAGTCACACATACAAGCACTTCTAACCCTATATACAATCTCTACTAGACAGCCTAAGCCACTTGGAAGAGATACATTGACTGTATCGTCCCCACTTTTGTCGGGATAGGCCGGTCCTGCTGTGGACACTCAAACGGCTGATGATGATATATATATATCATCTCATCTCATCAGCCGTTTGAGTGTCCACTGCAGGACCGGCCTATCCCTACCGAAGTGGGAACGATACACTTAATGTATCTCTACCAAGTGGCTTAGGCTGTCTAGTAGAGTTTGTATGTAGGGTGAGAAGTGCTTGTAAGTGTAACTGTAGTGTTGAAGTGGCTTTGGATGTGTGTGTAGTCTGTGAACCAAGTGTAATCGGCCAGCGCAAGCCGACTGGGTGCAAGCATACTTTGTAGTACGCGTCACTGGTTCAACCACAGCACCCCTAGCCAATGCCATACGTGGCCAGAAGAACGTTCTCAATGTTTATTACCCTGGCGGGGCGAGAACCCTCGTTCTTCAATGTACGAATACGCACACTTTACCAGTGTATCACAGAGGCTCCCCCGATATATATATATATATATATATATATATATATATATATATATATATATATATATATATATATATGTGTGTGTGTGTGTGTGTGTGTGTATATGTATATAGCAACAATAAATTCATTGCGAGAACAAAGAGTGAATGAGAACATTGTAAAACTGCTCGAAAACATCTATAAAGAGGGAACTGCTTCAGTCAAACTACATAAGGACTCGGAAAAAATTTAGATAGAGACGGACGTGCGTCAGGGAGATGCAGTTTCTCCAAAATTATTTACAGCATGACTAGAAAGTATTTTCAGAAAGCTAGACTGGGAAAACAAAGGAGTGAACATAGATGGAGAAAACTAAACCATTTAAGATTTGCAGATGACATTGTCCTAATCTCAGAAACAGCGGAGGGATTGCCAGAAATGTTAAATGACCAGAACAGAGAAAGTCTGAAAGTAGGACTGAAGATGAGCCGGAATAAAACTAAAGTAATGTTTAATCCACAGACACTAAAGATCGTCATCAGAATTTGCGATGAAATTCTTGAAGTTGAGGAGAACAACTACTTGGGACAAATACTAAAATTAAGGAAATATCATGAGAGCGAAATAAAAAGACGCATTACAATTGGATGGAAAGCTTAAACATAGAGACATTATGAAAAGTAGCTTGCCAGTTTATACGAAACGAAAACTGTATAACGAATGTATAATTCCTGCTATGACGTATGGTTGTGAGACGTGGAAACTGACAAAATCAATGGAAAATAAATTAATACGTTCTCAGACAGCAATGGAAAGGTCAGTGTTGGGAATATTTTTAAGAGACAGGAAAAGATCAACAAGGGTGAGAGAGCACTCTAAAGTCAAAGATATTTTAGAAGTTATAAAAGAACAGAAATGGAGGTGGGCAGGCCACATAGCAAGAATATGGGATAACCGATGGAGCAAGAGGCTGACTGACGGGACAGCGAGAGACTGTAAGCGTAGCAGAAAAAGGCCAGACAGGAGATGGAGAGACGAGATACAGAAATTTGCAGGGAGAACGTAGCAAAGATTGGCTCAGTCAAGGAATTAGTGGAAAACGTTGGGGGAGGCCTTTGTTCAGCAGTGAACTAGTTATGGCTGATGATATATATATATATATGGATCCTCAGTGGTAGAGTGTGCGTTTCATACACAGATGAGCCAGGGTTCGCGCCCCGCCAAGGTAATAAACTTTGGGAGTGTTCATCCGGCCACGTACTGCATTGGCAGACACAAGGGGTGCTGTGGTTGAACCAGTGTCGCCTACTATAAAGTATGCTTGCACCCAGTTGGCTTGTGCGGGCCGACTACACGACTACACTTGCTTCACAGACTACACACACATCCAAAGCCATTCCAACACTACAGTTACACTTACAAGCACTTCTCACCTTACATACAATCTCTACCAGACAGCCTAAGCCACTTGGTAGAGATGCATTGGCTGTATCGCCCCGACTTCGGTCGGGGTAGGCCGGTCCTGCAGTGGATACTCAAACGGCTGATGATGATAATGATGATCTATCTACATATTTGTGTGTGTGTGTATATATATATATATATATATATATATATATATATATATATATATATATATATATATATATATATATATTGTTACGGAACAGAGAAAGATGTTGTACACTTTAAGTGAGAATACTAAAAATCACTACTGTCCCGTAAAGTTCCAGGTTCAAAACAAAAGAGTTAGGTAAAATTACAAGTTAAAGTTTAATGCTCAAACTAACAACAAAACATTCAGGACTCATAAGGATAATGTAATGGCAAAAAAACAGGTTAAATATATGGTTAACTGCAATAGCCTCTATTAACATGAAATTAGCAAGAGTAAATTTACCTAAGTCAGCCCTGATAAAATGAAAATACACTGGGTAATGCTCAGTTAATGCAAGATAAATTATTACAGATACAAAATAACATTAAAAATGACTGACAAAAAGAACCCTACATAAATTACAAAAAATCTCACTAGGCCTAAGAATTAACCCTATGCTACACAGCACAAGAAAAAATGCAACAACAGTTATACTCAAAGTACACAGCTGCTGGATGGTTGGAGACATCCTGAGCACTCACAACAATAACTGTACAGGGAAGGACAGAGATGTGAACAAAATGAGGAGCAGATCTAAGTGGCAATGATGCAGAGACTGAGCTCATTATATAGGGGCCAGCAGAGCTTGATACAAGTTGTAACAAGGAGGCGCAAATGAAGCCATGGGGACAAAGAGTTGAGAATCCCGCTCTGAACAACAGAAAGGACGACTTACTCTACTATAACGGTAGAAGGGGGGGACTGAGGCAGAACACGCTCGTGATCAAACAGGCAGCACACTGTACGTTAAAATTACGCAAATGATGATGAAATCATAGGCTATGTAACACCTCCCCACAAAGAAAAAGAAATTTACAAAGGAAATTTCTTATTACTCTAAAACAATCTGTCTAAAGTCTAGATAAGCAATCTGCAATAACATTTTCTTTCCCCTTGACATGTTGTATGTCTAATGAATACTCCTGAAGAAGTAGACTCCATCTTGTCAATCTCTGATTTTTATCTTTAAACTTACTAAGGAAATTCAGTGGGTTATGATCGGTATAAATGACTATGGGGTCAAAACAAGAACACAAATAAAATGAAAAATGCTGTAAACCCAAAATCAAGGCCAAAAGCTATTTCTCAATAGTTGAGTAGTTCTTTTGAGGTGGAGTGAAATTCTTACTGTAATAAGATACAGGATGTTCAATACCCTGATCATCCTCTTGCAGCAAAACAGCCCCAGCTCCTGTATCACTTGCATCAACAGACATCTTAAAAGGCTTAGCAAAATTTGGAGTAGCGAGCACTGGCTGACTTAATAGGATAGCTTTAAGTTTGTTGAAAGAGGATTCACAGTTATCGGTCCATGCAAATTCAACTCCCTTTTTCAGTAGGTCTGTAAGTGGTGATACAAGAATTGAAAAGTTAGGAACAAATCTCCTGTAATAACCTACCATTCCCAAAAATCTTTGTAGCTCTTTCCTACTTTTAGGTCTGGGAAGATCACTTATAACCTGAACCTTAGCTCCTGGTGGTGCAACATGTCCATCACCAACTACGTACCCAAGGTACTGAACTTTAGCTTGACCAAACTCACACTTTGATAAATTAGCTACAAGATTAGCCTGAACCAAACGCTCAAGAAATTTACTGACATGGCATAGGTGATCTTTCCAGTTGTCACTGAAGATTAATACATCATCAATATAAACAACACACCCTGCCAAACCCTCTGTTACAACATTCATGAGCTTCTGAAATGTGGCTGGTGCATTTTTCATACCATATGGCATTACAGAATATGCAAAAGTCTTTCCTAGTGTTACAAAACATGAGATCTCCCTAGCACGTTCAGTCATAGGTACTTGCCAGTATCCCTTTAACAAATCATACTTACTTATGTACCTAGCCTTTCCGATCTTGTCTATGCAATCTTCCACGCGAGGAAGAGAGTAAGTGTCTGTTTTGGTTATCTGATTAACACGTCTGTAGTCGATACAAAGCCGCTGTGACCCACCTGGCTTAGGGACTAGAGTGACAGGAGAACTCCACTCGCTCTGACAGGGCTCAATCATCTTGTGGTCCAACAGGTAGCCAAGCTCCTTCTGGATGAGAGGAACTTTCACTGGGTTCATACGGTAAGGAGGCAATTTAATTGGCTTTGCGTCCCCAACATCGACATCATGCATCAACACAGTGGTTCTTCCTGGAGTAGCACGGAACACTTGCGGGTACTCCTGCAGTAATGCCGAAAACTCCTGCCTTTCCTCGGGAGGTAGATGAGAAAGCTTAGTCTGGAGATCATTCATGATATCAGGATTCTTCCCCAAACTATCACTCAGGCTCATACTACATGGGAGAGCTTCACTTGCAGACTCGGGTGGAACAGGTACAGTGCAGACTGGATTATTTTCGTCCTGCCTGTGATATAATTTTAGCATGTTGATGTGACATAGTTGCTTGCTCTTTCTACGATCTGGTGTGGCGATGACATAGTTGACATCACTGACTTTCTTCTCCACGAAATAAGGACCACTAGACTTGGCTTGAAGAGGTTGCCCATGCACCGGTAGCAGAATCAAAACCTGATCTCCTGGCTGAAAGTGGCGTAACCTGGACTTCTTATCATACCAAGTCTTCATCTTCTCCTGAGCAGCTCCTAAATTCTCTCTCGCCAGCTGTAAAGCAGTGGACAGCCGTTCTTTGAACTTCATCACATACTCCAGCAGGTTGACGTCATCTTCCTCCGACAGCCAGCATTCCTTGAGTAGCTTAAGGGGTCCTCTTACCTAATGGCCAAACAGTAGTTCAAAAGGTGAGAAGCCCAGTGATTCATTTGGAGATTCTCTTGCGGCAAACACAACGAATGGAAGACCTTTATCCCAGTCTTTCTGATGTTCCAAACAGTATTTCTTGAGCATCGATTTGAGTGTTTGATGATATCTCTCCAACGCTCCTTGAGTCTGGGGATGGTAAGCTGAAGACGTGATCTGGGTGATGCCCAACTCTTTCAGAGACTGCTTGAAAACATTTGACGTGAAATTACTTCCCCGGTCTGACTGTTCCTCCTTGGGCAGACCAAACTTTGTGAAGAACCCTAGCATTTCCTTAACCACGTTCTTTGCTGAGATATTTCTAAGTGGAATGGCTTCAGGATAACGAGTAGCCATATCAATCAGGGTCAACACATAAGAAAATCCTGAAGAAGTCTTAGGAAGAGGGCCCACAATATCCACCAACACACGGGTGAAAGGCGCCTCAAAAGGAGGAATGGGAACTAGAGGTGCAATCTTTTCGGTCTGATTACACTTCCCCACAACTTGACAGATGTGACAAGACTTACAATACCAGGAAACATCTATGAAGATACCTGGCCAGTAGAAGTGTTTCAAAATGCGTGCCACAGTCTTCCTCACTCCAAGGTGTCCTGCCAAACTGGAATCATGAGCCACTCTAATGATATCCTGCCTACAAACACGAGGGATGACAACTTGATGTACAACCTCCCATTCACAGTCGGCTGATGCTGCTGGGGGTCTCCACTTCCTCATAAGTACTCCTGACTTTACATAATAACAAGTAGAAGCACCGGCTGACTCTTCTTCACTGTAAGCAGAGTTAGCTAGACCTTTCAACTCAGGGTCAGCAACCTGCAACTCAACCAACTCTTGACGAGACAAATTATCAACATTACGGGGTACTGCCTCATCTGGTGAGTGGTCCAAATTAGCAAGAAAAGTGTCAGCTAGGATAACATCATCATCATCATTATCTTCTAAATCACCAGTAACTTTAGACTTAGCCCTAGTGACAGCACATGCAGGGAACACATCAGGGACATCACAATCCTGGGTCGCAGCCACTGGCTCACTAGACAACTGAGGAGCTGGACACACTTGACTTCCACCAATATCATTTCCAAGTAAGAAAGTTACACCTGACATTGGGAGTGTCTCAACCAACCCAACCATAACGGAACCATTAACAAAACCAGACTCTAAATTCACTCTGCACAGAGGGACAGAGAAGTAATTATTCCCTACACCTTGTAAGATTACAGTTTCATCAGAGGAATTAACAGTAGAGCCTAGAACACTGGTCAGCATAAGGGATTGGCAAGCACCTGTATCACGATATATTTGAACTGATTTTCTGTCATTACTGTCCAGAGGACTGACAGAACCATCAGACAGGAAATTAGCACATGAACTCTTGAGAGTGTCACCCACGTTACTGCTCAAAAGAGGAGCTCCATCATAAGAATTTAATTTACCCCTCAAAGCAGGTTCAGTTAACTCAGTTAAAGAATTCTGGGAACTCTCAAGGGTGGACACTAGACCAATTGACTGAATATTTAAAGACTCCTTTTTGTTCACATCACGCTGTCTCCTGAAACATTTCTCCGTAGTATGACCAAGCTTACTACAATAAGTACATTTACTTTTCTGAAATCTAGAGGTGAAGCTGGTATTTACTTCCTGAGAAACATCATCTTTATTCTCCTTCCTGTTACCTGTACTCTGAGTAGAGGCAACGTACTTACTCTCAGCTTTCCCTTTTTCTTTAGAATATCTCTTGTGAGTGAGAACATATTCATCAGCTAAAACTGCAGCATCAGACAAATTATCTATTCTTTTCTCATCAAGATATAGGCTTACATCTTTATAAATACACCTCTTGGAGTCCTCCAGCAAAATCATCTGCTTAAATTTACCAAAATCAGAATCCACATTCTTAGAATTTAACCACTGCTCTAAGAGACCTTCTTTGATTTTTGCATACTCAACATGGGATTGCTTATCTTGCTTGTAAGTTGTCCTAAATTTTATTGTATAGGCTTCAGGAACAAGCTCATAGGCCTTAAGAATCAAGCTCTTAACTACATCATAATTATCACATTCATCCTGAGGCAAAGATGCATATGTTACTTGAGCTTTACCGGTGAGAACAGTTTGAAGGAGTACTGGCCAATACTTTTTGGGCCAATTAAAACCTGTAGCTACCCTCTCAAACAACTGAAAATAGTTTGTTAAATCAGATTCATTAAAAGGAGGGACAAGTTTAACATTTTTAGCCACATCAAAATCATCAGAGCTAGATGATCCAGTTCCACCTTGTTTCATGCGATACTCATGGTCTGCCTGAATCCTGGCAAGTTCTACTTGTGCGTGTATCTGTGCCTCCTGAATACGAGCCTCCGCCTCCTTAGCACGAGCCTCCTGCAGGGCTAGCTGTAACTTAGCTAATTCAATCTGCGTTTGCTCATTTGGAGGAATTACATTAAACAAGCTTTCATTAATCATGTCAACAATTTGATCTTTAGAATGATGAGAGCGAACAGCAATTCCCAATTGTTGAGCAACAAGCTTAAGTTCATTCTTTGTTCTGTTTTCTACATCACACACTGCACATTTGACAAAAAATCTTTGGCTTCATCAAGTGTAGAAATAGTAGACATCATGAATAAATCACAGTCACAAAATATCAAACAATATCCTTATGATAATATCCTGAATATCCTGATAAGAGGTCGCCAAATTTATGTTACGGAACAGAGAAAGATAATGTACACTTTAAGTGAGAATACTAAAAATCACTACTGTCCCGTAAAGTTCCAGGTTCAAAACAAAAGAGTTAGGTAAAATTACAAGTTAAAGTTTAATGCTCAAACTAACAACAAAACATTCAGGACTCATAAGGATAATGTAATGGCAAAAAAACAGATTAAATATATGGTTACATGCAATAGCCTCTATTAACATGAAATTAGCAAGAGTAAATTTACCTAAGTCAGCCCTGATAAAATGAAAATACACTGGATAATGCTCAGTTAATGCAAGATAAATTATTACAGATACAAAATAATATTAAAAATGACTGACAAAAAAAAACCTACATAAATTCCAAAAAAAACTCACTAGGCCTAAGAATTAACCCTATGCTACACAGCACAAGAAAAAATGCAACAACAGTTATACTCAAAGTACACAGCTGCTAGATGGTTGGAGACTTCCTGAGCACTCACAACAATAACTGTACAGGGGAGGACAGAGATGTGAACAAAATGAGGAGCAGATCTAAGTGGCAATGATGCAGAGACTGAGCTCATTATATAGGGGCCAGCAGAGCTTGATACAACTTGTAAGAAGGATGCGCAAATATAGCCATGGGGACAAAGAGTTGAGAATCCCGCTCTGAACAACAGAAAGGACAACTTACTCTACTATAACGGTAGAAGGGGGCGACTGAGGCAGAACACGCTCGTGATCAAACAGGCAGCACACTGTACGTTAAAATTACACAAAGGATGATGAAATCACAGGCTATGTAACAATGTATATATATATATATATATATATATATATATATATATATATATATATATATATATATATATATATATATATATATATATATATATACAGTGTGTGTGGATGGAATAGTTGGTGAGTGGGGAGTGCCTGCTGAGATAGATGAGAATGGCAGTGCGTTAGTGGACATTTGTGCTGAGAGGGGGTTGGTGATAGCTAATATCCTCTTCAGGCACAAAATGATCCACAGGTATACATGGCGAGTGATGAGAAGGGTGGGTGATGAACTGAATGAAAGGGAGGGCAATGATTGATTATGTGTGTGTCGATGAAAGGATGCGAAAATGTGTAATGGATGCAAGAGCTTATAGAGGTTGGGAGAGTGAATTTTCTGACCACTACTTGGTGATGGCCAGAATCAAGGTCCGATTAAATGGAGAAATAGAAGAAAGGAAGGACTGGAAGAAGGAGTATTTGTAAGGAGAGTGGAAAGGTTAGAAGAGGATGAGAAAAAGGCAGAGTATAAGAGAGAAATGGAGGAACGATTGGGCAAATAAGAATTGGAGCAGATGGGGGACGTGGAAGGTATGTGCAGGATATTTACAGAAGAAATATGTGCAGCATGTGATGTGGTGTGTGGGATGAAGAGAAGACAGAGGGGTGTGCAAGGAACAACGTGGTGGAATGAAGACGTGAGACAGGCTGTGGCACAAAAGAAGAAAGCATACAATGAATGGATGAGAAATAGGGGCGTGGAAGAAGTTGAGAGGCGGAAGAGAGAGTTATATGTAGAAAGAAAGAGAGAGGTGAAAAGATTAGTAAGAGAGAGTAAGAAGAGAGCGGATGAGGAATTTGGAAGGAACTTGAGTGTAAGGTGGAGGGACTGTAAGAAAATGTTCTGGAAAGAGGTGAAAAGAGTAAGAAAGGGTGGAAGTGAAGTTAGCAGGGGAGTGAAAGATAAAAATGGCAGATTACTAGTGGAGAAGGGAGAAAAAGTGAGCAGATGGAGAGAACACTTTAAGGAATTGTTGAACATAGTGGAAGGAAGTAATGCAAGTATAAGTGGCTGGAGAATGGCTGGGAGAAGGAGGGAGGTGAGAAGACAGGAAGAAATCAGTAGGGTAGAAGTTGTGGAAGCAATAAAGAAAGTTAAATTGGGGAAAGCCCCAGAAAATGATGGAGTGTGTGGTGAAATGCTGAAGTATGAGGGAGAGATAGTAGTAGAATGGATGTGGAAAATGTGCAGATTGGCCTGGGAGGAAGGTAGAGTCCCGGAGGATTGGAAGTCAGGTATAATTATTCCCTTGTACAAAGGAAAAGGGGAAAAAGAAGTGTGTGGTAATCACAGGGGCATATGTCTTCTTAGTATTATAGGAGAAGTGTATGGTAGGATACTTATAGACAGAGTTAGAGAAAGAACAGAGGAATTAGTGGAGAAGAACAGGGAGGCTTTAGGAAGGGAAGAGGTTGTGTAGATCAGATATTCATTCTTAGATCTTTGGTGGAAAAGTTTATAGAGAAGAGAAAGAAGTTGTATGCGGCTTTCATGGATTTGGAGAAAGCATATGACAGGGTGGATAGACAAGGATTGTGGAAAGTATTAAGAATATATGGAGTAGATGGAAAGTTGTTGAATGCTGTGATGATCATGTATGATGGTGCTAAGGCTGCAGTGCGTGTGGATGGTGAACTGAGTGAATTTTTCTCTTTGAAGGTTGAGTTGAAACAGGGATGTGTCATGTCTCCATGGTTGTTCAATCTGTACATGGATGGGGTAATAAAAGAGGTACAAGGTAGGGTAGTGGATGTTGGAGTGGCCCTGGTGAGAGAGGGCAGTGTTTGGAAACTCCCTGTACTGTTGTTTGCAGATGATATTGTGTTGTTGAGTGAAGATGAAGGAGAGCTGTGAGGCTTGGTGGATGAGTTTGGGAAAGTGTGTAAGAAACGGAATCTAAAGGTGACTGCAGGGAAGAGTAAATTGATGGTCTTTGAGAGAGGTGAAGTCAGTGAATGTACAACGAGATTGGATGATGAGGAATTGGAAAATGTGAGTACGTTTAAGTACTTGGGTAGTGTGATGAGTAAGGATGGAGGTTTGTAGGCTGAAGTGCTTGAAAGGGGACAACAGGGAAGAATGGTTGCTGGTTCCTTGACAGCAGTGATAAGAAACAGGAAAGTGAGCATGGAATTGAAAAAGTTACTACATGAGAGTATTGTGATACCAACTCTAACGTATGATAGTGAAGCTTGGACGTTGCTGGAAGGACACAAGTCAAGAGTGAGAGCAGTGGAAATGAGTCATTTAAGAGAAGACTGTGGAGTCACATGGAGAGACAGGCTGACAAATGAGGGTATAAGGGGCGTTGTGGTGTGGATGAGGATGTGATAGGAAGCGTTAGGAGGAATACACTGAGGTGGTTTGGCCATGTGGAGAGGATGGAGGGTGAAAGACTGACGAAGAAAGTGTATGTGAGCGAGGTGGAGGGGGGAAGAGGGAGGGGGAGGGCGGGGATGAGATGGAGGGATGGGGTGGAGAGGTATATGAGAGAGGGGGGTGTGAGTTGGGAGCGGGGCAGTGAAATGGCGGAGGACAGAGGGACGTGGAGGTGAATTGTTTGTGGCCACCCGGAACGGGATTGAGACTTCTGGCAATAGATAGATATATATTGTGTGTGGGTGTGTGTGTATATCTCTCTCTCTCTCTCTCTCTCTCTCTCTCTCTCTCTCTCTCTCTCTCTCTCTATATATATATATATATATATATATATATATAGCTATCTATCTATCTATCTATCTATCTATCTATATATATATATATATATATATATATATATATATATATATATATATATATATATATATCCTCTGTAGTACAGTGGTAATGTCTGCGTTTTCGTTCACTAAAGGACGAAGGTTCTCACCCCGTCAGGGTAATTAACTTTGGGAGCATTCTTCCGGCCACGTACTGCTTTGGCGGAAGTGAGGGGTGCCTATGGTTGAACCAGTGTCGCGTACTATAAAGTATACTAAAGTACGCTTGCACCCAGTCGGCTTGCGCGGGCCGATTACACTTGATTCACAGACTAAACACACATCCAAAGCCACTCCAACACTACAATCACACTTACAAGCACTTCTCACCCTATATGCAATCTCTACTAGACAGCCTAAGCCACATGGTAGAGATACATATGCTGTATAGTCCCTACTTTGGTCGGGATAGGCCGGTCCTGGAGTGGACACTCAAACGGCTGATGATATATATATATATATATATATATATATATATATATATATATATATATATATATTTATATATATATATATATATAAAACAAACGGATGATGATCTCTTTCTTTCTTTCTCTCTCTCTCTCTCTCTCTCTATGTAGTGTGTGTGTGTGTGTGTGTGTGTGTGTGTGTGTGTGTGTGTGTGTGTGTGTGTGTGTGTGTGTGTGTGTGATAGCGAAATAAAAGACGCAGTACATGAACCAATTTAATATTGTAGTCTAACTACAGACAGAGGAGATACAGAGAAGTGGTTAAAGTAGTCGCTTTTAGTCTCTTAAGTACGATGGCGTCGTTTCTTTCTTTTTCCTTCTAACACATAACTTCTAATTAGAAGTGACGTATTATATAGAAGGGTTAAGGATAGAGATAAATATTAAGCTAAAGTTCATCGATGTGACTCCTTCCTCTCGGGTCTACAAAGTCAAACGTTTAGATAGACTTGTTACTTTAATGATATGCGCTGTTTAAGATATTTCGTGTAGCATACAATTTTTACTCAGTGTGTGTGTGTGTGTGTGTGTGTGTGTGTGTGTGTGTGTGTGTGAGAGAGAGAGAGAGAGAGAGAGAGAGAGCAGCCAGAAAGAAAGAGGCAGACACACGGGCAGACAGGAAGAAACTGATAGACAGTGACAGACGATGTGTGTGTGTGTGTGTGTGTGTGTGTGTGTGTGTGTGTGTTGTAAAGAGGGGATCTCTGGGCTGGATCTCCTGTAATCAAACTGTGCAACATTTCTCTCCTAAATTTTATAATATCAGGCATCGCTATAATTTGAGTCCATTACTTACAACGTCAGCCATTCATTAAGGCCAGCATCACCTTTGTTTACGGAGATGGGCCACTCAGGCGATACACTCGCCTTTGTCTGGGTCCACTCAGCCCGGCTAATGCCCTCATTCTCATCTACACACAACACTTTTTGGTCAGAATAATTTTTGCCGCTGTTTTTTTTTATGATTTTATATCATATTATGTTATTTTCTAAATTTTACCAGCCAAGATCAGTAAAATGGCGACACAGGACGTTGATTTATTTACTATATTGGTAATTTATATGGATATTGTCCTCGTTTAAAAAGAAGCATAATGTCTATGTAATATTTTATATTTTCTTGCATCCAGCATTAAAAAACAAATAACTTTTGATTTTAAAAATATTAATTATCTACGCCATGGGACATTTATCACAGGATCCGACACTAATTTCATTGGACAGTTCCTACTTGTTATTATTGATCTTATAGGAAACAGATACATCATTTGTACCCGCCACAGCCTTTTTTGCCTTCTCTGCCGGTAAGACAGATTTTGCTGAAGTGATTAACTTTTCCACAACACAATCATTCCCGTTTATTTTATTATCACTGAGTTCTGACATGTCTGACCAAATGAGATTTGAAATCACTTCTAATGTGTGCACCTCGTGATGGTGGATATTGGGTATTTAAATTGATTTATTCCTGGCGATTTTTAATTTCTTTTCAGCAGATACAGACTTTGTGCAGATGAGTTTTGCAGGCACAGAGTCAAACAAAGCCAACAAACCAGCGCTGGCTCAAGCCGTCTTGGAGCTATACAAGGGTGTTTTCAAGCGCGGCATTTGTCGCGCCATCGGGCGTGCTTTTTTTCTCCCCTACACATCAGCGTTTTGTCGTGCATCAGTATTGTGCTCGGGTAGTGTGCCAGTGTCTCTTCATGATGAGGGACGTCAGAAAGACAGCTGTGCATGTTTACAGAGTACTTAGTGACTGAGATCATTATAAAAATCGTAAATGGTAGATCCATCTCCTTATCTTATTTTTATAGTTCTGCTGTTGAAGAATCCCATAGTGAAACTCTCTATTCATATTCTGGTTTCAGCACTTCTATATCGTGATAGCATACCATCTTCCGCTTTTCTGCAATATGTTATTTGATTTTAGTCATCAGAGTCATTAAAACACACACACACACATACACACACACACACACACACACACACACACACACACACACACACACACACACACTCACACACACACACAATTACCGTAGACAGATAGATAGATAGATAGATTTTTTAAAGAACAGAACAGAGGAAGGAAAAACAAATGAATAAAAAAAAATAATCCATGCACAAGATTACTGGTGTCCTCTGTTCTGAGTTTTGTCTAGTTGTTTTAATGCAACCTCTCCATATCCATTCCACAAGGGTGAGCATTATTCAAGCTGAGAGCTCAGATGACTTCTATAAATTATAGCTAACTGCTCGTCAGTGAAGAAGTTACGGACTCTGGACAATAATCCAAGTTTCTTTGAGGCGGTTTTAGCAAGTGATCTGACACAAGAGGTCCAGCTGATGGCATTGTTAAGTGAGACGCCGAGAATTTCAATACTTTTGGAGATGGGAATATTTGTAGCATTGAATGTAATATACGAATCTGGCAATGCCTATCTATTAAGAAATTGTATATATTTAGTTTTACTAGCATTAAATGAGACAAGGTTATTTTGTCCCCATTCACTGATCATACAGTATATAAGTCTTGCCTTATGGAGATGGCTGTACTGAGTTAAGAGTTAGAGATACCAGATTTTGTAAATGGGTGTCTGAATGTGAATGAACTATGAAGTGTTCTGTCATCTGCATATGAATGGATGGGATTATGGGACACACCACAAAGCCAGTCAGGAGACAGGACGTGTGTGTTGGGCATTCCCCAGGTCCTGTCCTCCCCACTTGCTGTTTTTAATCAGCCCATACACCACTGACCGGGCTAATGTATGGCTCAGCCTGCTCTATATGTGCAGGGAATCTTTCAACGAACGAACGAACGGTCAAAGATCACACACACTACAAAGCCAGCCAGGAGACAGGGTGTGTGTGCTGGGCAATCCCCAGTCCCTGTCGTACCCTTTACTATTTTTAATCAGCCCATACGCCACTGACCGGGAAAATGTATGGCCCGGCCTGCACTATAGGTGCAGGAAGCCTGTAAACGAACGAACGAACGAACGAACGAAAGGCGATGAGAGATCATTAATATGAACCAGGAACAGGGTTGGCACCAGAACTGACCCCTGCAGTACGCTGGCGTTAATTGAGTGGAAATTGGAACATACATCATCTACTTTTACTCTTATTTTTCTGTTCCTGAGATACAAGGAAATCAAAGGAACAAAAGACTAGTCCATAGCAAGGGAGTTTGGACAACAGGGAACGGTGTCATACTCTGTCAAAAGCTTTAGAAATGTCAAGGGCTACTGCATGAGTTTCTCCATGTAGGTCGATTGACTGATAGATGGTATGAGTCATGAGACTGAGTATGTCAATGGTGGATCTATCTTGGTGAGAACCATATTGTCTATCACTAATTTTGTTGTTGTTTTCAAGATGTTTAAATATGTGCTTATTAATTAAAGTTCCTAATACCTTACCAAAAGAAAATGTGACAGCTATTGGTCTGTAATCAGAGGGCTCAGAGGAACTTCCTTTCTTTGGAATTGGGTGGATATTGGCTTCTTTCCATGAATTAGAGAAAGAAGAAGTACGTATGCATAGTCTGAATAATTTAGCAAAGAACAGAGGCAAGTTCTGGGAAACACTTTTTCAAGACAATTGGCAGAATTCCATCTGGGCCTGGAGCTTTGTTGGTAGGTAAATTGTCTAGGATGGATTCACATATCTTGTCTGTATTTTAAGGGGTAATTTCGGGAGAGTCAAGTTCTAGTACTGGGACGTTCTGGCTGGCTTCCTCTATGGCAGAATTTCTGGCAAATGTACTGGCAAAGATATCTGCTTTCCCATGCAGGTCATTTGTAATGTTGCCATCTGAAGATTTTAGTGGGGGAATGGATGATGACTTGTTAAAGTTAATATTGAGAGAATTGAGTGCTGACCAGGATATTCTATTGTCATTAGGGATGCAAAGTAGTTCTGATGCTTGATTTTGAAGAAAGTTTGATTTAGCGAGATTTATTACAGCTTTTGGATGGCTTCTAGCAATTTCGAGTTGAGAAAGTGATTTAGATGTTTTTTAATTTTAAGTAAGAATTATATGCTAATGACCTTCGGGCCATTGCTGTGGCACAATTGCCATCAAACCATTTTCGAAGTTCGATCTTTTAGTTAATTGTTGACTTGGTATGAATAAATCCATACCCTCTAGTATTAAGTCGCAAATGTGGAACTGGGTAGAACTGGCATCATTAGAGAAGAAAGACTACCATGGAATGTCAGCAATATATTTTCTAAATCCATCCCAGTTTGCCCTATCAAAGTGCCATCAGGTCATCCTGACAGGTTCAGAGCGGGGATGTCTGGGGAATTAACTAATGAGGCTTTGATAAGATTGTGGTCAGAGGATCCAAGTGGAGACAATACCTCTATCCTGTATTGATCTGGATTTTTTGTCGGGAGTAGATCCAAAAGATGGGCATTATGGTCAGGATTATCTG
Source organism: Coenobita brevimanus (assembly GCF_032717465.1). Taxonomy (NCBI): domain Eukaryota; kingdom Metazoa; phylum Arthropoda; class Malacostraca; order Decapoda; family Coenobitidae; genus Coenobita; species Coenobita brevimanus. Next base: position 5,498,617 of record NC_136957.1, on the reverse strand, counting down.
GTATTCTGGATGGTTGCTTTACCAGCTGCATGAGATTAAATGATTCTGCAAAAAACTTTCATTCTAGACCAGCATCGTCAGTCCTGGCAGAATGCAATGACCATTCAACATTATGTATGTTAAAATCAACCAAAATGGTAATTTTGGTGCAAAGGGAAAGGTCAAGGTTTTTCAGCTATGTGGATATGGTATCAAATACACTGGGTTCTGAAGAAGCATTGGGGGAGCGATAGACTACACAGATATATTTGGTAATATTTTGACAATTTACCGTAGTTTATACAATGAGTAATCAAAACTGGATGAAGTAAAGTTGAAAATGGTGTCAACTCCATATTGAGATTTGATATAACAACAAGTGCCGCCCGTGTTACGGAAGTTTGTGAGGAGATGGTAACCGTGAAAACAAAATGGGGATATTTCAGCTGAGGGTGAGATTTGTGGTTCTGTGAGGAATAAGGCCAGAGCAGATATGGACTGTAGTAAAAAATGAACTTAATTTAAATTGGTAGTAAGACCACGGATCTTGGTGAAGAATAAGGCAGCATTTTCACCTCTCCACTGACGAGAATGACCGGAAATTGCACTAGTCGCTGCCAGCACACTCACTTGATGGAGACCAGGAGAACCCTATGCCACTAGCCCTACCCTGCCGGTAATGGCAGTCCGAGGTACCACCACTTTTGAAAGTAATATTGCAGTGGCCATTGCTAAAGAGAGTGGGAATAGAAGGTGTGATATCTTATGTGCTTGTAGTGTGGTGGTGAAGGCAGAGGTATTAACCCTTCATGGGCCAGGGGTTACCAAGTTACACGGAAGACCGATGGGGTGCCAGTAGACCCTAAACCTTAATGGTGTATTTCTGCCATATTCATAAAGTTATATCTACTAAACTTTGTACATATTTTCCCCATGACATGGCACGTGGAACCGACCCACCAAGTGTCCCTTTTTGTTTTTTTTGTTTTGTTTTTTAATTATTGTTTTAACAAAAAAAAAATTCAACTTTTTTTTTTAAGTTTGAGTGTGTAAGTATTGATTCTACACTTATTTGATTGTCTGATTGTCAGTATTCTTGGAACAGGTTCTCAAAATAATAAGTTCATATGTAAAATAAATTAGCATGATCATAAAATAAAACTATTCGCTATAATGTTCAAATTTGGTACAACAGTTTCTTGTTTTATCCACTTGATGATCATCTTCTGTATTACTACCACCACTTGCATTTTCAGAATTATCATCAGTACTCACAGGAGACTCAATACTACTCACACTAATTTCACTGTCTGATCGTTCAAGCACTTCATAATCATCAGCGTCAGATACAGATAAATCACCATCTGAGTAATTTTCTTCTTTTTGGTCACCTTCTGCCACTGCCATTGAGGCATAAAACTTTGCTACTGATATTGACATTGTCCTAATGTTTATAATCTGAAATATCTGAAAAAAAATATATTAAAAAAAATTAGTCACACGAAAGGCCAGGTGGGCTGGCAGACCCCACTGACATTTATTGAAATGTCACTCGTGTGAGATTTTTGTTTAAATATTATGAGGATATAAAAAAACGATCTACAATAAAAGTCATGGGAGGCCAGGCTGTGAAAGTAAAAAATGGCTTAATGGCAACATTTTAAAAACATGCTGGGGTCCGCACGGACCCCATTTGCCCACGAAGGGTTAAGAGAGTATGCTGGCTTACTCTTTGTGTAAATGAAAGCACTGAAAATGTTCAGCAAAGGGAGATGGTCAGGATCAAGTCCTGAGGGCTGATGAAACGGGAGCTCCAGCTCTCCCTATCACCAGCTTGCTGTCCACCTCGGGAGTACTGCCCTGTTCGATTGACTCAATCGGATACGTTTGTGTGAAGCTGCAGAATGTGGTGAATGTTTTTGGCATATCTGGTAGAGCCAGGATTCCGGGGGCTTGAATGATGAGTGAATGGAAGTGTGGCCTATTTTTTGGATTGGACAAGTTTGTGCTGTCTGGACGTTGCTACTCCTCACCGTGCCCTTGGGTGGGAAAGGAGGTCCGGATGATAATGATTATATATATATATATATATATATATATATATATATATATATATATAGTATATATATATATATAAGGAGAGAGAGAGAGAGAGAGAGAGAGAGAGAGAGAATTTCACAACTTAAGCACTGTTTAAAAAATATCAAACTTAAAATACCTAGAGCTTCTCTCGTGATAATGCAGCCTAGTCTAGCTGGATTTTAATATTCCATATACCAACACTGTTCAGACATTGGCAGCACTGGTAATCTGGTCAGGGCAAACCAGGATTCCTATGATCCTGAGACGTCATGGCCACGATTGTCACTCCTCAGGTACCGCATGGAGACTATTAATATTATGTAAATACTTACATCACATTAATTGTCACCGAGTAAAACACAGCTGGATATAGGGGACCCAGACTGCTTAGGTCCCTTACACGTGGGCGTGTACTCTTATTCACGTGTTACATTTGCCGCATGGTCTAGAAATACATGCAGTTAAATGGGGCCGTTGACACAAATCGTGAGTGTCAAAACTGTCTCAGTGAGATATATCACCGCACGTCCTCCCTGCCGGGCCCTGGCCACCTCCTGACAGGCGGGCTCAGTGGCTGTTGGGTCCGGTCACATGAACGTGCTTCGCGCAAAAGTTCTGTTTCTGCTCTCAGAGGGGCAGTACCTACAGCAAGTCTTTGTTATGAACTGTATTCGTGTGATAAATACATATCTATATATCTATATCTATATCTATCCATCTATGTATATATATATATATATATATATATATATATATATATATATATATATATATATATATATATATATATATATATATATATATATCAGACACGAGCTATGGTTATCATTACACTCGCGTTTCACGGAGCGAGGGCGGGTGATATGTTTCTAGCGGTGTGTGTGTGTGTGTGTGTGTGTGTGTGTGTGTGGTGTTAACAAGATCCTAAAAGTTTTAAATCAGATTTTAACTAGGCTTGGTGGAAGGGTTTAGGGACAGCTCATATTGAAGCCTACTTTTTTTTAGAACATTATGTCTATGGTCAAGGTCTTAGGGTTGTGTCAAACTGTGGCCTATTAATATCAGTCTATACATTTTATATCCAGTTTTGACCAAACTCTGAGAAGTGGTTTTGGGTGTGGAAAGAATAAAATGGTTTAATTTTGGTAATACTCAGTCACAGGTTAAGGTGACAGGGAAATGTCAAAGTTCGACTTGTGGAAGCGTTTGTCAATTTTTTTTTTTTTTTTTTTAGCCTCACTTGGTGGAGGGGTTGATGTTCAGTCAAAGAGGAGACCTATTGTTTTTATAACAACAGGCCAGAAATCAAGGACAAATATTAAAGTCATCTTATATAGTTTTTAACCGACATACACGAATTCTAGAGAAAGGGTTAAGTGTCAGTGAAGATCTACAGTAACTGGTCCAATTTTAAGATAAACCAATCGTAGGGCAAGGTCAGACTTCAACCAATGCGTTTGTGGATAACAAAATAACAAACTAGGTTTGGTCTGATTTGGACGAAACTTGATGGATGAGTTGAGGATCATCCAAGAGTGTGACCTATTTGTAATCAGCTTAAAAAAAAGAATGTGGTAGAAACTGAAGTTTATGAATGATGTCGAATTAAAACAAAGAAAAAAACTCGATTCTGTGGACAATCAGTCAGAGGCGAAGGTCACGGGGAAAAGTCAAATTTCAAGGTCACTGGTAAATGACAATGCAAATATTACTAATCTTATTTCATAAACCAAAGTTTGTGGAAGGTTAATAGTTAGGCAAGAATTACCTACATCGATTATGCGAGTAAGCTGTCAAATGTCAAGGTCGCAGGGCAAAGCTAAATTATCGCCTCTTAGATCAGTTGGTGGACGCAGGTGTTGCACTCTCAGTCCTCCATTTCATTATATTATTATTATTATTATTATTATTATTGTTATTATTATTATTATTATTATTATTATTATTATTATTATTTTTATTTATGGAGTGGCAGAGGATGTGTAGATCAAGTATACGCAGTGAGACAGATAGTGGAGAAGGCTTGTGAAAAGGACTTTAAGGTGATTATGACATTTATGGATCTGGAAAAAGCATACGATAATGTACAGTAGACAGAGAAGGATTGTGGAAGGTTTTGTGCATGTATGGTGTAGATGGTTAGCTGCTAGGTGCCGTCAAGAGTGTTTATGATGGTAGTGAAGCATGGGTAAGGGTTAATGGGAATCTAAAGAAATGATCTGTGTGGGCGTGCGACAAGGTTGTGAGATGTTCCCATGGTTGTTCAATATACATATGGATGGGGTGATGAGAGTAGTAAAAACACGAGTAATGGAGAGTGGGATGGCGTTGGTAATGAATGGTGATGGATGGAGTATCTCAAATCTGTTGCATGTTGATGATGCAGTACTACTTGCAAAAACCTGACAAGAACTTGGTAGACTAGTGCAGAGTTTTGCTGATGTGTGTGAGCGTCGTGCCTTCAGAGTAACTCTAGGAAAGAGTAAAGTGATAGCTATTGAGAGAGGGGGTGACTCCCAGTGCCATATTACAACGAATGGAGAGAGATTGGAATTGGCGAGAGAGTTCAAATACCTGGGAACAATGATAGAATAGAGAGAAAAATGTGCAAAAGAAGTGGAAAGTAGACTAACACAAGGAAGGAAGGTAGCTGGAGCAATGAAGGCCTCGATAAGAAACAGAGGCTTGGGTGTTGCAGCTGCATGAGGCTTACATGAAGGAGTGTTAATGCCAACTTTAACATATGGATGTGAGACTATGGTGTGGCATGAAAATGAAAAGTCAAGAGTGAGAGCAGTGGAGATGGGACTGCTGAGGAATGAATGTGAAGTACAGAGAGTGGATTGCATACGAAATAATGTGATTCGTGAAATATGTGGAGTGAGGAAGTCTGTGTACAGAGAATCGAAAAGAGTATACTGAGATGGTATGGTCATGTGGAGAGAATGGATAACAACGGAGTGGTGAGAAAGGTACAGTATACCTGAGCGAATCTGAAGGAAGGAGGAGGCGAGGTAGGCCAAGAAGAAGGTGGAGGGATATGGTGAATGAGTGTACGACGAAGAGAGGTTTGGAAGTCGGTGAGGCTATGGAATTGACGAGAGATCAAGATGGCTGGAAGAATATTATGAGGAGAAACGCATGATCAGGGATTTGGCATCCGTTTTTTACGTGACAGCGTCCAGACTAACTCTAGCGGATACGTTTATGTGAAGCTACAGAACGTGGTGAATGTTTTTGGCGTATCGGATAGAGCTAGGATTCCAGGGGGTTGAATGATGAGTGAATGGAAGTGTGGCCCATTGGAGTGGGCAAATTTGGGCTGTCTGGACATTGCTACTCCTCACCCTGCTCTAGGGTGGGAAAAGAGGTCCGGATGATGATGATATGATGATTATTATTTTTATTATTATTATCATTATATTATTATTATTATTATTATTATTATTATTATTATTATTATTATCATTATTATTATTATTATTATTATTATTATCATAATTATTGTTGTTGTTGTTGTTGTTGTTGTTGTGGTCGGTCGGGTTGACCATCATTGACTCACTCCTTGTAGTGCTATTCTACTCCAGGGTGACTCTACATCCCAGGGTGATAAGCTGAATGATTTCCTATATGCCAGGAAATAATATAAATCGCTGGGTGGTAACCTCATAACCAACCAATAAGTGTTCCCTACATGTCAACAAGTGGGTTGGTGGAGGGTTAGTGCCCCTCCCCGGAAAAGAACTAACTAAAAAAACAAAATGCCTCGGACCCAGACCTACCAACAGGTAACAACCAAACACTGGACCAAGGACATTTTATGGATTTCACTGTGGATTTTGAGAGGTGCGGATGATGAGGTGAAAGAGATACTGTCGGGACGCCTGAGGATGTGAAACAGGATATATGAGGTTTGCTAGAGACCAAATGGGGAGGCGAGAGTGTGAGAGAATGGGAATATGGATTGGGTATATGTGTGAAAGTAGGTGAGAACTAGGGGGCAAAGAAGTATGTATGTATTGTCGTTTGCAAGAGATGGAAGAAAAATACAAGAGAGTGTGGATCAGTTGGCTCAAGGATTGTGTGGATAAGACTGAAAGTAGGAATACACACGTGGGTGCATGTGTGTGTATCTGTATCAACAGAAGACCGTGAGAGTAGAGAAAAAGAAAAGTACTGGGCAAATGTGGATGCATGCGAGGAAAAGTTTGGGAGGGGTGAGACAGTGTATTTTGTTGGAGATATAAATGGAAAAGTAGGGAATCTGGAGCTTGGTGAAGGAGTTGGTGAGTGGGGTGTGCCTCCAGAAGTGGATGGAAATTATAGTGCTGTGGTGGACATTTGTGCGGGAGAGAGATAATAATAGCCAATATCCTCTTAAGGCATAAAATGATCCACAGGTATACATGGTAAATGATGAAGATGGTGGGTGGTGAACCAAATGAACTGAAGTTAGTGATTGATTATATGTGTGTGTGTATATGAGTGAATCAGGTATGTTCTGGATGTGAGAGCATACAGAGGTTAGGGGAGTGGACTCTCTGACCACCACTTGGTGCTGGTAAAAGTCAAAGTACAAATGCAATGGATAAACAGAAGGAGAGAGGAGTAGAAGGAAGCAGTAAAGAGGGTAGGAAGGTTGCAAGACGACGGGAAATGAAAGGCAGAAACGAAGAGAGAAGTAGAGGACTGGTTGCGTAAATATAATCAGGAGAAGATGGGGGAGGTGCAAGTTGCAAGGAACAGAATGGAGGAATCAAGAAATAAGCCAATCTGTGGGGCAAAAGAAGAAGACGTAGAGTGAGTGCATGAAAGCAGAGGCATGCAGGAAGTTGAGAGACAGAATGGAGTTATATAGAGAGAAGAAGAGAGAGGCGAAAAGATTAGTAAGAAAGTGTAAGAAGAGAGTGGATGAGGAGTTTGGACGGTATTTGAGTGCAAAATGGAGGGAATGTAAGAAAATTTTCTGGAAAGAAGCAAACCGAGTTAGACAGGGTGATAAAGAAAGCAGTAGGGGACTGAAGGATAAAAATGGCAGAATGCTAGCGGAGAAGAGAGAAAAAGTGAGCAGATGGAGAGAACACTTCAAGAAGTGTTGAACATAGAGAATGAAAGTAACACGACTATATGTGGCTGGAGAATGGCTGGGAGAACAAGGGAGATGAGAAAGGAGGAAGATATCAATAGGATGGAAGCCGAGGAAGAGAATGGAGACATTCAATACAGGGAAAGCCCCAGGAATTGATGGAGTGTGTGGTGAAATGCTGAAACATGGGGGAAAGAAAGTAAGAGAATGAAGATGGAAGATGTGCAAATTGTCCTGTGAGGAAGATATAGTCCCGGGGATTTGGAAGTCACGTATAATTATTCTCCTGTACAAAGGAAAGGGAGAAAAAGAAGTGTGTGGTAAACACAGGAGCATTTGCCTTCTTAGTTTAATAGGAAAAGTATATGGCAGGATACTTACTGAGAGAGTTAGGGAAAAAAAAAAAAGAGGAATTAATTGGAGAAGAACAGGCGTGGCCACAAACAAATCTCCTCCACGTAGTTCCATCCTCTTCCATATGACTGCCCTCCCTCCAATATACTCATCCCTCAGATCTCTGTCCACCCTACTCCTCCATTTCACCGTCGGTCTCCCCCTCCTCCTCTCCCTTTTCGCCCACTCAGATACACTCTTATAACAAGTTTCTTATTCTCGATCATCCTCACGTGGTCAAATAATCTCAAAGTGTTTCAGTTATCAATTTCAATGACATCTACATCAACACCACAAATCTCCTTTGCTCCTCTTTTGTCTGTCAGTCTCACTATTTGGCTCCACATGTTCCTTTCAAATAACTCATTTCCACTGCTCTCACTCTTGACATACGGCCTAACAACAGGGTCCAAGATTCACTTCCATACGTTAGCGAGCTCATCACAGAATCACGTTGAGTTGAAAAAAAAAAAAAATTGTCATCATCCATTCCCTTCATGCACCCTTTCTTCTCTCTTTCTCACTCTCATTCCTCCCTGCATAACTCATTCACTCATTTGTCCCTCTCTTCCCTGTCATTCCCACCTGTCACACCCCCTTCTCTCTCTCTCTCTCTCTCTCTCTCTCTCTCTCTCTCCTTTTCGAATTTCCTACAGGACTGAAGAGTGAAAAAGGATTAGTGAGAGGGAAATAGATAGCGGGGAGCGAATGAAGTAGACAACGAAGAGAGAGAGAGAGAGAGAGAGAGAGAGAGAGAGAGAGAGAGAGAGAGAGAGAGAGAGAGAGAGAGAGAGAGAGAGAGAGAGATGAGGGTAGCGAATGGTTCATTAAAAATGCAAGATTTGCCTGGCGGAGGGGAGGTAGGGAGTGAGTGATGGAGAGAGAGTCGGCTGGGGGAAGGGAGAGAAGGGAAGGTGATTTGAGGGAGGGGAAGGAGGCAGGGCCGGATTACCAGGTATAGGCAAAATAAGCAACTGCCTATCAGGTCACGGCCGGTCATAGGCCATCCAGACTTCCAGACCGGAATAAATATACGTTTTGGGCTTCCAAATAAGGGCCATCACCCATCACGCCATCAAAAAAGGCCATTATAGGTCATGTCAAGATTTCACTGGGAATAACGGATAAAAGAGATCTGTATGTTGCTGTCTAACCGTCTGCATTGCCTACCAGGCCACAGCAGGGGTTAATCCGGCCCTGGAAAGAAGGTAATGAGAGAGAGAGAGAGAGAGAGAGAGAGAGAGAGAGAGAGAGAGAGAGAGAGAAACGGAGACAGAGACAGAGACAGACAGACAGACAGACAGAGACAGACAGACAGATAGACAGACAGACAGAGACAGAGACAGAGAGATGGCGAGTGGAAGTGAGAGTGAAAGAGGGAGTTTGTGAAGCGTAAAAATATCGAGAAGATGACAGACCAAGAAGTAGCCAGGATGAGTGAGAGAGAGAGAGAGAGAGAGAGAGAGAGAGAGAGAGAGAGAGAAAAAACAGAGGGGTAAAGAGAAAGGGAAGAGAAGTAAATGAAAAACGGGAGGAAATCAGAAGATGGAGAGAAAGTAAAGTGTAAAAAAAAAATCGAGAGAGAGAGAGAGAGAGAGAGAGAGAGAGAGAGAGAGAGAGAGGCGAAGGGGTGCTAGGAGTAAACACAAGAAGCGGTGTCAAGGCACAGCAAACCCGTCCCCGGCATTCATTTTAGTGCTGACGTATAAACACAACACGATATCTAGGCAAAGATGTCACATATCAGTTTTGGAGTAAAGCGGGAGAAAATTTACGATTTTATCCCCATTTAAAATTTTCGGCGTGACCCACTTGCCATTGACCCCCCCTACCGCTAACTACAGGGTGACCCCCTTCATGTAACGTGGCATGTTATAGGATGCAGATTTGAAAGATGCACCTTTAGGTTTTGGTTTCAAGCCGATATGGCTAATTCGAAAGGAGTTATTGCAAAAAAATATATATATATAAATTCATTATTTTTTACTTTTTGGACCTACAGCCTGGGCCTGGGCCCAATTTGGCCCAAAATTTAATCAGGTGATCGGAAGGTCATAGCCCATCATCCCTGTAGTTTTAATCGAATAGCACCAGTGGTTTTCGCGTAAAGTTCTTAACAGACAGGTAGACAGAGAGAAAGAGTAACAGACAAACAGACAAACTGAGTGAAAACAATACCAGTCCCCGAGCCCCGCCAGGGCGGGGACAGGTATTGAATGATGGGAGAGGGAAGGTAGTCAGAAAGAAATATGGAAAGAGCGGTGAGGTTTCGTGGAAGGGCGAAGAGGACGATGAACTTGTGAATCATAAGGAGGAAAAAAAAAAAACAATACAATGGACAGGCCAATAGAAATGGAGGTACAATAAAAAATGAAAGTGAATGACCCTGAATGAATGAAAGATATTTTTATCCTATAAGAATAAAAGAAATTTGCAAGAATATAACAACAAAATTGAAGTAAGAATTAAATATTAGGCAGCTATCCAAAACTGATGATAATAGTGAAACAGTGAAGAATACATTGAAAGTCCACAATAATATTATTTACTAAAAAAGGTTATTTCAATAGTTCCCAGACAGGAGTTCGTTGATCATGAATTCAGGAAGGAAGAAACAAAGCTAGATGGAAAAGGCATTCCTAAGTAAAGTGTTCTGGTGTTAGCAAGAATAGAATATGAAACATGTCTTCGTGTCGAAAGGAAGATGTGTATAACTTATCATCTTCGTCATTATCATCAGGAGTAAAGGCAGTCCACGGCAGGAAATAGCATGTCCCAACTTTCCTAGGCCTATCAATTTGCTGCCAGCCATTTCTGTCCAATCCCTGCGAATCACCGAAGCTCATCTCGGCACCTTCTTCTCAAGATGTTTCATTGTCTCAGTCCATCTCTGCGTTGCCACCCGTAATCCTGGCTGTCCATCGGCTATATGTTCTACGAAGGTCCTGACCAGTCTGGGATGCATTTGCCCCATATAACATCCACTATAATCCGTTCAAATCCCTCACGCCCCCCTCCCTCCTCTCCCTCTCTCTCTCTCTCTCTCTCTCTCTCTCTCTCAATTCATTCTTTCCCTCCCATTTCCCTTTGTTTATCTTTGTTTTTCCCTCTCCTTCACGATATTTTGTCCTTACGCTCTTTTTTTTTTTTTTTTTTTTAATTTCCATGCGGAGCCAAGGTCTATCCATTGTTTGCCATTCATGAGAAAGCAGTCACAGATGAAAGGTTGAATGAATCTTAGGTCCATTATCTACATTTTGTGTTTTTCCTCCAAGCTCTACCTGCTCACGATGTTCGTTCATTTATGTACTGTATAGACGATATTTAACGAAGAGAAGAAAATTCAGGCCCGTTAGTCCGGTGGAATGTTTTAAATATTCATACTGCTACATCGTTATGATTTCTTTTTGTCAAAACGCGATCCCTTCGTCTATAAAGATTAGTTTAAATGTTCCAAAGAAATTCGATGTAATACTAGCTTCAGTGCTTTGTTCTTGCCACTGCTATACAACCTCGTTTGGCTTAGGACAGAGGTTCTGCAGCGAAGTGGTTCAGGAAGTATTATCCCAAACGAACTCAACTGAAACAGAAAAGGCAATCAGATACCGCATTTATCCACCAACGCCAATAAAATTTATGATTTTATCTTGGAATTCTTTTTTCATACAAGGTGAACACCTTCTTGGTTTCACATAGCCAATTCTACGGTCTTTCTCTGCCATGCTACACAGTTTAAGAGAGCGCTGAACTCCATTTCCTGCATCCGTTTCCGGGTCTACTTCAAAATCTAGTGAACTTTTCCTTGATCCACTGCCCACTTATCCTCAAAATTTCCTCGAAATCCCATAAATCTTTTTGAGATAATATTTTGTACACAAACAGAAATGGGCGAACGCATAACCTCCATCCAACTTCAATGGGTAAGGTTAAGTAAACTTGAGAAGTCGAACAAATAGAAAAAGAACATCCATAAGTACTAGCATCCACGAAGTAATACAAACTATACATACCTAGAATGGAAGTGCTGTCGAGGAACCTACAGACAATAGAGCACTCGCCCTATGGTCAGACTCAAATATGAAGTCCGTTTGGGTGGGGCCCGAGAGGGGATTTCCCTCTCTACAGTTCTGTCGCATCAACCCCAGTACCTATCTCTCTCTCTGTCATATGTCAGCTATTTACTATTTGAAATTGTATATTAAATATTCTGTACTTATTAAATATATTAAATAAGGCTATATAGTGCTATGAATGTGTCACTTTTTAGGATAATAGCAATGATTTGTATAAATTCCACACCACGTGACAACGTCGCTTTCTGACGTTGCCAGAGGTCAAGGACACCCACCTCAGACTACAGGTGACCGGTCAGTCGGTCACTTCCTCCCAGATCCCTACCCACGATGGCAGCTACTCCGACTCGCTCTCGTGTGCTCCACAGTCGGGAGAAAGAACTTATTTACAATGTGAACAAGTATTTTCTAGAAGAAAGATCAGAGAGAGGACATATGCCTACTGGGGAAACCTCCATAAAAAAAAACAAGCCAAGATTTTTACCTCAGTGGTGGTGTGGAAAAAAGGTCGAAACACTATAGAAGAAAACACAACTTATAAATATTTAAAAAACTTTCTCAATCAACTGAGAGAGAGAGAGAGGAGGTTTGGCAGAGCTGTAGAGAGGGAAATCCCCGCGCGGGCCCCACCCAAACAGACTTCATATTTGAGTCTGACCATAGCTGGAGCAGCTGCAGCGTCCACCTGGGAGCAAAACCTCCTCACATATCCCTGCACTGTACCGTGGGAATGACCTTGAATCGACCCTAGTGAGGCGCTGTCTGCCATAACGATTTTTTTTTTTTTTTTTTTGGCCTATCCATCTTGGACCAAAGGCCGAAGTCATTAGGGTAAAAAGATAATTTTTCTTTCATTATTTATGTATATATATATATATATATATATATATATATATATATATATATATATATATATATATATATATATATATATATATATATCTATATATATATATATATATATATATATCTATATATATATATATATATATATATATATACACATGGTTATTTAATTTCCTTTTCTTTATATCATTAGATGATCTAGAAAAAAAGATGCCTAATCTAACAGCCAAATACTGGTGAACCTAACAAACAACCTGCTATCCTTCTGCTGGCCTACACAAACGAATAGCTAAACCTAACTAAAATGCTTACACTAATAGGGGGAATACCTCGATCAACAGAACACCACCGACTGCAGGTATGGAATGCCCTTCTGCATGACAAACCATTACTCATCACCTGCTGACTTTAGGTGGAGGTGCGAATCAATACAGAGGACATCAATATGTGAAAGAGTCAGACAAATCCAGAACTAGTCCATTTACGTTAACAGTCGACCCTAATTATGAAAACTTATACAGATACAAACCAGTTACATATTTACAAAAAGTGAAATACCTCGTCCAACAGAACGCCATCAACTGAAAGTGTCCAATACATTGCAATCATCAGCTGATTGCTGTCAGGCGAGGGACGTGGTTTTTTATAAGGGACATCAATGAAAGAAATAAAACAGTCAGAAGCAGGAACTATTTAAAATACGTCAACTGTCAACCCCCATTAATTAATATGCATATAATTACAGTCAATAAAAAACGTAACCTCTCAGTAAAAAAAAAAAAAAAAAGTCACGTCACTCTGATCAATCCGGTCTCCCTCAAGAAAGCCATCAGCTTATATCATAACAGTATCCCATTCACTTGAGTAGGTTAAATGGTGAATACGACATCTGCTGCTTTACAGTAATATATAAGTGACCCGCGTTCACGAATATATCGTCGGCAGCACAGGGTGATAGGACGAATTGATAACACCGCACAACAGATGTCACAGTGCAGTTGAAATCACCGTTCAGTATATGGCAACATATATATGAATTGGAGCAGATGGGGGACGTGGAAGGTGTGTGCAAGATATTCACAGAGAAAATATGTGCAGCATGTGAGGTGGTGTGTGGGGTAAAGAGTAGATAAAAGGGGGTGCAAGGAACAGCATGGTGGAATGAAGAGGTGAGACAGGCTGTGGCACAAAAGAAGAAAGCATATTATGAATGGATGAGAAACAGGGGCGTGGAAGAAGTTGAGAGACGGAAGAGAGAGTTATATGTAGAAAGGAAGAGAGAGGTGAAATGATTAGTAAGAGATAGTAAGAAGAGGGTGGATGAGGAATTTGAGTGTAAAGTGGAGGGAATGTAAGAAAATGTTCTCGAAAGAGGTAAAGAGAGTCAGACAGGGTGGCAATGAAGTTAGTAGGGGAGTGAAAGATAAAAATGGTAGATTACTAGTGGAGAAGGGAGAAAAAGTGAGCATATGGAGAGAACAGTCTGTGGAATTGTTGAACATAAAGAATGAAAGTAATGTGAGTATAAGTGGCTGGGGAATGGCTGGGAGAAGGAGGGAGGTGAGAAGACAGGAAGGAATCAGTAGGATGGAAGTTGTGGAAGCATTGGAGAAAATCAAAATGGGGAAAGCCCCAGGAATTGATGGAGTGTGTGGTGATATGCTGAAGCATGCGGGAGAGATAGTAGTAGAATGGTTGTGGAAGATGTGCAGATTGGCCTGGGAGGAAGGTAGAGTCCCAGATGATTGGAAGTCAGGTATAATTATTCCCTTGTACAAAGGGAAAGTGGAAAAAGTAGTGTGTGGTAATCATAGCGGCATTTGTCTTCTTAGTGTAATAGGAAAAGTATACAGTAGGATACTTATTGACAGAGTTAGGGAAATAACAGAGGAATTAGTTGGAGAACAGGGAGGCATTAGGAAGGGAAGAGGTTGTGTGGATCAGATATTCATTCTTAGATCTTAAGTGGAAAAGTTTCTAGAGAAGGGAAAGAAGTTGTATGCGGCCTTCATGGATTTGGAGAAAGCATATGACAGGGTGGATAGACAAGGATTGTGGAAAATATTAAGAATATATGGAGTTGATGGAAAGTTGAATGCTGTGAAGGGTATGTATGAGGATGCTAATGTTGCAGTGCGTGTGGATGGTGAACTGAGTGAGTTTTTCTATTTGAAAGTTGGGTTGAAACAGGGATGTGTCATGTCTCCGTGGTTGTTCAATCTGTATATGGATGGGATTATAAAAGAGATACAAGGTAGGGCAGTGGATGTTGGAGTGGCCCTAATAAGAGAGGGCAGTGTTTGGAAACTCCCTGTACTGTTGTTTGCAGATGATACTGTGTTGTTAAGTGAAGACGAAGGGGAGCTGCAAGGCTTGGTAGATGAGTTTGGGAGAGTGTGTAAGAGACGGAAATTAAAGGTGAATGTAGGGAAAAGTAAAGTTATGGTCTTCGAGAGAGGTGAAGTCAGTGAATGTACAGTGAGGTTGGATGATGAGGAAATGGAATATGTGATTACGTTTAAGTACTTGGGTTGTGTTGAGTAAAGATGGAAGTTTCGAGGTGAAGTGCTTCAAAGGGTATAACAAGGATGAAAGGTTGCTGGTTCCTTGAAGGCAGTGATAAGAAACAGGGAAGTGAAAAAGTTATTACATGACAGTAATGTGATACCAACTCTGACGTATGAAAGTGAAGCTTGGACGTTCTTGGAGGGACACAAGTCAAGAGTGAGAGCAATGGAAATGAGTTATTTGAGAGGAGCCTGTGGAGTCACATGGAGAGACAGACTGACAAATGAGGATGTGAAGAAGCGTTGTGGTGTGGATGTGGATGTAACTGGAAGCCTTAGGAGAAAAACTGAGGTGGTTTGGCCATATGGAGAGGATGGAGAGTGAGAGACTGACGAGGAGAGCGTATGCGAGTGAGGTGGAGGGGGAGAGAGGGAGGGGAAAGCCAAGGATGAGATGGAGGGATGGAGTGGAGAGGTATATGAGGTGGGGTGGTGTGAATTGGGAGCAGGGCAGTGAAATGGTTGGGGACAGATTGACGTGGAGGCGATTTATTTGTGTCAAGCCCGTATGAGGGATTAAGGCGTCTGGCAATAGACAGATAGATAGATATATGTGAGGCGGTTCAACCGTAACCTTGCCGGTATTCTTTTTTCCAGATGAATAGGATGATTTGCAATAACCCAGTCACCAAAGAATGGCTTACATGTTGGTATTTTCATTTTGGGCCACTGACCCTGCCACATAATATTTATTTATATTTTTCCGAGGGAGACACTCGACCGTGGGTTACGAGGAATGTCCCAAGTCTCCCCAAGCTCCGTAGCTAACATTGCAAGTAAGTCATCCTGCTCATTGCCGCAGATTCGACAATGACCAGGCACCCAGATTATAGTGAGAGACTTGATACACGGATGCAATTTATTAATGATGTTGCCCTGCTGTTTGTAGAATCTAATGCAAGAAGCGATTGCCTGACGGGCAAATATGAAGGGAAAATATAACATATCGAGAATTTAGAGCATAGTCTATGCCTTTATCAATGGCAAAAAGTTCAGACGTAAAAACACATATGTAAAAGTCGGCAACCAAAACCTGAGGTCCCATTCAGTCAATCACTCACTAGCACAGGTCTACTCGATCTGGAGCTATCGGTGAACAATTTGTGGGATCCAAATAGCCCACAGTGATGCTACAAAATAAGTGGTGCACCTCCGCCTCCAGCTCTTCGGTCTTCAGTGCTGGGAGCCATGAAACATCAACAGCAAAGCTGGGTGGCTCCCAAGGCCCTATATTTATAGGCACCAACTTGTCAGTCACTGATGTCCACACCACACTCCTGAGTCAGTACGCGGAGGTGTACAACAATTGGCTGGCGAACCCCCTTTATAAGATAGTGGTGTTTACGAAGGGGGGTACAGGCCCCACTGCC
This sequence comes from Coenobita brevimanus, assembly GCF_032717465.1. NCBI lineage: Eukaryota > Metazoa > Arthropoda > Malacostraca > Decapoda > Coenobitidae > Coenobita > Coenobita brevimanus. The sequence continues at coordinate 5,482,221 of NC_136957.1, read as the reverse complement.
GATATCACTTTTTCTGTTGGTCTCAATGCCACAAGATAAATTTTGATGGTCTCGACGAATATGGAGAGGAAGTACTCTGCATTCGCCTCCACTTCCATAAGAGCTACATGTATACATCTCAAGGCCCCAAAACACATTTGCAGCCATTAATTCTGCATCACATCCATCCTCCTCAATGTGGCATCAGATGCCGACCGGTACACCTGTGAACCACAGTCAAGATTAGATATAATAATGGACTTGTACACTATCAATAAAGACTTTCTGCCGGCTCCCCAAGTATTATCCACTAGGTGCTTAAGAGTATTTAAAGGTTTATGGCTAGGGCAATTGAATTATTATCATGATATTTAAAATACAATCTCTGATCAAGATGCTAACCCAGAATTTTGACAGAACTTTCAAAAGGTACCACCTGGTTATCCAAAGTCAAACGCAGATCAGGGACGTTATGGGTTGTAAAAGTTACAGCTGCACACTTAGGGAGAGAAAACTTAAATCCCCACTGCAAGGCTCACTGTGGATAGAATCAAGGGCGGCTTGAATCTGTCCAGCCGAAAACTGCAAAATCGTCATCATTCAATAAGTATTTAAGATTTTACGGAATGGGAGCTGATGACAGAATATCACTGATCTATCTATCAATTGTCAGACGCATCAATCCCGTAAGGGGTGGCCACAAACAAATTGCCTCTATCTCACCCTTAATGCCGCCTTTTCACTGCCCATCCCCCAGCTCAAAACCCCCTCTCTCAGGTACTTCTCCATTCCATCCTTCCATCTCATGCTCGCCCTCCCCCTCCCTCTCCCCTCCCCCACCTTGCTCACATACACTCTCCACGTTGGTCACTAGCTCTCCATCCTCTCCACATGGCCAAACGACCTCAGAGCATTTCTCTTAACGCTTTCTATCACATCCACATCTACATCACAACGCTCCCTCACTTCCTCATTTGTCAGTCTGCCTCTCCATGTAACTCCACATGCTCCTCTCACATAACTCATATCCACTGCTCTCACTCTTGACTTGTGTTCTTCCAACAATGTCCAAGCTTCACTTCCATGTTAGAAATGGTATCGTAATACTATCATGCAGCAACTTTTTACTTCCATGCTTACTTCTCTATTTCTTATCAGTGCTTTCATAATAGTTGATAATAGCGCAAAACAAAGTGGGGCTAAGCACACTTCCTTGAGGCATCCCGTTTTTGGAAAAATATGTTTGTTGTTACGTTACGGATCGGTTTGACAGAAAGTTCTACCCCTTTAAGAATTAGAAAAAAAAAAAAAAATAGGCAAATTAACTATTAAACCATAAGCATAAAGTTTCATTAGTATACCGCGTTGTTACGACACGTCACAGAATAAGTGGATGTTCAAAGACACTCTTATCATGAAATCTTTATTGGCAAATGCCTCCGCAATGCAATGCTTCAAAGACTTTAAATGATCTAGTGAACCTCTGTACCTACAGAAACCACACTGTCAATCCCCAACTTCTTCGATGGTGAAACAAAAAGAACCATTCATTCAATATTATAGGACAAAATGAAGTGGGATTCATAAGGCGACCATCCTGTTTGGGAATCAGTATGACGTGCCCAAGTGCCATGAGTTTGGGAACACTCGAAACAACAAAAACTCATTGTACAGTGCTAACAGCTTCATCATGTTGTCCTGATTAAGATGCTGGTGCATATCGTGCTTGACTGTATCTGGTCAAGATTGGTGTAGTTACAGGATTTGAGAACAAGGAATTCATCTATTGTAAACTCTTGGTTGTACGTTGAGTTACGTCGTCTGTGTCAAAATCTATGATCTGTGGTTCAGCCATGCATTTATGATGTTCTAAATGTTGGTCATGCTTGGTTGAGCTACTCACGTGGGAAAACTCCCGGTGAGGATGTTGGCTACATCAACGAGGTCGTCATAGACGTTATTATTCACTTCAGATGAGCCGCAGGGATTTTAGGGTGTTATTATTTAATTCTTTAAATGTGGACCAGACTTTACTAAGTGGGGTAAAACCACTTACCGTGGACACGGAAGACAGCCAGGAGTCAGACTGAGCCCTTCAAATTATTCTACTTGCCTCAGGCCTTGCCTGTTTGTATGCAATAAAGACTTTCTCAGTAGGCTGGCTACCAAAAATCGTGTATCTCCTATTGCATTTCCTTAATGCTTGTCGGCAATCCGGTATCCACCAATGAGCTCTATTCTTTTCATGAATTCGATAAGTCTTGAGAATAGCAACCTCAGCCATGCTTAATAAGGAACTGGTAAGCTTTTGGACTTTTATATCTATGGTCTCCCCAGATATGTCTAAATTGCTAAATTGGCAGTCCTTATGGAGGATCTCCAATCTTCATTCTTACTGTTAAGTTTTGGAAGTGGAGGTTCCGAAAAAATGTCGCTTGTATAAGAAAGACAGGTGGGTAAACGATCATGTCCCAAGGAGTCTCCATATGGATCCCACGAGAAATAATGATGAATACCTTGGGAGGCCAGAGATAAGTCAATAACCGAAAAGTTACAGGTAAAATCATCTCCATGAGTCGCTCTACCATCGTTCAGAAGACAGAGGTTGGACCATAGTAATAAGTTTGCTACTTGCTCCCCAGCACCATCGATCGTCAATCTACCCCACTGATAGTGATGGACATTAATGTCGCCCATATTTAACTTAATTCCAGGAAGGTGTTCAATTAATGACTTTAAAGCATCACTATCAATGGGGCCATGTGGAGGACAATAGAGAGCAAACAGAACGATATGTCTTATTATACTTTACTCTGCACGCGACAGCTTCCAGAGTAAAGTTTAGAACCACTTCTGTCTGTGGGTGCGATTTTTGTGTGTGTGTGTGTGTGTGTGTGTGTGTGTGTGTGTGTGTGTGTGTGTGTGTGTGTGTATGTGAAAACTCTGTAAATATCACATCTTTAGCGTAAGTGGTAGTGCTTAAAGTGTGGAGGACCAGGATGATCCAGTAAGCAAACATGTCTCCTATATAGAAATAGCAAGCCTTCTACATTGCGTAATGAGAATGGCAGTGCTGTAGTGGACATTTGTGCAGGAAGGGGGTTGGTCATCGTCAATACTCTCTTTAGACACAATAATCCACGGGTATGAGTGGCGAGTGACGAGAAGGCTGGATGGTGAACTAAATGAACGGAAGGCAGTGATTGATTATGTGTGTGAGGATGATAGAATGAGCCAAGGTGTGTACTTTTATTTTATGCGAGGAAGAAGGAACCAAAGGTCAGGAGCCACGAAATGTTCCTTCCAAGAAAAAAAAAAAAAACAATACAACAGAGAGCCAAATTCAAGATTCGTTCATTTCGATTTGCATGGACACACTGAGTCTGAAAGTCTGGAGATCATATGAAGGAGGAAATACAGGCAGAGGGAGAGAGTTCCACACTTGACCTGTTGCATAAATGAAGGACTGGAAGTAAGGTTTAACTCTTGCATTAGAGATTTGGACAGAGAAGGGATAAGAGTTTGTTGCTAGACGGGTGCTATGTGCCCGTCGTAGAGGTGGAGGGATGCAAGCAGACAGATGAGAGGAGCAGTGCCACTGAATAAGCGGTAGAAGAGAGATAAAGATACAACACTGTGGCGAAGAGAAAGAGGTTGAAAGGGGCCAGTAAGAGGAGGACAGTTAATGAGACGAAAAGTCTTTGACTCCACCCTGTCGAGAAGAGCTGAAAGGGGGGAGCTTTCCCACACATGAGATTCGTAATCTACACAGGGGAGAATAAAAACTGCATATAAAGTCAAGAACTGGCAGGGATAAAGAAGGTATGGGGACAGCTTAGCACACCTAATCTCTTGGAAGCAGATTTTACCAAAGATGTAATATGACCTTTCCATCATGTATCCCAAGAGAATGAAGCACCAAGTATGTTCAAGGATGATGCAGGATTGAGCTGGATATTATTAAACATTAGTGGGTACTCCTGTGGAAGATTTTGTTAGGGTGATAGATGTAAGAACTGAATCTTTGATGCATTTAAAACAAGATTAATTTTCCCCCAGCCAGAGATGCAAGCCAAGTCAGACATTAAGTGTTCCATAGCCTCGTCCCTTGTTTGCTGAAGTAACTGCTGAGATTGACGTTGTGAGAACCGAATGGAAAGATGAAGGGTGGAATCATCAGCGTATGAGTGGATAGGGTTAGATGTACAGCTTAGGTCATTGCTGAATAAAAGAAAGTTGATAAGACAGAGTCCTGAGGAGAAGAACGGTAGCCGTCTACAACACCACGACCAGAAAGGAAGCCATAGATGAAGGCTCAGATAGGATAGAAACAGTAAGAGGGCAGTTTGGAAATTAAAGATTTATGCCAGACTCGATCGACAGCCTTTGAGATATCATGTACAATGGCAAAGTTCGCCAAAGTCCAGAAAGGAGGATGACCGGGAGTCTGAAAGGTAGGTGAGGAGATCGCCAGTTGAGCATTCCTGACGGAACCCGTACTGACGATCAGAAAGAGGGTTGTGATAAGAAAAATGCTTTAAAATTCTTCTGTTAAGAATAGACTCGAAAACTTTTGAGACACAAGATGTTAAAGCAATTGGGCGTTAGTTAGGGGGCTGGGAATGGTAACCCTTCTTTGGGACTGGCTGAAAGAAAGCAAATTTCCAGCAAGAAGGAAAGGTACAAGTTGACAGACAAAGGCGAAAGAGTTTACCTAGGCAGGGTGTAAGCACAAAAGAACAGTTCTTGAGGAAAACAGAAGGGACCCCATCAGGTCAACATGGCTTGTTGCTACTAACGCCAATGGTGGCAGAAAATACATCAGTTGAGGAAATTTTAATGTCAGCCGTGAGGAAGTCAGAAGGAGGAAGCGATGAAGGAACAGCACCGGAATCATCTAAGGTGGATAACAGAGCATACAGAGGTAGGGGGAGTGGACTTTCCGACCACCACTTGGTGGTGGTAAAAGTCAAGGTTCAAGTGAAATGGAGAGGAAGGAGAAGGAAAGAACAGGAGGAAGTAGTCCATACTAGGAGAGAAGAAAGGTTGCAAGAGGAATGAAAAAAAAAAATGCAGAATATAAGAGAGGGGTCGAGGTGCGGTGGGCAAATATGATTTGGAGCAGATGGGGGACGTGCAAGGTATGTGCAAGATATTCACCGAAGAAATCTGTGCAGCATATTAGGTGATGTGTGGGGTGAAGAGAAAAGGAAAGGGAATGCAAGGAACAGCATGGTGGAAGTAAGAGATGCGATTTATTGATCAAGGATGATAAGGGATGTAGGTAGAGACGGGTCCATACTTACAAAAGCAAGAGGTCTATATTTACATAAACATCGGAATCTATTCATATGTTTTATATGTTGGAAGTTGCCTGTTATATAGAGAAGACAATATTGGTCGTGAGATGTGAATATATAAACATGATATAAAGCAAAAAATTACTTGATTTTGCTCTCAACTAGACTAGGCTACCATAGTAGCTTGCGAGTGAGTGATGACACACACACACACACACACACACACACACACACACACACACACACACACACACACACACACACACACACACACACACACACACACACACACATTGTCTCCATGAATGGGCTCTTTGAATTTCATGTTCGGAAGCATACTAATTGCTTGCCCACTAATAATATCAGTTTTTGGGACAATCTCTTTCTTTCTCTCTCTCTCTCTCTCTCTCTCTCTCTCTCTCTCTCTCTCTCTCTCTCTCTCTCTCTCTCTCTCCTTTAATACCCACTTCTATTTTGCCACAAAATGTGTAAATTAAGCTTACACCACTAGCCCAGAAGAAGTTTGCTTGCTTCTTCTTCTGCTATTGGTCCTTCTTTCCTCCTATGATTAACTTTATCCTATTTTTCCCTGTGTCTCTATCGACTAAGAATCAATTCATTCCTCTTTTGGTTTTACATCGTACGAGTATTTATCAGTTCACCACCTTTCATTACTGAGCATCATTTGTGCTGTATATGTATCCACCTTTCACCAACTATCTAATCATGCAATCATGCGTCGAAGCGTCTCAGCATCCATTTTTGTAGTTCACGCATATTACATTATTACTGAGCAGTCCAAACATCTGTCTGTTCCTTCATTCATTCTGCTATCCATTAATTCATCAGCTATCCGCCCAGCATTCTATACAGGTCACCTATACATACATTAAACTGCTAATCATCCATTGATTCAAGCGATTTCCACTCCATTTAATTATTTTTCTGACCATAAGCCATTCACTCAGCACTCCATTCATAATTCAGTCGATGCAACAATTAATCACCAAAGCATCCATCTATGTACAAGACCAATCATTACAACCATCCATGAAGATGTTAACGACATCCAAGGGTCAAAACTTGTCATTTCATTGATGTAGCCATCCATTGAGCCTTTAATCTTCCAAACATTATTCTAGACTGAATCAGAAAAATAGCCATATGATCACTCACTGAGAACTCCTGACTCCAGCAACTTACCAATACCCCAATTAATCTGCCACTGACGCACCATTCCATGCACTTACCCAGTCCTTATAGCCATCCTTTGAATTATCAACTTTTCACCCACCCCTAGATTGCAGCTGTACATTTACCCATCCACTAAGATACCGTGATCCAACGCTTTTCCCATACAGCGCGCTTCTCTCTACTTCCTGTCTTCGCCCCACCACCACACCCACCAAGCATTGTAATCACAAGCATTTCGTCAATCTTCCAGTCAAGCATCGGTTCACCGAAGCTTCCCAGCATTCACGATACCAATCATTTTTGAAATTCGTACACATTCAGCCATTCAATAAATCAAGGCATAGTCTTCTCTCTTTTATTCATTCATGTGACTATCCATCCAGCCATCCAGGCCCAACAGTACATCCATGCATGTATGAGCCTGCAGATTTCCCCCAAAAGTGCCCCTCTCCACGCTACCCATCAGTCGTCACACCGCACTCAATACTGACAATACAAGTCGTTCTTTCTGTCGCTTCACTTGACTGACAATCGCCAAATAAAATCAACTGCGCCATTTTATGGACACAGTCGACCAGGTTTTGTTCCGTATTGAAAAGAGAAAAATAAAATGTTCAAAAACTTTTCTTTATATTCCACCGGGAAAGATAAATATCGAGTACCAGAAAAAAAGGCAGTTTCGTTGATTCTACCTTGGATGATGCAAATATCAATATTAACTGGAACTGGGAGTTCAAAGTATGTATAAAACTGTTTCCAAGCTTGTCATCCAATGCTTTTATAACTTTCACTATTATAAGTCATTCTTCAGTTTGAAGATAAATCTGATATCTGTAACAAGGAAAAAATTTGTTGATTAGAGATGATATTCATGAAATATTTTGTGAATCTTCTCAGGTGCAGAGGCCTTTCTTTAAGTAATATTCAAATAGATGTAGTTAGAATTAAATATAAAAGTGATCATTGTGAAGAGGGTGTAGTTGGATGCTAATTAAATACCATACTCATAAGCTTAGGATAAAGTGCAAGCTAGAGAAGAGGACGCATGAAGATAAAAGATAAATTAGAAGGGATGTAAGGATAAAATGTAGCTGATAATAGAAAGAAATAATAGAATCGGCATTGTTAGGAATGTAGCATTGCATGAAAAATTATGAAGCCCCCTCAAAACTACATGAAGACTGTAATAGGGATTGTAGCCTAAGTGCCCCGTAATGGTATCTGACTGGCTGTTTTGGTTAGTGTCACTTTGGTCAATATCAGTGTCAGTAGGCATCACTGACGCCGTGGCATACATTTAATGTCAAATACTCCTACGTTCTTTAAACAAATCTTTTTTTCTCTTACCCCACTAATGACAGGGTTGTCTTTAGTATATTATGCCAGCTAGCACTAGATGGTCTCCTTCAAGTAAAAGTGAGAAGAGAAAATCAAGAGTATAAGTGTTTTGTACTAGTTAGTCTTTTGCCTATATATTTAGTTTTTGTATTTAAGTCAGCTCATTAAGTTTAGTTATAAGTACTCCATCCTAAATATTGCACTGCGGTCAGAAAATATAATGGCAGTTAATACAATCAATAGTACAGGTAACGAGTTGTTCGTTGGCAGGTAACAGTATCGTACCGTTATAACCAAATGCAGTATTTATGTGCAATTATATTAGAGACAATCAAGCACGGTTGCCTCCTTAAAATATGTAGTTTGATCTGCTGGTGTCTGTTAATGTTTGCACTCGATCATGTGTGTGTGTGTGTGTGTGTGTGTGTGTGTGTGTGTGTGTGTTCTTACCTTATTGTATTTTTCACAGGACTGAGTCAAGCTCTTTGTGTCCCGTCTTCAAATACTATACTATCATATTTTTCTTTGAAACTGTGAATGCTTTTGGCACACACGACTTCATCACATAATATAGTCCTCTGATCTATTACCTTGTCTAGAAAGCTGAGTTTTCTCACATCTTTCTTCAGTCTTTTCTTATATAATTTCTTGCCGTGTCCTCTTGAAGTTGACTGTCTAGGTACTATATATTCATCAATATCAATCTTTTCTTCGTCGACGCATTTATATAGCATGATCATATTACCACTTTTTCTTCTCTCTTCTAATGTTAGTAATTGTAGCTTATTAAGTCTTTCTTCACAGCTAAGATCTCTTAGGCTTGGCACCAATTTTGTGGCTGCTTTTTGTACCTTCTCAATCTTCTCAACATGCTTTTTCAAATGTAGGTTCTATGCTACTGCTGCATATTAAAGCATTGGTCTTATGAATGAAGTAATTATCCTCATTACCATGTCCTCACTGAAGTATGTAATGGCCACTCTCATATTCGCCAAAAGGTTGTACATGTTCCTTACTTTTTCATTTATATAGTCTTCTGGTGATAGTCTGTTACTGGTAAGTGCTCCTAAATCTTTCTCCTTGACAGATACCTGTAAACTGTTGTTCCATAGTTCCAGTCAGGCCACTTTACATTCTTTCCAAATTATATTTCATGGCATTTTTCTACACTCAGTTCCATCTGGCATTTATGAATCCAGTCATAAAATATTGTTAGATCCTTCTGTAAAGCCTTACGTGAGTTTTCGTGTTTTATTGTTCTTTGTATTTTTTCATCATCAACAAACATATTCATGTAACTCACTCATCCGATGTTATCATTTATATCTTTTATATATATCAGAAACATGACTGGAGCCAACACTGAACCCTGTGGGACACCACTTGTCACATTTCTCCGGGACAAGCACTGTCCTCTTAATATTTTTCTCATTTCCTTTCCCTTAGAATGTCCTGCATCCACCGCAATAGGTTCATCTGGATACCTCCATTGTGTTCAAGTTTCTGTATTTACCTTTCATAAGGAACTCTGTCAAAAGCATTTTTGCAGTCCATGTATGTACCTTACCGTCAACCCATCCATCTTTTTCTTGAACTGTTTCTGCCACTCTTTCTTAGTAACTTAAAAGATTTGCTACACATGGTTTTCCATTTCAAAACCCAAATTGCCTTTCTGATAACATTTTATACTTTTTTAAGTGTTCTACCCATCTCCTTCTTATTAACTTTTTTATTATTTTGCATACAACACTAATGAGACTGGTCGGTAGTTCAATGGGCATTGTCTACCCCTTTTTTTTTCTTTTTTTTTTTTTTAACAGAGGGACTATGTTAGCCTTTTTCCATATTTCTGGTAATTTGCCTTGATTTAGCGACTTCTGAAATATTAAATGAAGACGAAGGGGAAGTGCAAGGCTTGGTGAATGAGTCTGGGAGAGTGTGTAAGAAACGGAATCTAAAGGTGAATGCAGGGAAGAGTAAAGTTATGGTCTTCGAAAGAAGAGGGAAGAGTAAAGTTATGGTCTTCGAAAGAAGAGGGAAGAGTAAAGTTATGGTCTTCGAAAGAAGAGGGAAGAGTAAAGTTATGGTCTTCGAGAGAAGTGAAGTCAGTGAATGTACAGTTAGCTTGGATGAGGAGGAAATGGAAAATTTGAGTGCATTTAAGTACTTGGGTAGTGTGATGAGGAAAGATGGAAGTTTAAAGGGTGAAGTGCTTGAAAGGGTATAAGAAGGAAGAAAATTTGCTGGTTCTTGAAAGCAGTAATAAGAAACAAGGACGTGAGCATGGAAATGAAAAAGCTGCTACATGACAGCATTGTGAAACCAACTAACGTGTGGAAGTAAAACTTGGACCTTGTTGGAGGGCCAAAAGTCAAGAGTGAGAGCAGTAGAAATGAGTTATTTGATAGGAGCATGTGGAGCCATATGGAGAGACAGACTGACAAATGAGGAAGTGAAGGAGTGTTGTGGTTTGGATGTGGATGTGAGAAGAAGCGTTAGGAGAAACACATCGAGGTGGTTTAGTCATCAATGTGGAGAGGATGGAGAGTGGGAGACTGACGAGGAGGGTGTCTGTGAGTGAGGTGGAGGGGGGAGAGGGAGTGAGAGGCCAGCATGTGGAGTCATATGGAGAGACAGACTGACAAATGAGAAAGTGAAGGAGCTTTGTGGTTTGGATGTGGATGTGATAGGAAGCATTAGGAAAAACACATTGAGGTGGTTTAGTCATCAATGTGGAGAGGATGGAGAATGGGAGACTGACGAGGAGGGTGTATGTGAGTGATGTGAAGGGGGGAGAGGGAGTGGGAGGCCGAGGATGAGATGGAGAGATGGAGTGGAGAGGTAGAGAGAGAGGGGTGTGAGCTGGGAGGAGGGCAATGAAATGGTGGGGGACAGGGTGACATGGAGGCGATTTGTTTTTGGCCATGGCCACCCCTTACGGGATTAAGGCGTCTGGCAACAGATAGATAGATAGATAGACATTACTTGCTATTATATAGTGTGCTATGATATTTTAGAGTCCTGACACAATCACTGAGATTTTTCTTAGTCAGGTGGTCAGCCAGTTATTCAGCTGGGCAGTCAATCAGGCAATTAGGAAAACTCAGGAATACTTGTTATTCATCTGTCTATATATATATATATATTCATATCCCTCCACTATCTGACGTAATAGAGCCAAAGGCATGTCTGGAAAGTGGTCCCGTCCGGATAGTGGGCCCCTGCCTCCTGGACTTGTACTTATGGACCCCAACCTAGCCTAACTCAGAAAAAACACCTACATAACTCCCTACTGGACATGCATAGCACCTGTTTAAGACCCTATTCACGCCAATAAGAGACATAAAAGAGTGAAGTAAATGCAAAAGAACCAGAGAATGAGGTTTTAGAGGGGAGCATATACAATATTAAACATTCTGGGTCCTTACAACAAGTCCCTGGCTCATGGACTGGTACTTATGGACCCAAACCTAGCCTAACTCATAAAAACACCTCCCTACTGGACATGCACAGCACCTAAGACCCTATTCACGCCAATAAGGGACATAAAAGAGTGAAATGAGGTTTTAGAGGTAAGTATGAAAAATACAGTACAATATGAAACATTCTGGGTACTTACAACAAGTCTCTGGCCATCTCAGTGAATAACCCGTCTCCTCTCAGACTTTGACAGTAAAAAGGTGTACCTGAAGCACCTGCAGTACATGAAGTCTTGCACTGAACTTAGTCATATGAACTCAGAATTCTATTTTCTTAACACTGCACACTCTAGTCTTACTTGTGCTCCATTGTACCTTAGTGAAATCAGTGTTGCATTCTGCACAAAAATCTTTGCACTCAGAATTCCATTTTCTGAACACTGTGCACTCTGTTCATATTTGCGCTCCATTGTATCTTAATGAAATCAGTGTTGCACTATGCACTTAAGTCTTTGCACTCAGAATTCAAATTTCATAACACTGCACACTGTTCTTTTCAGTGGTGATGGACTACCCACTGCAGACAACTCTGAAGAGAGGTGCAAACTCACGTCCAGTGGCGACTCCACTGTGCCTGATGTGCTGGGCTGTGGCTTGGAGGATGAGGGCCTGTCTTCGGGAGGCAGTGGTGTGGAGCCAGGGCTGGGCACAGCGGGGGTCATGGGTCTGAAAAAGCTGTCAATGGTTGGTTGAGACAAGGAACGACGATTATGACGATTAATGATGCACTGCTGAAAGTGCACACTTCCTCCACAAGTCCCAAGGGCCCCATCTCCCTGTCGCAGTCCGGGTGTTCCAGGTAATTGAGAACGAACTCTATGTGTTCCCAGAGTGCACTCAGCTTGGGGATGGCTGGAGTAGTGGCACACTGAGAGGAGTCTGCATCGTCGTCATTGTCCTTGTCAGAGTCTTCAAGCTGGATACTTATACCTGTAACTGAAGATGCGATCTCGATATCAGACATGGTCTGATACCCAGGATCACCCTCGTCATCATCCAACCACTCATGCACTTCGTCCACATCAACATCGTCGCCATGCGCACAGAAATGTGCATGGAAGTCATCCACATCGAAACCTAGAAAACTGTGCAGCACATCCGTTCCGAGAGACAGACGAGACCAACCATTTTTATAGAGTCTTGACAGGGACTTCTTTCCATGTACTGGCCCAGTTGTAGATTGCAGACTTGATTTTGTAACGGTGAAGGTTTTGCAAAGTCCGCTGGCCTCACATGTCTCGTCCCTCCCTGCGCTCGTCCTCCTCCTCGAGAACAACCATCACCTCGTCCAGGAACTTCCTTCGGTAGAGCCTCTTCATTGCCATGATCACTCCTTGGTCCATTGGCTGGATGAGAGCAGTCGTATTAGGTGGCAAAAACATGCACCTAATGTGGCCATTCTCAGCCACCAACTCCTTGTTGCATGGGTGCACAGGTGCATTGTCCAAGAGAAGGAGGGCCTTTACCTGGTCACGCAGGATTCCCAGTTTCTCCGTCTGGTAATGGATGACCTCCTTGACGAAATCGCAGAAAAAAGATCTTGGTTGTTAACCAAGCCTTCACAGAATGGTACCAAATGACAGGAAGGACATCCATCACCCCACGAAGACACTGAGGCTGCTTTGCACAGCCAACAATAACGGGCTTGATTTGGTGCATGCCGTTAGCATTGGCACAACACAAAGCAGATATCCATTGCCTGGAGAGCTTGCGGCCAGGTACACGCTTCTCCGTCTCCTCGGCTAGAGTATACGTTGGTAAAGAGCGATAGAATAAATCAGTTTCTTCAGCGTTGTAGACATGACCGAGAGTGATGCCCTCCCTGTCGATCAAGCCCTTCACCATTTGCCAAAACTCCTCTACTTCATCCTCGTTGGCATCCAAACCTTCGCTATGGGCCTTACGGTTGGAAAGGCCATGCCATAACTTGAATGCAAAGAGCCAATCCTTGCATGCCTTGAAGTCTGGGGTGTTGTGAAGCCTTGCAAACTTCTCAGCAGCAGCCTTCAGCTCTGTGCCATGCACAAGCACATCAGCAGCACCTTGTTGCCAATACCAAATCAACGTGGAGTGGTCAATGTCTGCAAACCAGGAAGTAAACATCATCTTCCTCTCCATGTTGCGTTTATTCTTCAACGAGAAGTCAGTCGTGTACTGCATGAGTTTGTCACGGGATCTCTTGATATCAACAATGTAGAGCGGGCCAGGTTAAACTCACGGAAGATGCGTGATGTTGACCATCCCACGTCCACCTTGTCCAATATTTCCCTCTTCTTCTATAGAGTCAAAACCATGGTGAGTAGCATGCACTCACGACAAAAGACAGGCAGTAAGTGTTGAGGATGCAGGGGCACTCTAGTTGATGTTGGCGGAACTACGCACCAAAACACAGCTGGTCCGCACCGTGTGTTGAGTTCAAATTATGGGGGGAAAAAATTTGAGTTTTTTCGAATTTTTTGCGTTTGGGGGGCAATTTTGGGATTACTAAGTCATGGGACCAAAATGTCTGGTAAGAGGGGAGTCCGGATAGTGGGCATCCGGATAGTACAGGGATTACTTATATTTATATCTATCTATCTATCTATCTATATATATATATACCTTTATCTATCTATCTATCTATCTATATAGATAGATAGATAGATAGATACACATATACAGTACATATATACAGCGTCCATTGCAGGACCAGCCTATCCCGACCAAAGTGTGGACAATACTCTACTAAGTGGCTTAGGCTGTTTAGTAGAGGTTGTATGTAGGGTGAGAAGTGCTTGTAAGTGTGATTGTAATGGAGTGGATCTGGATGTGTGTAGTATGTGAACCAAGTGTAATCGGCCTGTGCAATCTGACTGGGTGCAAGCATACTTTCTTAGTATGCAAAAATGGTTCAATCACAGCACCCCTTATGTCCGCCAAAGCAATACATGGCCGGGTGAACACTCACAAATTTATTATCCTGGCGGGGAGCAAACCCTTCATCTCCCATGTAAGAAAACACATACTCAACTGCTGTACCACACAGGCACCATATACTTGTGTGTGTATATATATATATATATATATATATATATATATATATATATATATATATATATATATATATATATATATATATATATATATATATGTATATATATATATATATATATATACCGTATAGAGAGAAAGAGAGAGAGAGAGAGAGAGAGAGAGAGAGAGAGAGAGAGAGAGAGACAGACAGACAGACAGACAGATGGACAGACAGACTGACTGACAGACAGACAGACAGAGAGGAAGATGAGTGTGTGTGTGTGTGTGTGTGTGTGTGTGTGTGTGTGTGTGTGTGTGTGTGTGTGTGTGTGTGTGTGTGTGTGTGCGTGCGTGAACCACAAAACACACTCACACACACACACACACACACACACACACACACACACACACACACACACACACACACACACACACACACACACACACACACACACACACACACACACACACACACACACACACACACACACACATCGAAATTACCTTTCTATTACTGGATAATAGAATTTTGGAGGCTGCCAGTCTCCCTTTTTCTCCCACACCCCCGATTTACACTTTTGTCTCCCCATGATATCCTTCCCCCGCCCTTTCTTCGTCACCTCTCTCTCTCTTTCCTTCTCTCTCTCTCTCTCTCTCTCTCTTTCCTTCTCTCTCTCTCTCTCTCTCTCTCTCTCTCTCTCTCTCTCTCTCTCTCTCTCTCTCTCAGTTTCTAAACAGTTTCATTTTTTTCCCTCTTCTGCCTCCTATATTGTGTATCATTTATCGTTTTTTTTTTTTTTTTATCATCTCTCGTATTCTGTTCACCTTAACCCTAATCTTTTATACACATCTGCTGTTTTCTCTCCTGTTTTCATCTACTCTAAATAACTGTCGTTTGCATTATTCTTTCTCTATCTTCTTTAATACTGCATTCGTTTCCTTGGCCATCCATCTTCAACTCTTCTTCTCTTACCCATACGATTTCTTTTCTCTCCCTTTTTTACCTATCTTATAGTCTGTCTCTATCTTTCTTCCTCCTGCCTTCTTGCCCGCTCCTTCCCATTTTCCATGTCTTCATTCCACTCCGCCACAGGTAGCCCACTCACTTCCTTCCAACTTTCCCATTTTACGTTTTTTCTCTTCTATTTTCTCCTGCCGCTGTCATATTTTCTTCTATCCCCCCTCACTACCCTGTCCAGCCCTGCGACCTTCCGTCTCCGTCAATCATCACCTCGTGCTTAACAATGTTTCGATTGCTGCCTCACACGACTCCACGCTGGTGTACGCCAGATGTGTGCCTTTTTGTGACCACTTTCATAGGTTTGTATTAAATGTCATTTTCTGTTTGCCTGTGTGTGTGTGTGTGTGTGTGTGTGTGTGTGTGTGTATACACACACATGCACACACAGACACTCAGAGATAGACACACACAGGCATAAACAAGCTGTCTCACACAGACAGACACACAGACTGGGACATAACCTACACACAGACACACACACATAGACACACACACAGACACACACACATAGACACACACACAGACACACCACACATACAGATACATACATACACACACCTACACACGTACATATATACACACATTTATACCTATGTATTATGGGTCACAAAAGTATCGGTGCACATTTAGCGTGAAACATTTGGGAACAAAGAACGAAGGTCACTGAAACATTAGTGTCCGACCTACCACACGTTGGTGGCCCTGATGTCGGGATCGGTACACACTTGTTTTGAGCAAAAATTAATATATACTTAAACTAGAAAGCGCTCAGAGCGCATACCTCCGCAAATGCCATTGTCAGTTAAAACGATCTGGATCGGCATCGTGGATGTAGCATCCGGATCCACCCCCAAATTAAATCATTTCTTTCCTGGTTCGTAGCCCACCTTTCCACAAAATTTCATTTAAAATCAGTTAGATGGAGATATTGTGTGGGATACCCCGGATCCGGATCCCAATCCGCCCCCAGATATAATAATTTCTTCCTTGGCCCATGGCCCACCCTTCCACAAAACTTCATCAAAATCTGTTCATAACTTTCTGAGCAATCCCAGATACGGATCCGCCTCAAAATGTAATCAATTCTTTCTTCTTCCATGGGACACCTTTCCACAGAACTTCATTGAAGTTAATTGAGAACTTTTGGAGATACTGTGTGGGATACTCCGGATTTGGTTTCGGATCCGGATCCGGACCAAATTTAATCATTTCTTCCTTGGTCGATGATCCACGCTTCCACAAAATTTCATCAAAATCCTTTAACTTTTTGAGTAATCCTGTTTAACAGACATACAAACAGACAAACAAACAAACAAACCAATGCGGGATAAAACATAACCTCCCTGCGGAGGTAATTATGGTCAAGAATCATTTACATCGTTGGTTCTTTCCAGATGTTCAGACAGAGAACTATGAGCGTTACTAAGGCCATATAAATCGGCGTTTTTATAAACGGCCACATTTGTTATACTTTTTATTTACATTATGTGAAAAGGTTCATAGCAGATCTTATGAGATTAAGATCGGTAGAAGTTAAGTGTTCACACACAAGTGGGCTTGATACCATATCTTCGTTTGTGGTGATGACAAGATCTAAGATATTGCCCTCTCATGTCGTTTCTGTGACACACTTATAAACAAAAAGTTAATCATAATAAAAACCCTCATCCTTGTATCCTACAAGTGACTGTATTGAGGGTAGTTGTTGACAGTTTAAAGACACCAATTATCAACGTTTCGTCTCCATGTAGAATTTCTTGGAGGATATTGTACAGGTACAACTGTATCTTCCTCTCCAATGTGAGTGGATGACGATAGACAGTGGTAACGTTTACGTTCATAATTTTAAAATGCATCTTAACACACTTTCGGTGCCATTACAACTTACGTTAATCTCTGTGGGATTTAATTGAGATTTGTTATATAATCCAACATCTCCTAGACGTCCATTATTTTACATTTACAACTAAATATACGAGTCTAACTGATACTCTTATGGAAAATCACTGTTACTTATACAGACAGACAGACAGACAGACAGAGACAGAGTCATAGAGGCATAGACCTTCACGCTAGAGACAGCAGACATAACTCTGAATACGCACCTACCCTCCGAGGGCACTCCGAGAAGATACATGAAATTGTCAGAGGGTTTTGAAAGTAAAATATAAACCATAAATACCAAAGAATAAGAGATTTAATGCCCCCCCCCAAAAAAAGTTTATCTCATAGAAGTGATCGTGGAAAGAGCGAGAAGCTGAATGTGAGGGAGTGGAAGAAGTGGAATGAAAACTTAAGAGAATATGGATTTAGGAGGGACATAAGGTAGGAAAGAGATTTATGGAAATCCGGAGATGGGAGAAGGATATATCAAAGTAGGGAAAAGGTGAGCGAAGGAGGAAATGAAGGAGGGGTGTCGATCTATGGGAAAAGGAAATCATTATTCTGAGAGAGAGAGAGAGAGAGAGAGAGGGGGGGGGGGGAAACGAGTAGAACTGCAAAAAGGGAGAGAACCAGACAAGAAACAAGGAGGAAAAGAGTTGAAGGAAAATCATGGAAGGACTGTAAGGAACTGGGGAGAGGGAAAAACTGAAGGGGAGGGATAGACTGAAAAGAAAAAGGAAATGGAAGACGAAGAGAAATAACGAAGGGAAGAGAGAAAGACGGATAGAAGAAGATGTTTGGGACGGGGAGACAGAAAACTAAAAGAAAAGTGTTCATGGGGGGAGAAAGCCGAGGACAAAAGAAAAACGTAATAGAGTGGAGGTAACAGACTGACAAGGGGAAAGAGAGAAAATGAAGTGAGGGAGAAAAGGAGAGACAGGATTGCAGGGGAAATAGAAAGAATGGCGTACAAGGTAAAGGGAGATAGGAAAAATGTTAAGAAGAAGGAAGTGAAGACGAAAGACGGACGGAGAAAGTAGAAGTGTTTGTAGAGAAAACTGGAGAGAGATGGAGAGTGAATGAGATAGCATGTTAGTATAGGAAAAAGAAGGGGAAGACATTTATGAGAGAGAGAGAGAGAGAGAGAGAACATATTTATCAGAAGCATTGCATAATTTTGAAGCGTCACAGACCATACCCGAGAAGCTAACTCCATCTTTCTCCCATCCCCCACTCCTCTCTCTCTCTCTCTCTCTCTCTCTCTCTCTCTTCAGGTTACCTTCTTATCTCTGCTATCTATATCTATTCATTCCTCCTTGTCTTTATTCTTTCCTGAGTATCTCCCCTTTTATCTACATTTCACTTTTTCCCTTCACGTTGTCTCCTTCCCTTCCTCATCCTGTCAACTCCCGTTACATCTCCACTTCTTTCCTTCACTCCACTTACCTCATTTGCTGTATGTTCCCTTCCTTTTACCTTTCCTCTAGATAGCTTCATACTTTCCTCTACTTATCCTTATTATTTCTGCCTCTCATTCTACCAATTTTACTCTCGTCGTACACGTTCTCAAACTTCATAATCCGTCCCATTCCTCCCTCCAACTTTTCATCTTTATAATTTTTCCTCCCTCCCTCGTTTTCTTCTTACTTTCTTTACATCATCTCTTGTCTATCTCCTTCCCTGTCGTTCCAGCTTTTTTCTTCTCACTCTCTCTTTCTTTTCCCCCGTCTTGCTTCCTTCATTCTTTCCTCCCTTATATATTTCCAGTCAGTCTTCCCTGTTTACCCACTTCTACCTCCTTCTGTCATAAATTTGCTCTCCCCTCCTTACGTAACTGCCTTCCTCCTCTCTCTCTCTCTCTCTCTCTCTCTCTCCTTTCCTTATTTTGCATATCTCCATTTTTCACCTATCGTCTACATTCCTTCCTGTCTCGCCTTCGTCTGTTTTTACCACTCCCTCCCCTCCTGTCTTCCGACCACCTTCGTTTTCCCTCACACTCTTTTTCTTCTATCTCTCCTTTTGTGTATCAGTTCACACTTTCTCTCATTCCCTTACTGCTGTTTATTGTTTCTCCCTTTCAAAAAACGTCTCCCTACTTATCAGTAAATCTTGCACCGTCCCTCAGTTTTCCTCCCCACTTTCTCTTATAATTCTTCTTCACTACTCACATTTGCTCATTAGCCTTTCTTCCTATGCATATTCCTCACAGTCTTTTTGTGTTTAACTTACATCAAAATTCTGTATCTATCTACTCCAATTCTCTCTCTCTCTCTCTCTCTGTCTCACCGCCCATGACATCTTTTGGCCAGCTCATGCTGCCGTTATTGTTAGTCGCGTTTTCTTGCTTAGTTTCTTGTTTAACTGTGGCAGGCTTTTGTACCCTACAGAATTAACCGATTACTGCCAAACATGGACACAATGACCAGCCTATGAACTAGTTGTGTCCGCAAGGTTTTGATTGCTAGGCAAATACTCGTTGCCTAGCAACGGCTGAAAAAAAAAAAATCTAACTTTTCACATTTTTATCTGTAGAAACATACTAATGGGAGTAGAAAGCTCCGACTTCTTCAGGCGTAATCTTGAAGTAATTCCCTGTCGAAATCTTACCATCCATTTCTCTCTCCAGTGTTCGAGTGGAAACCCTGCGAAGACTAATCTTCAGCGTCCGTAGCAACCAGTACTTGCTTCCAAAAATGTCTCCTAGTTTCCCAGTGGCTCGTTAGAACTGAATGAAAGTTTGCATGCTTACAGACACTGACAAGTTCCAAAACTTTCTATTGTACACCTATGTGCTACATTGGCCAGGTCAGGGGTGAAAGGTTATAAAATGCTAATATGGTGTAAATAGCTAAAACGAGAAGTGGCGCCAAGGCACAGCAAACCCGTACCCGGCAGTCATTTAAGTGCTGACGTATAAACACAACAGGAAATCTAGTCAAAGATGTCACATATCAAATTTGCAATAAACTGGGTGAAAATTGACGACTTTATGCCCAGTTGAAATTGTAGGTTTGACCCACCTGACAATGACCTCCTACCACAAAGTGAGCATGTAAAGAGGCATGTTATAGGATGCAGATTTGAAAGATGCACTTTTAGGTCTTGGTTTCATATCAATATAACGAATTTGAAAGGAGTTATGGCGAATAAAAACTATTGTTTACCTTTTTTTTTCCATTTTCTTAGCCTACAGCCTGGGCCTTGGCTCAGTTTATCCCTAAATGTAATCAGGTGATCAGAAAGTCATAGTCTATCATCACTGTATTTTAAGTCAAAATCGTTCTAGTCGTTTTTGCGTAATGTTGTTAACAGAGAGACAGACAAACGAACAAACAGATAAACAGTGAAAACACAAGTCATTCTGAAAATTTCAAGTTCCCTAGCTCCCCAGTGGGTGCATGGAATCGAATAAAACTTTGCATGCTTATAGACGTTGATAAGTTCTACAAGTATGGTACATCCATGCATGACCTATATCTGCCAGGTCAGGGGTCAAAGCTCATTAACTGCAGACAATATGAAAAACGTTAGAATTATGACCTTGCTCGTGCGAAATGTTAATGTTCTAAAGATTATTAAACCAGAAACACGATTCTTGGGTGGAATGTTGCACTGTAGTACCTCCATATAGAAAAGACAGTGTCAAAACCTGGTTGCTGTCAGCACCACCTGTAAGTTGTACTTTGGGCGCACCATTCAGCGAATTTCAAGTCCTCTACCTCCACAGTGGATCAATGGAATCAAATGAAACTTTGCATACTTATGGACGTTAATGAGTACTATTTGGTCCACTTAGGGCTGGCCATCGTCGCCTACCCGCTTGTGTAGTTTACTGACACCACAGTCCATGTGTACACAGTCGTCTCACTCTTGACTCAAATTTTGGAGCAGCCCACGCATGATGTCACAGGGTTCCACAGCTGTCAGTTGGCTCAGGGAAGTGGCAGGGCGCAGATGTGTCTCCCCTCAGCCTCTCCTCATGAGCAAAGCTCAACCGTACGGCATTTGGAAACATGCCAGTTTAAATTAGGAATAATTTCCAAAGCTAGAGGGTCAAAACTAGCTTTAAAAGTTTACCTTTATCAGACAAAATTAAAGTCGATTGTAAAGTTTTATAAAGCGATGAGTGATGATTGAAGTACATTACCCACCCGTGGTGTACACCTACATCCACATGTTGCATTGTAATACATACCTGCCTTTACTTTAAACGTCACTTACCATTTTATGAAACTATAATCAACTGTAATTTTCTTTGATAATGGTAAACTTTTAAAACTAATTTTGACCTTTTTAGCTCTGGAAACTATTCCATATTTAAACTGGTTGCTTGTATTGCAAGGAATTTGCAAATATAAATATGTATGTGTTAAATTAAGAAGAGCTGGAGATTTACAATGCTCCTCTTTCTTGCATTGACAAGAGAGCAGCCTTAATTCAAACGTTTCTTGGCTCCAGCCAACACAGCTGGGTGAACAGGGTATACTTGTCACACTTGAGTTGTCCCTTTACTTCTTGTTTTCTCTATATGGGAGACCATGTGATGTCATCATCCTGCACGTGGGATGACTGTTATACTTAGACTGTGACTGTCACGTCCATAAAATCTGCCTCCACTAACTACGCAGCTTTTCCTACCTTCTCCTCATCTAACATTTTTTCTTCGCCTTCCGTCTCTTTCCACCTTCTCCTCCTTTTTCGTCAACATTTCTCCTTCATTCTGACCCACACATTCTTTCATTCTCTTTTCCATTAATCTCTTCATTCAGTTCTTTATTTTCTTCTTCATTTAATCCCCTCGTGGTTCCCCTACCGCTTCTTCCTTCCCTCCTCTCTTTCTTCCCACATTCCGTCCCATTAGTCTGTCTCAGTTCTTTTCTTTTCCTTCTTTTCCGTTTTTTTTTTTTTCCTTTCTCTCCCGTCCGAAATTCTCTCCTTTCCTTTCATTCTCTTCGTACATCCAGTTTCTCTTTTTTTCTTTTACTCTTTCTTCTCTCTTTCTGTCTCTTTCCTCTTTAACTTTTTTCCCTCCCTTTTATGTCAATAATTCACTTTCCTTCCTTTGCAGCATTAGCTTTGTTTTTCTTTCCATCCCTTTCTTTTCCTTTCTTCCTCTTATCCTTCTCTTCCAACATTTTTCCTCCTCCGCCCTCTTTTGCGTTTCCCATCCACAAATATAGAGACACATTTTCTCGATCGCTAAATCGAGTAAGGAATGATTGTACCGCCCCTAACCAGTGGTGGCGGCATATACGAAAACAATCTCTCAAGACTACAACCACCCTTCCAATACTGACAAACTGTCGACGATGACAGTACCTACGATATAAAGGGACATCATTATATTCATTTTACAAATAGATCTTACATATCACTTAACAAAACGAACAAAAACTGTTTAATAAATACAGAGTTAATATACAGGCCTATCCGACTGTTAGTATAGCTGCAATATTTACTTTACAACATGAAAGGATGCTGTAATTTTTCATTACAGGATAACCAGCAGGCTACACGAAAATCCAAAAGAACACAGTTCCTTTCACGCTAATAAACACCATTACATTCCCTTTAAAGAGCATTCGCTATTCCAGCACTTAGGGAATATGGATGCTATCATTACATTCAGTAAGAAAGGACAGTAGGGCAATAGGATTCCCCGAAGAACAGATTCAGTACACATATACACTATTGCATGGACACTAGATTTCGTCTTAAAAGTCAATATGCAGTACAAACACCTAAGAGACTACAGTATCTACACCGTAAAAGGAAAACTGCAGTATCCTCTTTATGAATAGTCACAACACGCAATCCATAAAAACACAGAACGTACACTATAAAACATGACGTTTACTAAAAAATCACTCAGAGTGGACCACATTTCCCAGTATACTTTCTATACCACAATAATATAGTCATATCCATTCCATATTGAGGCTTTCATCCGTCACGCCTCACAAATGGAAATAAACTGGTAAGGGGAAGCCTTTATGAAACGTAGCTGACAAAAAAGGATCTCATCTCCCCTTCAAGGAAAGTCACCTACACAGCCAATCTAAATTAACCAAATGTCATGCAACCGAAGCTAAATTACTTTGACCAAAATTAACCCAGCTGATTTTAGCCATATTTAGCTTAAAGTAGCCCATCCTAACCAAACTTTAACTAATGTAATCCAACCACACTTAACCTAATCTAACTTAACCTAGGTTAACTTTGCCTCATGTAGGATACTCTTCCTTACCTAATCAAAATTATGTTAAAGCCTATAACATGACTAATGGCACTGGCCATCGGAAATAAAGAGTTGGGAAACCCTGCTGATGGATATAGTCGTTTTGCTTGTCATGCCATCGTTTGAAGTGATTACCATTTTCTTATGTCACCACTGCATCAAGCAAGCTTAGGGGAGGTAGGCAGGTGGCATTGGCAGTCTACCACGCACCACTGGAGGGACAGGAATGATGAGAATTAATTTCACATCATCTGTTTCAATTGCCGCTGCCACCGCCCACCCGTCCTTTACCGTCGTCACGTCTGCCAAGCTGCCTAATGCAAGGAAGCGATTGAGCAAAAGTGTGATCAGGAAAGAACTTGAAGTAACAGTCTCGTCATGATAGAGTATGGAGACGATTGCTGAGGACGGAATTAACCATATAGTAAGTGGCATGGAGCTCAGTGAATTAAAATATTTAGGAATGCTTCATTGTAAACAATGAGTATAATAACGAAAGAAATAACTGACAATCATTTAGCCAAGGAGGTTATGGGAAAGTAAGTATAATATCCATGTTATTAGAAGCTAGGGAAAATTATGGTCCTGAAAATAAGTGCTATGACCAAATAACCATTTAAAAAAAGAATGTCATTCCTATAGTGAAGTAAGAATTTAGAAAAGTAAAAGCATTATGCGTACATAGAGCAAAAGGGAAAGTCTAGCCGGCACTCGAGAGTGACAGTGGAGTGCTTTTTTTTGAAGGGGGAAGGGATATAATGGTCATCCAAACATACTGGCACCATCAGATTGAGTGCCTCAAGAAAAGACACTTTCGTCACACTTTCATCCCCCAAACAAAATAAGGTACTATGGTAGGTTAATGATTGGCTAGGCCTAAGTTGGTTAGGTGTACAGTAGGTTGGTTTGATGTCAAAACACGGCTCTTCTGATGATTTTTTGGTATGATTATCCGAATTGTTTCATTTATTCCTGAGTGAAGGTGTAACGTTGCTATATCATTTCTCTCTGAACGCGTTTTGACTTTGCCAGTATTAGATGAATAAGGCCCCTTTCGCACAAGCGTTTTTCGACACATGGCACTTGCCGTGCATTTGGACGTGTGTTTTTTTGTCACTTCTTCACACGAGCGTTGTCTGTCGCGTGTGAATATTGTGCTTGGGTAGTGTGTCAGCGTCTCATCATGAAGGACGTGAGGAGATCAGTGTGTGTTTATATATTGACTGAGGTAATTTAAAAATGAAATTATGGGTCCATCCTTTCATCATTTTTTTTTTTTTTAGTCCTCTGCGGAAGAATCCCGTAAGGAAGGCCTATTTTCATTTCTTAGATCAGTACTTCTGTACCGTGTGGCATGCCATCACTCGTTCTTCTGCAATATGTTCTTAGATATTTGCCATCAGAATCATTAAACACACACACACACACACACACACACACACACACACACACACACACACACACACACACACACACACACACACACACACACACACACACACACACACACACACACTTTTAATTACCTTTCACTTACTCATTTTTCCCCCCTCTTTCCAAAATAATTTCCTATTTTCAGAGTAATTTGCATACATTTTCCTTCCAAGACCATCATTTCCCTCTTTCCTTTTTCATCTTTACTAGTCTCTTTACATGATTCTATCAATGTGCTCTTTCCTTCTTTCATTTGAACCTCTTTCCTGCATCCACTCTACCCACTTATTTTCCTCCAACGCTCTTTCATCCTCATCCCACGACACTGTAGCTTTCTTCTTGTGTGCAGACTCACATGACACACATCATTGGAATTCCTAACTAAACCTTCCCGTTATGCGTCACTAGTATGTATGCGGACAAAATAACTAAGACGGTTTTGATTGGATTTCTGTCAGATTAAGTGGACTGGTTGAGGATAAAGCAAGAGATTGACCTGTTGTTTCTGAGAGTGATAGGCAAAGATATGGGCTACCTGAGAAGATCAACGTAGACAGTCATTATCTTAGACAAAACTTGGCAGTAAGGTTCAGGTTAAAGCAAGATTTAAGTTTTAATTTTGAGACAAAACAATAAAGTTCAAGGTCACGGGGAGAGACTAAATTTCAAGGACACTCGGCAAAGTCAAGTCGTACATTTTTTATCTGATTTTAACTAAACTTGGTGAAGGAGTTAAGGCTTAGGGAAGAATGAAGCAGTTCACTTTTCAGAGCAATCAGTCTAAGGTAAGGTCACAGGGCAAATTATTCAGTCAGCTTTTAGACCAGTTGGTGGGAGTAGGTGTTGCCGTCTCCAGGTTCTGTTTTTTTTTGTTTTCCTTGCTCTGTAACTATTCATTGTTTTGCATTTTTACATTCACGTCCATGACTATGCCAGCAGAATATGCTTTTACTCGCCGTGTGTGTGTGTGTGTGTGTGTGTGTGTGTGTGTGTGTGTGTGTGTGTGTGTGTGTGTGTGTGTGTGTGTGTGTGTGTGTGTGTGTGTGTGTGTGATTAGTATGACTCAAACAACTCTGGCTCAATATTAGCCAAACCTGGAGGAAGGATTGGAAGTCAGTGAAGGGGCTGACCATTTATCTTTTGAGAAAATTAAGCAATGGGTGACTGCCACATCCCAAGGACAACTTAAACAGGTCTTATCCAATGTTTATCAAGCTTGGTGGGAGAGTTATAGGTAAAGAAAGGGGGAAGGAATTCGATAAACCACACACACACACACACACACACACTCATGTCTGGCAAGGACACATGACAAGATCAGTTTTTAACCTGTGTGTAACAATATATATATATATATATATATATATATATATATATATATATATATATATATATATATATATATATATATATATATATATATATATTAATTTTTTTTAAGGGTTTAAGATGAAACAAAGTAGCTGCTCTATTGATTTTGAAACAGTAAATCAAACGTCAATTGGTAAGGTCATTGTAAAATTTTTTAAACGATTTCGAAGAAACACAGCAGGAACGTTCTGTGAACACAAAGCATGGAGGGCTTTGGTGCTGAGAACACTCTCTCAGTGATGATGACCAGAATATCAGTGTTCAATCCTGTAACTGAATCAGTATAGACTGACCTGATCCAATTTAGAATAACAAAGGTTGACCATAATCAATTTTGAAAACAGATGGTAGATGTGCAGGTTCTCAGGGTAAGGTTGATTCAAACAGTTTGTATGTGATTTGTCGATGGAAAGGGTCAGGAAGAGGTGAAGTAATTATTTTGGTTTCGACAATAATCGGACAACCATGAAGATCAAAGGGCAAAATCAGACTCATCGTCAGTAAAACAACTGCAGGGTGTAGGTGCTGTACCCTCAGGGAGCGTTTTTTTTTTTTTTTTTGTTTACATATTTTTCTTTATAATTACCTTGATTTCTACTCATTGTCGTACCATTTCTTCTATATTCCTTGTTTTTATACTATATTTACCTCTCCTTCTGTCAATTTGCCTTATCTTTTCATGGTTCCATATATCTCTTTGCAGTATTTCCTTTTTTCACAACTTATTTTGAATCGTCCCATTAATTTTCTTGCTTTTCCCCTTATTTTCCTATATTTTCATATCAGTCTATCTATCTATCTGTCTATCTATATATACTCTGTCTCTGTACTATATATATATATATATATATATATATATATATATATATATATATATATATATATATATATATATATATATATATATATATATATATATATATATATATATATATATATATATATATATATATATATATATATATATATATATATATATGTGCAGAGACTTCACTTCACCGTGAAGATATGTATGCAAACTAACCATAGGAGAAATGAAAGGAGCGACAGTGAGTACTTTCGTATATTACATCTTCAGACAGAGTGAGGCAAAAAAGTAAAGGGTAGAGGTCTTTTATGCACACCCGCAGCAGGTAGTGGCACACAGAACAATGGATGACCTGAATTTTTACCTGCGGCTTAACTTAGGGTCACCTGCAGCAGGGAGTGGAACACAACAAAGGATGACCTGAATCTAAAAATACACGTGACAAAGAAGGAGGGAGTAGGAGGGGAGGAAAGGGGAGTGGGAGGGAGGGGGAAGGGGAGAGAGGGGAGGGAGGAGGGGATAAATACTGCTGCTTAACTTAAGACCTAGAGGATTAATGCTTGGTGTGTCCCACACAGGTGTGACTACACCACCAGGAGATGACAGGGAACAATCACGTGTTAGTCTGGGGGATACTGCTTTAAAATTAATTCTGTTAACAATTTATGACACTTAAAATGACCATAGCTCATGTTTACATTCTTTTCATATGTGCCAGAAATTAGACAAGATTCTATTACTTTTCTTTCATCTAAGCTTTTTGATCTTGCTAGAATCTTGGAGCCTGTCCAGTCAATATGGTGATCACTGGATGCTTTGTGCTGAAATAAACCACTACTCTGTCGGGCTGTCCTTATGCTGTATTTATGTTGTGAGATTCTAGTTTCTAAATCTTTTCCAGATTGTCCTATGTAAAATTTGTTAAAGCTTTTACACGGGATTTTGTAAACAACGCCTGAATTACTGAAAGGGCTGTTCTTGATGAGGGTTTTTTTGATGGTGTTCTCATATTTGAATACTATTTGTACATTGAGTTTCCTCAGTATGTGAACAACATCAAGAAAATTTTCATGGAAGGGGAGGACAAGGGTTCTTTGAATGTTCTGGCGATCTGGCTTATTAGTTTTCCCTTCAAGGAATCGTTTCTTGGCTGTATTGTGGCACTGAGTTAGTATGCTTTGTGGATATTTTAGCTTCTTTCTAATACTCTGAATCATTTTTAGTTCATCATCTAAAAATTCTGGGTCTGAAATTCTATATGCTCTTAGGTACATGGATATGAACACAGATCTTTTTTACATTAATATGATGGTTTGAATAGTAATGAACATATGATATAATATTTGTAGGTTTTCTGTATACCATAGTCTTGAAAACATTTTTGGTCCCTGATGACTTTTCTATCTATCTATCTATCTATATACCTAGGCTGCTTCCCCCAAGGAAAGGGAGGTAGCCGAGACAGGACGACTCACTCTCCATTTACTCATCCATTCAAACACATTCATTCGCATCTTAGCCCCAAAGGGGAGAACGGACAGATCCTCACCGCACCACACCGCACAAGGGTCAACTGGGCAATGCAATCAGTGACATCCGCAGCAGGGCCCGACAGCAGAACTGGTTTACCCCTGCCACATCATAACAGACCCATCCCCTTACCCGCACCTGACCTGACTAGCTGATCAGACCAAATGCGGGAGAATATCCCCTCAGGGCTGCGTCATCACTTATTCATTCACAATTTCTCTCCATTTATTTCTGTCACGCACAGCCACTCTTCCTTGCTCAACAGACATCCCTCTCGCATCCAGCGCTCTCTTCACACTGTCCATCCATCCTATTCGTGGTCTTCCTCTCAGCCTTACACCTCTCACATCAGATCTAGTTATCTTTTTCACCAATCGCTCATTATCCATTCTCTCCATATGCCCAAACCATTGCAACACCCTCTGCTCAACTCTACCAGCCATCTCCCGAACAACTCCAGTTCTCCTTCGCACTTCATCATTTCGCACCCGATCCATACGTGTCACTCCACACATACTCCTCAGACATCTCATCTCCATTACATTCAAACTTTTCCTCTCTGCTACACCCATATTCCATGTTTCAGACCCATATAATGCAGTCGGTACCACAACACCCTCATACAGCCTTCTCTTTACGTCCATTCTAAGCGAACGACATTTAAACACTTTTTCATTCCTCCCAGCACCTTTCCTACTTCATTTATTCTAAACTTCACTTCTGCATCTATTCTTCCATCCACAGCAACATGTGACCCTAGATATTTAAAACAATCTACCTCCTCAAGCAACTCACCATTCAAAACTATATTCATCCCCCTACCATCTATCAACCTCGTACACTTCATCACTTTACTCTTATTCTCATTTACTTTCAATTTCCTCCTTTCACACACCCTTCCAAACTCCTCTACCAACTCTCTCAATCTCTCCTCTGAATCAGTCACCAGTGCAGTATCATCTGCAAACAGCAGCTGCTTCAGATTCCACTCTCCTCCATCAACATTTACCAGACTCAGACCACCTAAAACTCTTGCATTCACCTCCCTTACAACACCATCCATGTAAATATTAAACAACCAAGGCGACATCACACATCCCTGTCGCAGCCCCACTCTCACGGGAAACCAATCACTCACAGCATTTCCCACTCTTACACACGCTCTACTATTTACATAAAAACTTTTCACCCCTTTTAGTAACCTACCATCAAGTCCATACAATCTTAAAACAGTCCACAAAGCCTCCCTATCAATTCTATCATACGCTTTCTCTAAATCCATAAATGCCCAAAACACATCCTTGCCTTTCGCTAAATACTTTTCACACACTTGTCTCACAGCAAACACCTGATCAACGCATCCCCTCCCTCTCCTAAAGCCACACTGCTCATCACTAATTACTCCCTCTGTACCCTCTCTAACTCTCATAATTAACACTCTACCATACACCTTACCTACAACACTCAACAGACTTATACCCCTAAAGCTAGTACATTCATACTTATCACCCTTGCCTTTATACAACGGGACCACACAAGCACTTGCCCAGTCAATTGGCACCATACCTTTCTCAAAGCACACATTCAACAATCTTACTAACCAGTCAACAATAGTCACTCCACCACCCTTCAGGCATTCCACAGCACACCCATTCATACCTGCAGCTTTCCCTGCTTTCATCTCCTTTACTGCCTTCTCCACTTCCTCCTTCGTGATCAAAGAATCATTCAACTCTCCCAACACATTTATTCCTTGCACCCTTCCATCCGCCACAATCTCAGCCACCCTTTCCTCCTCTACATTTAACAATCTTTCAAAATACTCTGCCCATCTCTTCCTTACTGCATCCATCTCAATTAACATCCTTCCATCCTCTGCTTTTACTCGTTCTTCCTTCCCAGACTCTCCCTTTCGCACCCTTTTCACCTCCTTCCAAAACATTTTCTTATTCTGATGACTTTTACATCCAAAAATGGCAATTCATTATCCATTTCCATCTCATGAGTAAATTTAATTTTGTTCTAAATATATTCTCTCTCTCTCTCTCTCTCTCTCTCTCTCTCTCTCTCTCTCTCTCTCTCTCTCTCTCTCTCTCTCTCTCTCTCTCTCTCTCTCTCTCTCTCTCTCTCTCATTTCCTGTGTTATTTGTCTCCCTCTTTATTTCCCTTTCTCCTTACCCTATGTCTTTCTTCCTGCCTACCAGTCGTCCTCACTTGTTTCCTGGCCTTCCCTCTCTATCCTTCATCATCCTCCTGCCTCCTTTCTGCCTACCTCTGAAAACACTGCCTCCCTTCTGCCTAACCATTTACCGACTTCCTCTCTGCCTACTCATTTTTTTCATGATTTATTTACTTATTGTTCCATACCTGTCTATCTCTTTGCTTTCCTGAGGATCTCTGCCTCCCTGCTGTTCCCCTACCGCTCCTGCATTACTCCCCGCCTCCCTGTTTCCTTGCCTCCGCACATGATTCGTTATAATATATTCATCCCTGTTTAGGTTATTTTTCCACGCTTTTCTGCCTATTTTTATGACTTGTCTGCCTACGTCCCTACCTCCCTTGCTTCTTGTCTCAATCTCTCCCATATACACCTGATTCCTTACCTTTACATCCCAGCCTTCTTATTTTCACCTTCTCAGTCTCTTTTAAATCTGAAAGCCCTGTCTGTCTATATTTCCTTGCTTACTTCTGCTCCTTCCTCCTAGCTTCTCTGCATTTTTTCCTACATTCATGGCTCATGCCTTCCTCCCTATATCTTTCAATACATCTTTCCCTCCCCCTGCTTTCCTCCCTGCCTCCTAACCTAAAACCCTGTCTCCAACTTCCCCCTCACTCCTTACCTGCCTGCCTTCCTGCTTTTCTGAACTTTCCTACCTGACTCATGCCTAATCTCCTACACTTCTTATGTGTCTTCCCCTTTTCTCCCTCCCTCCCTGCCTACCTGTCTCTCCCCCTACTTCATCAGTCGACCAACTAGTCCTGAGGGAGCACCAATCATCCTAACTTAACATAACAGGTTTGCAAATTAGAAGGGGTGAAGGAGGGAGTGCGGGACTGGAAAGGAGACAGGGGTAAGAGAGGAACGAAATATGAGAGGGAGAGCAGGGACGTTCAGATGCATTGAAGGAGGGAGGGAAGAAACTAAGGTAAGGAGAGAGCGATAGGCATAAAGAAGATAGGAAAGACGTAGGGAGGGAGAGAGAGTGACAGGGAGAGAGGCATATATTCTCAGAAGGAGAAAACAGGGCAAAGAGGGCTTGAAAGACGGAGGCAGGAAGCAAAAAAAAAAAAGGGAGGCAAACATGACGTCAGAGTGGGAGGACATAAAATGTGAGGAGAGAAGGCAAGTGAAGAGAAAACGGAGATGGAAGAAGATAAATAGGAAAAGGGGAGGGGGGGCACGGAGACAGAGAGGCAGGCAAGAGGCAGAAGAAGGAAGGCAAAGTTATAAAATTGGGATAATGGAGGTGGAGGTGGAGGTATGGAGGTAGGCAGGGAGAAGGTTTGCAGAGAGGTCGGTAAGCAGGAACAAGGGGAGAAAGGGTGAGAGACACAAACTATGAATGAAAGGAAAGAGAGGAAGGGACGGGGAGTGTGAGAGAAGAGGGAAAGGAAGAAAAAAAAAAACAGGAAGACAGAACGAGATGAGGGAAGTGACGATGGAGGAGAAACAAAGGAATAACGAACGCTCCTGTTGGTCACACTGCTGGAAAAACCGAAGTGCAATTAGGAGAAAGAGTAATGGAAATCAGAACGACATGTGGAAGGTAAGGACTAGGAAAACGGTAAACGAAGAATGAAAAAAAAAAATGGTAAAAGAGAGAGAGAGAGAGAGAGAGAGAGAGAGAGAGAGAGAGAGAGAGAGGTAAATACATGGGTGCAAAAAAGAATAAGTTAAACCCGTCAGTTCATTAATATGTTTCACTCTAATCTTGCTGCCACCAGACAATTTTATTTAATGAAGTATCTTGGTGTGAGGATTATGAACACGTCCATTAACACTTTATTGTAACAGATTTATAAAGCTGAATAAGGTCGAACGAACGCAACGTTAACTAAACATCGGCGGTATTGAACTGATAGAATGAGGGAAAAAGACCCCCAAATTACCAAGAGGATAAGGCGATAATCAATGGATGAAGGACATGGATAAATTATGCAGGAAGGAAAGGGAGGCACAACAAAGGAAGCAAAAACACAAGGTAACAGAATAAACGTAGAAAGTTAAATATGAGAGGGACAGGTAAAAAAATAAATCAACTAGGAAGGAAAGAGACAGAAACAAAGAACAAGAATGGAGGGAAAAAGACAAGAGCGAGGCTAGCGGGAAGTAGGGAAACCAAGATATAAGAAAGTAAAAATATATAGAGAAAAGAAGGGAAAGTAGAAACGTAGTAAGAAAGAGACACAAGGAAAATTCAAGTAAACGACAAAAAGAAAGGAAAAGAAAAGAGATGGAGCTAGATGACAATAAAATGAACGAGGAAGAGAAGGCGCAACTGTGAGAGCTAAGAGAGAGAGAGAGAGAGAGTTAACAAGCAAGAAATATGGGAGATAATCATAAACCAGATTATGAGAACGTGAGTATGGAGACAGGAGTGAGGTTGAAAGAGAAGTGAGGCAAAATAAACATCAATTATATGAGGCAGATGAGAGCACACACACACACACACACACACACACACACACACACACACACACACTTATCTCTTCAAAGCTCTTTCTTAGTAGAGCCTCATTGCCTCCGCCGATGAGGTTATGTTCTACCCAGCGTTGGTTGGTTTGTCTGTTAGCAGGATTACTCAACAAATTTGAAAGGATTTTTATGAAATTTTGTCAAAGGGCCCAAGGAAGAAATGATTAAATTTGGAAGTGGATCCAGATCCAGATCGGAAGTATCCGGCACAATATCTTCAAAAGTTTTCAATGAATTTCAGTGAAACTGTGGAATGGTGGGCCTTTGACGAAGAAAGAAGTGATTAAATTTGGGGGCGAACTCGGATCCGGATAAAGATCCTATATCCAAGAATTCGGATCAGAGTTTACTTAAAAAGTTATGTACGGATTTTGATTAAATTTTGTGGAAGGATATGCCATGGGCTAAGGAAGGAATTATTAAATTTTGGGGAGGATCCGGATCAGGATCCGGAGTATCCCGCACAATATATCCTAAAGTTCCCAATGAATTTAAAGGAAATTTTGTGGAAAGGTGGCCCAAGGACCAAGAAAGAATTGCTTATATTTGGGGCGGATCCGGATCCTTTTTAATGGCAATGGCATTGGCGGTGTCATGCGCTCACTGAGTGCTTTTAGTTCATTATGTGACAATAATTCTTCTCTCCATTTGCCTTATCTTTCGTTTGCTAGCTCACTAACTTCATATGCATATTTCTTTCTTTTTATCATTTTTAAAAATCGATTTTCAGCTACTATTCCATTGTGTGTCTTCTTCCTCCTCTCTCTATTTCGCCTTGTCGTTGTGTGTGTGTGTGTGTGTGTGTGTGTGTGTGTGTGTGTGTGTGTGTGTGTGTGTGTGATTTTTCTTAATATTTATGTAACAACTACCTCTCTCCCTTTCTCACATTCATTATCTCCAGCTTTCCTTTCTCGTTTCCTATATTTTCTTTTTCTCTCTTTTTCATCTGTCCTTTCTACAGTATCTCGTCCTCGTCGCCTTGTCATTCCTCAGTTCCTTCTCTCATTCCCTCTTATTTTCACTCTTTCTCTTATCTTTTTTTTTTCTACTTCTCACAGTTTCTTATCTCGTTCATTCTCTGTTCCTTCCTTTCCTTTATCAATCTTCCTTCACTCGTTTCATTATCTTTGTTCTTCCTTCCATTCTTCACTTTCCTCTATAGTCGCTTTTTCTCTCTTCCTTTCAACTTTTAGTTCACTTTCTTATCTTTCCTTCCTATCCCAGTTTGTTCGTTTATTCTTTCCTGCATCATTTCCTTCTCTTTCTGCTTCCCCGTCCTCTCTCTCTCTCTCTCTCTCTCTCTCTCTCTCTCTCCTCCTTCCCTGCTTATTCTTTTTTAAGCTTTTCCATTGATTTTCCCTTCCTACTCCTGCACCATCCATCTTTAAACTCCTTCCATACTTCTCTCTCACTCAATTTCGTCATTCATTTCCTCCTGTTGTCTCTCTACATTCCCTCCTTACCTCCTTTCCTTACAACCGTTGAAGCTCTTGCCAGCCTTCCTCCCTCCCTCCTTCTCATCTTTCCCTCCAGCCCCTCACGGCCCCTTCCACCAACACATAAGTTACCTAAAGTGACATAAACGCTTGTTCTAATTATCACAGGTCGTGTCACACATTATATACGGCTGATGTGTATAGGGGGAGGCTGGCTGTGTGTGTGTGTGTGTGTGTGTGTGTGTGTGTGTGTGTGTGTGTGTGTGTGTGTGTGTGTGTGTGTGTGTGTGTGATTTACAATGTTGCATGTATGAATTACTACTGCTAGGGATATGAAACAGTTTACTGATTTATTCCATGCTTGTCACTAAGAGTGAAAATATGGGTGGGAATGGATGAAAAGAAACTGCGTTATTTGTATCATTTCACTGACAAAGGAGCCCCATCATCCAGCATTTGTATTTGGAAGAAAGCTCTCCTTTACTGCCCCTCCCATTAAGAAAAATGAGGAAAAGTTTATTTGGGGTTTAATTACCGCACTCATCAGATACTCATCCCCACTGCAATAATAAACCCGTGAGCTTAGTATAATGTGAACACGGAAAAACGGGTTAGAATGGCAGTAATGATACTGTTGTTTATATCTTTCTGTCCATTACCCCACTGAGGGAGTCCAGGTTATTCAAAGAGAGCAAACAACCCTGGGATTCGAACCCCTGGAGTAAATGAGACATCCACCCTGACTGAAATAAGTTCTACCGAAAAATTTACAAAAATGTTTAGTCTTGTTTACTAAAAAATTGTTCGTGATGATGGGATTCCGTACCCTTCTTTCCTTGTCCTTCCTTAAGAGCGAATCTTAGTTGCAAATGTGAATCCCAGCTTCTTGTTGAACGGGTAACCTGAAGTGCTGAATTCGTTCACTACGGTGACGCAAGTCTTTCTTTTGCTTTCTGTGACAGTTTACTGTGTGAGAAAACGCTCTCACTGAAAGACTTGGAGATCATTCTCATCCCCCTGAATTAGCTATGTTCTTTTTGATGATGAATAAATTCGCTTGGAGGAACCAAATATATACGAACATCTAGCGCTTGGCCAAAAAAAATTCGGGGAACAACTCATAGTCTTTCCATTGCAATATATTTGGAGATACCATTATCTTTCTTTCCATATCGTTAATGAACCCACATTGAACAATTCTGACCAAGAAGTAAAAAAAAAAAAAAATGTCGCATATCATCTTGTGCCGCGATTTCCGACAATATCACGCTGTCGAATCGCGCGGGAACCCCGAAATATTCCATCCATCCATTGCCAGACGCCACGTATCCCAGACGGGGTGGCCAAGGGCTCAGAGTTAATTGTTTTACAGGGAGGGGCACCAATCCTCCACCAACCCCACTTGACACGTAGGGATGCCAACAGCATCTGGTGTTCCCAGGCGGTCACCCATCCAGGTACTAACCAGACCCAACGTTGCTTATTTAAGTAATTTTCTTACACACTCTGGACTTACCCCGACCTAATACAAAAAGAATTAGGTCAATGTGTATTACCGTTCTCGTGCAAGCAACGAACAAACGCAAAGACAGACACACGCATACGTAGCTTGACTTTATTAATTAAATGTCACAGAACTGAAGGTTTCTGATCTCTGTCCCAATATATATATATATATATATATATATATATATATATATATATATATATATACAGTATATATATATTACAAGATGCTGGAAAAAAGGTAGCATATCAGAGAGAAGTGGAGGAGTGACTGGGTACACATGATCTGGAGCAGATGATGGAAGCGGAAGGTGTGTGCAAGATATTCACAGAAGAAATCTGCGCAGCATGTGAAGTGGGGTGTGGCGTGAAGAGAAGACGAAAGGGGGTGCAAAGAACAGCATGGTGGAATGAAGAGGTGAGACAGGCTGTGGCCCAAAAGAAGGATGCATATAGAGTGGATGAGAAAAAAGGCTGTGGAGGAAGTTGAGAGACAAAAGATAGAGTTATATATAGAGAGGAAGAGAGGGGTGAAAAGATTAGTAATAGAGTAAGAAGAGAGTGGATGAATAATTTGGAAGGAGTATGAGTGTAAAGTGGAAGGAATGTAAGAAATTGTTCTGGAAAGATGTAATGAGAGTTAGACAGGGTGTTAAAGACGGCAGCCAGGGAGTGCAAGATAAAAATGGTAGATTACTAAACGAGAAGGGAGAAAAAAAAATAGGCAAATGGAGAGATCACTTTAACGAATCTTGAACATAGAGAATGAAAGTAATGCGAGTATAAGTGGCTGAGGAATGGCTGGGAGAAGGAAGGGCGTGAGAAGAGAGGAAGAAATCAGTAGGATGTAAGTTGTGGAACAAATGAAGAAAGTCAAAATGGAGAAAGCCCCAGGAATTGATGAAGTGTGTGGTGAAATGCTGAAGCATGGGGAAGAGATAGTAGTATAATGGATGTGGAACATGTGCAGATTGGCCTGGGAGGAAGATAAAGTCCCGGAGTGTTGGAAGTCAGGTATAATTACTCCACTGTACAAAGGAAAAGGGGAAAA
This sequence comes from Coenobita brevimanus, assembly GCF_032717465.1. Lineage (NCBI taxonomy): Eukaryota > Metazoa > Arthropoda > Malacostraca > Decapoda > Coenobitidae > Coenobita > Coenobita brevimanus. The sequence continues at coordinate 5,444,944 of NC_136957.1, read as the reverse complement.
AGAAATGTGTGGTAATCATAGGGGCGTATGTCTTCTTAGTGTAATAGGAAAACTATATAGTAGGATACTTATTGCAAGAGTTCGGGAAACAACAGATGAATTATTTGGAGAATAATAGGGAGATTTTAGGAAGGGAAGAGGTTGTGTAGATCAGATATTGATTCTTAGGTCTTCGGTGGAAAAATTTTTGGAAAGGGGAAAGAAGTTGTATGCTGTCTTCATGGATTTGGAGAATACTACAGGGTGGATAGACAAGGACTGGCGAAAGTTTTAAGAATATTTGGAGTAAATGGGAAGCTGTTGAATTCAGTGAAGAGTATGTATGACGATCCTACGGCTGTAGTGCGTGTGGACAGTGAACTAAGTGAATTTTTCTTTTTGAAGGTTCGATTGAAACATGGATGTGTCATGTCTCAATGGCTGTTCAGTCTGTATATGGATGGGATTATAAAAGAGATACAAGGTAACGTACTGGACGTTGGAGCGGTCCTAATGAGAGAGGGCAGTGTGTGGAAGCTCCATATGCTGGTGTTTGCAGATGATACGGTGTTGTTAAGTGAAGATGAAGGGAAGCTGCAAGGCTTGGTGAATGAGTTTGGGAGAATGTGTAAGAAACGGAATCTAAAGGTGACATTAGGGAAAAGTAAACTTATGGTCTTCGAGAGAAATGAAGTCACTGAATGTACGGTGAGGTTGGATAAGGGGGGAATTGAAAATGTGAGTGCATTTAAGTACTTGGGGTGTGTGATGAGTAAGAATGGAAGTTTTGAGGGTGAAATGCTTGAAAGGGTACAGCAAGGAAGAAAGGTTGCTGGTTCTTTGAGAGCAGTGATAAGAAACAGGGAAGTGAGCATGTAAGTGAAAAAGTTACTGCATGACAATACTGAAATAACAACTTTAACATATGAAAGTGAAACTTGCACCTCGTTGGAGGGACACAAGTCAAGAGTTAGAGCAGTGGAAATGAGTTATTTGACAGGAGCATGTGGAGTCACATGGAGAGACAGACTGACAAATGAGGAAGTGAAGGAGTGATGTAGTGAGGATATGGATGTGATAGAATGCGTTAGGAGAAACACACTGAGGTGGTTTGTCCATGTGGAGAGGATGGAGAGTGAGCGACTGACGAGGAGAGTGTATGTGAGGTGGAGGGGGGGAGAGGGAAGGGGAGGCCAAGAATGAGATGGAGTGGAGAGGTATATGAGAGAGGGGAATGTGAACTGGGACCAAGGCAGTGGAGTAGCGGAGGGTAGGGCGACATGGAGGCGATTTTTGTGGCCATTCTTCACGGGACTAAGGCGTCTGGCAATACACTCGTGTGTGTGTGTGTGTATATATATATATATATATATATATATATATATGTGTGTGTGTGTGTGTGTGTGTGTGTGTGTGTGTGTGTGTGTATGTGCTGAGATGTTTGTTTGTTTGTTTGTCCTTCAATCACGCCAAAACCAAAGGCCAGAGACCCCACGACTCATTGATATTCTGAATCAGGGTGACCCAGGGATGGAATTAGGGGAGCCAAAATTTAGATCTGGGTCATTTGAGGTCACCGGTATTGTGTTCGCCTTTTTTGTTAACGCAACACTGGGTACCCCTGCAGCCCAATTTTTGCTAGGAAGACTCACATGACCTCCAGTTCAGACAAAGGCTATGTGAGATTGACCTCCAACGTCGTTCGAGGTCACCAGTCGGAGGTCATTTGAGGTCACCGGTAATACACGCTCGAACGACTGGACCCAGCAGACCAAGTTTTCGCATGGAGACTCACATGACTTCCAGTTCAGACAAAGGCTATGTGAGGTTGACCTCCAAGGTCATTCGAGGTCACCACTCAGAGGTCATTTGAGGTCATCAGTAATAGTAAAAGGAGTGCACACAAATAATGTACGTCAATCTGCGAAAGCTAAAAAAGAAATTTTCTGAACCTCTTATAATCCTTCTTCGAAAGCATAAGAGGTACATGGTCTATCTGAAGTAGGCCAGAAAGAAAGACTGAATTAGAACAAATAAGATTAGAGTGTTCACCTTTTTGGCCCGAAAATGCCGTGTACCCCTGCTGCTATATATATTGTTACATAGCCTATGATTTCATCATCCCTTGTATAATTCTAACTTATGATGCAGTTTTGTTCATGACTGCATCATCCTTCGTATGAACCTAATGTACAATATGCTGCATGTTTGTTCACGATTCGCCACGTGGCTTCCATAGTGACCAGGCTTGCGTGTTCTCCTCACTCCCCCCTTCTCCCCCTTATAGTAGAGTAAGTCGTTTTTTCTGTTGTTCAGAGCAGGATTGTCAACTCTTCCTCCCCTGTGCCTTCATTTGCGCGTCCTTCTTACAAGTTGAATCAAGCTCTGCCGGCCCCCTATATAATGAGCTCAGTCTCTGCATTAGTTGCCACTTAGATCTACTCCTCATTCTGTTCACATCTCTGTCCTCCCCTGTACAGTATATTATTATTTTTGTGAGTGCTCAGGAAGTCTCCAGCCATCTAGCTGCTGCATAATTTGAGTATAAGTGTTATTACCATTTTTCTTGTACTGTATAGCGTAAGGCGTTAATACGTAAGCCTGGTCAAGTTTTTATGATTCATATTGGTTCCATACTGCCAGCGAGTATTAGTAATATTTTGTATCTGTAATAATATTATATCTTGCTTTAACTCAGCATTATCCGGTTTTCTCATTTTATCAGAGCTGACTTAGATAAATTTGCTCTTGTTAAATTCGTGTTAATAGAGGCTATTGCAGTTAACCATATATGTAACCTGTTTTGCCATTACATTATCCTTATGAGTCCTGAATGTTTAGGTGTTAGTTTGAGCATTAAACTTTAACTTGTAATTTTAAATAAGTCTTTTGTTTTGAATCTGGAACTTTGCGGGACAGTAGCGATTTTAGTATTCTCACTTGAAGTGTTCATTATCTCTCTCTGTTCCGTAACATTAATTTGGCTACCTCTTATCAGGATGTTCAGGATATTATCATAAGGATATTGCTTGATATTTTGTGAATGTGATTTATTCATGATGTCTACTATTACTACTCTTGATGAAGCCAAAGATTTTTTGTCAAATGTGCAAACAGTGTGTGATGTAGAAAACAGAACAAAGAATGAACTTAAGCTTGTTGCTCAACAATTGGGAATTGCTGTTCACTCTCATCATTCTAAAGATCAAATTGTTGGCATGATTAATAAAAGCTTGTTTAATGTAACTCCTCCAGATGAGCAAATGCAGATTGAAATAGTTAAGTTTCAGCTAGCCCTGCAGGAGGCTCGTGCTAAGCAGGCTGAGTTTCAGGCACGTGCTAAGGAGGCTGAGTCTCAGGCTCGTATTCAGGAGGCACAGGCACAGGCTCAGGCACAAATTGAACTTGCTAGGATTCAGGCAGACCATGAGTATCGCATGAAACAAGGTGGAACTGGATCATCTAGCTCTGATGATTTTGATGTGGCTAAAAATGTTAAACTTGTCCCTCCTTTTAATGAATCTGATTTAACAAAGTATTTTCAGTTGTTTGAGAGAGTAGCTACAGGTTTTAATTGGCCCAAAAAATATTGGCCAGTACTCCTTCAGAGTGTTCTCACCGGTAAAGCTCAAGTAACTTATGCATCTTTGCCTCAGGATCAATCTGATAATTATGATGTAGTTAAGAGCTTGATTCTTAAGGCCTATGAGCTTGTTCCTGAAGCCTATAGAGTAAAATTTAAGACAACTTATAAGCAAGATAAGCAATCCCATGATGAGTATGCAAAAATCAAAGAAGATCTGTTAGAGCAGTGGTTAAATTCTAAGAATGTAAATTCTGATTTTGATAAATTTAAGCAGATGATTTTGCTGGAGGACTTCAAAAGGTGTATTAATAAAGATGTAAGCCTATATCTTGATGAGAAAAGAATAGATAATTTGTCTGATGCTGCAGTTTTAGCTGATGAATATGTTCTCACTCACAAGAGATATTCTAAAGAAAAAAGGAAAGCTGAGAGTAAGTACGTTGCCTCTACTCAGAGTAAAGGTAAGAGGAAAGAGAATAAAGATGATGTTTCTCAGGAAGTAAATACCAGCTCCACCTCAAGATTTCAGAAAAGTAAATGTACTTATTGTACTAAGCTTGGTCATACTACGGAGAAATGTTTCAGGAGACAGAGTGATGTGAACAAAGAGTCTTTAAATATTCAGTCAATTGGTCTAGTGTCCACCCTTGAGAGTTCCCAGAATTCTTCAACCGAGTTAACTGAACCTGCTTTGAGGGGTAAATTAAATTCTCATGATGAAGCTCCTCTTTTGAGCAGTAACGTGGGTGACACTCTCAAGAGTTCATGTGCTAATTTCCTGTCTGATGGTTTTGTCAGTCCTCTGGACAGTAATGACAGGAAATCAGTTAAAATATATCGTGATACAGGTGCTTACCAATCCCTTATGCTGACCAGTGTTCTAGGCTCTAATGTTAATTCCTCTGATGAAACTGTAATCTTACAAGGTGTAGGGAATAATTACTTCTCTGTCCCTCTGTGCAGAGTGAATTTACAGTCTGGTTTTGTTAATGGTTTCGTTATGGTTGGGTTGGTTGAGACACTCCCAATGTCAGGTGTAATTTTCTTACTTGGAAATGATATTGGTGGAAGTCAAGTGTATCCAGCTCCTCAATTGTCTAGTGAACCAGTGACTGCGACCCAGGACTGTGATGTCCCTGATGTGTTCTCTGCATGTGCGGTAACTAGGGCTAAGTCTAAAGTTACTGGTGATTTAGAGGATAATGATGATGATGATGTTATCCTAGCTGACACTTTTCTTGCTAATTTGGACCACTCACCAGATGAGGTAGTACCCCATAGTGTTGATAATTTGTCTCGTCAAGAGTTGGTTGAGTTGCAGGTTGCTGACCCTGAGCTGAAAGGTCTAGCTAACTCTGCTTGCAGTGAGGAAGAGTCAGCTGGTGCTTCTACTTGTTATTATATAAAGTCAGGAGTACTTATGACGAAGTGGAGACCCCCAACAGCATCAGCCGACCGTGAATGGGAGGTTGTACATCAAGTTGTCATCCCTCGTGTTTGTAGGCAGGATATCATTAGAGTGGCTCATGATTCCAGTTTGGCAGGATACCTTGGAGTGAGGAAGACTGGCACGCATTTTGAAACACTTCTACTGGCCAGGTATCTTCAGAGATGTTTCCTGGTATTGTAAGTCTTGTCACACCTGTCAAGTTGTGGGGAAGTGTAATTAGACCGAAAAGGTTGCACCTCTAGTTCCCATTCCTTATTTTGTGGCGCCATTCACCCGTGTGTTGGTGGATATTTTGGGCCCTCTTCCTAAGACTTCTTCAGGATTTTCTTATGTGTTGACCCTGATTGATATGGCTACTCGTTATCCTGAAGCCATTCCACTTAGAAATATCTCAGCAAAGAACGTGGTTAAGGAAATGCTAGGGTTCTTCACCAAATTTGGTCTGCCCAAGGAGGTACAGTCAGACCGGGGAAGTAATTTCATGTCAAACGTTTTCAAGCAGTCTCTGAAAGAGTTGGGCATCACCCAGATCACGTCTTCAGCTTACCATCCCCAGACCCAAGGAGCGTTGGAGAGATATCATCAAACACTCAGATCGATGCTCAGGAAATACTGTTTGGAACATCAGAAAGATTGGGATAAAGGTCTTCCATTCATTGTATTTGCCGCAAGAGAATCTTCAAATGAATCACTGGGCTTCTCACCCTTTGAACTACTGTTTGGCCATGAAGTAAGAGGACCCCTTAAGCTACTCAAGGAATGCTGGCTGTCGGAGGAAGATGACGTCAACCTGCTGGAGTATGTGATGAAGTTCAAAGAACGGCTGTCCACTGCTTTACAGCTGGTGAGAGAGAATATAGGAGCTGCTCAGGAGAAGATGAAGACTTGGTATGATAAGAAGTCCAGGTTACGCCACTTTCAGCCAGGAGGTCAGGTTTTGATTCTGCTACTGGTGCATGGGCAACCTCTTCAAGCCAATTTTAGTGGTCCTTATTTCGTGGAGAAGAAACTCAGTGATGTCAACTATGTCATCGCCACACCGGATCGTAGAAAGAACAAGCAACTTTGTCACATCAACATGCTAAGTTATATCACAGGTGGGACGAAAATAACCCAGTCTGCACTGTAGCTGTTCCACCCGAGTCTGCAAGTGAAGCTCTCCCATGCAGTATGAGCCAGAGTGATAGTTTGGGGAACAATCCTGATATCATGAATGATCTCCAGACTAAGCTTTCTCATCTACCTCCCGAGGAAAGGCAGGAGTTTTCGGCATTACTGCAGGAGTACCCGCAAGTGTTCCGTGCCACTCCAGGAAGAACCACTGTGTTGATGCATGATGTCGATGTTGGAGACGCAAAGCCAATTAAACTGCCTCCTTACCGTGTGAACCCAGTGAAAGTTCCTCTCATCCAGAAGGAGCTTGGCTACCTGTTGGACCACAAGATGATTGAGCCCTGTCAGAGCTAGTGGAGTTCTCCTGTCACTCTAGTCCCTAAGCCAGGTGGGTCACAGCGGCTTTGCATCGACTACAGACGTGTTAATCAGATAACCAAAACAGACACTTACCCTCTCCCTCGCGTGGAAGATTGCATAGACAAGATCGAAAAGGCTAGGTACATAAGTAAGTTTGATTTGTTAAAGGGATACTGGCAAGTACCTATGACTGAACGTGCTAGGGAGATCTTATGTTTTGTAACACTAGGAAAGACTTTTGCATGTTCTTTAATGCCATATGGCATGAAGAATGCACCAGCCACTTTTCAGAAGCTCATGAATGTTGTAACAGAGGGTTTGGCAGGGTGTGTTGTTTATATTGATGATGTATTAATCTTCAGTGACAACTGGAAAGATCACCTATGCCATGTCAGTAAATTTCTTGAGCGTTTGGTTCAGGCTAATCTTGTAGTTAATTTATCAAAGTGTGAGTTTGGTCAAGCTAAAGGTCAGTACCTTGGGTACGTAATTGGTGATGGACACGTTGCACCACCAGGAGCTAAGGTTCAGGTTATTAGTGATCTTCCCAGACCTAAAAGTAGGAAAGAACTACAAAGATTTTTGGGAATGGTAGGTTATTACAGGAGATTTGTTCATAACTTTTCAATTCTTGTATCACCACTTATAGACCTACTGAAAAAGGGAGTTAAATTTGTCTGGACCGATAACTGTGAATCCTCTTTCAGTAAACTTAAAGCTATCCTAGTAAGTTAGCCAGTGCTCGCTACTCCAAATTTTGCTAAGCCTTTTAAGATGGCTGTTGACGCAAGTGATACAGGAGCTGCGGCTGTTTCGCTGCAAGAGGATGATCAGGGTATTGAACACAATGTATCTTATTACAGTAAGAAGTTCACTCCACCTCAAAAGAGCTACTCAACTATTGAGAAAGAGCTTTTGGCCTTGATTTTGGGTTTACAGCATTTTTCATTTTATTTGTGTTTTGGTTTTGACCCCATAGTCATTTATACCGATCATAACTCACTGAAATTCCTTAGTAAGTTTAAAGATAAAAATCAGAGATTGACAAGATGGAGTCTACTTCTTCAGGAATATTCATTAGACATACAACATGTCAAGGGGAAAGAAAATGTTATCACAGTTTGCTTATCTAGACTTTAGACAGATTGTTTTAGAGTAATAAGAAATTTCCTTTGTAAATTTCTTTTTCTTTGTGGGGAGGTGTTACACAGCCTATGATTTCATCATCCCTTGTATAATTCTAACTTATGATACAGTTTTGTTCATGACTGCATCATCCTTTGTATGATCCTAATGTACAGTATGCTGCATGTTTGTTCACGATTCGCCACGTGGCTTCCATAGTGACCAGGCTTGCTTGTTCTACCTCACTCCCTCCTTCTCCCCCTTATAGTAGAGTAAGTCGTTCTTTCTGTTGTTCAGCGCAGGATTGTCAACTCTTCCTCCCCAGTGCCTCTATTTGCGCGTCCTTCTTACAAGTTGAATCAAGCTCTGCCGGCCCCCTATATAATGAGCTCAGTCTCTGCATTAGTTGCCACTTAGATCTACTCCTCATTCTGTTCACATCTCTGTCCTCCCCTGTACAGTATATTATTATTTTTGTGAGTGCTCAGGAAGTCTCCAGCCATCTAGCTGCTGTATAATTTGAGTATAAGTGTTATTACCATTTTTCTTGTACTGTATAGCCTAAGGCGTTAATTCATAAGTCTGGTCAAGTTTTTATGATTCATATTGGTTCCATACTGTCAGCCAGTATTAGTAATATTTTGTATCTGTAATAATATTATATCTTGCTTTAACCCGTCACGTCCCGAAGTTTTCCGCACCTCCGACATCCCCCAGTCCCGAGGTATTTTCAAAAAAATTTTTTTTGGCGAAAACCTTCGCTTTTGGTGAGAAACATCGAAAATTCATAGAGAAATCGCTCACCTGAGGTTTAAAATACCCAATCCAGGTAGGAGTTCCTCCTTACCTGACTGGGTTTTGTAAGATGCTGGCACCAAAGAAAACAAGTTCTATGGGAGGGTAACTATTTTATCCACTCATAAACGGTATTTATTTATTTATTTAGTACGAATGTATATGTAGTATGAGAGTATATTGGTTTTCAAGCAGTAATAAAGGCATTATAAGCATTGTTTCACTCATTATTTAATCACCATACCTGACCTTTTATTGCCACATTACCTGATCATTATTTCTGGCTGTTTCTTCTTCTAATGCTATGTAAACATTGTCCTCTACATTGTCATCGATTGGGGAATCACTCTGGCCCTGATTATCTTTACTAGCCAGGTCACTGGTAACAGGTCCTTTGCCAAGACAATGGCATGAGGGGGGGAGGGGGGAGGTTATGCGGTGTAAGGCATTGTCCCTGCTTGGCATCTTGTAGAGGAATAGAGGAAGGTATCCCGTGTATACATACGAAAAATCACATGTGAAAATTAAAAATTGTGCAAATTAGGGACCTTGCAATTGCACGATGTACTGGTACGTCGCCGGGACTGGCAAATGCAAATCGTTGCAATGTACCCATACGTCGACGGGACGGGGCGGGTTAACTCAGCATTATCCGGTTTTCTCATTTTATTAGGGGTGACTTAGATAAATTTGCTCTTGCTAAATTCGTGTTAATAGAGGTTAGTGCAGTTAACCATATATGTAACCTGTTTTGCCATTACATTATCCTTATGAGTCCTGAATGTTTAGTTTTTTTTTTTTTTTAATGCGAGGAAGAAGGAACCAAAGGCCATGAGCCCGCAGTAACAGTTCCCTCCAAGAGAAAAACAAAATACATTAGAGAGCCAAATTCAAGATCCGATCATTTTAAGATGCCTGGACACACTGCGTTTGAAAGACTGGAGATCATAGGCAGCAGGAAATACAGACAGAGGGAGACAGTTCCAGAGCTGACCCGTTGCATAAATGAAAGACTGGGAGTAACGGTTAACTCTTTCATTAGAGAGTTGGACAGAAAAGGGATGAGAGTTTGCTGCCAGACGGGTGCTACGTGCCTGTCGTAGAGGTGGAGGAATGCAAGCAGACAGTTCAGAGGAGCAGCGACCATTAAAGTAGCGATAGAAAAGAGATAAAGATGCAACAGTGCGGCGAAGAGACAGAGGTTGAAGGGAGTCAGTAAGAGGAGGAGAGTTAATGAGACAAAAAGCCTTTGACTCCACCCTATTGAGAAGAGCTGTATGTGGGGAGCCTCCCCACACATGAGAGTTGTGCTCCACACAGGGGCGGATAAAACCCCTGTATAGAGTCAACAATTGTGCAGGGGTGAAGAAAGAGCGGAGTCGGCTTAGCACACCCAATCTCTTGGAAGCAGATTTTACAAGAGATGCAATATGATCTTTCCAAGATAAGTCCCGAGTAAATGAAACCCCAAGCATGTTCAAGGATGATGCAGGATTAAGCTGAATATTATTAAACATTAGTGGGTATACCTGTGGAAGATTTTGTCGGGTTGATAGGTGTAAGAACTGAGTCTTAGATGCATTAAAGACAACCATATTATTTTTACCCCAGTCAGAGATATGAGCCAAGTCAGACATTAGGTGTGCCATAGCCTCATCCCTTGTTTCTTGAAGTAACTGTTGAGAAGGGCGTTGCGGGAACCGAATGGAAAGGTGAAGGGTGGAGTCATCAGCGTATGAGTGGATAGGATTAGATGTACAGCTTAGAAGATCATTGATGAATAAAAGGAAGAGAGTTAGTTTGAGCATTAAACTTTAACTTGTAATTTTACCTAAGTTTTTTGTTTTGAACCTGGAACTTTGCGGGACAGTAGCGATTTTAGTACTCTCACTTGAAGTGTTCATTATCTCTCTCTGTTCCGTAACAATATATATATATATATATATATATATATATATATATATATATATAGATAGATAGATAGATAGATAGATTGATAGATAGACAGATAGATAGATGCATATAGATAGATGCATATAGATAGATGGATAGATACAGATAGATAGACAGATAGATAGATAGACAGACAGACAGACACATTGATTGATAGACAGATAGAATCATGTTTTATTAGAGTGACATAAAACATCCTCCATACTTAACTCTCAGAGCGAGGAGAAAATATATGGAAAATTACTAAAAAGCAGAATGTCCAATAAAGTTGAGAAAAAGAATTAAACTACCAAACAACACAGTGTCGCAGAATGTTTATCGCATAATGAATGAATCAGGACCTGAAGTTGTAAGAACTGATGTTACCAAGATTGCGGGGGGTTGGTAAAGCGTCGCCGGATCAAACAGGGAGAGCATCAGGCGGGGATTTATGATATTTCGTGTAAAGAGTGAACGATCATAATCTAGGACAGACATTTCGCGGAACAGGAAAAAGAGTAAGTCAGCTTATATGTGATGTTAAGAATTCGATATAAATAATGCAACTGTTAAACACAAAAATCGGATTATGGTCCAGGATTACACTGGGAACATTTGATGCAAAACGATATATATATGCAACAGAAGCTGACCTGAACGTGACTGCAGTGAGAAGTTTGATCATTTTAATCAAAACAAACGATTTTTTTTTTTTTTTTTTTTAGCGAGACCATCAGCGTTCTTGTCGACTAGAGGGAAGACAGATTAGCTTCATAACATTGGGTCATAAGCTTTGTTGTTGTGTTTGTTTCTCACACGTGCCCCCGGCTGGGACTACGTAAGGAATATCCTTGTGCCCACAAAGCAAGACACGCAAAGGGAAATAAATATAATTAAAGAAAACAAAGACAGAGAGGGAGAGATTCAGAAGGAGGCAGACAAGGGAACAAAATGATATGCAAAGAGGCAGAAAACATAAAAAATAAAAATCAATAAAATAGACGCAAGGGCGGCTGCGTTAACAAAGGGTGCAACGCACTCGTGTTTGGCGTAATGTGCACAGGCAGGTAAATTTTGATTATGTTTAACTTGCAACATTACTGGAGGAAGTTGGTGTGTGTGTGTGTGTGTGTGTGTGTGAGAGAGAGAGAGAGAGAGAGAGAGAGAGAGAGAGAGAGATGGCTGAAGGCAGGAAGAAACCTAGGGAGTGAGGCGTGGAGTCAGGAAATGATATATCAAGGCAGTGAAGGAGGCAGAGAGGCGCTGAAAGAGGTTAGGAGACGGACAGTGAGAGAGGCAGTGAGAGGAGCTAAGGAGAGAAAGAGATAAAAGGAGATAAGGAAGCCGAGGAAGTGAAGGGCAGGTGGACAGGGAAAGGAGTATGGGATAAGAATGGTAGGGAGGAATTGAGAGAGGGAGACAAGGAAAAAGAGTGAAACGCAGGGAGGTAGGAAATAGTGCTGTCCGGCAGGAAACAGTAAGGTTCGAAGGGAGTCAATTATGCAGGAACGGAGAGAGGCTGGGAAGTAAGGAGTTACGATAGTGAGAGGGGGCAGGAAGCGAGAGAAGTACTGAGAAGTAGGACAAGGACGCAAGGGCAATGCGAGGCATGAAAAAGTAAGGAAAGAAAGGCGTGGGTAATGGGGGAAAGGAAGCATGGAGAGAGGCAGGATCAAAGTGGCACTGGCTAGAGATGTGGAAGGGTGGCAAGGTTTAAATGAAGCAAGGAAACAAGGTGAAGATGAGGCAGGGATTAAAGTGAGGGAGGGAGGCAATGCGGAAACAAGACATAGAGACGGAGGAATTGAGGGATGGGGTAAAGGTACATAAATGCTTGGAGGAAGGGAGGCAAGGTGGCAGGGAGGAAGTGAGATATGGAGTCAGAGAGGATGGAAGTAAATTAAGCAAGAACCTGGAGGCAGGGAGGGGACACTGCAGGTAACGTGGCAGGGAGAGAGAAATGAGGAAAGTCGGGAACGAAAAGGCAGAGGGGTATGATGAAAGTGAGGTAAAGAAGGAGATGGGAATTGCAGGCGGCAGGAAGTGAGAGAAGGAAATAATAAGAGAGAACGGCAGGAAGAAGACAGGACAGCGAAAAAAAAAATGAAGAAGGACTGATGTGAGAGTAGGTGGTGAGGCGCCATGGAAGAAATGAGGTAAGAACGCTAGTTGGAGGCAAAAAGTAAGGAGGGTAGGAAATAAGGGAAGTGAGGAACCAAATGGTAGAGTCAGAGAAAAAGTAATGCAGGGAATAGGTAAGGGGTGAAAGACGCAGGAAGGCAGGGGGGGGGGGGTTGGTGGGAAAAGGCCAGAGTGAGAAGACGAAACCAGAGAATCGTTGGGGAAGATTGACGTGGAAGGAGTTTGGAGGCAAGGAGGAAGTGAGATGGGGAGACAGAGAGCTAAGCATGACAGGCGACAGAAAGTGACAGAAGTAGATGACGAGGACGGGTGGCAGAGTGGCTGGGAGGAAACGAGCCAGTTGATGAAATAAAATAGGAAGAGAAAGACGAAAGACTCTAGAAATCCAGGAGGGAAAATAGTAAAAAAAGAGGTGGGTAAGGGAGAGCGGGTGCAAGCAGGAAGAAACGAAGGTATGTGACAGTCACGAGAAGAGGAAGGGAGTGAGAAAAGCAGAGGGGAGACCAGACAAGGAGGCAGCTGTGTGTATGGGGGGGGGGGAAAGGTTGGAGTGGGATGAGGGTGGGAAGGCAAGGAGAACGTGAAGGAGGGAGCAAGAGAATCAATGAGAGATAGCTAAAATAAGAGATGAAATAAAATGAGAAAGGGAAGAGATAGACAAGGTGTAGGTGAAGTGAAAGGATGAGAGTACAATCAAACTGGAATTCAAGAAAGGATGAAAAATGTGTGAGAAAAAGACAAGGTGGAGGTGAAGAAGCAAGAGAAAGAAAGAAGAAAAAGAATAAGGAGAGAGAGAGAGAGAGAGAGAGAGAGAGAGAAGTTAAGAGGAAAAATATAAGTAGGTGAGAAAGGAATGTGGGGGAATTAATGCAACTTTACTTCTGAAAGAAATCGTCAAAAAGAATTACGCCAAGAGCCTTAAATGAAATCCCTTGGCGAGAATATGACTTTTCTTTCCTCTGTCACAGCCACTTTTGTCTCGCCCTTCTCGTGTGTTGTCTCACATTATAGGAATTTTGAGAATATGAAGACAATGGTGATCATGTTCGTGTAGCCTTGCGTGGATATGCTGTTTGTTGTTATTGTAGTAGTAGTTGTTGTTGTTATTATTAATATTATTATTAATAAATATTATTATTATTATTATTATTATTATATTATTATTATTATTATTATTATTATTATTATTATTATTATTATATTAATATTATTATTATTATTATATTATTATTATTATTATTATTATTATTATTATTAAATTTAAGGAATTGTTGAACATAGACAATGGAGGTAATGCGAGAACAAGTGGCTGGGGAATGGCTGGGAAAAGAAGTGAGATGAGAAGACAGGAAGAAATCAGTAGGATAGAAGTTGTGGAAGAAATGAAGAAAGTCAAACTGGGGAAAGCCCCAGGAATTGGAGTGTGTGGTGAAATGCTGAAGCAGAATCGATGTGGAAGATGTGCAGCTTGGCCAGGGAGGAACGTAGAGTCCCGGGGGATTGGAAGTCAGGTATAATTATTCCCTTGTACAAAGCAAAAGTGGAAAAAGAAGTGAGTGGTAATCATAAGAGCATTTGTCTTCTTAGTGTAATAGGAAAAGTGTATGGTAGGATATTTATGGACAGAATTAGGGAAATAACAGAGGAATTAGTTAGAGAAGAACAGGGAGGTTTTACGAAGGGTAGAAGTTGTGTGGATCAGACATTCATTCTTAGATCTGTAGTGGAAAAGTTTCTAGAGAAGGGAAAGAAGTTGTATGCAGCCTTTATGGATTTGGAGAAAGCATATGACAGGGTGGATAGACATGGATTGTGGAAAGTACTAAGAACATAATTATGGAGTAGATGGGAAGTTGCTGAATGCTGTGAAGAGTATGTATGATGGTGCTAAGGCTGCAGTGCGTGTGGATGGTGAACTGAGTGAATTATTCTATTTGAAGGTTGGGTTGAAACAGGGATGGGTCAATGTCTCCATGGTTGTTCAATCTGTATATGGATGGGATAATAAAAGAGGTATAAAGTAGGGCAGAGGATGTTAGAGTGGTCCTAGTGAGAGAGGGTAGGGTTTTGGAAACTGCCTGTACTGTTGTTTGCAGATAATACTGTGTTGTTAAGTGAAGATGAAGTGGCGCTGCAAGGCTTGGTGGATGAGTTTGGGAGTGTGTGTAGGAAACGGAATCTAAAGGTGAATGTAGGGAAGAGTAAAGTGATGGTCTTTAAGAAAGCTGAAGTCAGTGAATTTACAGTGAGGTTGGATGATAGGGAAATGGAAAATGTGAGAACGTACTTGGGGAGTGTGATGAGTAAGGATGGAGGTTTGGAGGGTGAAATGCTTGGAAGGGTACAACAAGGAGGAAAGGTTGCTGGTTCCTTGAAAGCAGTGATAAGAAACAGGGAAGTGAGCATGGAAGTGAAAAAGTCACTACATGACAGTATTGTGATACCAACTCTAACGTATGAAAGTGAAGCTTGGACGTTGTTGGAAGGACACAAGTCAAGAGTGAGAGCAGTGGAAATGAGTTATTTAAGAGGAGCCTGTGGAGCCACATGGAGAGACAGGTTGACAAATAAGGATAAAAGGAAGCGTTGTGGTGTGGGTGTGGATGTGATAGGAAGCGCTAGGAGGAACACACTGAGTTGGTTTGGCCATGTGGAGAGGATAGTGGGTGAGAGACTGACGAGCAGAGTGTATGTGAGTGAGGTGAAGGGGAGAGGGACGGGGAGGCCGAGGATGAGATGGAGGGATGGAGTGGAGAGGTATATGAGAGAAGGGTGTGTGAGCTGGGAGCAGGGTAGTGAAATGGCAGAGGACAGGGCGACATGGAGGCGATTTGTTTGTGACCACCCCGTACGGGATTAAGGCATCTGGCAATATATAGATAGATAGACAATTATTATTATTTATGGTGTTTCTGTGAATTATGATGATGGTGATGATGATGATGATGATGATGATGATAATGATGATGAAAATAATAATAATAATGATAATAATAATAATAATAATAATAATAATAATAATAATAATAATAATAATAAGGAATAGGACCACTACTGTAGATATGACCCACATCAAGTTTATTTCTGGCCAACGTCTCGAAACCTACACGTTTCATCATCAGAGCCTGGACAAAGGAACAGCACCATTAAAACAAAAGAAGACAATATTAAACATATATACCTAAAAATTATTATTATTTATTTTGTACAAAAAAAGGAGAGGTGCGGAGGGGAAAAAAAAAAAGGAAAACACTTATTAGTATAAAGATAATAAAAAAAAAAAAAAGATACCAGCAATGTAATAAAAAATTGTAGAAGATTAATATATATATCCAGATTTGTCCCCTGTGGCGGGGGGGACACAATCTCGCCGCACTATGGGGTGGTACTACTGCTCTGCGGCCAGGTTGTGTTAGGAAGAATACTGCTACCGTATTCCCTGCGTGTCATAAAAGGCGCCTAAAAGGGGCGGGGTGAGGGGACTAGAGACCCCCTCCTCTGTTTTTTAGTTCCTAAAAAGAGAGAGGCCAGAGAAAGGGATAGGGGATTGAGTTATCCCCGTACCCTGAAGATTGGGTCTATGAATGTGTGTGGATGTAGTACGATTGAGGCTAAAAGGGAGGAGATTGGGAGAATGTTTGTGAGAAGAAAGTTGGATGTGTTAGCTTTGAGTGAAACGATGATGAAAGGGAAGGGTGAGTCTATGCTTGGAAGTGTGAATGGAAGATTGTCATGTGTTGATAGAGGAAGGGCAAGAGAAGGTATGGCCTTGTTAGTGAGTCCGAAAGTACAGCAGTGTGCGATTAAATGGAAGGAAGTGTCATCGAGACTGATGTGGGTGAAAGAGAAATTTGAACGTGAGTTGTGGGTGTTTGTGAGTGCATATCCGCCTGGTAGTGAAAAGGATGAAGAAGAGAGGGAGTCCTTCTGGAATGATGTTGATGAGTGTCTGCAGAGTTTTGGAGCAAATGTGAATGTGGTAATGATGGGAGATCTGAATGCTAGAGTGGGAAATATAGCAGTTGAAGGTGTAGTTGGTATGCATGGTGTGCCTGGAAGAAATGAAAATGGGGAACGAATGATAGGGATGTGTGCTGAGCGAGAGATGGTGATTGGAAATACGCTGTTCGAGAAGAAAGATATTAACAAGTATACGTGGGTGAGACAGGAGGGTGGAATGGTTGTGGATAAAGTATTGATGGACTATGTGGTTGTGTCTAGGAATGTAATAGAGAGATTGTTGGATGTGAGAGTTCTGAGAGGGGAGGGTGGAGGTATGTCTGACCACTACCTGGTGGAGGGAAAGTTAAGAGTAGGTAAGAGATGGGTGAGAGCTAGGGGGGTTAGGTGTGGCAGGGAGGTTTTCAAAGTGAGTGAGTTGGATAAAAGAGAGAAAATGATAGCGTGTCAAGAGAAATTGAAAGATGAGTGGAACGCAGTGAAAGATCAGGAAAATGGCAGTGTGGAGAAGGAAGGGCAGTTGTTTAAGAGTGCTGTGGTGGGGTATGCAGAAGAGGTGTGTGGTGTGAGACGTGTGGGTGGTGGTGTAAGAAAAGGAAGTGAATGGTGGTGCGAGGAAGTAAGTATGGCTGTGGCTGAGAGGAGACGTGCATATGAAGTGTGGCTGCAGAGGAAGGTTGAGGTGTCATATGAGAGGTATAAGGAAAAGAGGAATAGGGCGAGAAGGGCTGTGCGTGATGCTAAAGTGGCAGCAGATGAGAGGTGGGGTAGGCGACTGACTGAGAATTTTCAACAGAATAAGAAAATGTTTTGGAAGGGTGTGAAAAGGGTGTGAAAGGGAGAGTCTGGGAAGAAAGAGATAGTAAAAGCAGAGGATGGAAGGATGTTAATTGAGATGGATGCAGTAAGGAAGTGATGGGCAGAGTATTTTGAAAAGTTGTTAAATGTAGATTAGGAAAGGGTGGCTGAGATGGCGGATGGAAGGGTGCAAGGAATAAATGTGTTGGGAGAGTTGAATGATTCTTTGATCATGAAGGAGGAAGTGGAGAAGGCAGTAAAGGAGATGAAAACAGGGAAAGCTGCAGGTATGGATGGGTGTGCTGTGGAATGCCTGAAGGGTGGTGGTATGACTATTGCTGACTGGTTAGTAAGATTGTTGCATGTGTGCTTTGTGAATGGTATGGTGCCAATTGACTGGATAAGTGCTTGTGTGGTCCCACTGCATAAAGGCAAGGGTGATAAGTATGAATGTACTAGCTTTTGGGGTATAAGTCTGTTGAGTGTTGTAGGAAAGGTGTTAAAGTTAGAATTATACAAGGGATGATGAAATCATAGGCTATGTAACAATATATATATATATATATATATATACACGCACACACACGAGTGTATTGCCAGACGCCCTAGTCCCGTAAAGGCACCTCCATGTCGCCCTACACTCCGCTATTCCACTGCCTTGCTCCCAGTTCACATCCCCCTCTCTCATATGCCTCTCCACTCCATCTCATCCTTGGCCTCCCCTTCCCTCTCCCCCCTCCACCTCACTCACATACAGTCTCCTCGTCAGTTGCTCGCTCTCCATCCTCTCCACATGGACAAACCACCTCAGTGTGTTTCTCCTAACGCTTTCTATCACATCCATATCCAAACCACATCACTCCTTCACTACCTCTTTTGTCCTTATACGGCTACACTTTCCAAGCAACAAGTTGGTTACTGATATTATTACACAATGCAACGGACATGTAGTGCTTTTGTTGTACAGATCAGTGGAGAGCCAGGACGTCAGATGTAGAAAACTTCTCTGTGACCTCTCCTTTCTCAACTGTTGTTCTTCTGAAGACTTGATACCAAGCTTTGTTAAGTTCAAGCTTAGCAACCCTAATATACAAGAGTGCCGTGCTTACCGAAATTGTCAGAAGCATTTCCTTACTAGTGAAGCTAAACATAAACTTCGATCAGTGATTGCTTCAGAAAGGAAGTTACAAAATTTAAAGCAACAACTGAAAGAATCTGTATCATGGCTAGACTTTAATCACCTTTGGAGCATTATTAACTCTGCAGATGAGAGGCAAATTGCCAGAGTAAAGTTTGTTCAAAGTAGAAACCTTCAGAAGATTGGTTTTGTAGGTAATCATGGATTCTCTCCAGATAAGGTTATCTTCAGTTACTCGAACAGGACTCTCTCGGACACTGAAAAGAGTGTGTTATCGAAAGGCATGAAATATTCCTTGTTTCCTGAACGGCTAGGCTTTGTTTATCATTTTTTGTCTCTTGAAAAGTTGTATAAATTTTTATCTTCATATGAACTGTATGATCCGCAAGGTAAAGGAATATCTTACGTGAATAAAGTTCTTAGGTTTTTAGCATTTGAGTCTTTCTATTCCCACAATCCGTTTAGTGATAGAGATGTTCTCTCTAAATATGAATTTTCATCATTGAATTCCCTCTCATCAGATAAAATGTTGATAGTTACGAGGCCTGATAAAGGGAATGGGGTTGTGCTCCTTGATAAGGATGACTGTGT
Organism: Coenobita brevimanus; assembly: GCF_032717465.1. NCBI lineage: Eukaryota > Metazoa > Arthropoda > Malacostraca > Decapoda > Coenobitidae > Coenobita > Coenobita brevimanus. The sequence continues at coordinate 5,425,975 of NC_136957.1, read as the reverse complement.
AGTTAAGATGGACTCTATTCTTGCGGACAGAACTAAATTTTCTCAAATAAGTAAGGATGTGTTTCGATTATTCTTAAACATGAGGACATAATCAATAGGTTACTGACTAGATTAAAATCAACAGGTGTAATAGATGATCATACATATAGTCATCTTTATGTTTCTGGCTCTCAACCTGGTGTACTGTATGGTTCACCAAAGGTGCATAAACAAAATTACCCCCTTAGACCAGTTTTATCAGTTACTGGTACCACTGGATATAAATTGTCAAAATTTCTGGTCCCGATTTTATCACCCGTCACTGTTAATGAATACGCTGTTAAAGACTTTTTTACATTTGTCAGAGAAATTACCAATATTAATGAAGGTAAATGTGTAATGGCAAGTTTTGATGTACAAAGTTTGTTTACGAAATTCCCTCTACATGAGATTATTGAGATTTGCATCAGTAACCTATGTTCTGGAAAAGACTTAATTCATGGATTTGGTCGGCAACAATTCAGGGAACTACTTAATATGGCCGTCAGTGATATGTTATTTTTATTCGGTGATAAGTTTTACACACACAAAGACGGAGTAGCAATGGGGTCTCCCCTACGGCCGACCTTAGCTAATGCATTTTTATGTCACCATGAGAAAAACTAGATCAGTGATTGCCCTGATTCTCTCAAACCCATTTTGTACATAAGATACGTGGATAACACTTTTCTGCTTTTCTGGTCCCATGCTGGTGTTTCTTTACTTCTTAATTATTTGAATTCTAAGCACCAAAACATACACTTTACTTCTGAAACAGAATCGAATAATTCCCTATCTTTCTTGGACATAAAAATTATTCATTCTGGTAATTCTTTTGAGACGTCGATGTACCGTAAGCCAACATTCACTGGACTCGGTACTAAATTCAGTTCTTTTATCCCCCTTAATTTTAAGCGAAACTTAGTTCGAACCTTAACCTACAAGGCATATCACATTTGCTCCACTTATTTCAAGCTTAGTGACGAACTTAATTTTCTGCGTGAAATGCTTTTAAAAAATGGATTTCCCTATCGTTTTACTGATGTTCATAACGGGAACATACTGAACAAACTCATTTGGCCGACTAAGGACACGATCAACACTGTATCAAAACACTGTCTATATTTTCCCGTGATATATACCGGCAGTTCGAGCTACAATGTCCGAAAGAAACTGACAAGGTTACTTCGTGAATTTTACCCTGAGACATCAGTCAGAGTAATTTTCAAAACTAATAATACTGTTGGTAGTTTCTTCAAAATCAAAGACAAAATTCCATGTGATCTTCAGTCGTCTCTTGTATATAAATTCACGTGGGATAGCTGTAAGGCATCGTATATTGGCAAAACAAAGAGACACTTAAAATCACGTTTCGCAGAACATTTTGGTCGGTGTGTCCGAACAGGGGCTCGATTAACCAAACCTCCATTTTCCGCCATTAGAAATCACTCATTAGAATATGATCATCCCAGCGCGGCGACAATGTTTTCAGTATTGGGCAGAAGTTCAGGGGAGGAGGACCTAAAAATAATGGAGTCACTATATACATATATTGAGAGGCCCTCCATTGGATCCCATGAGACCAGTGCTCAGCTACTTTGTTTTTATTCAGGCTTGGTAATTCTGGTTTTATTTTTATCTTTATTAGGTATTAGTGGTTTTTAGTATATAATTTACACTGTAGGATTTTTATCGATAAGTCTAGACATACATATTAATCTTCTTAAAAAATTTTATTACACTGCCGGTATCGTCTTTTTTTTTTTTTTTTCATACTCTTTGAGTGTTTTCATTTTTTCTCTTTCCGCACCTCTCCTTTTTTTGTACAAAAAATATAATAATAATTTTTAGGTATATATGTTTAATATTCTCTTCTTTTGTTTTAATGGTGCTGTTCCTGTGTACAGGCTCTGATGATGAAACTTGTATGTTTTGAAACGTTGGTCAGAAATAAGCATGATGTGGGTCATATCTACACTAGTGTTCCTTCTTCCTTATACGGCTGAGCTTTCTAAGCAACAAGTCGATTGCTAATAATAATAATAATAATAATAATAAAAGTAATGATGTTATCAATGCAATAATAGTACTAATAAATTCTTTTTATTCTTATTGTTCTCCTTCTTCTTCTTCTTATTATTATTATTATTATTATTATTTATGGTGTGTCTGTGAATTATGATGATGACGATGATGATTATGATGATGATGATGATAATAATAATAATAATAATAATAATAATAATAATAATAATAGTAGTAGTAGTAGTAGTAGTAGTAATATTAATAATAATAATAATAATAATAATAATAATAATAAAAGTAATCATATTAATAATGCAATAATAGTACTAATAATTTATTTTTATTTTTATTGTTCTCCTGCTTCTTTTTCTTCTTCTTCTTCTTCTTATTATTATTATTATTATTTTTAATATTATTATTATTATTCACCCTGCCCACAATCCATTGCTGAAGGGGTGTATTTGATCGACGGCGTTTATTTATTAATATATTTGTTTTTAAGTTGTGCATCGATTATCTCTTGAACCAATGAATAGATCATCTTCAAACTTGGCACACATGTTAGGTGTGTGGAATTGAGAAAGTGATTCGATTTTGATGAAAATCCACCAGGGTTACTGGTGGGCGTGGGCGTGGGGGGTGGGAGTTCGAAATTCTAGGCCCAATGATAATGATCGGAAGCAAATTTTTCAGTGTCATAGGAGGCAAACGGTGATAGATGGACACATGGTTATTCTTAATCACTAATTGAAAGTCATAGATGAGGATTCTTTTGGAACCATTACATTTGCCCCTGAGTGACCTTCAAAGGTCAAAGTCAAGGTCACACACATTTTGACTGCTTAAAACAGCCAAACGGTGAGAGATAGGCACATGGTTATTATTAATCACAAATAGGAAGTCATATATGGAGATTCTGTTGGCACCATAAGATGTGGCTTTGAATGACCTTGAAGGATAAAGTCAAGTCAATCAAGTTATAAATTTTTAAATCTCAAATACAAACCCAATTTTCTTTTACTCTAAGTGACGCTGACCCCAATTCAGCCGGCGCGGGCGGGGTGTTGAGACTTTGGGTCACTCTGCTCGAGTTATTATTACCATCATCATAATTACCTCCACCAACGAAAGATGGAGGAGGTTATGTATTCACCGATGTTTGTCTGTTTCATTGTCCACGATATATCCTAAAAAGCTTATGACAGATCTGAGTGAAATTCTGTGTATATGTGGGTACTGTACTGGACCAAGGAAGAGTTGATGAATTATATTGGTGGTGATCTGAGCTCGAGTTCGGGTTTTTTGCGTGTTTGTTCACGAGATACTGAAAAAAGTTATCAATGGATGTCAATGAAATTAATATGTGGGTCATGGGCCAAGAAAAAGTTGATTGGATTAGGTGGTGATTTGTGTTGTCTGGTAAAGGCGTTGGCGGAGGTTCTTGTTATGGCTGTTACTACTACACGTACCCTATGGACTACTGATTTGATAACCATTACTAATTTCAATATCATAACTGCCAATCTTTGACAGTCATTATCAGATGATTAACATATATTCTTGATCATTAGAATACTACATTTTCATCAGTATCAACATCTATTTCGTTATAGGCTGATAACCTTGAGGTATTTTTTTCCCTTTTAGGAAAAATGTCTAAGTCAGGAGGTTACACGCAGTCTCCATAAACGTCACAGAAACTGATTTCATATTCTAACTTTTTTTCCCTTCCGCGTAACGATTATACTAAGCTTAGGGGATATATTCGTCATGAATGTGTTTATTAAATAATAATAATAATAATAATAATAATAATTATTATTATTATTAGTATTAGTATTAGTATTAGTATTATTAGTATTATTATAACAACAACAGTAACAACAAGGGCAATAATAATAATAATAATAATAATTAATAATAATTACAAATAATAACAATAATAAAAAATAAAAACAGTGCTACTGCTAACAACAAGGGCAATAATAATAATGATGATAATAATAATAATAATAATAATAATAATAACTAATAATAATTACAAATAATAACAATAATGAAAAATAAAAACAGTGCTACTGCTACCACTACTACTGCTACTGCTACTACTACTACTACTACTACTACTACTACTACTAATAATAATAATAATAATAATAATAATAATCACTAAGAGTAATAATAATAAAAATTATAAAAATACTACTACTACTACTACTACAAGTACTACTACTACTACTACTACAAATAATAATAATAATAATAATAATAATAATAATAATTATTATTATTATGATTATTATTATTATTATAACGTAATAATAATAATAATAATAATAATAATAATAAAAATCATTAACACCATCATGATCATCATCGTCATCCTTAGCATCACCACTAAAATCACCGTCAGCTCTCATTAACACTGGGCTTAGCACTTGCCGGCGAGACTAATAACCTCTTTCACACATCAATACCTCGCTTAAACTAAATAAAGCAGGCAGACCAAAGCCAGAACACAGAAAAAAGGTCTTACTGACTCTATCGATCTATCTTTCGCCAATCACTTATATCCCGTATGGGATGGCCACAAACATATCGCTTCCATGTCGCTCTGTCCCCCGCCATTTCGTCGCCCCCCACCCCCACCCGCTGCCCAAGCATTCTTCTGTCATATACTTCTCCACTCCATCCCTCCATCTCATCCTCGGTCCCCCTCTCTCTCTCTCCTCCCCCCCTCCACCTGACACACATACACTATGTTAGTCTCTCGCTCCCCATCTTCTCCTAATGACCAAACCACCTCAATGTATTTCTCCTAACACATTCTATCACATCCACATCCACACCGCAACGCTCTTTCACTTCCTCATTTGTCGGTCTGTCTCTCGATGTAACTCCATATGCTTCTCTCAAATAACTCACTTCCATTACTCCCACTCTTGACTTGTGTCCCTCCAACAACGTCCAAGCCATACATCAGAGTTGGAATCACAATATTATCATGCAGAGACCTTTTTTTTACTTCCATGTTCACTTCCCTATTTCTTATCATTGCAAAAAAAAAAAAAAATCTTCCCTTTTGTACCCTTTCAAACACTTCGTCCTTTTAACTTCTATCCTTAATCATCATACTACCCATCTACTCATCACGCTATTGAATGACTTGGATATAAATTAAACTATCAGTAAAATGTGAAGAATTTCAAGAATGAACTTAATATTGGGATATAAGGTATATAAAAAGGAGAATGAAAAGACACATGAAAGAAGTTATAAAAAAAATGAGATATGGAAGGATAGACTACTAATTCATTAATAAACGATGATGAAAGGAGGAAGAACAGAATATCTTATGCATGATCAGATATGAATGAATAATGAAGTAATGAGAGACGACCAAAAACAAGACATGAAGGAAGGAGGAAGGGATAGAAGGGAAGGAACAAAATTAGCATACAATCTGGATTTAAATTTCTCACCTGGTGAAACCTGAACCAGGAAAAGGAATTGCGCTGTGTGTGTGTGTGTGAGAGAGAGAGAGAGAGAGAGAGAGAGAGAGAGAGAGAGAAAGGGGGGGGAGGTCAAGAACACAAAAACCTTAACATCCATGGGAGACGTTCTTCCTTTCAGTTATATTATTAATCTACTTCTCTTATTAAATCACGAGTTGTACTGAAAGACCGAAATATTCTAGGTCTTACTGTACTTAAAAAAAATAATGAAAATTGTTTCTAATCACTTCACTTCAAGATGTCCTTCCAAAATGCCAATGTACCGGTAATCCTTTGTTGTTAGAAACAGTAAAATAAGTAGACAATTTTACGGAATGAGTTTATATTATGCTGTCATTAAAGAGAGTGAGAGAGAGAGAGAGAGAGAGAGAGAGAGAGAGAGAGAGAGAGAGAGCAAAATGTGTCAGCCATCCTCCTACTTCTGACGCTGAAGTTTGTAACAGTTGTGACAATTAGATGCAGTTAGCTTGTATTTCACTTCTGAGCTCGGTCAGCGGTGAGGTGCAGAAGCTAGACGCGCTTTACTCCGATCAGTAATTTCAGAAATATCAGTCAGACTGGGACTTGCTTAACTTATATCATCATTCCTCATTTTTAATACGTCCGTTATTCTCATTAACAAAAATTTCAGCCTAGTATAGCAGAGCATAAATACGCATCCCTGTGCCTCTCAATATTGTAGTAGTGGTCAGACAGGAAAACAGGGATACGCAAGACTTTGTAAGAGGAACCCGTTCAATCTGAGAACGTTCTTTGGTTGCTAGTACAGTTAAGGCCAGACAATTTCACTTGCAATGGGAAAGCCCCTCAGGATGAAAGGGGTTAGACAGAATGAAGACGGTGGATAACATTCCAAGGATTGAAGCTGCTTAGCATAGTCTTGAAATACAAATTGTTTGACATCAGAATTATTGTGGCATAAGTTTACTGAGTGTGGTAGGGAAGGTATATGGAAGAATTATTATACAGAAAGTAAGAGAGATATCAGAAGCCCTAATGAGTGGTGAACAGGGTGGCTTTAGGAGTGGCAGAGGTTGTGTGGATCAAGTATTTGCAGTGAGATAGCGGGGAAGGTTTATGAGAAGGACCATAAGCTGTGTATGCCATTCATGGATCTGGAAAAAGCATATGACAAAGTAGACAGAGAAGGATTGTGGAAGGTTTTGCATGTACTGTATAGATGGCAAGCTGCAAGGTGCCGTCAAGAGTTTTTATGATAGTAGTGAAGCATGTCTATGGGGTAATGGGCATCTAAGTGAATGGTTAACGATAGGTGTGGGCGTGCGTCAAGGTTGTGTGATGTCCCCATGGTTGTTCAATACATATATATATATATATATATATATATATATATATATATATATATATATATATATATATATATATATATATATATATATATATATATATATATATATATATTATTGTTACATAGCCTATGATTTCATCATCCTTTGTATAATTCTAATGTACAGTATGCTGCATGTTTGATCACGATTTGCCTCGTGGCTTCCATAGTGACCAGGCTTGTGTGTTTTACCTCACTTCCCCCTTCTCCCCTTATAGTAGAGTAAGTCGTTCTTTCTGTTGTTCAGAGCAGGACTGTCAACTCTTCCTCCCCTGTGCCTTCATTTCCGCGTCCTTCTTGCAAGTTGAATCAAGCTCTGCCGGCCCCTATATAATGAGCTCAGTCCCTGCATTAATTGCCGCTTGGATCTACTCCTCATTTTGTTCACATCTCTGTCCTCCCCTGTATAGTGTATTATCTTTGTGAGTGCTCAGGAAGTCTCCAACCATCTAGCAGCTGTATAATTTGAGTATAAGTGTTGTAACCATTATTCTTGTACTGTATGGCCTAAGGTGTTAATTCGTAGGCCTGGTAAGGTTTTTGTGATTCATGTGGTTTTTTTGATGTCAGCCATTATTAATAATATTTTGTATCTGTAATAATATATCTTGCATTAACTGAGCATTATCCGGTTTTCTCATTTTATCAGATCTGACTTAGATAAATTTACTCTTGCTAATTTCGTGTTAATAGAGGCCATTGCAGTTAACCATATATTTAACCTGTTTTTGCCATTACATTATCCTTATGAGTCCTGAATGTTTAGGTGTTAGTTTGAGCATTAAACTTTAACTTGTAATTTTACCTAACTCTTTTGTTTTGAACCTGGAACTTTGCGGGACAGTAGTGATTTTAGTATTCTCACTTGAAGTGTTCATTATCTCTCTCTGTTCCGTAACATAAATTTGGCGACCTCTTATCAGGATATTCAGGATATTATCATAAGGATAATGCTTGATATTTTGTGACTGTGATTTATTCATGATGTCTACTATTACTACTCTTGATGAAGCCAAAGATTTTTTGTCAAATGTGCAAACAGTGTGTGATGTAGAAAACAGAACTAAGAATGAATTTAAGCTTGTTGCTCAGCAATTGGGAATTGCTGTTCACTCTCATCATTCTAAAGATCAAATTGTTGGCATGATTAATAAAAGTTTGTTTGAAGTAACTCCTCCAGATGAGCAAACGCAGATTGAAATAGCTATGTTACAGCTAGCCCTGCAGGAGGCTCGTGCTAAGAAGGCTGAGTTTCAGGCACGTGCTAAGAAGGCTGAGTCTCAGGCTCGTATTCAGGAGGCAGAGGCACAGGCTGAGTCACAGGCTCGTATTCAGGAGGCACAAATTGAACTTGCTAGGATTCAGCAGACCACGAGTATCGCATGAAACAAGGTGGAACTGGATCATCTAGCTCTGATGATTTTGATGTGGCTAAAAATTTAAACTTGTCCCTCCTTTTAATGAATCTGATTTAACAAAGTATTTTCAGTTGTTTGAGAGGGTAGCTACAGGTTTTAATTGGCCCAAAAAGTGTTGGCCAGTACTCCATCAGAGTGTTCTCACCGGTAAAGCTCAAGTAATTTATGCATCTTTGCCTCAGGATCTATCTGATAATTATGATGTAGTTAAGAACTTGATTCTTAAGGCTATGAGCTTGTTCCTGAAGCCTATAGAGTAAAATTTAGGACAACTTATAAACAAGATAAGCAATTCCATGTTGAGTATGCAAAAATCAAAGAAGATCTGTTAGAGCAGTGGTTAAATTCTAAGAATGTAAATTCTGATTTTGATAAATTTAAGCAGATGATTTTGCTGGAGGACTTCAAAAGGTGTATTAATAAAGATGTAAGCCTATATCTTGATGAGAAAAGAATAGATAATTTGTCTGATGCTGCAGTTTTAGCTGATGAATATGTTCTCACTCACAAGAGATATTCTAAAGAAAAAAGGAAAGCTGAGAGTAAGTACGTTGCCTCTACTCAGAGTACAGGTAACAGGACAGAGAATAAAGATGATGTTTCTCAGGAAGTAAATACCAGCTTCACCTCTAGATTTCAGAAAAGTAAATGTACTTATTGTAGTAAGCGTGGTCATACTATGGAGAAATGTTTCAGGAGACAGCGTGATGTGAACAAAAAGGAGTCTTTAAATATTCAGTCAATTGGTCTAATGTCCACCCTTGAGAGTTCCCAGAATTCTCTAACCAAGTTAACTGAACCTGCTTTGAGGGGTAAATTAAATTCTCATGATGAAGCTCCTCTTTTGAGCAGTAACGTGGGTGACACTCTCAAGAGTTCATGTGCTAATTTCCTGTCTGATGGTTTTGTCAGTCCTCTGGACAGTAATGACAGGAAATCAGTTAAAATATATCGTGATACAGGTGCTTGCCAATCCCTTATGCTGACCAGTGTTCTAGGCTCTAATGTTAATTCCTCTGATGAAACTGTAATCTTACAAGGTGTAGGGAATAATTACTTCTCTGTCCCTCTGTGCAGAGTGAATTTAGATTCTGGTTTTGTTAGTGGTTCCGTTATGGTTGGGTTGGTTGAGACACTCCCAATGTCAGGTGTAACTTTCTTACTTGGAAATGATATTGGTGGAAGTCAAGTGTGTCCAGCTCCTCAGTTGTCTAGTGAACCAGTGACTGTGACCCAGGATTGTGATGTCCCTGATGTGTTCTCTGCATGTGCTGTCACTAGGGTTAAGTCTAAAGTTACTGGTGACTTAGAGGATAATGATGATGATGATGTTATCCTAGCTGACACTTTTCTTGCTAATTTGGACCAGTCACCAGATGAGGCAGTACCCCGTGGTGTTGATAATTTGTCTCGTCAAGAGTTGGTTGAGTTGCAGGTTGCTGACCCTGAGTTGAAAGGTCTAGCTAACTCTGCTTGCAGTGAGGAAGAGTTAGCTGGTGCTTCTACTTGTTATTATATAAAGTCAGGAGTACTTATGAGGAAGTGGAGACCCCCAACAGCATCAGCCGACTGTGAATGGGAGGTTGTACATCAAGTTGTCATCCCTCGTGTTTGTAGGCAGGATATCATTAGAGTAGCTCATGATTCCAGTTTGGCAGGACACCTTGGAGTGGGGAAGACTGTGGCACGCATTTTGAAACACTTCTACTGGCCAGGTATCTTCAGAGATGTTTCCTGGTATTGTAAGTCTTGTCACACCTGTCAAGTTGTGGGGACGTGTAATCAGACCGAAAAGGTTGCACCTCTAGTTCCCATTCCTCCTTTTGAGGCACCATTCACCTGTGTGTTGGTGGATACTGTGGCCCTCTTCCTAAAACTTCTTCAGGATTTTCTTATGTGTTGACCCTGATTGATATGGCTACTCGTTATCCTGAAGCCATTCCACTTAGAAATATCTCTGCAAAGAACGTGGTTAAGGAAATGCTAGGGTTCTTCACCAAGTTTGGTTTGCCCAAGGAGGTACAGTCAGACCGGTGAAGTAATTTCATGTCAAATGTTTTCAAGCAGTCTGAAAGAGTTGGGCATCACCCAGATCACGTCTTCAGCTTACCATCCCCAGACCCAAGGAGCGTTGGAGAGATATCATCAAACACTCAAATCGATGCTCAGGAAATACTGTTTGGAACATCAGAAAGACTGGGATAAAGGTCTTCCATTCGTTGTATTTGCTGCAAGAGGATGATCAGGGTATTGAACACCCTGTATCTTATTACAGTAAGAAGTTCACTCCACCTCAAAAGAACTACGCAACTATTGAGAAAGAGCTTTTGGCCTTGAGTTTGGGTTTACAGCATTTTTCATTTTATTTGTGTTCTGGTTTTGACCCCATAGTCATTTATGCCGATCATAACCCACTGAAATTCCTTAGTAAGTTTAAAGATAAAAATCAGAGATTGACAAGATGGAGTCTACTTCTTCAGGAGTATTCATTAGACATACAACATATCAAGGGGAAAGAAAATGTTATTGCAGATTGCTTATCTAGACTTTAGACAGATTATTTTAGAGTAATAAGAAATTTCCTTTGTAAATTTCTTTTTCTTTGTGGGGAGGTGTTACATAGCCTATGATTTCATCATCCTTTGTATAATTCTAACGTACAGTATGCTGCATGTTTGATCACGATTTGCCTCGTGGCTTCCATAGTGACCAGGCTTGCGTGTTCTACCTCACTCCCCCCTTCTCCCCTTATAGTAGAGTAAGTCGTTCTTTCTGTTGTTCAGAGGAGGACTGTCAACTCTTCCTCCCCTGTGCCTTCATTTCCGCGTCCTTCTTGCAAGTTGAATCAAGCTCTGCCGGCCCCTATATAATGAGCTCAGTCTCTGCATTAATTGCCACTTAGATCTACTCCTCATTTTGTTCACATCTCTGTCCTCCCCTGTATAGTGTATTATCTTTGTGAGTGCTTAGGAAGTCTCCAACCATCTAGCTGCTGTATAATTTGAGTATAAGTGTTGTTACCATTTTTCTTGTACTGTATGGCGTAAGGTGTTAATTCGTAGGCCTGGTAAGGTTTTTGCGATTCATGTGGAGTTTTTGATGTCAGCCATTATTAATAATAGTTTGTATCTGTAATGATATATCTTGCATTAACTGAGTATTATCCGTTTTTGTCATTTTATCAGGGCTGACTTAGATAAATTTACTCTTGCTAATTTCGTGTTAATAGAGGCTATTGCAGTTAACCATATATTTAACCTGTTTTTGCCATTACATTATCCTTATGAGTCCTGAATGTTTAGTTGTTAGTTTGGGCATTAAACTTTAACTTGTAATTTTATCTAACTCTTTTGTTTTGAACCTGGAACTTTGCCGGACAGTAATGATTTTTAGTATTCTCACTTGAAGTGTTCATTATCTCTCTCTGTTCTGTAACAATATGTATATCTATCTGTCTATCTATCTATCTATCTATCTATCTACTTATATGAATGGGGTGATGAGAGAAGGAAAAACACGAGCAATGGAGAGGAGGTTGGCGTTGGTGGTGAATGGTGATGAACGGAAAATCTCAGATTTGTTGTATGCTGATGATGCAATGCTACTTGCAAATACTGGACAAGAACTTGGTAGACTAGTGCAGGGGTTTGCTGATGTCTGTGAGCGTTGTGCCTTGACAGTAAATGTAGAAAAGAGTAGAATGATGGTTACTGAGAGAGAAGGTGTCTCCCAGTGCGATGTTACATGAATGGAGAGAGACTGGAATTCGTGAGTCAAATACCTGGGTATAGTGATAGAAAAGAGAGGAAAATATGCAAAAGAAGTGGAAAGTAGAGTGACACAAGGAAGGAAAGTAGCTGGTGCAATGAGGGCCTTGATAAGAAACAGAGGCTTGTGTGTTGCAGCTGCACGAGGCTTACATGAAGGAGTGTTAATGCCAACTTTAACATATGGATGTGAGACTATGGTGTGGCATGAAAATGAAAAGTCGAGAGTGAAAGCAGTGGAGATGGGACTGCTGAGGAATGTATATTTAGTACTGGAAGTGGATAGGATGCTAAGTAATGTGATTCGTGAAAGATGTGAAGTGAGGTCTGTGGACACCAGAATCGAAGATAGTGTACTGAGATGGTATGGTCATGTTGAGAGAATGGATGACAACAGAGTGGTGAAAAGAGTATATCTGAGTGAAAATGGAGGTGGGAGGAGGCGAGGTAGGCCAAGAAGAAGGTGGAGGGATATGGTGGATGAGTGTGTGAGGAAGAGAGGTTTGGAAGTCGGTTAGGTTAGGGGACTGACAAGAGATCGAGCTGGCTGGATGAATATTGTGAGAAGAAGCGCATAATCAGCAATTTGGCACCCTTTTTTAACGTGACGGCGTCCGGATTGACTCTATCGGATACGTTTATGTGAAGCCACAGAACGTGGTGAATGTTTTTGGCGTGTCAGATAGAGCCAGGCTTGAATGGTGAGGGAATGGAATCATGGGTTATTGGATTGGGCAAATTTGGGCTGTCTGGACATTGCCACTCCTCACCCTGCCCTAAGATGCGAAAGGAGATCTGGATGATGATGATGATGATGATGATTGGCATTAGAAGAGTAATTCTTTGGTAACTGATTTCTCATTATTTAAAAAATAATAATCAATAAGTTTTATTTTGCAGACCATCCACTATATTATTCTTTTCAAGTAAAAATTGTAACATTTTTCTAGCATAGATGAGATTATGCTGTCTTTCGAGTTATGGTAGAAATTATTTGTGGCTCACCAATATCTAGGCACAAACGAAAGATAATGCCTCCACACACTAACCAACGTATTACAAATCTGCTCCGATCACCTACGTGCAAAGATCATGTTCGTTTGCATGTAAGAAAGACATAATATTAATTCATTCCTGAGTCAGTCATCCTACTAATAGGAAGTGATCTATTTCAATCGTCTACGGGTTTGCTTGCTGCAATTTCCAACCTCTACAGGAAGTTTCCGTCCTCTATTTACAAAGCAATTTTGAAAAGAAGTGACCTAATTCGCTCCATGGACCTCTAAGATTCACTTTATTGCCTCAGGCATTGAGTAATGTTAAACTCCATTCATATTTTTAGGAATTGCAGTATATTAATTACTTTAACCCAAGGACGTTATTGAATATTTTATTTTGGCTTCATTCAGAAGAAGGGTTAGGTATATTCTTCATTAACTTTTCACTACAAGGCCTCTCTCCTGAATCGAATGATATGCTCTGGTATTAGCAAGAATAAAATTATAAGTACGTCATCGTACTGAAGGAATTAGGTGGCCGTTGTACCGACTCTTTGAGAATAATAACAAACTAATATAAAGAAAATCATCTGTTGCTGTTAAGAATACTGTAAATATGATGCCAGTGGCTGGAAGGGGACAAAGTGTTACCTCATTGTGATATAATATTTTACCCCGCAATCTACGCAACACCATGAAGTAAGATGGAATGTATTAAAGTATTAGAGTAAGGCACCACGAACACGGTGACTGGAAGAAGACGAAAAGATGAACCAAGAACTTGATGGAGGAACAAAGTGACAGATATAAACACAGAGAGAAGATAGGGATGCAAGAGCATGTGCATGTTTTGTCCCATGTGTTAAACGTGTCCCTTTTGCAATTAGAGTTGACTGATCCAACAACAACTGGGTGTTTTATTTTTACAATAATAAAAAGAAAAATAATAATAATTATCATTATTACCCCCCCCCTGGGGGTAGGGTTTTTTTTTTTCAAGAATACTCCCCCAGTATCCCTGCTTGTCGTAAAAGACGACTAAAAGGGTTGGCGGAGGGTTAGTGCCCCTCCCCGGAAAACACCTAACTAAAAAAACAAACAAGAAGCCTCGGACAAGGTCTGACCTAACGATGACGACCCAGGACCGGACAAAGGACTTGGTAATGGCTACATGGAATGTAAGAGGAGCGAATGATGAGGTGAAAGAGAGAGAGATTGTCCAGGTGCTTGAGGGTGCGAAAGTGGATGTATGTGGAATAACTGAAACAAAATGAAGAGGAGAAAGTGTGAGAGAATGGGAGTATGGATGGGGTATATGTGCAGGAGTAGGTGAGAATGAGAGGGCAAAGGAAGGAGTATGTATAGTTGTGAATAAAAGATGGAAGAAGAGCATAAGACAGTATGGATCAGTTGGGTCAAGGATTGTGTGGGTAAAGTTGAAAGTTGGAATACAAATGTGGGCGATTGTGTGTGTGTATGCGCCAACACAAGATCGTGCTAGCACAATGAGAGAAGAGTTCTGGACAAATGTGGAAGTGTGCATGGAAAAGTTTGGAAGGAATGAGAGAGTGTTTTTGATCGGTGATATGAATGGTAAAGTAGGGAATGTGAAAGTGGATGGAGTAGTTGGTGAGTTGCGTGTGCCTGCTGAGATAGATGAGAATGGCAGTGCGTTAGTGGACATTTGTGCTGGGAGGGGGTTGGTGATAGCCAATACCCTCTTCAGGCATAAAATGATCCACAGGTATACATGGCGAGTGATGAGAAGGGTGGGTGGTGAACTGAATGAAAGGAAGGCAATGATTGATTATGTGTGTGTGGATGAAAGGATGCGAAGATGTGTAATGGATGCAAGAGTTTATAGAGGTTGGGGGATTGGACTTTCTGACCACTACTTGGTGGTGGCCAGAATTAGGATCCAAGTAAGATGGAGGAAGAGAAGAAGGGAAAGACGAGAGGAAGGAGTAGTTGCAAGGAGAGTTGAAAGGTTACAAGAGGATGAGAAAAAGGCAGAGTATGAGAGAGAAGTGGAGGAACGATTGAGCAAATATGAATTGGAGCAGATGGGGGACGTGGAATGTGTGTGCAGGTTATTTACAGAAGAAATATGTGCAGCATGTGATGTGGTGTGTGGGAGGAAGAGAAGACGGAGGGGGGTGCAAGGAACAGCGTGGTGGACTGAGGAGGTGAGACAGGCTGTGGCACAAAAGAAGAAAGCATACAATGAATGGATGAGAAATAGGGACGTGGAAGAAGTTGAGAGGCGGAAGAGAGACTTATATGTAGAAAGAAAGAGAGGTGAAAAAATTAGTAAGAGAGAGTAAGAAGAGAGTGGATGGGGAATTTGGAAGGAATCTGAGTGTAAAGTGGAGGGACTGTAAGAAAATGTTCTGGAAAGAGGTGAAGAGAGTAAGACAGGGTGGAAGTGACGTTAACAGGGGAGTGAAAGATAAAAATGGTAGATTACTAGTGGAGAAGGGAGAAAAAGTGAGCAGATGGAGAGAACACTTTAAGGAATTGTTGAACATAGAGGATGGAAGTAATGTGAGTATAAGTGGCTGGGGAATGGCTGGGAGAAAGAGGGAGGTGAGAAGACAGGAAGAAATCAGTAGGATAGAAGTTGTGGAAGCAATGAAGAAAGTTAAATTGGGGAAAGCCCCAGGAATTGATGGACTGTGTGGTGAAATGCTGAAGCATGGGGGAAGGATAGTAGTAGAATGGATGTGGAAGACGTGCAGATTGGCCTGGGAGGAAGGTATAATTATTCCCTTGTACAAAGGAAAAGGGGAAAAATAAGTGTGTGGTAATCATAGGAGTATTTGTCTTCTTAGTATAATAGGAAAAGTGTATGGTAGGATACTTATTGACAGAGTTAGAGAAAGAACAGGAATTAGTTGGGGAAGAACAGGGAGGCTTTAGGAAGGGAAGAGGTTGTGTAGATCAGATATTCATTCTTAGATCTTTAGTGGAAAAGTTTCTAGAGAAGGGAAAGAAGTTGTATGTGGCTTTCATGGATTTGGAGAAAGCATATGACAGAGTCGATAGACAAGGATTGTGGAAAGTATTAAGAATATATGGAGTAGATGGGAAGTTGTTGAATGCTGTGAAGAGTATGTATGATGGTGCTAAGGCTGCAGAGTGTGTGGATGGTGAACTAAGTGAATTTTTCTCTTTGAAGGTTGGGTTGAAACAAGGATGTGTCATGTCTCCATGGTTGTTCAATCTGTACATGGATGGGGTAATAAAAGAGGTACAAGGTAGGGTAGTGGATGTTGGAGTGGCCCTGGTGAGAGAGGATAGTGTTTGGAAACTCCCTGTACTGTTGTTTGCAGATGATACTGTGTTGTTGAGTGAAGACGAAGAGGAGCTGCAAGGCTTGGTGGATGAGTTTGGGATAGTGTGTAAGAAACGGAATCTAAAGGTGAATGTAGGGAAGAGTAAAGTGATGGTCTTGGAGAGAGGTGAAGTCAGTGAATGTACAGCGAGGTTGGATGGTGAGGAATTGGAAAATGTGAGTACGTTTAAGTACTTGGGTAGTGTGATGAGTAAGGATGGAGGTTTGGAGGGTGAAGTGCTTGAAAGGGTACAACAAGGAAGAAAGGTTGCTGGTTCTTTGAAAGCAGTGATAAGAAACATTGAAGTGAGCATGGAGGTGAAAAAGTTACTACATGACAGTATTGTGATACCAACTCTAACGTATGGATGCGAAGCTTGGACGTTGTTGGAAGGACACAAGTCAAGAATGAGAGCAGTGGAAATGAGTTATGTAAGAGGAGCCTGTGGAGTCACATGGAGAGACAGGCTTACGAATGAGGATATAAAGGAGCGTTGCAGCCAAAACCACAGATATCAGCACGCACACTCTCACAGTACCTGGTCTCTCTGACAGAGATGACAATGCTGACATTCCAAAGCGCAACAAACTTCTCAAGGCTCTCCAAGAATTCAGGGGACAAGTTATGGAGCTGTACATTACACAACTTTATAAACAGAATCAGTCAAAGATCGTCACCTTCTTCAAGCCGGTTACTAGTGTGTTGCAAGATAAAACCATCAAATAGGGTTAGGAGGAAGATGTCGACACTGCAGATGTCCAGATACTCGAGGACGATTTTGACTTAGAGGGATTCGGGTTGGATACCTCCACAGAGGAGGCTACTTCAACCAAGTAGTCCATCTCTGCCACACCACCTACACCAGCCAGTCAAGTGATAATATTCCATAACCCAAGGTTAGTACTTTACAGTGTGCTGTAACTACTGTAATAATAATTGACAGGATACTGACATACTGTAACAAATTTTGCCATGTTCTACACTACAGTATAGCAATACAATGCAGACCTATAGTTAATCACAATTATGGTTCATAAAGTTTACAGGAGGTGTGGGCAAAAAATCATGATTTTACGTAGTGAGGTTCGGTAAAACAAATAACTCAGTGTCAAATGACCACCCCTTACGGGATTATGGCATCTGGCAATAGATAGATAGATAGATAGGTTCGGAGGCCCCAGAACCAAACTAATTTTTCCCATAAGAAGTTCAATTTAAATTTCGAATTTCGATGCGATTTTTCGGTACGCATGTCGATCGAAATTCGAGATTCCACTGTCCATATATATATATATATATATATATATATATATATATATATATATATATGAGAAAAAGAAAAGGAAAAAAGAAAGGAAACGGAAGTAAAAACAAAGAAAGATGAAATGGAATGAGAGGAATTAAATAAGCTTATCAACAAAAAGCAAAGAGAAGAATAAAGAAATAGAAACATGGATCACATCAAAGAAACCATCAAAAAAGGAAAAAAGTCTGGAACAGGTCCGAAGTAAAATGGCACTAGGAAAGCAACAAATTACATCACTGAAAGACAAAAAAATGTGAAATCATTAAATGCAGAGATAAGATGTTGAAGAGAGTTGAAGAATTTCACAAAGATCTGTATGCATCAAAAACCATAGTACCAATAACTAACTTGTCAATTGACGCAAGTAAAATACCTGACGTAACACCAGGCGAAGTAAATATTTCTCTTAAAAATATGAAAAGAGGGAAAGCTTCAGGAGAAGATAGAACAGTAGCAGATTTACTGTTGGATGCAGGAGTAGAAGTACAAAATAGGCTTGCTCACATATTTACTCAATGTGTAAAAAAGAAGAAAATGCCCAAAACATGGTGTAATGCAATAGTTATTTTATTTTACCAAAAAAAAAAAGTGACTCAAAAGATCTTAGTAACTATCGACCCATTAACTTATTATCAGTCAATTACAAACTCTTCACTAAAGTCCTTATGAAGAGAATAACTACAAATTTGGAGGAGAACCAACCTCGTGAACAGGCAGGATTCCGAAGCGGTTACTCGACTACTAATCATCTACACAATGAATCAGCTGATTGAGAAAACTACAGAATATAGTGAACCACTGTGCTTAGGTTTTGTTGATTACGAAAAGGCTTTCGACTCGGTGGAGCACATAGCAGTTATAAATTCATTGCGAGAACAAGGAGTGAATGAGAATAGTGTAAAACTGCTCGAAAACTTATACAAAGAGGGAACTGCTACAGTTAAATTACATAAAGACTCAGAAAAAATTAAGACTGAGAAGGGCATGCGTCAGGGAGATTCAATTTCACCAAAATCATTTACAGCATTCCTAAAAAGTACATTCAGAAAGCTAGACTGGGAAAACAAAGGAGTGAACATAGATGGAGAAAAGCTAAACCATTTAAGATTTGCAGATGACATTGTCCTAATCTCAGAAACAGCAGAGACATTGCAAGAAATGTTAAATGACCTGAATAGAGAAAGTCTCAAAGTAAGGCTAAAGATGAACCGGAGTGCAACAAATGTTTAATCCACAAACACCAAAGAGCGCCATCAGAATAAGCAGAAAAATTCTTGAAGCCGAGGAGTACAATTACTTGTGACAAACGAATGCATAGTTCCAGTTATGACGTATGGTTGGGAGACCTGGAAACTGACAAAATCGATGTAAAATAAATTAATCCGTTTTCAGAGAGCAATGGGAAGTTCAATGTTGGGAATATCTTTAAGAGACAGGAAAAGATCATCATGGGTGAGAGAGCGGACTAAAGTCAAAGACATTATAGAAGTTATAAAATAACAAAAATGGAGGTGGGCAGACCATGTAGCAAGAATAAGGGATAACTGATGGAACAAGAGGTTGACTGACTGGACACCAAGAGATTGTAAGCGTAGCAGAAAAAGGCCAGACAGGAGGTGGAGAGATGAGATAGAGAAATTTGCAGGGAAAACGTGGCAAAGATTGGCTGTCAAGGAATTCCAAGGAATTCGTGGAAAAGTCTGGAGGGGGCCTTTGTTCAGCAGTGGACTTGTAATGGCTGATAATATATATATATATATATATATATATATATATATATATATATATATATATATATATATATATATATATATATATATATATATATATATATATATAATGGAGCACATGTGCAGTGATCATTTTTCCTTATTTTATACCCTGGCCTGCCACACATGTCGGTGCATTTTTCAGTTTATATTTAAATATTTTTTTTTAACAATTGTTGCTATTAGTTTTAACTTTATTAACTACTAGGTTTATATTAGGTCGGTGAATGTTTCCCGATATATATTTTTGGTGGTTTATATAATATTATGTACATAATATTATATCCTGCCATCAGGCGTCGCATTGTTTTCTTGTTCCCCGAATTCCTATATATATATATTTTTTCTGTAACCTCTGCGACACCCCCCCACGAATTGCCATCTTAACCCCCGGGGATGATATACCCGCAGGTTGGGAACCACTGCTCTAAGAGAACTACAATACAAAGTGCGCCTTCCCGCTCAAGATAACCCTAATCCTCTAATTCTGAAGACGAGATGGGACAGACAATCACTGTGGATATCACTGCGGAGATGAGATGAAGGATTGTTCCCAGAAGCAAGGGGCACAGAAGAATACCTTCTCAGGAAAATGATTAAACAAATGTTCAACGAGTGCATTATATATCCGAGGTTTTTAATTTCATTATGTGAAAACTTATTGTTTAATGGGCAAGATGATGGTATTGTAATACGTATTAAATTCTTCACCCTTTGTTATTCAAACCACGTTTACTGTCATTAAATGGAATGAAAAATATACTTGTGCTAAATTTGTTTTTATCGTGAACGTAGATCAAAACCATTCATAGTTGGGGGATGCCGTCAGAGAGACCCACCCATAGAAACAGTTCCAACCATGACGGGGGTCGCGAAAACTTCCATTCACTCCCACACCTCCACTCTGCAAAGCTCCCACTCACACCATGGCGAGACGGCTGGTGCAATTCAGCCCTAGAGCCTTCACAGACATGGTCCAAGAAAGCAAGCCCGAGAGTCGCTCATCTACATCTAGAGACACTTCGCTACCACACTGTTCTGGAGCAGAGTCACTTCTGTTTATATTGTTCAGTAAATGGGAGTGAATTATTTAGAATCGGGAACTGTAAAAGAAGTAACATCAACCTACAAAAGGCACACACACACAGAATGAGAGAGAGAGAGAGAGAGAGAGAGAGAGAGAGAGAGAGAGAGAGAGAGAGAGAGATGATAACCGACTTTCAGTGAATTACAAACAATGACAAAATTCGGTATGAAAATATATGATGAGTGGGAAAGATATGATCAATTACAAAGGAAAATAAGGGGATGAAAGGAGAAGGCAATAGCTGCAAAAGGAGGTGAAAACAAAATACTAATAATTAATTATAACTATAAAGACGAAATTTAAACATTAAATGAAGAAAGGGAAAATAAAATAACTATAGTAATGAAAGGAAGAGGTAATGAAATAAAAGATAAAATGTAGATGAAAAGGTAGATGAAGAAAAAATTGGGGGAAAACAGAGGAGAACAAGTTATGGCATTGAAAAATGGAGAGACAACATGAAAGAAGAAATATGGAGGAGGAGGAGGAGGAGGAGGAGGAGGAGGTAGTGTGGCTTTGGAAAAGGACTGGAACAGAGAGAGAGAGAGAGAGAGAGAGAGAGAGAGAGAGAGAGAGAGAGATGAGGAGGAAAAGGAGGAGGAGGAGGAGGAGGAAATTTGCCTTTAGAAAAGGGATGAAATAAGAAAAAGTGGAGGGAAGACAAGTGAGACAGACAGGCAGACAAACATTCAGACAAACAGAGAAGGAGGAGGGTGGGGAGGAGCTCCAAGAAAAATGAAACGAAAGAAAGATCGGGGTGATTTATAACAGGAGAAACAAGAAACACTAATCAAAACTTTG
The DNA here is from genome assembly GCF_032717465.1 of Coenobita brevimanus. Lineage (NCBI taxonomy): Eukaryota > Metazoa > Arthropoda > Malacostraca > Decapoda > Coenobitidae > Coenobita > Coenobita brevimanus. The sequence continues at coordinate 5,404,588 of NC_136957.1, read as the reverse complement.
ACAGAAAGGCACACTGGATGTTGTCGAAGACTGAAGAGAGTTAGGGAGAGCGTGGGGGAGTCTGGGAGAGTGCTGGTTAGTCAGGGAGAACATGGGGAAGGCCGGGAACATTTGGGGGAGTCAGGGAAAGTGTGGGGAAGGTAGAGAGACCACTGGGGAGTTATGGAGATTGTGGGGAGTCAGGGAGAGAGTTAGGAAGTCAGCGATGGTGTGCGGAGTCAGGAAGAATGTGGATAGTCAGGGAGAGTGTAATCTAGTGAGGGATAGTGAGAGGGGGTCAGGGAAACTTGAGAGTCAGGAAGAGTGGGCAGTTGTCAGGGTTGGCATGAAGAATTCTTGGAAGCTCAGGGAGAATGAGTGGGAGAAAGGGAGAGTATGAGGGAGGCAGGGAGAATAGGGTAGAGGTAGTTGAATTTAATATTCACCACCACCATTGGTTTCTTTCGCTGATCCGCCTGGGAAACAAGCCTACATCTTTTGTCTTCTTAATGACTTGGAGCAGCTTGTACAGGATCCTACTCATATCCTGACCATCCTGGAGAGAGTTCCATCGTACTCGTACTTAACCTTCTTCTTACAGCTAATCCTTCTGTTTACCCTGCTTATCTTTTCTTCATTCTCCAATCACAATCTTACCACCTTCACCTGTTCTTTAGCTCCACTAAGGTCTGTGGACCCTCTCAAGAAGTAGGAGCTCTGGCACTTCTGAGTTGCTGATTGGGAGGCCCTCATGTAGTATTTCTTTGATTTTCCCTGAAATGAGTACCGGTATTGCTTTCATGGCCCAGAACCATCTGAGTGTCCCAAGGACATTACAGAGTTTATTTTTGGGGGCATGGAAATATACATTCATTTCTTTAATTCTGAGACTAATGCAAAGAAAACTTGGTTTAATCACGTTTGTTCTAATGCTGTCCATAACAAGGAGAATGCCTACAAAAGCTACCAGAACTAATTCATCCCCTGAATGTCATCTCTTTTATGTCTCTGACCACAACCATGCTAAGTCTGTTCTTCGCTCTGCTAAAAATAGTTTCATTTGTACTAACTTTTCCGAACTTTGTGATGCAAATTCTTCCTGCCCCTTCTGACACCTTACCAAAAACCTTTCTAATATCATTACTTCATTATCTTTCCCTCCTTTTTTCAGTTCTGTTGGTTCTGTAGCTGTTTCATGAACTGATAAAACAGAACTCTTAGTTCAGACTTTAAGTTCTGCCTTTGACGTTTCCCTTGCTGTTCCCCCATCGCTTCCCCCCTCTGACTTCCCTATGACTGACATGAAAATTTCTTCACTTGATGTGTTTTCTGTCATCAGTGGCCTCAGTAATAACAAGGCCTATGGACCTGTTGGGGTCTCTCCTGTTGTCCTCAGGAACTGTGCCTCTGTGCTTACAGCCTGGCTAAGTAAACTCTTTCACCTTTATCTGTCAACTTGTGCCTTTCGTTCTTGCTGGACGTTTGCTCTCATTCAGCCTGTTCCAAAGAAGGGTGACCAATCCCAACCATCTTACTAATGTCCAAATATTTTAACATCCTGTATTTCCAAAGCTTTGAATGTATTCTTAGAAAGGAAAAAATAAAACACCATTCCTCTTATAACCTTCTTTCCAATCGCTAGGTATGCTCCACTGGCGGTTTGATCACATTCCTTGCAGATTCCTACAAATTCTCCTTTAGGGACCTTCCCGAAAATTTTGCCATTGCACTTGACATCTCAAAGCTTTTGATAAAGTCAAATAATTTGATAATTCCCAAACCGCACTCTTACGGTTTCCATCCTTCTATCTGTACCTTCATCTCTAGCTTTGCTTCCTGTCGTTGTATAGCTGCTGTTGTACACGGCCATCATCGTTCTCTGAGAGCTATCAATATTGGTGTTCTTTAGGGCTCTGTCGAATCACCAACTCTCTTCCTTCTATTCATCAATGGCCACCTAAACTGTACATCTTACTCTGTCCTAGACTCTGGTCTATAAATTTTTTAATATGAATTTGTTCACAGTGATATAGGCATTAATATAGTCAGAGCACAATGTGCAATAGTTATAGCACAATCTGTAACACTAGCACAATATGTCTTTAGCAAGTGTCTGGTGCATCAAGAAGAGAAAATAGTAGCATCCTCTGTTCTAGGCAGCCAATAATGTATGCCGTATGTCAAACACATGATGTCAAACACACTCAAGGAAGACACTTAGCTCATCAGTTGGAAGCATCCTAGACGCTATACACAGACATATACGCACACACGTCAGGTAACCGGAAGCCAGACAGTAATATAACCTGGTGCTGGGGCCAGGAGACAGAGGGAAATTGGGAGGCATTAGAGAAGGAATAAGACATCAGTAGGAGGCAGAAGGAGATTAGATTAGAGAGAAGAGATTAGCTCTAACAATCATCGGGGTCACCTCACTCTGTCCGTTGCAGGGGTAGGCAGTGAAACAATATAACTGAACAATGAAATTGTGTCTCTATAAACCCCTTAACCCCTGAGTGTCTATACGTCACCTTCACATACGATACAGTCTCCACTCTATCCAACACATCACGATTTTATATTGGTAGCAATCCACATTACTTGTGACAGAGGTGACTCACCAGTCTACAAACTCGTAAGGTACATTTGTTGGCAGCAGAAATCTATGATACTCTACGATACCGACATAGGTACCAACAATTCTCTACAATATCCATTTATTACCATTGGGGCACCTATCTTCCTAGCTACCAACCTACTTACCTACCTACCTACCAACCAACCAACCAGTTTACCTATCTACACTGGTGGCAGCAGTAGAGAAAATAAAGAAGATTACTGTGGTAAAGCAGCAGTAAAGAAGAAAGAAGAAGAGCAGTAAAGCAGCAGTAAGGAATGAAACAGTAAAGAAGAAAATGCAACTATCTACAATAACTATCAACGATTAACAATTCTGCATTTTAGAGTTCAACAATTTATAATTCCACAATCAACTACAAGTTAATCTTCCACAAGTAACAAGCAATATACAAGATGATCACAAGAAGCAAGTATGAAATTAAAGTAAGGAGGAAGCAAGAGAGTAAAGGAGAGTAAGGAGGCGATGTTGAACAGTAAGCGATTGGAATTTTGACGCAGTAATCACAGCACGTGACCTCTAACCTCCGCCCTCCACAACCACAACCACTACTATCACAACTACCACTACAACTCTTTTTTTTTTTTTTTATGTGTTCGACTCTGAGCATAGGCTTCACAGCCTGCTCTCAAGGCCCAGTAGTCCTCCTACATATCATAGACCTCTGCATGTCACCGCTTCGGCGCTAACACCCACAGTCCATATTGAATACATGCTAGGGCTCTCTCATACAGGACTGGTGCACTGGTATTAGCGGGGGTACTTTTACGATGTCGGCGGGTCTTCTGGTAGTTCGGTAAAGTCTCCATTACATGAAATTCAAATCCTTAAACTGTTCCCTGCCCCAGCAGGGATTTGAACCTGGGTCCGGTAGAACCGCAGGCAACCTCTCTACCGATTGAGCCAAACTGCCCAGGACCTATAGTATGAGTGACACAAGCTGACGACAGCACAATCAATCACCCGTGACCTGGCATCTCCTCCACCACCCACCATTATCATCATGATCAACAACTACCACCATATTCTTCACCATTCCTATCGCAATTACCTTTCGTGAGTTAAATATCTATTCTTTTCAAGGATGCGTTTTTTTTTTCAGCGCTCCATCATTTATAAGTGTACCTAACTTACATATATATACCTAAAATTATGTACTATCATTAACCTATTTATCAATAGTAAAGTAATATCACCATACTGTACTAACAATTACAATCATATATATATATATATATATATATATATATATATATATATATATATATATATATATATATATATATACGTAGATAGATTGATTAACAGATATATACATAGATACAGTAAATAGATAGGCAAATATAATACAGATGAGAGAGAGAGAGAGAGAGAGATTTAAAAACTTAAACCAACCCAGTTGCTTTCATTTCATCTGTGTACCTGATTAATATGGGGTGCCTTACTACTCCCAAGATCCTGCTGCGATTAGTATTGTCTGCATGCATTCTGGCTCACCCTCGTGTTACATTTCTAACCCTCTGAAATTTCAAACCTACAGCATGGTACTGTGTGCAGTGCTGAATGTCGGCATTTATAGAATTTCTTGCACATTACTGACGTTCACAAGTCCTCAGGTATAAGCAAATATTGCTGCAGAAATACACGCCTTTGGTCCAGCCAGAAGCAGAACCAATTACATAAATATTTGTCTAGTGCAGAACTGTACATATTTTTTTCTTTCTTGTGCCTATTTATTTACTGAAATGCAAAGCAAACACAACAAAGTCGTACTTTTTATTAATTTTACAGTTTGACAAATGATGAAAATTTTAATAGCATTTACGAGTATCAACGCAGCGCAAAGCTGAAATTATCCATGCTTGCATCTGGCCACAGCTATATCTTAGATTTGCCGTAATTACATATCTGTTGTTTTGATAATATTACCATTGTACCGGTATGTTAAATAAATTAAGAACTAAGTAATTTGTGGCAAAACATAAAAATACAATGTGCTGTGCGAGTACTATACTTTTTTCTTTTTCAAAGTCTGTTTGCAAGACCTCTTCAAGATGTAACTCGCCCCTTTATTGCCAGGAAAAAAAAAAATCGACCCTCCTCGCGAAACGAGTTAAGACCTTGAGGTAAAAGTTCCGCTTTTTGGCAGCCCTTTGTAGAATTTTGAGTATTGTCATGCCCTATTTACTTTGTTTATATTTCTTAAAAGTGGGAACTAATCTAAATACCACATCATATATTTATTACTAACATATGTACACGAACAACGTAATTTGTTAGATTAAACATATTCTGGGATATTGTTCTTGAATCTTGTTTGATACAGGTAACTCTGAACTACAAAACTGGATGTGAGGAGCGACATTTGTCAAAGGCCATTGAAACTGAGAAATCATCAGATACCATCATGACCCTATGGGAATAACACAAGGTCAGGAAAAGATAGGAAACAATAATCATGTCAAAACAAAGAGAGAGAGAGAGAGAGAGGGAGAGAAAGCTATTAGACCCGAACTATGCACCTGCAGCACACTAAATACAAGCTTGGTTAGACGTAATGTACATATCAGTAGCAAGGATGTAGTCCATACATGGTAAGTAGATAAATCCCTCTCTCAGTGGACTATTAAGTTCTGCAGGGGAAGAAGAGATCCGTGAAGAGAAGCTACATCTCTCACCGGAAATACGCTACCTTGGTGAGGCTCTAACTGCGAACCCTACGGTCGTGAAGCGTGAACGCTAAGACTGAGCTATTTTGACCCTTATAGTGGTTAAAAAAAAAAAAAAAAAAAATGCTCTAGAGAATGAAGTAAGGCTTCAATATTGTCCGAGTGGTAAGATTTTATAACCATAAAAGAACATTAACCCTGGCAATTTCGATGCTCATTCTCATACTCATATGCCATTTTAAGGATAATAATTGGAGGTACTATTTCGGCCAGCTATAACATTCCTACACTGATATCTCTAACTTGTAATTACGGAAATGTTGAACACGTTCGCACGTTCAGTGAATTTATTCAATACCGGCTGCTGGCAGCTACTAAGTATTGATATTCTGTCGGTACTGTATTTTGAATTCGTATGTGACATTGCATAATTACGTATTAGAGACAGGAGGGTAGAAAGGAATACATGGCTGCAATAGTACAAGAAGATACTACAAGAGAACACACTGAACAAGCACTGACGGTCCTTTTTCTGTAAACCTAGGTTTTCGTACATTATTTCTTATGACAGTATGTCGTTACTTGTAGATCAGTTTTAATTCTGTTAATGTAGTTTTAAAGCTCTTGAAATGTTCCACAAACAAAGCATACCAAATACCGATCAGATTCTTAGTTTATGTTTAGATAAATTTTAAAGATTCCGTTTTGATACTAAAAACTATTATGAATGTTCCGAAGATTTCTTTTTCAGTCCTAGAAAATATTATTAATAGCCATTTGTTATTCTGTATGCGTATATTTGGCTATAATAATATAAAAGAAATCTTCTGAATGGCATTGTATAATTTAAGATTTTTTTTAAGAGATGCCATTTCCTTAACGACGTATTTTATTACTGTGAACGTAAATTGGTTCAAACTACTAATCAAGCATTTTTTTATTGGTCGTTTAAAAGGTAAGAAAGTTTCCTAAAGTGCACAAAAAAATGATATACTCATTACGGTGCCATACGTAGCATAAATATTCACTCGTCTGTGCAATGGTGTTTCCTTTCTTTTGCAAACCTGTCCATGTGGAACATCGGTTAATGTGGACTGGGTTTCCCCTCAGTTAGGTCAGATTAACATGGCATTAATGTGTGTGTGTGTGTGTGTGTGTGTGTGTGTGTGTGTGTGTGTGTGTGTGTGGTTCATTCGACCTTGCAGTAATTGTCAAGAACTTATTTACCAGCCTCCACCCTACAGCTTTGTCGTTCTTTCTCTGAACCCCATCTATTTAGCCATTTAAATAAATATTGCTTCCGGCGTGAGCTAGAAAATGCAGTGTACTGGCGCCATATTTTACAGGCGTCGTAAGCCTTCGGGTTCAGCTAAAAATATGAAGGGTAAGCCAACTCTGGGTGCGAGCTCAAGCTTTAAAAAAAAAAAAAAAATCCGACCAATCATTGTCTTAGGTTTTGGTTATTTGTTGATTTATTTAATGTGGTGCAGAGGACAAAAAGTGAGCTGAAAAAAAAAAAAAAAGTGGAATATACCTAGCATATCTTTGGTGTACAGCGAACTTACCGGGTACTTTGAGAAGGCTTTAACATTTTTGTGGCTGTCGTGTAGAAAGGGATCAGCAAAATGAGATAAAAAGTACTAGACAACAATAACTAAATAAATATTGAAGGAAGAGAAACCATTCACACTAGAATATGTTATGTGTCATTATACATCATTTTTCGCATCCAGTGCCTGAAGAATCAATGCATTATTTTAATCTATTTTCACAGACATTTTTTCTACCTACAACGGTCAAGTATCAAAAGGCAATGTTTGAAAAGAATAAACAGAGGCTGCAATGACAAGTCAACACATATGGTTGGTAGAAGAGCAGAGTCTCGATGTCATGGTGGCCATCCCTGCTATTTGTTGACGCAGTTTCTCCCATTTTACTTTGTGCAGAGAGAGAAGGGTGGAGAACTGTGTCAAGAAATAAGCGAGGGAAAAAGATAAAGGCGAGTAAAAAAACAAAAGAAAAAAATAGAAGCGCACCAAGAGCTGGAAGGAAAATAATGATAGGGAATACTGAAAAGGAAGTAAGGCATGTGAGACACAGAAAACTTGCGTCTACAGGAAGAGAACGAATGAGAAAAGAAAACATGAGGAAGAGAGAAGCATTGCAAGCGATATAGGGACAGAGAGAGAGAGAGAGAGTAATATAAAATGGAGAAAAAAAAAACACGGATACGAAGAGGAGGGTTTGAAGTGAGGAGTCAGAAGGAAAGGAGTTGGGAGGAAGGAAGTAACATAAACAGAGAGAGAATGGGGATAGAGCTGCACCATGAGACAGAGATGGGGAAGGATTAAGACAAAATAGAGAGGTAAGGGATGAGTCTGGAGAAATTAGAGAGAAAGAGAGGAGGCAGGTGTGAGAGAATGATATAGCTGAGTGTGATATATAGCATTAGAGGCCGATTATTGTGTTGACTAAACAATGGGATGAATTGGTAGCAAGTGGCAATAAATATATTCGGGGGGCTTTTTGCACTGCACTGGTGAGAAAGTGAAGCCGAGAGGCAGTGGACTATTATAAAGAAGGGATGCTGTATTAACAAGGTACTGTTTACCCAGTTCGAAACTTAAAATTTTTTCCATTGGTTCAGATCGATTTTGAGTTCCCGTTATAATGCAGTGATTTAGCTCACGTGTGTGGAGGGAAAATTACGAATTATATGTAAATTCTTCTCATTGTCACATTTCTTAGGAAGCCTATTGGTCTGGTGATCCAAGGTTAACATTGGAAGCGAGTGTCACGTAATTCGTGCACATTCGAATCCCCGAGAGTTACTGGATGCTTGTAACCCATGTTGTGTCCACAGAAACCTGGCTAGTCACCTGCCTTTAGTGTTTTGGACTGGTCAGACCTTGTTAAGGGCGTCTGTACCTCGAATTCATAACGTCATTTATGCTCACAAGATTGTGTTTCTGAAATGTGCTTAATTTACACTCGGTCAGCTTATGCTTCATTATTATTTTTTTTTCTAATCCGTGATTTCTTTATTATCAGTTGATAATGTTGCGTCTTATTAAATTATTTTCTTTTCCATATACTCCAGGCATGGGCAACCTTTCAGCGTCCGAGGGCCGAAATATGATTCTGGTATTGATCCGCTGGTCAGGTTGCCTACGAATGGAGCAAAAAACATTTTAACTATCAACTTCATGCATGATTGTAGTATTCGTACAAAGTAAGTGCTCACTATTTTAGTTACTTATAATAAATCTGCTTACATATAATATATAGTATCCTTCTGGCAAAATGCCTAATTAATATAAAAGCGTTTTATAATGAGGAGGAAACTGAATATTCATTCAAACATCCCATACGAAAATTATCTGGTGGTAGACTACAGCCAAAGGCACCAGGCTGAAGGAGTTACCATAGAATTTTCGGTCATCTTTCAAGTGCAGTGTATTCTGACCGATAATGTCATTATCATCATCATCATCATCATCATCATCACCATTAGCTCCGAGAGGCTGGATACGGTAAATAATTTGGTACCGAACAACTACATTCGTTAATTGCTTGACACCAATGTTACCATATTTAACATAATTTTGTGTTTTAGCAATATCTGCTTTCAGATCTGATGTTTAGAATAAATTCTAGCATAATGGAACATTTAGCCTAATTCTAGCACCAACCTGCAGTGTCTTAAATATATACGGTATATTTCTTATTTGCAGACCACTGGGTTACCAATTATGCAAAGCTGCCATTAGATCTAGGTATTGCCACCTGTGTTTAGTGACAAATATTTCAAAGAAAGGCATTATTATTTTTGGGAAAGAAGAGCAAGACTTGGGAAATGAGTTATTAAATGATGATTAAAAAACATTCTCTCACAAATGCATTGCCGGTACACCCTTCCGGTCAGTAGCCAGAATGGACAGTAAGCTACCCAACCATTTCCAAATTTATTTAAGCACTGCAACCCATTCACGAGTCTACTACAATTTGGTTAACTTGAAGAAAGCAGAGACCTGTAACAAACAAACCAACAACAACAACAACAACAACAACAAAGACATGAATTACTAAGAGGACTGAGAAGCCATTAATATATGATCCAAAACAAGGTATGAGAAAATGAGCGAATGAGCACTGGTACCCTAAAATGCACCAAAAGTCACAACAGAGTCTCTCGGTAAGAAATGAAACTGACTGCCGTTAGTTGTAGAGCAATGGGATTGTTATGATAACTTATTCTTTACTAACTGAAGGACAAGATGTTCTCTTGGTTATTGTGGACTAACAACCATCAAATGCATGGAGCACATCAGCGATCTATCTGTCTGTCTATCCACCTATCTGTCTGTTTATCTATCTATCCCAGTGACGACTCGAGGTGCCTGGAACCAATGTCTGACTCTCTTCTTCTTCATTTCTGCAACATTCGCGGCCTTTCCTCTAATTTTCGCTCTGTTGAGCACCACCTCTCCTCCTCTAAACCTCACCTTCTTTTTCTAACTGAGACTCAGCTGTCTGAGGCAACTGACAACAAACCCTTTTCTGTATCATCCTACTTTCTCTATACACATTTCAAAGCCAAAGGTGGCTGTTGTGTATATATACGCAACGACTTATCTTACTCTCGTGTTCTTGAACTCGATTCTTCCGAATTTTCTACACTCTGGCTTCGGCTTTTCTCTCATTCTCTGACTAAATATATCTGTGCTGTTTACTTATCCCCTAATTCTACTGACTATAAAAAATTCATCGACTATCTTACTTCTACGATGGAACACATTCTGTCCACTTCTTTCTCTGAAATATCCATTCTAGAAGATTTCAATGTTCACCACCACCTTTGACTCTCCTCTCCTTTCACTGATCCACCTGGTGAACAAGCCTACATCTTTTCTATCCTTAATGACCTAGAGCAGCTTGTACAGCACCCTACCCGTATCCCAGACCGCCTTGGAGAGAGCTCCAACATACTTGACCTCTTCCTTACAACTAATCCTTCTACTTACACTGTTAATCTTTTCTCTCCATTGGGCTCCTCCGATCACAACCTTATCACCTTAACCTGTCCTATCACTCCGGTACGGCCTGTGGACCCTCCAGGGAAACATCGCCTGTGGCATTTTGGAGCTACGGACTTGGAGGCCCTCAGGCAGTACTTCTTTGATTTTCCTTGGAATGATTATTGCTTCCATGGCCGGGAGCCATCTGAGTGTGCCTTGCGCATTATGGAGGTTATTCTCTCGGGCATGGAAGCATACATTCCTTTCTCATATCCTTTGACTAACGCAAGAAAGCCTTGGTTTAATCACGCTTGTTCTAATGCTGTCCGCAACCAGTAGAGGGCCTACAAAAGGTACCAGAGCCAACCCACCCCTGAATCACATCATCTTTACGTTTCTGCCCGGAATTGTGCTAAGTCTGTTCTTCTCTCTGCTAAAAATAATTTCATCCGTACTAAATGCTCTCAACTCTCCAACTCTAATTCTTCCCGCTCCTTCTGGCACCTTGCCAAAAACCTTTCTAACAACTTTACCTCATCATCCTTCCCTCCTCTTTTCTACTCTGATGGTTCTGTAGCTATTTCTTCTACTGATAAAGCAGATCTCTTCGCACAGACTTTCTCCTCCAATTCCACCTTAGACGATTCCGGTGCTGTTCCTCCATCACTTCCCCTCTCTGACTTCCTCATGGCTGACATTAAAATTTCTTCAGCTGATGTATTATCTGCCATCATTGGCCTCAATACTAACAAGGCATATGGGCCTGATGGAGTCCCTCCTGTTGTTCTCAAGAACTGTGCTTCTGTGCTTACACCCTGCCTAGGCAAACTCTTTCACCTTTGTCTGTCAATTTGTACCTTTCCCCTCTTGCTGGAAGTTTGCTCTCATTCAGCCAGTCCCAAAGAAGGGTGATCACTCCCAACCCTCCAACTATCGTCCAATTGCTTTAACGTCCTGTATTTCAAAAGTTTTCGAGTCAATTCTCAATAGAAAAATTTTAAGGCATCTTTCCTATCACAACCTTCTTTCTGATCGTCAGTATGGGTTCCGTCAGGAATGCTCCACTGGCGACCTTCTCACCTACCTTTCAGACTCCTGGTCATCCTCCTTTCGGGACTTTGGCGAAAGCTTTGCCATTGCACTTGACATGGCAAAGGCTTTTGATCGAGTCTGGCATAAATCTTTAATTTCCAAACTGCCCTCTTACGGTTTCTATCCTTCTATCTGTGACTTCATCGCTAGCTTCCATTCTGGTCGTTCTATAGCTGCTGTTGGAGACGGCCATCATTCTTCTCCTAGATCTATCAACAGTGGTGTTCCTCAGGGCTCTGTCCTATCACCAACTCTCTTCCTTTTATTCATCAATGACCTTCTAAGCTGTACATCTAACCCTATCCACTCATACGCTGATAACTCAACCCTTCACCTTTCCATTCGGTTACCGCAACGCCCTTCTCAGCAGTTACTTCAACAAACAGGGGATGAGGCTATGGCACACCTGCTGTCTGACTTGGCTCGTATTTCTGACTGGGGTAAAAATAAACTTGTTGTTTTTAATGCATCTAAGACTCAGTTCTTACACCTATCAACCCGTCAAAATATTCCACAGGTATACCCACTAATGTTTAATAATATTCAGCTTAATCCTGCATCATCCTTGAACATGCTTGGGGTTTCATTTACTCGGGACTTATCTTGGAAAGATCATATTACATCTCTTGTAAAATCTGCCTCCAAGAGATTGGGTGTGCTAAGCCGACTCCGTTCTTTCTTTACCCCTGCACAATTGTTGACTCTATACAGGGGTTTTATCTGCCCCTGTGTGGAGCACAACTCTCATGTGTGGGGAGGCTGCCCACATACAGCTCTTCTTAACAGGGTGGAGTCAAAGGCTTTTCATCTCATTACCTCTCCTCCTCTTACTGACTCCCTTCAACCTCTGTCTCTTCGCCGCACTATCGCATTTTTATCTCTTTTCTATCGCTACTTTAGTGGTCACTGCTCCTCTGAACTGTCTGCATGCTTTCCTCCACCTCTACGACGGGAGCGTAGCACCCGTCTAGCAGCAAACTCTCATCCCTTTTCTGTCCAACTCTCTAATGCAAGAGTTAACCGTTACTCCCAGTCCTTCATTTATGGAACAGGTCAACTCTGGAACTGTCTCCCTCTGTCTGTATTTCCTGCTGCCTATGATCTCCAGTCTTTCAAACGCAGTGTGTCCAGGCATCTCGAAATGAATGGATCTTGAATTTGGCTCTCTCTTGTATTTTGTTTTTCTCTTGGGGGGAACTGTTATTGCGGGCTCATGGCCTTTGGTTCCTTCTTCCTCGCATAATATATATATATATATATATATATATATATATATATATATATATATATATATATATATATATATATATATATATATATATATATATATATATATATATATATATATATATATATATATATATATATATATATATATATATATATATATATATATATATATGTGTGTGTGTGTGTGTGTGTCTGTGTGTGTGTTTATTTATTTATTTATTTATCTATTGGTGCTTTCTCTTATTCTTTTTTTCATTTAATGATAATCTTGTAGGATACAGATTTTAACATTTTTTTCCTAGCAAGTTAATATCACATACAACTGCCTTCACACCAGCTCGAAATATCGCCTGTAATATCCACTGTAGTATTCACTTACTGCCTTGTGAACTGATCATCAATGTGCCAAGCAAAGAGGGATATAGTTCCAGATCTCACCAGGAATGGACACTATATAGTAACTGTGTAGATGTGTAACCTATTCTTCCTTACGAAACTGTGCTTTCACAGTCAAATTTTACAGTAGATCTGTAGCAGGTATATACTGTACTATATTTTGTATCAATGTGTTTACTTAATATATTAAAATGTATAATAAAATAATGGGCCAGTTAGCATAGCGTGCTGACCAAAATTTTCCAGACTGGGATAGCGATCCCTAAACAGGTTGCAGCAGCGTGATGCCCCTCTCTCTAGATGACAGTACTAACATGCATTGTGTCAGTGTGCCATGCTGCGCGGAGTTAAATGGACGTGCAAATCAGTTACGTTCGTTTGTTTCCTGTCCTGCACGTGTCGTCTGGCGATTTTTGAGATGGATATAAAAAAAAAGGAACAGCGAATTGCATCAAATTTTGCGCGAATCTCGGGAAAAAGTGCAACAGAGACCCTGGCAATGATTCAACAACAGGTTAATGAACAATCTCTTGGTCAGACGCAGGTGTTTCAGTGGCATGTCCGGTTCAAGGCCGGTGAAACATCGGTTGAAGACGATGCCCACACAGGGAGAGGCCCTCAACCAGCGCAACTCCTCAAAAATTAGCAAAAATTTTGCAGCTTTTCCGTGGGGATCAACGTCGGAGCATTCACGATGTTTGTGAGGAAGTGAGAATTGGTTACAGGACATATCAAAGGATTCTTACTGAAGAACTGGGTGAGACAACAACTGGCAGCTTCACCATGACAACGAAATGGGTGAGACAACAACTGGCAGCATCACCATGACAACGCCCCGGCTCACAGTGCCCTCAACACCCAGCAGCCAAGAACAACATGGCTGTCGTCCCCAGCCCTCCTTACTCTCTGGATTTGGCCCCCTGTGATTTCTTTCTGTTCTGAAAAATAAAGATCAAAGTGAAAGGGCATTGTTTTGATACGAATGAGGTGCTGAACAGTCTCGTTGAAAAGGATTTCCAGGAAACGTCCAGCAGTGGAGGAAGTACTGGGACTGGTGTATCAATGAGCAGGGAGGGTAATGAGGGCCAATAGGAGCTATGGTGAGTTTTCAGTATTATATAGCATTAGTCCGGGAAAAATTGGATAGCAACTCGTATTTTTTTTTTTAATTGTCCGATTCGGCGCAAAGGCTTCAAGGCCAATTCCAAGGCCCAGTAGTTCTCCTACACACATCCACATGTCACCACTTCGGCGCTAACACTCACTGTCCATATGGCGCTGTCTCATACAGGACTGGGGTACTGGTATTAGCTGGGGTATTTCTGCATGTCGGCGGTTCTTCTGGTCAGATCCTTAAATTGTTCCCTGTTCCTGCCTGGATTCGATCCTGGGTCTATGAGGACAGCAGGCCGCCTCTCTACCGATTCAACATTTTTTCAAAAGTGACCTAAAATAATTTCACTCCTGTGATATGTTAACACTGCTTGACACTTTCACGAAGCTGTCACAACCAAATAATGTTACCAGCATGATCTAATAAACTAACCATTCGTATTCAAACGAGTTGGAAGGGATAGTATCTCTCATTCCCTCAATTCGCAATTTGGTTAATGTTGTACTTTTGCAGTTTAAGAAAACCAGATATCTATCTATCTATTGCCAGACGCCTCAATCCCGTTTGGGGTGGCCACAAACAAAACGCCTCCACGTCACCCTGTCCCCCGCCGTTTCACTACCCTGCTCCCAACTCACACCCCCCTCTCTCACATACCTCTCCACCCCATCCCTCCATATCATCCTAGGGCCCCCCAGATATGTCAAGGCATAATTAACCGTGCATGTATTGAACATTAATATATAGCAAGTTCTCTCTATATCCATTTATAAGTGGAAGGTTGTCTAGAAAAATAAAAAAAGAAGAAGGAAAAAAGTACCAGAGGCGAGAAAATAAATGACTCTGCGAGTGAGGGTGGACTGCAGTAGGGGGGAAGGAGAAAATAGTGCCTGTGGGAATGGAGAGAGAGAGAGAGAGAGAGAGAGATGACGGAAGGAAAAAAAGGAAGCAAAAACTAAACTAAAAAAAAATAATAATAATAATGAGCACTTCGATTATGAACGTATCGGGACCATGTAGGCTACCGTGAGGACATGGTGAGAAAGAGAAGAAAATCTTGAAAGGGAGGCTCGAAAGGGATGAAAATGGAAGGGAAGGATTGAATGAAAGGTGAGGTATGAAGTGAGCCAACAATATGAAAGAAAAGGATAAATGATGGCCATAACTATACAGATGAAAATAAAAAGGAGAGAAAAACGAAGACAGGGTAAATGGTAGAAGAGTGACGTAAAAGAAAAAGATGAAACAAAATGACTGATGGGGAATGGGAAAGTAAGGGAAAAAATGTTTTAGTAATTACCGCCAAGAAAAAAAAGTTTGGGATATGGTCTATCTATCTATCTATCTTTTGCCAGACGCCTTAATCCCGTACAGAGTGGCCACAGACAAATCGCCTCCACGTCGCCCTGTCCCCCGCCATCTCACTGACCCGCTCCCAACTTTCACCCCCCTCTCTCATACACCTCTCCACTCCACACCTCGATCTCATCCTCGGCCCCCCCTCTCTCATACACCTCTCCACTCCACACCTCGATCTCATCCTCGGCCCCCCCTCTCTCATACACCTCTCCACTCCACACCTCGATCTCATCCTCGGCCCCCTATCTCTCATACACCTCTCCACTCCACACCTCGATCTCATCCTCGGCCCCCCCTCTCTCATACACCTCTCCACTCCACACCTCGATCTCATCCTCGGCCCCCCCTCTCCCCCCCATCCCCCCCACACACCCGCCAGCCTCCCACCCTCCACCTCCTCCACACGGCCAAACCATTCTAGCGCGCTCCTCCCAATGTCCCCCATCACATCCACATCCACACCACAACGCTCCTCTATATCCTCATCCATCAGCCAGTCCCTCTATGCGACTCCACATGCTCCCCCCAACTAACTCATTTCCACCGCTCCCACTCCCGACCTCCGTGCCCCCAACAACGTCCAAGCTCCACCTCCACACGTTAGAGTTGGTATCACAACACTGTCATGTAGCAACTTCTTCACTTCCATGCTTCACCTCCCTGCTTCCCATCACCGCCCCCAAGGAACCAGCAACCTCCCCTCCCTGCTGCGCCCCTTCAGGCACCTCACCCACCAAACCTCCATCCTCACTCATCACACCCCCCAAGTACCCTAAACGCACTCACACTCTCCACCTCCCCACCACCCAACCTCACTGTACATCCACCGACCTCACCTCTCTAAAAGACCACCACTTTACTCCTCCCTACATTCACCTTCAGACTCCGCTTCCCACACACCCTCCCAAACTCATCCACCAAGGGATGTGGTAACGAGTGAATAAAAAAGGAAGATACAAAATTCAATGAAAAAAAAAAAAAAACAGGCAGCGATAAATGGAAGATTAGAAAACAACGGTACAACGACAAGGGTAGATAGATAGATAGGGTATATATATATAAATATAAATATATATATAAATAAATATAAATATATATATATATATATTATGGATTATGTTTCAGACAGCCACGGAGGGCCCAATACCTGCTCAAGGCCCCAACCAAATGGGCAGATTCGCATGGTCATGTGGAATGTGAGAGGTGTGAATGAGGAGAGCAAGAGAGTGGAGGTGGTGAATGTGTTCAAGAGTGCGAGATATGCCCTATTGGCATTATGTGAAACAAAGATGAAAGGGTGTGAAGTGGAGGAGTGAGAGGGTGTAAAGTGTGTAAGGTCGGGTATGAATGGGAGAGTAGGATGCAAGGAAGGAGTTGCATTGTTGGTGAATGAAGTGTGGCAGAGTGGAATGAGAGATTACAAATGTGTCAGCTCGAGATGTATGTATGTCAAGTTCATGTTTGAGATGCCAAAAGTGGCAGTGATTGTAGCGTATGCACCGTGTGATGACAGAAGTGAGAGGGAGAAAGACAGGTTTTGGGATGAGCTGGATGAAGCAGTGGAAAAAATGCACTGGAGCTATAAAGTGATAGTAATGGGCGATATGAATGGAAGAGTAGGCACTGGTCCTGAGGATGACATAATGGGTTGCAATGGAGTACCAGGACTGAAGGATATGTCTCAGGAAAGGAGGTTGTGCATTTGTAACTCATATTTCAAACACAAAGATAGGCACAAATATACATGGTATAGAGGGAACGGGGATCGTGCTGAAAGGAGCCTGATTGATTACGGGCTCATAGAGAAGGCGATGCTGGGAATGGTTGCTGATACGAGGGCCGCGAGAGGACGATGTGGAGGTCTATCAGATCATACGATTGTGGCATGCAGGATCAAGCTGATAAGAATGAGGTGGACCAGGAGAGAGGAGAAGTCAGGGAGAAAGGCTGAAAGTCGAGTAGCTGATGATCAAAGAAATGGCAGATGAATACAGGACCAAAGCTGGGGAGGAGTCAGAATCAGTGAATTTGAATGAAATGGATCTGGACAATTGCTGAATGCATATTGGGAAGTTGGGAATGCTAAAGCGGTTTGTGGTGTGGCAAAAGTAACACCAAAAAGAAAGGTAAGGCATGGTGGAATGAAGAGGTTAAGTGAGCAGTGGAGGAAAAGAGGAAGTGACTAGAGTGATTACAAGACAAGGGCTCAGTTGAAATAAGAATTGTATATATTGAGAGCAAAGAAGCATGTAAAGAGACAAGTGAAGATGAAAAAGGAGGAGGTAAATGATACTCTAGGTAGAAAAATAATGCAAATTACACTGAAAATAGGAAGTTATTCTGGAAAGAGATGCGGGAATGTAGTAGTGACAGCGGAAAGAAATGTGAAAGTCTGAAGGATCAAAGTGGTAGATTATTAACCCATGGAGATGAAGTAAGGACAAGATGGAAAGAATATTTTGAAAGCCTGATGTATGGGAATACGGAGCAGAGTCACATGATTGGTTCTGGGGGTGTGCAGAGAAGGAATACAGTGCCAGGAAACGTGACACTCGCACTGGAGAAGAACGCAGTGAAGCGGCGAAAAATGAGAAAGCAGCTGGGGTTGATGAGGTGTAAGCAGAACTGATTAAGTGCAGTGGAGAAAGCGGAATGAAGTGCTTGTTGGAGATACGAAAGAAGGCATGGGTAAGTGAAACTGTACCAGCAGAGTGGAAAAAAGGCTGTGATTGTACCCCTATACAAAAATAAAGGTGAGTGAAGTGAGTGCAAGAATTATCGTGGCATAAGTTTATTGAGTGTTGTAGGGAAAGTATATGGAAGAATTATTATAAAGTAAGAGAGATATCAGAAGTCCTACTGAGTGATGATGAGGGTGGCTTTAGGAGTGGCAGAGGATGTGTGGATCACATATTTACAGTGAGACAAATATCTGAGAAGGCTTGTGAGAGGGACTATAAGGTGTTTATGGCATTTATGGAGCTCGAAAAAGCATACGACAAAGTAGACAAAGAAGGATGGTGGAAGGTTTTGCGCATGTATGGTATAGATGGTAAGCTACTACGTACCGTCAAGAGTTTTTATGACAGTAGTGAGGCATGTGTAAGATTAAATTGGCATCTAGGTGAATGACTCACGATCAGTTTGGGCATGCGACAAGGGTGTGTGATGTCCTCATGGTTGTTCGATATATATATATGGATGGGGTGATGAGAGAAGTAAAAGCACGGGTAATTGAGAGATGGATGGCATTGGTAATGAATGGTATTGGATGGAATACCTCAAATTTGTTATATGCTGATGATGCAATACTACTTGCAGGTACCGGACAAGAATTTGGTAGACTACTGCAGAATTTTTTGGTTTCTGTGAGCGTCGTGCCTTGAGAGTAAATGTAGAAAATACTAAATTGGTGGTAATTGAGAGAGAAGGTGACTCCAAGTGTGATGTCGCAGTTAATGGAGAGTGACTGGAAGTGGTGAGAGAATTCAAATATCTGGGTACAGTGGTAGAAAAGAGAGGAAAATGTGCAAAAAGAAGTGGAAAGTAGAGCGACACAAGGAAGGAAAGACGCTGGTGCTATGAAGGCAAGGAAAAGAAACAAAGGCTTGAATATTGCAGCTGTGCGAGGCTTACATGAAGGAGTGTTAGTGCCAACTTTAACATATGGATGTGACACAACGGAGTGGCATGCAAATGAAAAGTCAAGAATGAAAGCAGTGGAGACGTGACTGCTGATGAATGTATGTGGAGTGCAGAGAGAGGATAGCATACGAAATAATGTGATTCGTGAAAGATGTGGAGTGAGGAAGTCTGTGGACACCAGAATCGAAGAGTGTACTGAGACTGTATGGTCGTGTGGAGAGAATGGATAACAATAGAGTGGTGAAAAGGGTAGGATATATCTGAGAGAATTTGGTGGTGGGAGGAGGCGAGGTAGGACAAGAAGGTGGAGGGTTATGGTGAATGAGTGTGTGATGAAGAGAGGTATGGAAGTCGATGAGGCTAGGAGGCTCACAAGAGATTGAGCTGGCTGGATGAATGTTGTGAGAAGTGCATGATCATGGATTTGGCACTCCTTTTTAACGTGACAGCATCTGGACTGACTCTATCTGAAACGTTTATGTGAAGGTGCAGAATGTGGTGAAAGTATTTTGGCGTCTCAGACAGAGCCAGAATTCCGGGGGCTTGAATGATGAGTGAATGGAAGCTCGGCCCATTGAATTTGGCAAACTTGAGCTGTCTGGACGGTGCTACTCCTTACCCTGCCCTAGCGTGGGAATGGAGGTCCGGATGATGCTGATGATATATATATATATATATATATATATATATACACTGGGTGTTTCAAAAGTCTCTCATCTTGTGGTAAGCTTATACTCAGTAGTTGAGAATCTTTTTGAGTCTACATTTGAAGTTTTGCACCCTTTTCTTCTGCTACCATGCTGACTCTAGAGCAGAGGTGTAGAATCGCTGCATGACAGGAGGTTTTTCAATCTGTGGTTGAAGTGCAGCAACAATTCCGGGCAGTCTGTGGACAACATTATGCACCGGATAGGAACACCATTGTCATCACCCACCAGAAGTTTATGGAAACCGGATCCATTATGGACAAACTCCGACCAGGAAGACCTCGAAGTGGGCAGACTGAGGAGTATGTTAACCCTTTAACCGCGGGTGTCATTCCAGAATGACAGTGACAAAACTGGACCAAACCGCGGGTGTCATTCTGGAATGATCGTGAATATTTTGAACACCGCGCGTTTTCCCGGCGCGCAAATAGTCTCACGCAAGAGTAGCTGTCGAGTTCTTTCACGCCAGCCATCCCACACCTCCCTCCTCCAACCCCGAGGGGGCCCCCCCCACCCCTGCCCTGACCCGCGTCAGTCAGTATCTGTCCAGCTCTGTGCATGATAATGGCGCTCCGTCCCGACTCATCGTCGCTCGCTTCCTCCTCTACAATGATTAGTGCTAGTGTTCCCTCTACCTCTACACCGATAAAGGAACTGCCGACGGCGAGGCAGAAGGGGTTGAGCACTCCTGAAATTAGAACTGAGCTGGACAAAACTGTAAGTACTACTCTTGATTGTGGCAGTGAAAGTGACACACTCACAGCAAGCAGTGATGATTTGGCAGTGATTGGTGGTGAACCATTTTCCATTGATAGTGACAGTGATGAAAGTGATCGTGTTGATTCCCCCCACCACCCCCAACTTACTCTGGGAAAGGAAAGGCTCCTATGGGCAAATCTGGTATTGCACGTGGGAAGGGAGTGAAGCGCAGGCTCACGTCTCCCACACCAGGCCCTAGTACGCATTTCCCATCAATTTCCCGTTCCCCTAGCCCTATTGCCCTCACATCATCATCATCATCATCTGTCGTGCCCTCTCCTCAGTCTACATCATCTGAGGAGTACGAATTACCAAAGCCTGCAAAGCGAGGGAAGGCAGGCCGTGCAGGCCGTGCAGGCTGGCCTAGAACAAAGGGGATGCGTGGCAGTTGGAGGGCAAAGCTGGGTGATAAGCGAGGCGATAAGCGAGGTGATAAGCGGGGTAGAAAGGGTCAAGTTTCACCACGCACCAGGTCAGAAACCACCCGCCTGCCCCCGCTCAGTTCCCTCACCTGCGCCACCCCCCCACTCACCGCCCCCGCACTCACCCCCCTCCCCGTTGCCTCCTGCCTCACCCACCTCCCGCTTGCCTCCTGCCTCACCTCCTGCCTCACCCATTGCCTCCACATCAGCTCCTTCTCACGGGGAAAGGAGTGGAATGCAACCTGCCCCTGCCACTGAACCACGCACAGGGCAAGTGGATGCATTTGTTTGGTCTGACGGTGGAGATTTCCAGCCACACAATCCACCGTTTGATATGACAAATGCTGGAATACAGCCTGCCTTCCCATGCAACGCAGGTGATGAGTTTGTTGATTACTTCCTGGCCTTCCTTGATGATGAAATTGTGCAGCATGTCAGCGATGAGACCAATAGGTATGCAGCTCAGTGTGCAGCAGAAGGGCTGGGACCTATTGGCTCACCAAAGCAAGTGTCGTGGTTGCCTGTCGGGATCAGAGAGCTGTATGTGTTTTTTGCACTAATGTTTCTGATGCCCCATATAAAGAGATATGAGTTGGAGGAGTACTGGCTCGTGGATGACATAACTACTATCCCTATATTCGGGAAGTATATGTCACGGGATCGGTTTCGACAGCTGCTAGGATACCTGCACTTCGCTGACAATGACAACGCGTCCCAAATTGACCCTTTGTGGAAAGTGAGGGATTTTCTCAACAGGATTAGGGATCGATTTATGCGATTTTTCAGGCCTATGCAGAAAGTTGTCATAGACGAATCCCTGGTATTGTTCAGAGGACGTCTCAAATTCATGCAGTACATCCCCAGCAAACGCCACCGCTTTGGGATAAAGTTCTTTGTGCTGTGTGACTGTGAGACGGGGTATATCCTTGATTTTGTCATTTACTCGGCTAGCACAATGGATGTGAACAGGAAAGACCCCCTTGGCTTCTCTGGCTCCGTTGTAAAAGTGCTGATGGAGTGGTATTTTGGTGGTAATCATGTGCTGTACACAGACAATTATTACACAGCACCGAAACTCTCCAAATACCTTGCTGAACACGGCATTGGCACTGTTGGCACTGTACGGAGCTATAGGAAAGAGTGGCCTAGTTTCCCCGAAGCATCATCATCATCCAGGGGAGATGTTCACCTGAAGAAGTCAGACAAGCTTCTTGCAATCAGGTGGCATGACAAGAAGGTCGTGAATATGATCAGCACCATCCACAAGGGGGAATTGAAGAGAACTGGGAAGGTCAGCTACAGGACGGGAGAGCCAATCATGAAGCCTGATGCCGTCATTGATTATAATGTAAATATGAGAATTGTTGATAAGTCTGATATGATGATTGGCGAAATCGACTGTCTCAGGAGAAACACCCGATGGT
Organism: Coenobita brevimanus; assembly: GCF_032717465.1. Classification (NCBI taxonomy): domain Eukaryota; kingdom Metazoa; phylum Arthropoda; class Malacostraca; order Decapoda; family Coenobitidae; genus Coenobita; species Coenobita brevimanus. The sequence continues at coordinate 5,382,136 of NC_136957.1, read as the reverse complement.
ACAGGAAGGCTTGCCTGCACATGCTCGATATGTGCATGCTCAACGCCTTCATTCTCTACAAGACACAAGTCGGGGGCATAAGGCAACCATCACTGAGACAGTTTTTGAAGACTGTCGTGCAGCAGCTACTTGCACGATTTGGTCAGGTGACGGCATTGATCCCAAGGCGACACTCTGACACACAACCTGACCGTCTTGAGTGCCGCAATTACATGAGCCGGCACCAGCTTGTGAAATTGCCTCCTACAGCAGGCGGCAGGTTGTCACAGGGCCGCTGCAGAGTATGTTCTACCACCACACGGAGGCCTAGGACGAGAAAAATGAGCACACACCAGTGCCTTGAATGCCAAGTCGCTCTATGTGTAACTCCGTGCTTTGCCGAGTACCACTCTCTGAGTAAATACTGAAAGTGACAGTGATATATAGTGATGCGACAGTGACGTGCTTTGCCAATAATTGTATAATGGATAATGTAGTAATAAGGGATATTTTGCCTAGAAAAAAAAGGAAATATTGGGCAGTATAATAAGTGATACTGTAATAAGAGAATCTGCGGCACTTGTGGAATTCTGCGGCACTTATGTAATTCTGTGATGCGCCAGTGACGCAATATAGTAATAAGTGCATTGTAAATATAATGTACATTGCCCATATTATATGTAAAATAATATTAGAAGTTAGAAAGAATGAAAAGATCGCATGAAACGTCAGTGAGCGGGTGCCGCCGCAGTGAAGTGAGGCACAGCCGCAGTGAAGAGCGGGCGCAGCCGCAGGGAAGTGCCTTTTACCTACCTCAGTGAACACAGAGTGGGTGTTTATCGTATGTACAGTGTTCATATATGTTTATATTACTATTATGAGAGAGTGGTTGGCATTTGGTACTGGTGTGTGGGGCGTAAAATAGTTATTTCACACCCCTCACTTCTAACGGCTCTCCCCGTCCTGTGAAAGTCAACAAAGTCATGAAACCTACATCAATGGAAAGCTGAAGGTTAGTACTTTCTAATGGTACCTTATTTTTTTCTCTAGCTTTATTCTGTGCAGAGTTATTAAGGTTTAAAGGTTTGTTTACATTTGGCTGAAACCCCCGCGGGATATGACAGTCAGACCAAAACAATACCCGCGGTTAAAGGGTTAAAGCATTCCGTGAAGCTTTTGCTCAGAGTCAAGAAAAGTTCATTAGGTGAGCAGCTGCAGAACTAAACATCAGTGTGACATCTATCCAACGGATTTTGCAGCATGATCTCAAGCTGTATCTGTACAAGATCCAGGTGGTTCAGAAGCTGGACCCTCAAGACTACAATTGCCAGGTGGAGATGTGTGAGACACTGCTGCATCACTACGAAACAGACCTATTGATCCTGGAGCACATGTGGTTCAGTGACAAAGCTCTCTTCCACCTTTCTGGTTGCATCAATTGGCACAATACCCGCATCTGGGGAACTCATAATCCTATGGAAATCCGTAAACATGAAAGGGACACGCCAATATTGGTCATCTGGTGTGCCATCTCCTCAGCTGGGCTGATTGGGCAGTTCTTCTTCCGGGATAAAGATGGAAATTCCATGAATATCAACAGAGACAATTACCTTCGTATGTCTCAGGAGTTCTGCATCCCCCAACTGTCAGCTGTAGCCGACATGCAAGAAGTCACTTTCCAGTAAGATGGTGCCCTTGCTCATTACTTGCATGAAGTTTGCTCATTTATGTTTAAACAGTTTCCAGATCGATGGATTGGTCACCGTGGTCCCATTGAACAGTCTGCTCGCTCGCCGGATCTTACACCACGTGACTTCTTTTTGTGGGACTACATTAACCCGCCGCGTGCCAGTGCCGTTTTAAAACGGTCTAACAAAATGCCGCGGCCAGTCCCAGTGCCTTTTTAAAACGGTCTAAAATAAAAAACTTCACTGTGACCGCATTTTTCAAGATTTGCGGGGAAAAATTGGCAGGCATGTAAGGTAATTGTTCCTTTACCATCCCCCAGGCTGCCAAGGCTATACACTCACTCGCTCCCCCCCTCATGCTTGCTCTGCCTCACTCTGCCTGTGTGCCTCACCCAGTGCTGTACATAGTGAAGGCATTTTGTAAATATTTTCATGTAAGTGTAAGTTGTAAATATTTTCTTGTAAGTGTAAGGACTATATAGTGAAGTCAAGTTGTAAATACCTTCTTGTAAGTGCCAGGACTGTACGTAATGAAGTCAGGTTGTACCTGTCTTCAAGTAAGTGTAAGATAATGCATTCACAGTGAGAAAGACACGCAAATTGTGATAGATGCTGAAGTAATAAGTGACCAGAAAAATGTACTGAATATTGTTATACCTTCCCAGGATAAATACCTGAGTATACCTTACATAGAAAACGGCTTTCTCTCACGTACGTGGTGAGCATGAGAGAGCAGCTATACCTGTACACGAGTATGCAGGACTCAATAAAACTCATTTTCGAACCTCAGTGAGCATTTTAATGGCGAAATTCGTTGTTTCCATATTAAAATCTATCATTTTAGCCAAAAAAAAAAGGTCAAAAAATGGCCGGCACTGAGGTGACCCAGAGGGCTAAAAATAGCCGGCATGCGGGGGGTTAAGAGCAAAGTGTACACCACCAAGCCGAGAGAACTTCCCACGCTAGAAGAATGGATCAGGAATGCGTGTGCTTCTGTTACTCCCGAAATGTTGTCCAATGTCGGCCAAGAATGCGAAAAACGGTGGCTCGCTTGTTCCAAAAAAGGCAGTGCCCAGGTTGAGGTGTACCAGTGACTCTCCAGTAGACTTATGAAGCCAAGTTTGATGCCATCAAAATTTTCGTGAATCGTTGACTCAGCAACCAAATTGTCATTTGGTTCCTCTTGTAATTGCAATTTTAATGAATTTTAAAAAATAATGAGGGACTTTTGAAATACCCCGTGTATATATATATATATATATATATATATATATATATATATACAGTGGAACCTCGGTCCTCGAACGTCTCGCATGTCGAACAAATCGGACCTCGACCAAAAAATTCAAGAAATTTTTGCTCCAGAGGTCGACCAAAATATCGGACCTCGACCAACCTGAACGTAGCCAAACGAAGGGAAGCTGGCCGACTGACAGTCACGCATCCACCTTTGTTGTTCGTCAACGTGGTCGTCCTGCTTTACTTCACATTTTTCTTGATTCAGTGCAATATTAGCCCCTAATAATGGCTTCAAAGAAAGCAAGGTCATCCAGTACGGCTACTGGCAGTGAAAAGAGGAAAGTAATGTTGAAAATAATTGAAGAACTGGAAAAATTATTGCTTATCTTCATCAATGAGAAACAGTTAGCAGGAGACAGTGTTAATGAGTATATAATTTGTGAAAAGGCAAGAGAAATATACAGTCACCTCGTAAAGGAAAGCACTGGTACCAGTGCTGAAACTTAAATTGGTAAGCATCTGGCGCCTTGGAACGGATTAAAATGATTTACATTATTTCTTATGGGGAAAATTAGTTCGGTCCTGGAACAGCCTTCCAGAACGGATTGTGTTCGAGGACCTGGAACAGCCTGTGTGTATATATATATATATATATATATATATATATATATATATATATATATATATATATATATATATATATATTGTTACGGAACAGAGAAAACTGTCCCGCAAAGTTCCAGGTTCAAAACAAAAGAGTTAGGTAAAATTACCTAACAAATAACAACTAAACATTCAGGACTCATAAGGATAATGTAATAGCAAAAACAGGTTAAATATATGGTTAACTGCAATAGCCTCTATTAACGCGAAATTAGCAAGTGTAAATCTATCTAAGTCATCCCTGATAAAATGAGAAAACCGGATAATGCTCAGTGAATGCAAGATATATTATTACAGATACAAAATATTATTAATAATGGCTGACACCTAAAACACATGAATCACAAAAAACCTCACTAGGCCTACGAATTAACACCTTATGCTATATAGTACAAGAAAAAAATGTAATAACACTTATACTCAAATTACACAGCAGCTAGATGGTTGGAGACTTCCTGAGCACTCACAAAAATAATAACAACTGTACAGGGAAAGACAGAGATGTGACCAAAATGAGAAGTAGATCTAAGTGGCAATTAATGCAGAGACTGAGCTCATTATATAGGGGCCGGCAGAGCTTGATATAACTTGTAAGAAGGACGCGCAAATGAAACCATAGGGGACAAAGAGTTGACACTCCTACTCTGAACAACAGAAAGAACGACTTACTCTACTATAAGGGAGGAGGGGGGGAGCGAGGTAGAACGTGCACTATGAAAGCCACGAGGCGAATCGTGATCAAACATGCGGCATACTGTACGTTAGAATTATACAAAGGATGATGAAATCATAGGCTATGTAACACCTCCCCACAAAGAAAAAGAAATTTACAAAGGAAATTTATTATTACTCTAAAACAATCTGTCTAAAGTCTAGGTAAGCAATCTGCAATAACATTTTCTTTCCCCTTGACATGTTGTATGTCTAATGAATACTCCTAAAGAAGTAGACTCCATCTTGTCAGTCTCTGATTTTTATCTTTAAACTTACTAAGGAATTTCAGTGGGTTATGATCGGTATAAATGACTATAGGGTCAAAACAAGAACACAAATAAAATGAAAAATGCTGTAAACCCAAAATCAAGGCCAAAAGCTCTTTCTTAATAGTTGAGTAGTTCTTTTGAGGTGGAGTGAACTTCTTAATGTAATAAGATACATTGTGTTCAATACCCTGATCATCCTCTTGCAGCAAAACAGCCCCAGCTCCTGTATCACTTGCGTCAACAGCCATCTTAAAAGGCTTAGCAAAATTTGGAGTAGCGAGAACTGGCTGACTTAGTAGGATAGCTTTAAGTTTGCTGAAAGAGGATTCGCAGTTATCGGTCCAGACAAATTTAACTCCCTTTTTCAGTAGGTCTGTAAGTGGTGATACAAGAATTGAAAAGTTAAGAACAAATCTCCTGTAATAACCTACCATTCCCAAAAATCTTTGTAGCTCTTTCCTACTTTTAGGTCTGGGAAGATCACTTATAACCTGAACCTTAGCTCCTGGTGGTGCAACATGTCCATCACCAATTACGTACCCAAGGTACTGAACTTTAGCTTGACAAAACTCACACTTTGATAAATTAGCTACAAGATTAGCCTGAACCAAACGCTCAAGAAATTTATTGACATGGCATAGGTGATCCTTTCAGTTGTCACTGAAGAGTAATACATCATCAATATAAACAACACACCCTGCCAAACCCTCTGTTACAACATTCATGAGCTTCTGAAATGTGGCTGGTGCATTCTTCATACCATATGGCATTACAGAACATGCAAAAGTCTTTCCTAGTGTTACAAAACATGAGATCTCACTAGCACGTTCAGTCATAGGTACTTGCCAGTATCCCTTTAACAAATCAAACTTACTTATGTACTCGTACCTAGCCTTTCAGATCTTGTCTATGCAATCTTCCACGCGAGGGAGAGGGTAAGTGTCTGTTTTGGTTATCTGATTAAGACGTCTGTAGTTGATGGAAAGCCGCTATGACCCAACTGGCTTAGGGACTAGAGTGGCAGGAGAACTCCATGTGCTCTGACATGGCTCAATCATCTTGTGGTTCAACAGGTAGCCAAGCTCCTTCTGGATGAGAGGAACTTTCACTGGGTTCACACGGTAAGGAGGCAATTGGCTTTGCGTCTCCAACATCGACATCATGCATCAACACAGTGGTTCTTCCTGGAGTAGCACGGAACACTTGCGGGTACTCCTGCAGTAATGCCGAAAACTCCTGTCTTTCCTCGGGAGGTAGATGAGAAAGCTTAGTCTGGAGATAATTCATGATATCAGGATTCTTCCCCAAACTATCACTCAGGCTCATGCTGCATGGGAGAACTTCACCTGCAGACTCGGGTAGAACAGCTACAGAGCAGACTGGGTTATTTTCGTCCTGCCTGTGATATAACTTTAGCATGTTGATGTGACAAAGTTGCTTGTTCTTTCTACGATCTGGTGTGGCGATGACATAGTTGACATCACTGAGTTTCTTCTCCACGAAATAAGGACCACTAAACTTGGCTTAAAGAGATTGCCCATGCACCGGTAGCAGAATCAAAACCTGATCTCCTGGCTGAAAGTGGCGTAACCTGGACTTCTTATTATACCAAGTCTTCATCTTCTCCTAAATTCTCTCTCACCAGCTGTAAAGCAGCGGACAGCCGTTCTTTGAACTTCATCACATACTCCAGCAGGTTGACGTCATCTTCCTCCGACAGCCAGCATTCCTTGAGTAGCTTAAGGGGTCCTCTTACTTCATGGCCAAACAGTAGTTCAAAGGGTGAGAAGCCCAGTGATTCATTTGGAGATTCTCTTGCTGCAAATACAACGAATGGAAGACCTTTATCCCAGTCTTTCTGATGTTCCAATCAGTATTTCTTGAGCATCGATTTGAGTGTTTAATGATATCTCTCCAGTGCTCCTTGGGTCTGGGGATGGTAAGCTGAAGACGTGATCTGGGTGATGCCCAACTCTTTCAGAGACTGCTTGAAAACATTTGACATGAAATTACTTCCCCGGTCTGACTGTACCTCATTGGGCAGACCAAACTTTGTGAAGAACCCTAGCATTTCCTTAACCACGTTCTTTGCTGAGATATTTCTAAGTGGAATGGCTTCAGGATAACGAGTAGCCATATCAATCAGGGTCAACACATAAGAAAATCCTGAAGAAGTCTTAGGAAGAGGGCCCACAATATCCACCAACACACAGGTGAATGGCGCCTCAAAAGGAGGAATGGGAACTAGAGGTGCAACCTTTTCGGTCTGATTACACTTCCCCACAACTTGACAGGTGTGACAAGACTTACAATACCAGGAAACATCCCTGAAAATACCTGCCCAGTAGAAGTGTTTCAAAATACGTGCCACAGTCTTCCTCACTCCAAGGTGTCCTGCCAAACTGGAATCATGAGCCACTCTAACGATATCCTGCCTACAAACACGAGGGATGACAACTTGATGTACAACCTCCCATTCACAGTCGGCTGATGCTGCTGGGGGTCTTCACTTTCTCATAAGTACTCCTGACTATATATAATAACAAGTAGAAGCACCGGCTGACTCTTCCTCACTGCAAGCAGAGTTAACTAGACCTTTCAACTCAGGGTCAGCAACCTGCAACTCAACCAACTCTTGACGAGACAAATTATCAACACTACGGGGTACTGCCTCATCTGGTGAGTGGTCCAAATTAGCAAGAAAAGTGTCAGCTAGGATAACATCATCATCATCATTATCCTCTAAATCACCAGTAACTTTAGACTTAGCCCTAGTGACAGCACATGCAGAGAAAACATCAGGGACATCACAATCCTGGGTCGCAGCCACTGGCTCACTAGACAACTGAGGAGCTGGACACACTTGACTTCCACCAATATCATTTCCAAGTAAGAAAGTTACACCTGACATTGGGAGTGTCTCAACGAACCCAACCATAACGGAACCATTAACAAAACCAGACTCTAAAATCACTCTGCACAGAGGGACAGAGAAGTAATTATTCCCTACACCTTGTAAAATTACAGTTTCATCAGAAGAATTAACATTAGAGCCTAGAACACTGGTCAGCATAAGGGATTGGCAAGCACCTGTATCACGATATATTTTAACTGATTTCCTGTCATTACTGTCCAGAGGACTGACAAAACCATCAGACAGGAAATTAGCACATGAACTCTTGAGAGTGTCACCCACGTTACTGCTCAAAAGAGGAGCTTCATCATGAGAATTTAATTTACCCCTCAAAGCAGGTTCAGTTAACTCAGTTAAAGAATTCTGGGAACTCTCAAGGGTGGACATTAGACCAATTGACTGAATATTTAAAGACTCCTTTTTGTTCACATCACGCTGTCTCCTGAAACATTTCTCCGTAGTATGACCAAGCTTACTACAATAAGTACATTTACTTTTCTGAAATCTAGAGGTGGAGCTGGTATTTACTTCCTGAGAAACATCATCTTTATTCTCTTTCCTGTTACCTGTACTCTGAGTAGAGGCAACGTACTTACTCTCAGCTTTCCTTTTTACTTTAGAATATCTCTTGTGAGTGAGAACATATTCATCAGCTAAAACTGCAGCATCAGACAAATTATCTATTCTTCTCTCATCAAGATATAGGCTTACATCATTATTAATACACCTTTTGAAGTCCTCCAGCAAAATCATCTGCTTAAATTTATCAAAATCAGAATCCACATTCTTAGAATTTAACCACTGCTCTAACAGATCTTCTTTGATTTTTGCATACTCAACATGGGATTGCTTATCTTGCTTAAGTTGTCCTAAATTTTACTCTATAGGCTTCAGGAACAAGCTCATAGGCCTTAAGAATCAAGCTCTTAACTACATCATAATTATCAGATTGATCCTGAGGCAAAGATGCATAAGTTACTTGAGCTTTACCGGTGAGAACAGTTTGAAGGAGTACTGGCCAATACTTTTTGGGCCAATTAAAACCTGTAGCTACCCTCTCAAACAACTGAAAATACTTTATTAAATCAGATTCATTAAAAGGAGGGACAAGTTTAACATTTTTAGCCAGATCAAAATCATCAGAGCTAGATGATCCAGTTCCACTTTGTTTCATGCGATACTCATGGTCTGCCTGAATCCTAGCAATTTCAACTTGTGCCTCAGCCTCCTTAGCACGGGCCTCCTGGAGGGCTAGCTGTAACTTAGCTAATTCAATCTGCGTTTGCTCATTTGGAGGAGTTACATTAAACAAGCTTTCATTAATCATGTCAACAATTTGATCTTTAGAATGATGAGAGCGAACAACAATTCCCAATTGTTAAGCAACAAGCTTAAGTTCATTCTTTGTTCTGTTTTCTACATCACACACTGTTTGCACATTTGACAAAAAATCTTTGGCTTCATCAAGCGTAATAATAGTAGACATCATGAATAAATCACAGTCACAAAATATCAATCAATATCCTTATGATAATATCCTGAACATCCTGATAAGAGGTCGCCAAATTTATGTTACGGAGTAGAGAAAACTGTCCCGCAAAGTTCCAGGTTGAAAACAAAAGAGTTAGGTAAAATTACAATTTAAAGTTTAATGCTCAAACTAACAACTAAACATTCAGGACTCATAAGGATAATGTAGTGGCAAAAACAGGTTAAATATATGGTTAACTGCAATAGCCTCTATTAACACGAAATTAGCAAGTGTAAATCTATCTGAGTCAGCCCTGATAAAATGAGAAAACCGGATAATGCTCAGTGAATGCCATATATATTATTACAGATACAAAATAATATTAATAATGGCTGACACCTAAAACACATGAATCACAAAAAACCTCACTAGGCCTACGAATTAACACCTTATGCTATATAGTACAAGAAAAAAAATGTAATAACACTTATACTCAAATTACACAGCAGCTAGATGGTTGGAGACTTCCTGAGCACTCACAAAAATAATAACAACTGTACAGGGGAGGACAGAGATATGACCAAAATGAGGAGTAGATCTAAGTGGCAATTAATGCAGAGACTAAGCTCATTATATAGGGGCCGGCAGAGCTTGATACAACTTGTAAGAAGGACGCGCAAATGAAGCCACAGTGGACAAAGGGTTGACACTCCTGCTCTGAACAACAGAAAGAACGACTTACTCTACTATAAGGGAGGAGGGGGGGAGTGAGGTAGAACACGCACTATGGAAGCCACGAGGAGAATCGTGATCAAACATGCAGCATACTGTACGTTAGAATTATACAAAGGATGATGAAATCATAGGCTATGTAACAATATATATATATATATATATATATATATATATATATATATATATATATATATATATATATATATATATATATATATATATATATATACAGTAAAGAGAGAGAGAGGTGGAAGGGTGCGGAGGATGGGGATAGTAAGAATGTATTTGAGAAATTATTCCTTCAATAAACAAAGTACACAAACCAATAAAGAAGGAAATGAATAATTGCAACACAGGATTAACACAAAGACGACGAAAAAAAAAAAAAACGTTGACTGTAAGGAGAGAAAGAGAATAGACAGAGATGAGGTGAGATGAGAAACGAGGAGTGGCAGTGTGGGAGAGTAGGAAGGAAAGAAAGGGGGAGGAGAAAGAGGAATGCAAGGGAGAGAGGAAAGGATAGTAATGGTGTTAAGGGAAGCGTCTTATGATTTACGACCACAACAGGATTACATACAACTTGTACCCCCCCCCCCTCTCTCTCACTATCTCTCTCCCTCTTTACCCTCCACCTGTCAAAGTCAGATGGGGGTCTTGTTATCACTGGTGTCTGTCCGTAGAGTTCGGCGACTGGGTGTAGTAATTTTCGTTTCCGGAGCAAATCTCAGAAAGTATTAACTATAGGTTCATGAAATTTCACATATTTATGCGTCTTACAGTGAAGTGGTGCCTTTTCATGGGTAGAATGCCTTCTTAATTATTTTTGAAAGTAATGAAAAAAAAAAATAATAATAATCTGACATTACAATACAGAAGGGTGGGGGTGAGTATGCGCTTAGTTCGATGTGCAGGGAGGTGAAGGATATGTGCTTGGTCAGATGGAGAGTTGCAACAGCGTAGCGTTAGTGATGATGATGACGGTGGTAGCGATGGTGGTGGTGGTGGGTGGTGATGATCATGATGATGGTGGTGGTGGTGGTGATGATGATGGTGATGGTGATGGTGGTTGTGGTGATGACGATGATGATGGTGGTGGTAGTGATGATGGTGGTTTTTTATTCCTATCATACTTCCCTATTCCATGTCACTGATTTTGTCAAGTTTTGATGTCTCTGTGTTATAAAAAAGGAGGGTGAGGTGACGGCCGGTATGTGCTTGGTTAGATGTGCAGGGAGACGGGGGTATGTGCTTCGTTAGGTGCAGATTGCAACAGCGTGGCGTTGCCTATGTCTATTTTAACAGCTTTTTGACAATAGGTGCACAGATAACACATTGGTGCTGTTGCAAAAGCTAAAGATACATCAGTTAAGATCATATATATATATATATATATATATATATATATATATATATATATATATATATATATATATAGTGTGGTTTACTCCGAAAATTGTCACGGAATTTTCGCATATTGTGACTCGTGATGACTCCAACAACCATAGGATTAACTTGGATTACTACACTCTTGATGCCTTGGATTTACGTGTAATACACCAGCAACATACCTACAACCGTACTACACTTAATGGGTTATTTAAACAAAAAAACACAATCGTATTACGGTAATTTTACCAATTTTATTAATGTTTGGGAGTTGTTTAGGGGGCTTTTCAGAGGGCCTGTCCGCCAGTCCGGAATTTTCAACAATCCTGAACTCCCAGTGTCCCCTGAATTCTGGATTAAAAGACTTTGACTGTATATCTATACCTTCTTGCACAATTCATCAACATCGACCTCCATAAATTTATACATATACAGATTACCTAGGAATAACATTGGAATACATAGTATGTAAGAATGGGACTGCTGTATTGTCTACACCTGGGGTTGGACGTCAGCTTCATCTGGTCGTTAGTAATTGTTCAGACGTTGATGGTAGCTTCATAGAGTTCCACAGTCTCGATATAATGGTGGTAAAGGATCGTTGGTGCATGTTGGTGAAGGAGCGAGGGATCTCCAGCTGACAGTCACTGGAAAGCACCATCCTCGTGCTACTGGATAACTGTCGCCAGGGAAGTCTCAGACTCACCTGATGGGACACATGTTGCACTTGAGCCTTGTCCAAATTCTTTTTTGATTCTCCTCTCTAACTGGGCTTGGGTATTAGACTCTGAGCTCGCCTTTGTACCTTGTCCAGGAGATAAGGTGACCTCCGGGGCAGAATATCGATACAAGAGGTGCATACTCGAGGTGGGGACGAACCTGAGCTTTATAGAGTCATCAATCCTTTGGCGTCAAGGAGGTGCTTCAGACGATGAAGTGCAGTTACTTTTAACTAAGCCTTGAGTGCTGCCTTCTTAATGTGGTGCACAAAGGAAAATTTGTTGTTGAACTGCATTTCGAGTATGTCTGGGGTGTTGGAGAGCTTTCTCATGCCGGCTCCTACTTTTAGTTTCCTCCGAAACATGTTAACTTCACCTTGGGACCAAGCTATTACCATGGCATGTTTTTTTTTTTTTTTCTGCTACAAACTCCACTTACCATCTGTGTCCCCACAATGCAGTGTATTCCACCTTTTGGTTGATAGTATTTATTACCTGTTTGTGCGTCTTCTGTCTTGTAAGTTAGAGTGCAGTTGTCAGTGTAAGCATATAATGATAAACGTCCTTGTAGTAGATCGTTTATGAATATGTTCCAAAGTACTGGACCAAGAGCTGAGCTCTGGGGAATGGAGGCTCCTATGGAATGACAGGTAGATATGTGGCCACTGATTACCACTGATAGTGCTCTGACAATGAGGTAGTTATCACACAACTCCAGCATGCTTCCGACGTTGCCAAGTGCCTCGAATTTAGTCAGCAGACCCTGTTGTCACACAGAGTAAAATGCACCAGTAACGTCCAGGGCATAGACTAGTGTTCGGTGTCCTACATCCAGTGCTCCACTTCATGAGCGTGACAGTGCAAGTAACAAGTCTGATATGGAGTCCCCTGGTGTAAGTCCAAACTGTCTGCTGGCGTTGTCCAAGAATTTGGTTAAGCGATCAGCAATTAAAATTTCGAATATCTTCTTTACTACTGACAGCAGAGATAACGAACAATAATTTTGGCGATGCTGGAGGAATACGCTATCTGATGCCTTCTAGTTTTTATCTCAGTTCGTTTGAAATAATACTTCTTTTACCAGTTTACTGCAGAATCCCTGTCCTAAGGCAGACAAGTTGGCATAAAAGTGACAAAAATGAAGAGGGAATCATGAAGATGCAGAGGGGAGAGAAGTAGACAAAGAAGAGAGAGAGAGAGAGAGAGAGAGAGAGAGAGAGAGAGATGAGGGTAACGATTGGTTCATTAAATATACAAGATTTGTGTAGGAGAGAGGAAGGGTGGGAGTGCGATGGAAAGAGAGACGGTTAGGGGAAAGGAGGGAGGGAAAGGCGATTCGAGGGATGGGAAAGGAATTAATAAAAACAAGGACGAGGTGACACTAGGAAAGAGCGAATGGAAAAGAGAGAGAGAGAGAGAGAGAGAGAGAGAGAGAGAGAGAGAGAGAGATGGTCAGTGAAAGAGAAAATGAAAAAAACAAGAGTTTGTGAAACGTAAGAATGGATTGAGGATGACAGAGCAAGAAATTGGGAGAAAGACTGAGAGAGGAAAAAAGAGGTGTTAAGAAAAAGGCAAGAAAAGTAAACGAAAAAATGAAGATTTGAGAAGGCAGGTAGATAAGTTGTAAAGAAAAAAAAAATGTATATATATATATATATATATATATATATATATATATATATAGAGAGAGAGAGAGAGAGAGAGAGAGAGAGAGAGAGAGAGAGAGAGAGAGAGAGAGAGAGAGAGAGAGAGAGAGAGAGAGAGAGAGAGAGAGAGAGAGAGAGAGAGAGAGAGAGAGAGAGAGAGAGAGAGAGAGAGAGAAGAAGAAGAAGAAGAAGAAGGGGTGTTAAGAGCCATAAAGGCGCGATTCCACCGGGGCAACACAGGCAACATGTAACATGCGATTTGCCTGGCTTTCAACATGTATGTTGAATGCGGCATTCAACCAGGAGACATGTTGACTGCGACAAGTCAGCATTGTTGTTTCATGTAGCATGCTACATGCCAATGTTTATGTTGAATGCCACAAAACCATTTCCACTGATTCAACAAAAACTGAGCCAGTTGTCAACACGATGTAACAGACAGACAGACAGATATGTAGATAGACAGAGCTTATCAAAAAAACATAAAAGTAGATACCGTGTAAAACACACACACACACACACACACACACACACACACACACACACACACACACACTGCCGAATAACTTATAAAAAGGTTTCAATGTATAGAAAGTCGAGTGCTGAGTGCCCGCCGTCAAGAGGTAGGCACGAATGCAAAAATTTTCTGAAGTACCGTACCTTAGCTTAACAAGAGACAGGATAGAGAGAATAATGTAACAAATGAAAGATTTGCTATAATGCTGGCATAATATTAAGGCTGGCGGAGAGAGAGAGAGAGAGAGAGAGAGAGAGAGAGAGAGAGAGAGAGAGACTGTGTGTGTGTGTGTGTGTGTGTGTGTGTTTTCTTGGCTAATCCCCGCAATGCATCTAGTCTGGTCTGGTTATTCTTGTATTGTTCCAAGCGTATATCCCATAGAACAACAAGTTTTTATATTCCTCTATAAATGTTTCGTTTTTTTCTTGAGACCAATTCATCTTCTTGCTTTCAACATCGAATCCTTTCCGCGACTGGTGGGAAGGCGGGCAACACTAGGCAACAGGCTAAATCCTGTCGCATGCATCACGTTGTACGGGTAACTTGTTGCCACCTGTTGCATGCCACACAGTCACATGCTACATGTTACCTTGTGTTGAACTGGTTGCAACACACTCGGACTATGCGACAATGTAGCATGCCACATGTTGCCAAAATGTTGCTCCGGTGGAATCGCGCCTTAAGGAACGATGGGAGAGGAAAGGTAAACGGAAAAAGATATGGAGAGAGCAGAAAGGTTTCGTGGAAGGGCGATTACGACGAGGAACATGTGAATCGTAAGGAGAAAAAAGAAACATAATCGACAGGACAACGGAAATGAAGGTTAAAAAGAAAATAAGTGAAAGACAGCGAATGTAAGAAAGAATGGGTTTTTCTATAAAAAATTTGCTAGCATTAGTAACTGTTGGGATAAACAGTCCTTTGATTTTTTATTCTCCAACACCAGACATAAGTTCGTTGTACATTATTAAGTCATCGATAATTTATAACCTTCAGTTTTATTTCATATTAGTGTTAAATCATGAAGAAATTAAGTTCAAATTTATTTGGGATGTCTGTTCCACTGAAAATACCTCCACCGTTCCTAATTTTCGTCTAGGAGATTTCGATGGCTTAAGAGCTTATTTTCGAACGGTATTCCACAGGGACATTAGCTATTTGAGGGAATGTCAGGTCAGTGGGGATCCCCAGGTCATAGATCAGGCGCAGGAAGCACGTGGGGATGTCCGTCAGGTGTCTGTGAGGGGGGAGGTGGTAGATAGGAATGTAGTCCAGGTGACGGAAATTAACTCAGCTCCAGTACCAAACAGACGTTCAACCAGTGAGAAGTATAACGACTTAATAAATATAATACACGGAGGCCAAGATAGATATATTCCTTCAAAACCGTTTAGAACTAACAATTCAGAACCAAGATGGTTAAACAACAGATTAAAATCTCTCATAGGCCAAAGGAAAGGAATGTATAGAAAAATAAAACGTGGAGAGGAACACTTACGTAACCGGTACACAATTTTAAATAGAGAAGTAAAGAGGGAGATAAGAAAAGCAAAGAGAAGTTATGAAATTAAGGTTGCAAGTGAATCAAAAGTAAACCCCAAGGTTTTTATCAAATGTACCGAACGAAAAATAAAGATAGGATAGGACCACTCAGAACAGAATCAGGTGACATTACCAGTGAAGATAAAGAAATGTGCTCCATCCTAAATAATTATTTCATATCAGTATTCACCTTGGAAAATCTAAGCCTGGTCCCTCAAGCAGCAAATATTTACCATAAGAATACGGAAAATATTCTTAGTAAAATAACCATTAGTAAGGAGGACGTATTGAAAGAAATTAATAAGTTAAAACCTCAAAAATCGCCAGGTCCGGACGATATATATGCAAAAATTATAAAAGAAACCAAAGAAGAATTATGTCAGCCACTTTTAACGTTATTTAATGACTCTTTAAGTTCAGGAGAAGTTCCAGAGGCGTGGAAAACCGCAAACGTAGTGCCCATCTTTAAAAAGGGTGATAAATCAGCTGCGTCGAATTATCGTCCGATAAGTCTAACTTCAATAGTAGGAAAAATGTTAGAGTCAATTTTGGCAAATAGGATTAGAGAACACTTAGAAAGATTTAATCTTATAAACGAAAGTCAGCACGGATTCAGGCAAGGACGATCCTGCCTCACAAATTTGTTGTCATTCTACTCGGAGGTCTATGAGGCAGTAGATAGCGATAAAGCTTACGATGTTATTTATCTGGACTTTAGTAAAGCTTTTGATAGAGTCCCACACGAAAGGTTAGTTAGAAAGGTTCGAGCACACGGTATAGACGGCGATATCTTAAAATGGATAGAATCCTGGCTGAAAGGACGAAAGCAGAGAGTATTAATAAATGGAACTAAGTCGGACTGGGGATTAGTAACTAGCGGTGTACCACAGGGTTCAGTACTCGGTCCCTTATTATTTATCATATATATAAATGATCTAGACTTAGGAGTCAATAGCAGAATCTGCAAATTTGCCGACGATACAAAAATAGGGCGTATCATTAACTCTACTGTCGATTGCCATTACTTACAAAAAGACCTCGATACATTGTCCAAATGGTCTAAAACTTGGCAAATGGAATTTAACGTTGAAAAATGTAATACACTTAACGTAGGCAAGACCATTGGAGATACTAAATACAGCTTAGATAACAAAGAAATTAGCAAATCGGAATGCGAGAGAGATCTAGGAGTTATGATTAGTAACGACCTTAAACCTAGGCAACAGTGCATTAATGCGAGAAATAAAGCAAATAGGGTCCTAGGATTTATTTCGAGAAGCGTGAGCAATAGATCATCTAAAGTAATACTGAAACTTTATCTAGCATTAGTAAGGCCACATTTAGGCAACGCAGTACAATTTTGGTGTCCTTACTATAGAATGGATATTAATTCGTTAGAAAATGTACAGAGAAGAATGACTAAAATGATACATGACGTCCGGAACCTGTCATATGAAGACAGACTGAAAAGACTAATTCTGCATTCGCTAGAGAGGCGTAGAGTAAGGGGAGACTTAATTGAGGTGTTTAAGTGGATGAATGGTATAAATAAGGGAGATATTAGCAAGGTACTTAAAGTGAGCATACAGGATAGAACTAGAAATAATGGTTTCAAACTAGAAAAATTCCGTTTCAGAAAGGAAATCGGTAGAAATTGGTTTGGTAATAGAGTAGTAGACGAATGGAATAAGCTACCTAGTAAAGTAGTTGCTGCCTCTTCCATTGAGAGTTTCAAGCATAGGCTAGATAAGCATATGACAAATAAGGGGTGGATATAGAATAAAGAAAATCTTATAACCAATACTAATTCAAAAAAAAAAAAAAAATTCTTTTCAGGTTACACTATGATAGTCTCTATTCTCCTTTCACACTTTCCTGTAAAATGTCCACGCCAGTTTTTCTATACGGAGTGGTGTTCTTTCTGACTTTTTCCTGCCGGCTTCGGCTGGAGGGTTTGGAGGGCGGGGGAGAGCCTCCTTCTTTGCTATCCTTATCTCATTCTAGTAGTTCAGTTACTCTTCTAGGAGCTGCCTAGCATGGACCAACCGGCCTACTGCAGTTATCCTCTCTTCTTATGTTCTTATGTTCTTATTACTGTTGGTTTACATGTTGCCTTTTTGGTCTTACTCTCAGCGGTGCTCTCGTGGTATATGTTGCACTGGCTATGGTAATGGGAGATCAGACGGGGTGGGAAAAACAGTAATTACACACACACAGGCACTCTCATGATTACTAATCTTTGACCAAAGACGCGTGGCGGGCGGTGTGATGACCACACGCGAGCCACGCATTCGAACACACCCTCTACACAACTGGACGGGGCAAAGAACTGAAACGATGTGAGCTGAAGCGTTCTACTCATATTTCCGATATGACCATATTTTTATGGTTTCTCTTCCATAATATCGTAATCTGCGTTTATTTACAGGGACAGACATTTCTTCAATCAATCTGCAACTAGTCAGATTCCATCAGGTAAATTGGCATATACCACTATATATGTGTATTGGCATTATATACATATTAATCATTTATGAATTAACGGAACTAACTGGCACACATTTTAATCGGAGGCATGCAGCTAAGACATCACGTAGGAATAGTGCAACCAATCCCACTGGATGGTAACGGAGCCTGTTATCACTAGAAAAAAAAAAAAAGCTGGTTCAAATTAGCAAGTAATGGTAAAATTTTGTCAATGATATAAGTATTATAAAACATACTTAGAATATGTCTTGTGGATGCCGGCTGCTGTGGTAGTCATGGGTATTTCTCCGCTATCACCCATCAGCAGCTTGGTTAAAGGCTCGCCTCAAGAAATACAGTAAGTGAAATGATAAACAGACTAACAAAAAACAGCATGAATGTCAAATAGCATCACGCACTCATTACACACAAAAAATAACAGCTATGGACAACTTTCGTGCCTATTTCATTAAATGCATACATATTACTTGAAAAAGTAATATAATATGTGAAGCAAAACTGTTTCAGTGATACTTAGAAAATTGTTCATTGAAGCACTAAGCCTTTCTGAAATGATGGTTGGGCTAATCTGATTGTGTAGCCTACGCCTGGCCACGACTTCGGTTAACTCCATGGTCAGAGATTAGTAATCATGAGTGTACTTATCCGCCAGATTCTGCCCAATTTGTCAAAACTGGCAGATTAGACAGTCGGTGGCGTGGCCGCTGTTTTAAATACAAGGTGGCCAGAACCCCGCATTACCACAACCGGAACACACATAAACATAAACACTACATCCGGTAATACCACTGTTCCCTTTACCAACCCACTACCACCACCACCTCCATCAGTTCCACTTAACCCCAAGCCCATTACAGCACTACCAGCAGCAGCAACAGCTGCAGCACCCAATCAAGATCCTGCGAGGGAGCCCTCATATGCTACGCTTGCCATCAGATCGAGAATGAAAAAAATTACCCCAACCTCCACTAACACCACCATTCGACCAAATGCCAAACTGTCCACTCCGAGTACTTCGAGATCATCACCAAATCAATAACCATCACCACGTGGGCGCAGACAAGCCTCAAAGGGAATCCGATGATTAGGTGTGTGCAGGAACACTAAGTCAGTTCACAGTACCAATCAAATTAGGAGGCCTGGATACACTCCAGGCCCTCCCATATATCGTTGCTTAAGCTTCCACACACCAAACTCACCCACATCAAAAAGAAGAAAAAAACAGACACCCGATCCCTGGAACTCAGGAATAAAATAGAATGAAGAGGTGTTTGACGTGACAGGGTTAATCCTGTAGTCAATCCCTCAGACAACTCGCATGGACTATCTAACCACCACATTCGGTCCAAATCTCTCTTATAGTTTGTGAGGATCCTTCTAATAGACAACCAACTGACAAACAAACAAACAACAGGGGCGAAAACATATTCTCCTTGTCGGTGAGAACAAAGGCAAATACAGTAGGTTTTCATAATATGATGTGGAGACCCAATAGTGATATTACAGTGAAAATGACCCAAACAATGACGATCATAATAACAATGTTCATGATTTTTTTAGTAGTTAAGCAAAATTCTGAGGCTGGGAATTAAATGCTGACATGAGTACGGCATGGCTTTTAAATAAAAATAGTGGTGATATAAACCGTACAGCAGTGAGGTGGGAGGTGATGATGGAAGGTGAGATAGTGTGAAATTTTGAGGTTGTGGAGTTAAGTATTAGCGTGAGGAATGTTGACATAAAGGTGGGGTGAGGAGTGGAGTGTGAGGTAATGCTTGGGGTGTGTTGGTGTGAGACTGTCAAGTACAAAGATGAGGTAATTAATCAGACGTGGTATGAGAGTGTGATGGCTCTTGAAGTGTAAGGACCGGTGTGGTAATTGTGTAGATATAGGCATTTGGCCAGGTATGAAAGTGTGAGGTTGGAAATGATACAGTGAGCATGGATATGGTGGTCTTAGTTTAAATATGGCGGTATGGGGTGGATACGGCGGTGTAAGGATGAGTATGATGGTGATGGGGATATGATGGTGTGAGTGTGGATATGGTGGATGTGTAGTTGGATATGATCTTGCAAAGTTGCATAAGGTGTGGTATCAGATGAGACATGAGAAAAGGTGAGTCTCTGAGGTGGACTGAAAGAAACGGCTAAAATAAATTAGGATGAAAATTGTTATAAGTTGTGGAGTGAGATGAAGTGTAACATGATGTGTGGGGTGAGATGAAGTGCAACATGAGGTGTGGTGTGACGTGGAAAAGGTAGGTTTTAAAGTGAAATATAAAGTTAGTTGTTTGGTGAGGCGAGGCTGTAAGATAATCCTTAAGGGGAAGAATTGAGGGGAGATGAGGTTGTAAGGCGAAATGAAAAATGAAATGAGTCTGGATGTAAGACGAGGGGAGAGGTGTGGTAAGGCGAGGTTATAAGATGAAGATTGAGGAAATGGGTCAATTTTAGGAGGCGACCGATTGGAAAAATTCAATACAGAGCAAAATTGATGGGAAAGTGGAAGAAGAGGGAAGCTGAGAGAAGGAAGGAGGAAGGTAAAGGAGGGGGAAGGAAAAACGGTGAGGGGACGAAAGAGGGACAGAGCAAAGGAACGGGGGTATGAGACAAGGTGCAGAAGATGGACCTGGGAAACAAAAAGGAGGATGAAAGAAGGAGTGAGAGTGAGGGAAGGAAGACAATAAACAAGTGGGCTACGTGAATAAGGGGAAAGAAGACTGGAGGATAGGTGAACAAGAGGAACGTAGGGTAATGAAGGAAGTAGAGAGGTTGAATAAAATAATGGAAGGAAAGAGGGAGTAACGGAAGGAAGGAAGGAGGGACAGCGAGGGAAAATGGTGAAAGGAGTGAGGCGGAAAACTGAAGTAAATTTGATGAGAGAGAGAGAGAGAGAGAGAGAGAGAGAGAGAGAGAGAGAGAGAGAGAGAGAGAGAGAGAGAGAGAGAGAGAGAGAGAGAGAGAGAGAGAGAGAGAGAGAAAATATAAGAAACAATTATTATCGAAAACAGTAAAGGGCAGAATGAACGATAATGGAGCTAAAATATAGAAACTGGATATGAATATTGGTAAATAAAAGAAAGAAGGAATATGCGAGCAATGAGCAAGCAAAAGAGAATGAGAAAGAGAATGGCTGAGAATAATTGATAAAGAAGCGACAGGGAGTAGAGAAAAAAAGAGAGAAAAAGCCAAGTAGAATAAGAGAGAAGGAAAAGAAAACGGAAGAGAAAGATGGGGAAAGGGGCACTGGGAAGAATGAGAAAATAAGAAATGTAAAAAAGAGGGAATGACAAGAATTTTTTGGAAAAAAATATGTAGAATTTAGTAGGAAAAATTAAGATTAGGCGAACATTACTAATGTGGAAGAAAGCAAGGATAATGAAGGGAGGACTATGGTGGAAAAGAGAGAGTAAGAAAATTCAGGAAGTAAAGGAGAGAGACTCTTTGATCTGATGTAGGGAAGGACAGAAATATGCATAATGAGAGTAATACGCTGGAAAACATAAATTAAAAGTGCAAGGAAAACGAGAGAGAGAGAGAGAGAGAGAGAGAGAGAGAGAGAGAGAGCGATGCAAATCTAAAGAAGACTAAGGAGGACTTGGGGAAGAGACAGAGTTTGATGTAAGGGAAAGGAGACCTAGAAATATTGGGAACTGGATAAAACTGGAGGGCAAATGTTTGGAAAAATATGAAAACAGACGGAGGAATGCGGGAGAGAGACAAAACAGAGGGTATATACTGAAGCGAAGGAAAGAAGGTGAAAGAAGAAAAAGTAGGATGGAAAGCTGAGAGAGAAAAAATTGGATGGTAGTCGATGGATTATTAATTAATGATATTAGTAATGCTTTGGCATCTTTAACAACAAATCTGTGTTATTCATCTCCCATGCAGCAAAAGATCTAGTACCTCTTTCTTCTCTTTATAAAATTCAGTAATTCCAATCAGTATCTTTTAGTGCCCTGTTTCCCCGTCTGTCAAGTTCTGCCCGTCCCCCCCCCCCCTGCCCCACAACCTTCTCAATCAGCAGGAGTGACACAGGAGAGATCAGGTCATAATTTAGGCTGAGTGGTGCTGCACTGATAAGTGGCGAAGTTGCTGAAGTGAGTTACATTTCAGGTTGTTTAAACCTGTCAAAAGAGAGGTAATTACCTGTAATTTTGTATAAGTTGTAGATGAGGACAACAGATATTGGCAGCACCATTAACTTACCCTGCAGGTGCAACAGATCCTCCCAATGAGGTGCTATGAGAGAGCATAACGGCTAACAATAGCAGAGATGAACATACTGTATTTTCGTATTACGTCTGCGCTTAGAGAGAAAAATAAGTAGGCATCATTAACTCGCTTTCGAATGTTGTCTAATACTCTTGCCCTCTCACTTATTTCTAATTCTCTCTCTCTCTCTCTCTCTCTCTCTCTCTCTCTCTTTCTGTATGTCCGCCTGTATTTAAAATTAATATTGTGAGGGAATTGCCTGATTGCAATTATATCTTGTGTGGGACCAGTGTGATGAACATGGTGGTTTGGTGGTTCAGTTCGTTGGTTCCATTTCATCGCACCGTTTATGTTCACGTTCACCACAGCACATACGGAGGCAGATTTAAACATATTTGGGAATGTGGTACGATTAGAGGAGGAGTGTGTGGGAATGTGGCTGGGGGCGTTGAGTGTTCTCTGGCTTCCTTTTATCCATCTATTTAGGAGACTGACTACGAGCAGAGATGTGAAGAGGTGAGAAAGGTTTTGTGTGTTAGTGAGGTAGGGTGTAGGGAGGAGTGTGTGAGAATTAGGTAGGGTGTGTATAGGTATGCTGAAGTGTGTGTGGGGGAGCGTGGTAGCTGGGTGGGTGGCTTGTGATACCATCTAATCAAACCAATTGCTCTCTTTAGCTTAACTGTACCACAAATGGAATGACATTACGAGCTGTGGGAATACTGTGGCGTGTGGTGAGAGTCTGGCAGGATGTGTGTCTGTGTGTGTGTGTATGTGTGTGTGTGTGTGTGTGTGTGTGTGTGTGTGTGTGTGTGTGTGTGTGTGTGTGTGTGTGTGTGTGTTTACTGCTACTACTGTACTAATAATAATAATTAATAATAATAATAATAATAATAATAATAATAATAATAGTGATAATAATAATAATAAATAATAATAATAATAATAATAATAATAATAATAATAACTATTAAATAATTCTCGGTTTATTTATTCATCGCAGCCACTGCCCGAAAATACAGAAGTGCCTAATCTAGTATCCTAACGTAAAAGTGTCAACATGCTGACTCTGCCTGCTTCTGAGGAGAGCCAACACGCTCCCGAGCCTCACCGTGATTGAAGTCGGGCGTAGACACGAGGGAACAGACCCCTTAATCTTTACCCAACAGAGTTTTGAACCCCTGCGGGTCTTCCACCACAGCGCGCCTTGAGCTACACTTGGCAGATGAGAGCTGACGTTACTCACGTATGCAGCGCGGCCTGAGGGGGATTCGAACTTGGGTCACTTGGACTGGGAGTCGAGTGCTCGATCAACTACACTGCCAGGCAAGTGTGTGTGTGGTGGGGGGTAGGGTTGGATGTGTGCGTGTGGAGGGGGGGGGGGCTGGATGTGTGTGTGGGAGTGGATGTGTGTTTGTGTGTATTATGTGTGTGTGGGAGTGGATGTGTGTTTGTGTGTGTGTGTGTGTGTGTGTGTGTGTGTGTGTGTGTGTGTGTGTGTGTGTAAAGGTGTTGGAATGTAGAAACTAAGTGATTCAGTACCTTAACTCTCTGTTGTCTTAAGCACGTATTTTATTTCTCTTCACCAGAACCCTATCGGACGTAGGTACGGCGAATTTTTGCAGATGGTTAGGAATGAGTGTGTGGGGGTTTTGCAGCTAAGTTTGTATTTCTATGTTTCATTTTCTTTTACCCTTTCTAACCAGGTTTACTATACTACAGATAGCGGCAGATTATGACGGACTGAATGTGGTAGGGTATGTGAGGATGTGGCAGAATGTGTCGGGACATATGGGGGTGTGCGCATGTGTGGCAGGGTGTGTAAGGGAACGCGTGGGACTGAAACAGACTGTGTAGGGGAGCATGTATGTCCAAAAACGTGGTGGGTCAGTGGCTTGCAATGGTGTGATTAAGTTGCCTATAATGTAATAAGGAGGCTGCAAAATTAGGAGTGCTGAAAAGTAAATATATTTTAAATTAAAGGTCGAAGAATGTATTCATGTGCATAAATGTATGAACAGAACTGGCAACCCGAATACGAATGAACTTTAAAAGGCACACGTATGAGGGTCAGCGAGTTGAGTTTTCAGTTTATTACCTCTGCCAAGGCGGTTATGTTTTTGCCAGCGTTGGTTGTTTGTCTGTTTGTCTGTTAGAAGGATTACCCATACAGTTATGAACGGATTTTGCTGAAATTAATTTCGGGGTGGGGAATGGCCCAAGGAACAATCCATAAGATTTTGGTTGTGATCCGGGTCATCATCCGGATCCAGGAATTTTTTAAAGGATTCTTGACCATTGCGGGATAGGGGCAATTTCAACAGTTTTGCTTCTAACTAGATAAATAATGCCTACAATGCTTGCAAAAAAATGCAAGATAACATCTCCATAAGATCTAACATACACAGGGGTTTTGACAAATGGGGGATTGTTCAGCCTTGGAGGAGGTTTGCAATCTTGGATTGCTCTTGCTCTTTATGAGTTAGTACCTGACTATGAAAATATGCTGTACATCTGGAAAGGTGTGAACATGGAAAGGAGAAAGTAATGCAAAGATTTGTTAACTTGTAGGAATGAAGGGGAGAAGAATTTTCTGTTGGAGCGGCGATGAGGCAATACCGTACTGTAAATGTAGACGGCAGTGTGATATTATATACATTAAGCGTGGTGTGACAGTTTGGAGTTGGAAAGTGTTGTATGTGAGAGTACGATGTGGCAGTGTAGGCAACAGAATGAGGAGTGGGAGAGTAGATGTGATAGTGTAATGTGATAGATGGGAGAATGTGAAGTGAGCGAGAGGATGAGACAGTATGGTGTGAAAGAGTGAACGAGAGTATCAATCAATCAATCAATCATTTCCTGTGGCACCCCACAGGATGCATAGGGCCTCGATGAACTCTCTCCACCAATATTTGTCTCTTGCCATCTCCTTCAGGTCCCACCAACACTCCTCTCCTGCTTCTCTTTTCATTGTCCTCAACCAGGTTTCCCTTGGCCTACCTCTACCTCTTCTTCCTCTAGCAGTCCCCTCTGGCACATCCTGTATTAAAACTGCCTTCTTTTCTGTATATGTGCCCCAGCCACTTCCAGCAAGACAGTCTCACATATTCATTAACTGGTTCCACTCTCGTAATATCCCTTACTCTTTCATTTGTAACTCTGTCTTGCCACTTTACCCCAAGAATCCTTCTCAGTATTTTATTCTCAAATCCTAATATTTTCTGATCTGTTGCAATTGTATTGTACAATGACTCATGCCCATAAATTAAAATTGGTTTAACCATGGACTTGTAAATTTTCACTTTAGTATGTACCGAAAGCATATTATTATTCCAAACAGATTTCAATATTCCAACAGCTCGCCAAGCATGTATAATCCTCTCCTCAACTTCATTGTTTGATGATCCATTAGATGATACAATCGTTCCCAGCTATTTAAAGTTTTCTACATTCTTCATCACATTATTCCCAATTACACAATCGATTTGGTTCTCCACTTTCATATTAATAATTTCAGTCTTTCCACAATTTATTACCAATCCCACTTTTTCTCCTTCCTCCACCAGACAATCAAGCACCCTCTGCATCTCGTAAATACCTCCGCAAATCAGTACAGTATCAGCATAGTCCAAATCCATCAGCTTCTTATTTTCTTTCTAGTTAATTCCTGCACCTGTTCTCCTTACAACCTTTCTCACAACGTAATTCATAACCATAACAAACAGCAATGGCGAAAGAACTCCTCCTTGAATCACTCCTGACCTAACTTCAAATGGATCACTCAAAGAACCACCTTCTATTACCTTAAAAAAAGTACCTTCATGCAGGATTGTAATAATATTTACAAACTTTTCTGATATACCATAGAATCTCATAATTTTCAACATAGCTCCACGTGAAACACTATCAAACGGCTTTTCAAAATCAACAAAACACATACGAAGTGGCATTTTCATCTCATTAGCTTGTTGCATTAGATGCCTTACAATAAAAATCTGATCATTACAACCTCGACCCTTTCTAAATCCCGCTTGTTCTTCTCTTAAAATTTTATCAATTACTGGCTCTATTCTGTTCAACAAGATTTTGGAAAAGACTTTTGCAACTACTGGTGTCAAAATTATCCCCCTCCAATTACCACACACAATTAAATCTCCCTTTTTTGGTATTTTTGTAATCACTCCATTTTTCCATGCTTCTGGAATTCCACCATTATCCCAAGCCACATTAAAAAGTTTCAAAAGTGCATTCATCAACTCATCATTTTCCACCTTAATCATTTCGGGAAATATTCCATCGTCTCCTGGGGCCTTAACATTCTTTAACTCCTTTTTAGATTTTGCTACCTCTTCCAAGGTTATATCCCCTGTTTCTATCTGCAAATCTCTCTCGGCTGGCAAAATGTCCTCTTCAGCTGGGATTGGTCTATTTAGAACAGATTCAAAGTGCTCTTTCCACCCTCCTTTTATATTCAAATCTTTAATCATCAAATTACCATTTCTATCTCGTACAGGTATTTCCTTCCTTCTCTTTTCAGTCCCAGTTAACTCCTTTATGGCCTGATACGCTGCTCTTGTGCTCTGACCGTAATTTTTGCTTAATTTAATTTTTGTCTCTGTTGCCCTTTCATCATATAGCCTCCTCTTATCACGTCTAACAAGTCTTTTTACTTCAGAATGTAAACTCCAGTACTTTTGCTCTAAGTACTTCAACTACCTGGCCATCAACATGTTCTTCACTTCTTAACTTCGCCTCTTTCCTTTTCTGAATTGCATTCCATGTTTCATCTGACATCCACTTTTCCTTCTCGTTTTTCCCTTTTTCTTAATAGTAACCATAGCACTTTCATGCAAAACCTCTTTTACCTCTGTCCACATTTGATTAATATCATTGTCTTCTGATTCCATCAAAGTCTGCAGGACTAGAAACCTGTTCCTAGATTCCCACCGAAACTTTTCCGTCGTGTTCTCATCACTTCTCAGCTCATCAAAATTATAACCATTGCCTCCTGTACAATTACCATTAACGTTTCTCTTAAGTTTTATTTTAATATTTGACACAACAAGTTGATAATCACTACGTATATCTGCCCCCCTCCGTACGCAAAAATCTTGCAAATAACTCCTATGCCTTCTGCTAATTGCAATGTGGTCAATCTGGTTACAATATTCACCACATGGTGAAATCCAAGTAGTCTTATGTATTTTTCTATGATCAAAGATAGTTCCACCAATTATAAGGTCATTTGCCAAACAAAAGCTTCCAAATCGCACCCCATTTTCGTTTCTTATACCAACACCCTCCTTACCCATACAATCTTCAAAGCCATCCCTACTACTGCCAACAATCGCATTAAAATCACCAATGCAAACTAACACATCATGTCTTGCCACTCTATTCACTACATCCTGCAGCTTCTCATAAAAGTCATCCTTCATTTCATCAGGAGCCTTATTTGTCGGGACGTACCCTACAACCATACTGATATAACCATGGTCAGATTTTAAACGAGCATATAGCAAACGCTCATTAATTGGTTCAAACTCACATACTGACTTACAGGCAACTCTACTCAGCAGTAAACCTACTCCTTGGTAATGATTTCCATCACTTCTACCAGAAACCAACATAGTAATACCATCTTCCAAATTCATTTTATCAACTCCATGCAACCTCGTTTCTGTAAGAGCACAAATAACCATCTTGTATTCCTTGAACACTGAAATAAGTTCTTCCATTTTACCAGCCTGATTGAGTTCGAACATTCCAGTTTCCTATTCTTAAAATTCTTTTTGGATGTATAAACTTATTTTTACACCGTGGGATTCTTAGCACCCCTGCCCATTTGAGGGCCATTGCTTCGTAACCAGAGTTCATCAAGATTTCTTAGGCAGAAAAATATTTTATCCTGGAGCCAATGCCAGTGGCTCGCAGGAACCAGACAGTGGAGAGAGGAAATTAACTAAATGAAAAAAAAGGCAGAGGGTTTGGACAGACAAAGTACAAGGGAAAGAAAGACAGCAAAAAGAATGTAGATAAAAGTGTCTCTTTTGGTTGCCTCTTACGACAAGCAGGGAATACTGGGGAAGTATTCTATCCCCCCTTCCCCAGGGGGGGAACGAGAGTATGTGGGGTGGGTAATTCGATGGAAGAGTGTGGAGTGGTCAGGAGCGTTTGATGTGGAACAGTGTGAAGTGGGTTAGGAGTTGGAAGACTAAAGTGGGAGAGTGGATGGGCAAATGTGGTGTGGCAGTGTAGTGTGGTGTAAAGGTATGGGGTTGTGTGGCAATGTGGTGCGATGGGGCAGTGTACTGTGTTGAGGCAGTTTGGTGTGACACTGTGAATAGGTGTGGCACTGTGGTGTCGTAAGTAGGGGGGGGAACTGCATGATACCGAAGAGCTGATAAGACAGTATGGTGTGGTAGAGAGCCTGGGAAAGTGTAACTAATGTGATGGTATGGTATTGTGGTGTGTTAATGTGCTGTTGGATTGTTATGGGAGAGCACAATGTGGGAAGGTTTTATGTGAATAAGGTGCGGCTGTATAGTGGAGCACTGTGGTGGCGTAGATGTGTGAAGAAGCAACTTTGTGATATGGCAGTATAGTAGTGCGATAATGATTATGGTGTAGCAGGGTGGTGGTGTGGCAGTGTGATGGGGCAGTGTGGTGATGTGGCAGTTTGATATGTAAGTTTGTTGGTGTGGTATAGTGTGACAGTGTGGTGTGGTGTGAGACTCACTGTAGGAGTGTGGTGTAGTTATGTGGTTATGTGTTATGGTGCGACACATTGTGTGACAGTGTAAAGATGTGGGAGTGTCGTGAGGGAAGTGTATGTGAAAGAAATTGAACAGCGTAAACGAGAGACTGTGATGAGGAAGTGGAAGTGTAATGTAGCATAGTGCATGATAGCGTGAGATGGGAGGGAAGAGATGGACGATAGTTCTTCAGATTACTGTAACAATATTTTGCGTTCTGCTGCCTTATTAATGGTTCTCTGATAGATTACAGGCTTCCTTCAATGATACGTGGCCCTACGTTATGTAATTAACACAGTGAATATCGATACTAAAAAGCATGAACAACGTAAGAAAGGTTAGGCTATGCAAAATGTAAAATAAACCGCCAAGAAAGACGTTTAATGAAGATTCATAAACCAAGGACATAGCTTAAAGCGATCCAAACTGACTGTAATTCAATTCTTACGAACTCAAAATATGCACATCCCTTTGTGGATAATTGTTTCACATTTCTCTTACATTTCTTACGTTATTTACTTCATTTTATTTTTCACTTCGGCTAGAAATCGTGTCATTTTTATCATTCTCACTTCCCATAATTACCTTAGTCTTTTGTATGTTTCCTTATCTTCCAAGAGGTCCTCAGTTAAATGATATTCCTAATTTATATGAGCTTCTTTTATCTAATTCATCCACATTTTAAAATGTCTCTCTCTCTCTCTCTCTCTCTCTCTGTCTTATTAGCTTGAGTCCCGTTCTTCTCCCCTAAACGTACCTTCTTGCTCCATCCCTAAATACATAATATATTTTTCTACTTTCAGTTTGTTTTTACTTTCTTTCCTCCAGCACGCATTCCATCCAATCTAATTACCTCTTCTCCCTCGGTCATTGATTTCCCCCCTCCCCTTCCCCCCTTCCCTAACCTAGTTTTCTCTTTTAAGTGATTGCTTCTTTCGTTTTTCTTCATTCCCAACCACCTTCTCAACCTTCCAACTAAAGTAACTAGTTTTTCTTGTTATTCTAATTGCGCGCGTGTGTGTGTGTGTGTGTGTGTGTGTGTGTGTGTGTGTGTGTGTGTGTGTGTGTGTGTGTTTCGGCTAGTTTGCTCCTATTGTTATCCTTGCCGTATATATAGTCAATAGTATCAATTCTAGATTACCTCATTCTAATACGTTAGTTGGAACCTAACAACTCTCCCAAACCCCTTTTAGCTGAGTTGATGTCTAAGTGTAGTCACATTGGAGGGCTGATCTGACTAGTAACTAAAGAGACTCATTCCTACTTCACAGCTATGGTTAGCTGAAGTTTATGCGACTAAGCTTTAGTATTCAAGTTGCGGGAATGATACAGTTCCATCAGACGAATAGAAGCAAACTAGAGTATTCAAAGACGAAAGCATTTACGCCTCTGGAAATTTATGTAAACCAGTCCTCAAACAGTCAGTAAGTTAAAGGATAGTTGTGAAGATCAGTAGACACTGGGTGGAGTCAATTATAGGGAAGGTTTATACATATATTGGTGAATCATCTTCGCCTGGCTCAGAAGGAATATTTCTATGTTGTAAAGGGCAAGCAGAGACAACAACAGGGTGGATATGAGGGTATAAGGGTAACTAAAAGAAGTGAAGCAAAATCGGGTTAATGTTTATGGAATTTCATTAATTACATATTAAAATTACAGTCTTACTTGGTGACACTAAATGTAGTGCTGCCTACTTCTCCCTTCACCTTGTTTGTGTGTGTACGAGTATGCCCTCCATCTTTCTATTTCTCACAAGGTTCCCATAACTTTTTATTACCCTTCTTTCAAATTCAGGTGTCTCTTTATTGTAATGACAAGCCCAGTGGTTTTCTGTAACCCGTGTACTGTAGTCATTTACAATGCTGGGTGGTGGCAATATAACCAGATAATGGGATGATTTAGAACCTACTATGGTGCCTCTGGTAACTGGGTGGAGAGACGCAAATGCTGACCATATCCGGAAGCCAAACCCCCATAGTCTTCCCCAAGGCTCACTGTGGCGTGGCGCTGTCCGTTCCTGGGGAACATCACTTCACTGCACTGGATGACCCTGCCGGGGCGATTGGATAATTGTGGTTGATGTGTCTGCTTGGCTAGACAGCCTGGGTTTGCTTTAAAAAAAAAAAATCATCATTCTTACTCGGAGCCTACTGGCGACTGAGTCGGTAATGTGTGCGTCCACTAATCATTATGGTCTTGGTTCAATTCCATCCAGGGATGGACATTCAAGAGGATGCAGTAGTAGGTCATTTCATGTGTTCTCACATATTCACTCCCAATCGAGGTTCCCTATAGTATATAAATTATATTTCCTCATTCATAAGCAAAGCCACTATCACACATTTTCCACCTGCACTATTCATCAGACTCTTAAGTCTTTCTTCACCTATAGGCTACTTTGAGTGAAACAATAGGTTCTCCAGTAACAAAATTTGGTGCTCAGTGGTAATCAGCTGACCTTCATTACCTGTAAAACGTGGACTGACCGTGTGCAGTAGACACTGTGGCCATTTCAGGCATGTACAAAACGGTAGTTATGATAAAAGAGTACAAAACCCAGCTTAAATGTGCAATTCAACGAAGAGATTCAGATCACATCCATTATGTAGTTCCTTTTTGTTACATCAGTCCCTCAACTTATGACTGCAGTTGACTTATTTAATACTGTGACCTCCGACTAAAGTGGATATAGATATTATGCCTTTCTTATATGCACTCATACAGAAACAACTGAGGTATATAGGTAGGCAGGCAAGAAGATGGATAAATGGTCGGCGAAGTAGAAAGAAGGTAGATCGAAATGGTAAGTGAATGAATGTTTAAGTAGAAAGTAGATATGGTGTTAAGATTTCGTGGTTCAAGAGTACTACAGTACTTTAAGAGAGTTACATTGAGTTACACAGAGACAGACCACAAAGACCATACGGTACCTATGAGGCGGTCCAGCCTTAACACTAAAGCAGTACTCGAGTTACGGAAATAGAAGAAAAGGAGAGCACAAAAGAAGACACTCTTTCCCATCATTCAGACCATCTTGCTTTTGCTGCACAGGAAATAAGGACAAGTAGAACCTTTCATGGTTTAAAAAGCCCAAAGGATATTTAATAGGATCGACAAAAAGTAGAATTTAATGGAGTGACTATTATCACCGCACAGTGATATTAAAGGTGACGTTATTATCACAGCGCGGGGATAATACAGGTGACGTTATATATATATATATATATATATATATATATATATATATATATATATATATATATATATATATATATATCTATCTATATATATATAGTTTATGTGCTCCTCCACCCTGCCTTCCCAGCACACTGTTGGTCTCTCTATGACACCTCTACCTTTGATACTGATCTCACATTTTCTCTTTGTAATCTCATTTCCGTTCATTTTCTCATTCATTCATTTGTGTTTTATTATCATTAGTCACTTGCACAAAAAATACAAGTGATTTAAAATATATGATGAAATGCAGGTAATTTGCTTTCAACAAATGATCTGAATTAAAATCAATGCTGAAAAAAATCACCGTGTTACACAGAATTTTAATGAAACGGCTTTCACCAAACCCGATTTCAATGCAGATATAGCAGCTCTGACTTGAAATTTACGACAAAGAATGTGAAATTTTAATACAGGGTAGAGTTGGCTACAATTTTAAAATAATAATTGTTTTTTGCATTGCTCTTAAAGTCATCGATGTTTTTGGATGATTATGCCTTCATATGTGGTGTCGTATGTTTCTTTTGTTTCATTTGACACCCTTTTGTCTTTTTTTTTTTTTTTTTTTTGCACCATCATTTACTGTTTACTGTCAATTTTGTGACAGTGTGAAAATTATACGAGATTGATTAAATATGGTTATTCAAAGTGTAATGCAGCATCCAGTAATTTCACACGATATTTACATTGTTTACTTTCAGTGCAACCATGATTTTACATAATCTTTGCATAAGTAAAGACGACGACGGAACCTGACTATCGCTAACAGAGAATTCAGATAATTTAATAGTTACTATGATGCCAGATGAAGTTTGCTTCAGTTGCGCTAGTGGTAATATCTAGATTATTAACTCGAAAGTTTCTTTAATGAAACTTATTCTTATTGGAAATGAAAAATAAACAAATGGATGCAGTATTGTTTTCAAAATATCAAACACTGAACATCAGTGAGTTCACTCTGCATAAGCATCATCTGACAACAATCCACCCTCGGTAAGCAGAGAAAGACCCGAGTTTCTTGAAGTGCCATAAACAGAGTTCGGGAAAACAGACTGGATGGGAGTGGTGCTTTCCAATAACAGAACTTAAGTGTAGTAGAGGCATTATATGAGGTTTCCCTTGAAATAGCAAGGACGAAAAAGGCCCAAATTATTGGTGAAGCTTTAATTAAGCTATGTGCCGTGTCACGAATTCACGTGATTGTGTATTTATACAAATTCGTGACAGTGTACTTTGGTGAGAAAACCATGAACTCTAGTGGAATTCCCACTGTGTATCACTCAGTTCAACCGTCCTCGTATGCACTTCGATTGGGATGGTTTTCAGAACGTTTGTCACTGTTTCATAAGTGACCATTCTTATGCAAGATATTAGTGCTTTCACTGAGTGATTTTATTGCATTTGTATATCGTTCGCCCTCTTTCCGTTGATCGTTGAAGTTAGGTCACCCCTACTTCCTGTGAACATGGTCATCTCTCACCCCTTTCTCAGTTTGAACTCAGTCAGCTTTGGATTGCCTCGAGAGTAGGATTGTTTGTGCCCAGCGTTGAGAGCAGCGTCTTTGTTGTACAGCGATTTTCTGGATCTCCACCTAGACGGTGATCGCTTAAGTGGGCTTGCAGCGAATAGCAGAGCCTGGTGTTCATCACACAGATGCCCAGTCTTTCATAGCTTCAGCTCCATTCCCTCCACTGACCAGTATTTCCTTTCGTTTTTTTTCTAGGCTTAAGTCTGATTAGCTTTTGAATTGGCGAGCGAGTGTATTTCCTTTGTTATTTGAATTCATGAGTCCCTCTGTGACCGTGAATTCCCCTTTAGAATTCATTTTAAGATTCATATAATGTAAATTTATTTTATTGTAATTAATAAATTTTATAGATCTTCTCTTTGAGCTTAATGTAATTTAAACTTGTGTTTTATTTCTCCACATTAAGCTTACTTTAGTTGCTGCTCCTAATTTGCACAAACTCTTTACATTATTCATAACTGGCCAGTTCTTTTGTAATATCCCATTCACTGTGTCAGTGTTTGTTTACATGTACATCCCATGTGCAGCAGTTTTCAAATATTTAGAAAAAAAAAAATACTAGAAAAAAACATTATTCTCAAAAGATAGAGAAAAAAATCCCGAGTTTAATGGTATATAACACAATATAGCAAAGAAGAAAATAACCTCTGATATAGGTCTGTGAAGTAATAAATATTCCCTGTGCGGTGGTGCCAGGTGAACAATGTGTTATGGTTGCATTGTGTTGTCAGTGTCAATTTTGCGATCAGATAAGGTGTAAATGAGCATCTGAACCATCATTGTCATCATCTAACAACGTATCACTATCATTACTACATTCACCCAGAGATTTCATCCAATATTTGGTTGGGCTACTGCTAGTGGTGGCATGGAGAAAAATTCAGACCTTTACCTTCGGCATTTTGTAGGTAACTGAGCTGAGCTCTGCACCTCGTAAAAATGCATAATCTATGTATGGCAATATTCTATAGGATGCCATGAATTGTTAGCTGATTTATTTTGTGCCTTTTCTGATGGTCGAATTTTTGAAAGCAGGAAATCATATATGATACAGCCATAGTGAGAGCCATTTGGACTCAGATATCACATATGATACAGCTCAGTCAATGGGTTAAACTTAAATCCATTGTGCCAGCCAGGAGTTAAGCACTGGCAAGAACTTTTCCATTATTATTAGTATTAGTTATTGACTGTCAGGGAAGGAGCCATTTTCTCAAGAGGCTAACAGTACTAACAATCAGCTTTCGTGAGCGATTAGTCTCTGCTGTGTACTGTTGAGAAAGTTTATAAATTTTCATTCTTAGAGAATCGGTGAAGTAAGCCACATTAAGTAAAACTCAGTACTTGATTTTCACAAGTCAATTCCTTGTCTCTGCTTTTGAGCAATATCAATATTTTTAAATTCTTAAATTCACTTCTCCCCCCATGACATCTGGCGACCTCGCCAGGATATTAACTCTAAGGTTATTAACGAAATAATACTCACTCACTCACACCTAGGTATTTGTTATCATTAAAGTCTATAGGCACTGTTTTCTGTGATGGTTATTAATTCATCTCTTAATTTTACGTAATAGTTTTCCCCGTCTGTTGCATTTTTTTTTCTTTCTTTACCAGTTTAACTAGATAAAACTGGTCACCACCAGCCTGTGTCTATATTCATTATTTTTGATTATTAGTATTTCTCTGTGGAACAGCAGTCAGTACTCAGCCTTTAGTCTACTCAGCCTTAATTGAGTTATCATCATGGCTACTAATATAAATGTACAGGAAGCCAAACATATGGGGCTTACCGACCCCAAGGAAATTAAAGAGTATGTGCTTTCGTGGTTCATTCCTGAACAGCAATGTGAGAGTGATGCCCATGAAGAGCGTAGAATTCAACGCGAACATGAGCGAGAACAGCGCGAGGAACATGAGAGAGAGTGCGAATAAGTGCGAGAACAACGCAAGAGAGAACGTGAACACGAGCGTGCCATACGTGATGCATGTGAGAAACATGAGCTTGAGATGTTGAAGCTCAAGCGAGACTCCTTGGCTTCAGGCACATCTGGTGCAGCCAACTCGAGCTCCACAAGTGCTCTCCCTGCACATGTTCTGGCAACCCCACACATCAGGCTTCCTTCATACAAGGAAGGCGGGGGAATCGAGTCATTCATAGTTCGTTTCAAAGACATGGCACAGCTGTACCAGCTGGATGAGGCAGCTAAGCAGCTCCAGTTTCTTAGCTTGTTTGAGGGCCCTGCCCTCAATATTCCCAACAGAATTCTTGGAGACAATCTCATGTATGAGATGATTAAGGCTGCACTCATCAAAGCGTACGGTCTCAGTTGATGACACCAGGAGTCAGTTTATGAGGGCACGTCTACAAGAAAAGGAGACTACTGTTCAGTTCCTCAATTGGCTTACTGCTTACTTAGATGAGTGGATGGAGAAAGATGAAACCCCTCCCAAGCGAGAAGGGATAATTGACCCTATGCTGCGCACACAGCTAGAAAAGTCATGGCCTGCTGAGCTTATAGCTCAGCTTAAGGTCTGCCCGGTTAGAGATGCCAGCCAAATGGTGGAAAAGGCTGATGCATTCTTCACTGCATATAGGTACCAAATTCGTAAGCAACACATCTGGAACAGGAAAGCTGACAAATCTGGGAAACCATCTCGGACTGGACCCCAGCATCAAGGCCATTCTCAGAATAATGGCCAAGGTCCAAACAAATAGCAGAAGAAGGACCAGGGGCAAAATACCCAGAAACCAGAGTGGAAGCAGTACGACAAACAGAATCCTAACCAGCAGCAGTATCTCAAGCAGCAGCAGAGCAAAGACAAACCACGTAACCCTCAGTTAGGACAATCGACTTCAGTGTATCGTAGGCAGGATGCAAATGCAGTCTTCATTCCACAACAAGCGCATGGTGGTTCCGTCTCCACCAGTTCAGGTACTTCTCCACAGTTCACTAGTCCCCCAGCGACAGTGAACTCTCCACCACAGGTGGTCAATGCTTCAACTCCCCAGATGGTGTGCACGACCTCTCAGCCATCCAGTTCTCAGAACGCCACAATTGCTGCATCGTTTGTTCTGCAGTCTCATCAGTGACTGGCTGCTACCTCCTCAGACTCTTCCACCAGCAACACTGCCTTTCTTGTTCAGCCAGGGTTTGTTCTGAGAGACAATGTATCCCCAGGTTGCTCTGTCAAGCAGAGTTTAGTTCAGCCCAACGAGTACACAGGTAAGCAGATCCAAGTTACTCTTATTCATGGATCAGTGAGATTGTTCCCTGAGGCACGTATTCAGATGGTATCTCCTTTCTAAATTGGCTTGACACTTGCCGTTGTCATGCCAGAACCTTTGTTTGACCTCATTATTGGTAACATACCAGGTGTCAAAAATAGTTGCACCATAGATGTTGCTACTCAGACTTTGGCTGTTGCAATAACACGAGCCGTAGCCAAGGCTCCGAACTGTGTCACCCTGTTCACCATCGCAATGACGCAAGATCTGATTCGTAGTCAGATGTTGTCCAAGAACAACAGTCTGACCCGACACTTGCCTCTGTGCGTAAGAAGCTGGAGGATAATGTGATTAAGCATTCATGGGGAGGTTAAGCCAGGTTCCTTCGTAAGCAAGGACAGCTGTACCATGAGTCACAAACACCCCAGGGCAAGGTTCGACTGCAGTTTGTCATTCCTGCGAAGTATCGCCAAGCAGTGTTTGACTTAGGTCATTGTTCAGTGATGGGAGGTCAAATGGGCCAAAAGAAATCCTCTGACTGTATCCATGCTGACTTCTTCTGGCCAGGAATGGGACAGGAAACAACTAGGCTTGTGCGTTCCTGTGATGTGTGTCAGCGTATCACCGACTGGGGACGCGTCTGTCCTGTGCCATTGAAACCAGTGCCTATAATCTCTGAACCGTTCAAGAGAGTAGCAGTTGACATTGTTGGGCCAATTTCTCTCAGGGCTAGTGATAGATCAAAGTATATCCTCACTATCGTTGATTTCAGCATACAGTGGCCTGAAGCCGTGGCCCTTTAGAATATAGAGGCCATCACTGTTGCTGAGGCATTGATTGAAGTGTTCTGTCACGGAGGTATCCCCAAGGAGGTCTTAAGTGACCGGGGTTCGCAGTTCACCTCTGCAATGATGAATGAAGCATTCAGGTTGTTGTCCATCCAAGGCTTGCAAACTACGCCCTATCATTCCATGGGTAACGGGTTGTGTGAGAGGTTCAATGGGACTCTCAAGAAGATGTTAAAGCACATGGCCACTGAACAGCCAAAGGAATGGCCGTGGTTCATTGCTCCTCTTCTATTTGCTTACCGAGAAGCCCCACAGCATTCTTTGAAGTTCTCACCTTTTGAACTGGTGTATGGAAAGTTGGTCCATGGACCACTTCAAGTCCTTCACGAGTTATGGGATGATGAAAAACCTGTCCCTGAAGTCAAGACCACATACACCTACGTCCTTGATTTAGCTGACTGCCTCCAGTTGAAGTGCAAGTTAGCTAAGGAAGAATTGGTCAATGCACGCAAAGTTCAGAAAGCTTATTGTGATATGAAAGCAAAGCTTCAGAAGTTCAGTCCAGGCGATAAATGCTTGGTGTTATTCCCCACTGCCCAGAACAAGTTATTGGCACAGTGGAAGGGTCCATATGATGAACTAGAGTGCACTTCAGACCTCGACTACATAATTCAGATGGGGAATCTTTGTAAAAGGTTCCACGTTAACCTGTTGAAGGTTTATCATGAGTCAAACCCTGAGGAGACTGGCTCATGAGTAGCCAATGACAGTGACCAGCCACTGGAAGAAACCGGGGCAGCTGCGGTGATCCCAGCTGATGACCATGATGACGAGCCCTTAACCATTCAGTCCCATCAGGAGGAGACTGTTGGAAATGTCTTATTTAACACTGACTTAGCATTAGGTGACCAGAATGCCACAAGGTCACTGCTCTGTCGGTATGCTGATGTCTTCTCTGACCAACCTAGAATCACAAAGGTTGATTGTCACAAAATTGAGTTGACCAGCAATACATCCGTAAAGGTTAATCCATATCCGATTCCCATGCAACTACTGGACGCAGTAGACAAGGAAATTGCCAACATGGAGACTGCAGGTATTAATGAAAAGTCCTCATCTCCTTACTGTAGTCCAATGGTAGTAGTCCGCAAGAAGGATGGTGGAGTCAGGATTTGTGGCGAATAATTATAATAGGCTAAATGCAATCACCAAAGTGGATGCTGAGCCAATGGGTGACCACATTGCCATCTTCTCCAAGCTGGCAGGGTCACGATATTTCACGAAGCTCGATTTGACGAAGGGATTCTTTCAGATTCCTCTTCACCCCAAGAGTCGTCAGTTCACTGCCTTTGCTACTCCTAGGGGATTGTATCAGTATAAAGTACTCCCATTTGGACTTACCAATTACCCAGCAGTATTCAATCATGCCATGAGACAAGTGCTCCATGGTATTGTAGGAGTAGAAATGTTTGTTAATGATGTCCTCGTTCATTCTGCCACGTTGGAGGAGCATCTCAGGCTCTTGGAAATTGTCTTCAGTAGACTCCAGTTTCAACATGACTGTGAAGCCTAGATAGTGTAAATTTGCACACAGTGAGGTGGAGTTCCACGGACATAATGTTGGCAGCAATCGCTGCAGGTGTCAGGGAGACAAGATCAGAAAGGTTATGGAAGCCCCGAGACCTGTGACCAAGAAACAGGTTAGGGCATTCCTCGGCCTAGTGGGGTATTATAGGAGTTTCATCCCCAACTTTGCTCTCATTGCCCAACCATTGTGCGAGGTGCTTCGGAAACATGCTCCATACACCATTGAATGGGGAGAAGTGCAAGAGAGATGTTTTACCTCACTCAAGAATATGCTGTGTATGGAGCCTATCTTGCAGTTGCCTGATTCCGATAAACCTTTCATACTGCACACCGATGCTTCACAAGATGGAGTAGGTGCCGTACTAATGCAAGAATTGGAAGGTGAAATCTTCTCAGTGGTATACCGCAGCCTTACGCTAAAATCCACTGAGAGGAATTACAGTACCGCTGAGAAGGAACTCTTGGCTGTGGCTGATGGTGTTAAGAAATATTACTATTATATATATGGAGCACCATTCACTCTGGAAACCAATCATATGCCACTCTTTAGTCTCAGCACGACTAAGACGGCCCTTGGAAGATTGACACACTGGACACTGTATTTGCAGCAGTTAAACCTTGTTGTGAGATAAATCAAGGGAAGTGACAATGTAGGCACAGACCTGATGTCTCACCTGCTAACTGATGACTAACGGGCAATTGTTGTACACTGGGGTCCACAAGACAGGGGTCCTGAGAGATTTGAGTAATCCAAGGACTAGCTTGGCTCCTAGTATCTTGCTCTTAGGTCACATGTCCAGAGTCTGTACATACTTAGCTACCGTAGCTTAAGGGGAAAGTTTGAGATCCCCGTAGGGGCAATCCGAGGCTGTGTTTGAATTACCTTATGGTGTCTTGAGCTGTGGGCCTCACTGAGGATTCCCAGAGAATGCACATTATCCACATGAGTGTTCACACCACGTTGGGTGTTAAAATGTGACCTGTCTGAGATTGCGTAGGGATTCTCAGCTTGAAGATATTAATCGTAAGTGTAGTGTTAGGTTCAACCAGTAAACTGCCCGTTCTGAGAGATATGAGCAATCCAAGGACTAGCACGTTTCCTGGTTAATAATGTAGGTTTAACCAAGAAACTACAGGGGTCCTCAGAGATTAGAGCAATCCAAGGACTATGTTTCCTGGTTAATAATGTGTCTGTTAAGAAAATAATAGTGTACTTTTTGTAGCATATGTACTGACAACTAGACAGAGAGAGAAACTGTAATTTAATAAAAACTGTTTGTCACACTTACACTTTCGATACTCCACCTTGATTGATTTCGCAGGTACAGCTGGTGGGTATAGCAGTTTTGCCTTGCGGATCAGCTGATCATCTCTGCTGCATGCTGCCGCCTCTTCTCTTCTGCTTCATCGTCTCCATTTACTATTAATTTGCATCATATCATTTTACACATAGGTACAGTTACACTACAACTGTCACAACTACGTGTATTACATACACCACGCTACATAACAATTAGTTGTTAATGTAAATGTTGCGAAATTTCGCTCAGTTTGACCTGAGTACAGGATACTTCACCATCGTCATGGAGTTTTTTCCTTAAGCTTGCTTCTGTTAATGTAAATACGATTTTTTTTTTCGCTCATTGGCGACTGTGACCTTCTCCTGCAGCAGGATAGTACATACACCACAGTGTGAATCTTGTGTGACTGAGTTAGGTTTTATATGCATGTATATATCGTAAAATTTTTACAAAGAAATTTGATTTTGATGGGGTGTAATGTCACGAATTCGCACAACTGTGTATTTATACAAATTCGTGACATTGTACTTTGGTAAGAAAACCACGAACTCTAGTGGAATTCCCTCTGGGCATCACTCAGTTCAACCATCCTCGTATGCACTTCGATCGAGATGGTTTTCAGAACATTTGTCACTGTTTCATAAGTGACCATTCTTACGCATGACATTAGAGCTTTCACTGAGTGATTTTATTGCGTGTGTATATCGTTCGCCCTCTCTCCATTGACCGTTAAAGTTAGGCCACGCCTACTTCCTCTGAACATGG
The DNA here is from genome assembly GCF_032717465.1 of Coenobita brevimanus. NCBI lineage: Eukaryota > Metazoa > Arthropoda > Malacostraca > Decapoda > Coenobitidae > Coenobita > Coenobita brevimanus. The sequence goes on along the minus strand of NC_136957.1, from coordinate 5,340,762 downwards.
TCATCTCTCACCCCTTTCCCAGTTTGAACTCAGTCAGCTTTGGATTGCCATGAGAGTAGGATCATTTGTGAATGCGTCGAGAGCAGCATCTCTGTTGTACAGCGATTTCCTGGATCTCCACCTAGACAGGGATGGGTGAAGTGGGCTTAAAGCGAATAGCAGCACTTGGTGCTCATCATGCAGATGCCCAGTCTTTCGTAGCTTCAGCTCCATTCCCTCCACTGACCAGTATTTCCGTTCGTTTTCTTTCTAGGCTTAAGTCTGATTAGCTTTTGAATGAACGAGTGAGTGTATTTCCTTTGTTATTTGAATTCATCAGTCCCTCTGTTACCGTGAATTCCTCTTTTGAATTCATTTTGAGATTCATATAACGTAAATTTATTTTATTGTAATTAATAAATTTACAGTTCTTTTCTTTGAGCTCAATGTAATTTAGATTTGTGTTTTATTTCTCCACATTAAGCTTACTTTAGTTGCCACTCCTAGTTTGCACATACTCCTTACATTATTCATAACTGGTACTTAAGCCGGTTCTTTTGTGTTAAACTTAAATCCGTTGTGCCAGCCAGGAGTTAAGCATCGGCAAGAACCTGTCCATTATTATTAGTATTCGTTATTGACTGTCAGGGGCGGAGTCACTTTCTCAAGTGGCTAACAGTACTAACAATCAGCATTCGTGAGCGATTAGTCTCTGCTGTGTACTGTTGAGAAAGTTTATAAATTCTCGTTCTTAGAGAATCGGCGAAGTAAGCCAGCATATTTCACAAGTCAATTCCTTGTCTCTACTTTTGAGCAATATCAAATATTTTTAAATTCTCAAATTAACATCTCCCCCCATGACATGCTGTAAAAATAGTCAAGTGGGTTCTTGGAGAGTCAAGTGCATTAAAGACTCAGCAGAAAATCTTATCAAACTACACAGTGAAACAGAGAATTTGCAAATATCAGATATCATGGAACAAACGATACACATTAAATTGTCTCCAACTGGTATGCTCGAAGTACAGTTGGATGAGTCAATGGATGTGAGTTCTCGTGCACAGCTGCTTGTGTTTGTTAGGTATGTATTCATGCATGACATCAACAATGAATGTCTGTTCTGTGCACAGCTTGAAACTACCACAAAAGCTTTAGATGTGATGGAAAAGTTTGCTTCTTTCTCCACAGCTAACGGAAGTGCCTTGGAAAATCGTTGTTGACTATGTACTGACGGGGTTCTGGCGATACTGGGATCAAAATCGACACTACAGAAGCATGTCAAAGGAGTAACTCCAAATGCAAAAGTGGTTCAGTTTATGATCCATCGTTTTGCACTGGTGTCAAAAACCTTCCCTGATGCCCTTTGAAAGACCCAGGAGCCAGTGGTAAAATGTGTCAACAGCCAAAACTGGTTGGATATGGACCCAGATATGAAATGTGTATTATCAGTGACTCAACGTCGAATCAGTAAATCAGTCTGAGGGCAAGCAGTGCCATTGATCCCATTGATATGTGGCACTGTATGCATCCTGATTGAAAGTTGTATTCATTTAAACAAATGGTGAGCAACAAAACAGTTTTCTTCATCATTATTTGTTAGGGACTTGAGATAAAATGGTGGGGGGGGGGTACAAAGATGTTAAGATCCACTCACATGGGGAATGAGGTGAAAAAGTTTGAGAAACACTGTCTGATCTCATTTTAGAGATACTTATGGGTCAGATTTCGTCTACATTCCTAGGGAGTTTATGACAACCATTTGTAATGGAGAGGATGAAGAAGTTTTCGGCTGTGTCATGATTAGCTTTCCTTGCTTCCAGATTCTTGCCGTTTCCTCGAGTTCCGGTCTTTATAATAACTTTATATTGATTGTTTAAGTCGATATTACTAAAACCGTCAAGTCTCTTAAAACATTCAGTTACTTTACTCCTGATTCTACCTTTTCTAAAAGAGAATAATCTTATTTCCTTAATCCTCATAAAATATGAATTCTTCCTCAGAGAAGATATTTATTTGGTGGACCTGCTTTGTACAGCTTGTTTTTTTATTTTTATTTTTTATGGCTGATTAGATATTGTGCCCGAAATTGAGTCCCAAACTAGCGCTTTTGTAAACCTGCACCTTTGCTTTGCTTTCATGTACATTATGTGGAAGGTTCATGGTAGATTTTGTGAGATTATTGTTGATCATGGCTAAGTGTTCACACACAGACTGATATTACAATTTCGTTTGTGGTAGTGACAAGATTATATGACATTGCCCTCTCTCGTCGATTCTGTGACACATTGATATAAAAATTTATTCATAGTAAAATCCTTCGTCCTTCTGTCATCGTTATTTCTGCCAGTGACTTTATTCCAGTAACTGATGGCAGGTTAAAGTTGCCAGTTATCAATGTTTCGTCTCCATCAAGAATTTCCTGCTAGATAAAGTATATCTTCCTCTCAACAATTTAAATGGACTACGATAGACCGTGGCAACATTTACCTTCACATTTCTGTAATGTATCATAATACAGTTTCGGTGCCATTATTACTTCGGGTAATCTCTGCGGGTTTTAAGTGAGATTTGATATGAAATCCAACATCACCTCTGAGGCGTCCATTATTTTTATTTTCATAATGAAATATAGCCAAGTCTAACTGATATCCTGAGAGTAAATCACTGTTACCAATGTTGAGAGAGAGAGAGAGAGAGAGAGAGAGAGAGAGAGAGAGAGAGAGAGAGAGAGAGAGAGAGAGAGAGAGAGAGAGAGAGATATGCACTGATGAGAAATGAAGCAACAAAGCGAGCGACAACGTTTCGCTTATTTACAAAACAAACAAAGGGCTGTTGCTGAGGTGCTCTGTGGTAGGCGACCGGGCGAGGCTCTGTGAGAACTATGAGTGACGGAGTCGAGGAGAGAGGGGAGCAAGCAGGGAAGAAGAGAGCGAGAGAAAGGAGAGACGAGGTAGCAGTACGGCAACGCAAATACAGAAAAATACGAGAAGAAAGATAGGCCAGGGACGGGAGAGAAAGGAAAGGAGAATAGTGAGAGGAGAGGGAGCGAAAGGACGAGGGAAGGAAACGGAGAGGAGAATTATTAGGCATGCAAAGTGAGAGAAAATGGAAGAAAAGAAGAAAAATTTGTTACACAAACGGGGGAAGAGATGAAAGATAGGCATGGCAGATGAGCTAGTAGAGAACAAATAGATAAATGAGAAGAGAGAGGGAAGTGAAAGGAAATGAGAGAGAGAGAGCGCTATATCCCTTCACGCGAGAGACAACCAATATAGCTTTTTGATTACACACTTTCCCTGCGAGGACACTCCGAGAAGGTACTGTACATGAAATCGTCAGAGGGTAATAACAGTACGAGTAAATCATAAAGCGTGAATAACAAGAAATAACAGATACAATGCCAATAAAGTTTACGTAATGGAGGAAGTGATAGTGGAAAGAGTGTGAAGCTGAATGTGAGGGAGTGGAAGAAGGTGAATGGAAGTCTAAGAGAATATGGATTTAGATGGAGGCAGGAAAGAATGAGGGTAAAAGAGACAACTTAAAGGGAGTTATGGAAATCTAAAGACTGGGGGAGGATATATCGAAGTAGGGAAAAGGTGAAAGAGAGAGGAAGAGGAGGAGGGAATGTTGTCCTATGGGAAAAAGGAAAAAATCAGCCTGAGAGAGAGAGAGAGAGAGAGAGAGAGAGAGAGAGGTAACAAGGAAACGAGTTGAACGGTAGTGAAGGATTAAGGGAAGAAGGCAGGCAATAAACAAAGAGGAAAAAGTCGAAAGAAAAAACATGGAAGGACACTGTCGAAGGGGGGAGACAGGAAAAGTGAAAGATAAATACTGAAAAGAGATGAGAATATGGAAGAAAAAGAGAAGAAAGGAGGGATGGGAGAAAGAAAGGTGGAAGAATATGTCCGGAACAAGGAGACAGAAATCTGAAGGGAAAGTAGTCATGGAGAGAAATAACATAAAACGTAACAGGATGGGAGGGAAGTGAGAGACGAGTGGGAAAAAGAGAGAAAGAAGCTAGGAAAGAAAGGAGTGACTTCAGGGAAAATAGAATGTCATACACAGTGACGGGAGACAGGAAAATTGTCAGGAAGAAGGATGATAAAACGGTAGAATAGAAGAAGAACGGAGAAAGCGGAAGTATGGAAGGGCGAACTGAGGAGGAAAGGATGATGCATGAGATAACAAGAGAGTAAAAAAAATAAAAAATAAAACATGCACGACAGAGAGAGAGAGAGAGAGAGAGAGAGAGAGAGAGAGAGAGAGAGAGAGAGAGAGAGTTACATAAATACTAGGAAGACACATTTGGATACAGTGTTTCTGCATTCACAAAGGAAAATAAACAATCGAGCAGTAAGGAGAGAGAGAGAGAGAGAGAGAGAGAGGGGGAACATATTTATCAGTAGCACAGCACAAATTAATTTCAAGCGTCACAGAGCTGACCCTGGGAGCTAACTCTTTCATCCTTCCTTCCCACCTCTCTCTCTCTCTCTCTGTTTGCCTTTGTTTTTCTCATAACTTCTTGTCCCCCCCCCTTTTTTAAATATATTTTCATTCCCTCTTTTCTTTCTCTCCTATCCTTAATATCTTCCCATCTGTCTACCTGGTACGACTTTGTCTCTCTCCCTCATCTCCTCTGTCTTTTTATCTCCCCTCTTTCTCTTTTTCTTTCCTTTTCTGTCTTCCATTCTGTTATATTTTTTTCTCCCTCCATATATTCTTCCCACTTTCTTTCTCCCTCTCCTTCTCTGTTCCTCCCTCCTTCCCACTTTTTCTCTTCCTGTTTGTCTCCTATTTCTCCTGAATCTTTCACCCCTCTTTGCCTCAGATGATATATATTCCTTATCTTGTTCCTTTCCTGTGTAGTAATATATCTACTGTCTCTCCTTTGTTTCTCCCTGTTATTTCTACCACTTACTCTGCCATTTTTATTCCACCGCACACTCTGTACCTTCTTGTTTCCGTCCCATCCCCTCTTCCACCTTTTCATCTAAATATCAGTTCCTTCCTCCCTCCATCTCTTTTTTCCATCTTTTCATAATTTTTGGCCTCGCTCCCTCCCTCTCATTCCATTTAGACTCTCATTGCCTTCTTCTTTCCCACCTCTTTCTTCCTTCACTCTTTCCTCCCTTATATATCTCCAGTCAGCCGTCTTTATTTACCCCTCTACCTACTTCTGTAATGGATTATCTCTCTTTTCTTTCTTACGTAACTGCCTCCCAATCTCCCTCTTCCCTCCCTTCATTTTCATCTCCCACGTCTTCCCCTATTACCTGCCCTCCTTCCCTTCTTCCCGTCCTGCTTTCGTCTGCCTCCCCTTCTGTCTTGCAACCACCCTTCCTTTCCTTCCCTCATTTTTTATTTCCTTCTGTGTTTCAGTGCTCCTTCTCTCTCATTCCGCCACTGCTGTTTATTCTTTCTCCCTTCCAAAAACGTTTACGCTCTGACCAGTAAATCATTTACCCTCCCTCAATTTTCCTCCTCACTTCCTTTTGCAATTCTCGATGAGTACTCACCCCCCTTCGCTCTTCCTCCGTTCAGATACCTCTGCTTCTTAGTCTTGCTTCATAAATGCTCCAATTATTCTCTCTCTCTCTCTCTCTCTCTCTCTCTCTCTCTCTCTCTCTCTCTCTCTCTCTCTCTCTCTCTCTCTCTCTCTCGTGACATTTTTGCAGCTTACTGTCACAGCCATGAAACTTTCCTCCACTACCTTCTCAACTTTTCCTGCCTTCTCCTCGTATCTCAGTCCTCTTCTTCCCGTATACTATTTTCTCTCTCCGTTTTCTTCGTCATTCCTCCTTCATTCTACTCCGCCGGCGGTATATAACCCTGACAGTTGCGCCACCATTTTTTAAAATTATATTTAATGATAATTTAATATTCATTCTACTCTACACAATCTGTCATTCACTTTTTACAACCCATCCATATTCTGTTATTTTTTTTTCTTTGTTATGCCTTCGTGCTTTCTCTACCGTTTCATCTTTCCCTCCTGTCCTTCTTCATACATTCTCTCACTTTTGTTTCTCTGTCAAATCCTTCTTTCTCCAGTTTTTCTGCTTTTCCGTTCTTTTTCTCTACCTTCCCCAATCTTTTTTTTTTTTTTTTCATTCTTTCCGTACATCCTGTCTCTCAGTTTTTCTCTTTCTCCTCCATTTCACTTTCTATCCCTTCTATTCCTCTTTTTGTCTCCTTTAATCTCTCTCATCCTTTTCCTCCCCATTCCAGCATTATTTCTGTTTTGCCATTACCCTTCTTTCTTTTTCCTCCTTTCTCTTACAAATCCCTTTCTGCATTTGTTCTTTCCCCTCCCCTCTGCTCACGTATCTCCTACACAAATACAGTGAATTTTTCTCCCTCGCTAAATCAAGTTAAGAATGAATGCATCCACGTCCCCCTCTCCAGTCATGGCAGCAAGTACAGTAACAATCATTCTAGATAACAATCACCATACAAATAATGAAAAACTGTCAATGATGACAGTGCCTACAGTGCAAAAGGATATTATAGTATTTCTTTTAAAACAGAATTAATAAATAAACACCTAACGGAACGCACGAACGAAAACTATATTTCAGTAAATAACAGAGTTACTGTATATTGCCGACAGAGTTAGTATAGCTCAAATATTCACCTCATGAAAGGTTGCAATACTTTTTCTTTAAAGAACATTCACTGCACGAAACTCGTAAAGAACACAATGCCTATCACTCTAATGAACACCTTAGCATTTCCTTTAAATTCACATTCACTATACAAACATTTAGAGAATATGGATGCTATCGTTGCACTCAGTAAGAAAGGACAGTAGAGGAGAACAGACTCAGTACACATAAATACGGGTGCATGGACACCTTTGGTTTTCGGCTTAAAAGTCAGTATCCAGTACAAACACCTAAGAGACCACAGTATCTATAGTGGAAAGGAAGACTACAGTATCTTCTTTAGGAACAGTCTCGACACAGCAGTCCATAAAAAGACAAAATGCGCACTATAAATCGAGATGTTTCCTAAGAAATCACTAACAACTGAAACACATATTTCACAATATACTTTTCATATCAAAATTATATCGTCATATTTATACGTGAGGTTGCTAATCGTAGTGCGTAAAAATTAGAAATAAACTGGCAAGAGAAGCCTTTACGAAACATAGTTGAGAAAAACATGGTCTCATATTCCCTTCAGAGAAAGTCATCTACCTAATGTTATGTTACTGGAGCTACATTAGCCGGGACCAAATTAACCCAGTTGATCCTAACCTTATGTAGCATATAACAAGTGCTCTTGGGCCCTTCGGGCCCTCTCACACTTGCTCCTGCGGAGGGCTCTAGCGCTGCACGCTCACTTTCTCGTGTTTCACACTCGTTTCCTCGTGCTTCTCACTCGTTTCCTTGCGCTTCGTGCGTGCGTTGCGATCGTTTCAGGTATTCCAAGTCACGTTTATGTGGTGTTCTAGTCTAACGTTGTCACTATCGGCCGTCAAGGCAACATCGATGGGCCCTCGATGGTTCGTTTATGTGGTGTTCTAGTCTAACGTTGTCACTTGGATTTTTTGCAGCTAACCAATAGATCGCGTTATTTGCAGCTTCGGGAATGGAACCTAAGTTGTCCATACGCAAGTCCAAGATATTAACTACTCGGCCACGGCAACCGACCGGGTGCTGGGAGCGGCGTTTTGGGGGCAAAATTTGATCACTCATTAAAAATACAGTAAAAGTTTTTCAATCATAATGGGACCAAGTTTTTTCACATCAGCAAATTTTTTGCGATTTTTGTGGCAATTTTGGTGCGATTTGAATGTGTAGTATCGGCTGCCCAAAACACACACACACACAGAGACACGGCTACTGCTATAGTATATTAGATAGTCCAACCTAACCAAACATAACCGAATGCAGTCTAAGCACACTTCACATACTCTAACTTAACCTGTGCTAATTAACCCTAATGTAAAATAGTCTTCCTTACCCAACCTAAATCATGTTAACCCCTAAATTATGTTAGGAGCTGTGGAACCCCAGCTGATGCATATAGCCGTTTTGCTATTCCTGTCATGATATGACATGACCACCATTTTATTTTTGTCACCACTGTCTCAAGGAAGCATAGGGGAGGTGTGCAGATAGCATTGGTAGTCTACCACACACCACAGGAGGGCTAGGAATGATGAGTTCTAATTTAACATCTTATGGTTCGCTTGCCTCTACCAATGCCAGCCACTCTCTGCCATCGTCACCTCTGCCAAGTTGCCCTTTCATGCAAGGAAGTGATTGAGGGTAAATGCGATCAGGAAGAAACATGAAGTGACAGTGCCGTCATTGTCAAGTACTAAAGTTACCATATGTTAAGTGACGCATGCTAAGTAAAGGAGAATAATTAGGAAAACGTCACTGTAAACAGTAATCGTTATGATGAAGAAAAAAACTGATAAAAAATTTAGTGATGTAAGTTAAAAAAAAAAACGGTACAAAACATATATTATTAGAAAATAAGGACAATTATGGTAAGGAAGATAAGCATTATGACAAAATAGCATTATAAATATCAGCATCATTCCTTTAGTGATGTATGAACTTAGAAAAATAAGAGCATTATATGTATGCAGGACAAGTGGGGAAGTCTAGCCAGGCACTGGGGAGTGAGAGCAGAGTGCATTTTGTTTTTTTTTCCGAGTATAACTGGACATCCAGTCATATTGGCAACATCAGATCGAATGCCTCAAGATAAGATCCGGCATCGTCATGCTTTTGTCATCCTCCCCCCCAAAATAAGGTAGTTTGGTAGGTTAACGTTATGTGAGGCCTAAGTTGGTTACATGTAGGTTGGTTTAATGTCAAAAACATGACGTTTCTGGTGATTTATTGGTTTGATTAGCCAAACTGTTTCTTCTGTTCCTGAACGAAGATGCAGTGTTGCCAAATAATTCCTCACTGAACTTGCTTCAACATAGCCAATATGAATGGATGACTAAAGCTCCTTTCACACGAGCGTTTTTTGACACATGGGCTGCGTTGCACCAGGCCTAAGCACTATAGATAGTGGGGGCAGTGGTGCAACCACCAAATACTTGAGGCGCATATTCACATTTTCCCTTTAGACACCCTTCATATTGAATATAATAACGGAAAAGGAATTCTCATAATTCTTTTTTTTTTTTTTTGCATCAGTGACAATAGTATTCATAATTTCTTGAAATATTACATTTAACCTGCCCTGTCCCGGCCAATTTTCCACCACTGACCCCCCCTCCATCTCGACAGATTTTGGAAATTTTTGTTTTTGGCTCAAACCTCCACTTTTGGTGAGAAACATCGAAATTCATAGAGAAATCTCTCACCTGAAGTTTCAAATACCGGATACAGGTAACAGTACCTCTTACCTTGCTGTTTTCTACGAGGCAGGCTCCAGAGAAAACGAGTTCTATGGATGGACTAACTATCCCACACCACTCATAAATGGTATTTATTTATTTGGTACAAATTTATATGTAGTACAAGAGAATATTGGTTTTCACACAGCAATATAAGTGATATAAACATTGTTTCACTCACCAAACACATCAACATACCTTTTTTGGCGACATTACCTTATCATCATTTCTGACTGTTTCTTCCTCTAATGCCATGTAAACTTTGTCCTCCACATTGTCATCAATTGGGGAATCATTCTGGCCTTGAATTTTGTACCGTGGTGCAACATGTCTTTACTGGCCAGGTCACTGGTAACAGGTGAACTGCCGAGAAAATTGCGTGCGGGGGAGGGAGGTCATGCGGGGTAAGGCATTGTCCCTGCCTGGCATCTGGTAGAGGAAGGTGTCCCGTGTATATGTACCAAAAATCATGCACAAAATTTGAAAAATGTGCAAATGACAGACTTTGCAATTGCAGTGCGTTTATATACGTCAACGGAAGTCACAGTGACAAAACGTTGGATGTATATACATGTCAACGGGAGTCGGTGGGTTAAGTGGTAACTGTAAATATAAATTTCCTTAATATTATGAAAATTGTTTAAACAAAATGCAAGCCATATTGATGAATCACAAACTGTGTACCTTCCCACCCAAACAGAATCACAACAAACTGTGTGCCTTCCTGCTCAAGATCCCCTGATTCCTATAGTTTTGAAGACGAGATGGGGTAGACATTCACTCTGGAAGATATCATGGAGGTGGAATGAAGGGTTGTTCCTCGAAGCAAGGGACTCAGAAGAGTGATCTTCATGGGAAAATGACTGTAAAGAACTCCTCAACGCGTGCACTTTAATCCATCCCGTCCAGCAGATCTTCCTGCAAACCCTTCCCACAGCCAGGCATTCCTGAGAAAATTGTGAAAATCCTCAATTTTTAAACCTTCATGGCTGAACTGGAAAACATTAATTGGGATATTGTAGGTTTGAGTGAGACCCACAGAAAAGAAGAAAAAGTAATTCAGCTAAATGACAGTGGCCACCTATTTTACAGCAGATGGGAGGGAAAATTAAAGAGTTAGTGGTGTAGGATTTCTAATTAACAGAAATCTTTCAGACAACATTGTTAAATTCAACAGTGCATCTGACAGAGCAGCAGTGGTTGTAATTAGACTGTGCAAAAAATATACCCTGAAAGTGACACAAGTATATGCACCAACTTCTCAGAGCTCAGATGAAGAAATTGAAACATTCTATGATGACATCTCCCAGATTATGGAAGAAGAAAAGACCACCTATACTATACTCATGGGAGACTTCAATGCAAGAGTTGCAAAATAAAAAAATTGAGAAGCATGTATGGGAAAATTTGGAGTGAGAGTAAGGAACGAAAGAGGAGAAATGTTGGTAAACTTTGCAGAAATGTTTAACATGAGAATAATGAACACATTCTTTCACAAAAGAACAGGGAGAAAGTGGACCTGGAGAAGCCCAAATGGAGAAACAAAGAATGAAACCGACTTCATTATAGTAACTAAGAATAACACAATCACAAACGTCACAGTTATCAACAAAGTAAATATTGGAAGTGACTATAGAATGGTGGGTTGCACAGCAAGATTCAATTTCAAAAGTGAAAGAAAGAAGATGATTAAAGGCAAAAAGATATGCGCAATAAAAGTCAGCGAAAACAAAGCAGCTTTTCAGTTGGAAATGAGGAACAGATTTCAGGCTCTCACTTATGCTGAATGTGACATTGATGAGTTGAATGACAGACTAACAAAAGTCCTAAAAGAATCAGCGGAGGTAGTAGGAAAACCTAATACAACCAAAGCCAGGAAGTATTCAGAGAAGACACTTGAGCTTATGAAAAAAAGAAAGGTAATGAAAGAAAAAACAAAGAAAGATGAAACAGAACGAGCAGAATTAAATAAGCTTATCAACAAAAGACAAAGAGAAGAAAAAAAGAGAGAGAAACATGGATCAAATCAAAGAAACCATCAGAAAAGGAAAAAGTTTGAAACAAGTCCGAAATAAAATGGCACTTGGAAAGCAACAAATTACATCACTAAAAGACAAAAACGGTGAAGCCATTAAATGCAGAGATATGATGCTGAAGCGAGTTGAAGACTTTTACAAAGAACTGTATGGATCAAAGACAGTAGTACCAATAGCTAACTTTTCTATTGACACAAGTGAAATACTTGAGATAACACCAGACGAAGGAAATATTTCTCATAAAAATATGAAAAGAAGGAAGGCTCCGGGAGAAGATGGAATAGTAGCAGATTTACTGTTGGATGCAGGAGCAGAAGTGGAAAATAGGCTTCCTCACTTATTTACCCAATGTATAAAACAAGAAAATTCCCAAAACATGGTGTAATGCAATTGTTATTCTATTTTATAAAAAGGGCGACTCAAAAGACCTTAGTAACTATCGACCCATTAGCTTGCCATCAGTCATTTCAAACTTTTCACTAAAGTCCTTACAAACAGAATAGCTACAAATTTGGAGGAAAACCAACCCCGTGAACAGGCAGGATTCTGATGCGGGTATTCGACAACTGATCATCTGCACACAATGAATCAGCTAATTGAGAAAACTACAGAATATAATAAACCACTGTGCTCAGGTTTTGTTGATTACAAAAAGGCTTTCGACTCAATGGAGCACATAGCAATTATAAATTCATTGCGAGAACAAGGAGTGAATGAGAACATTGTACAACTGCTCGAAAACATATATAAAGAGGGAACTGCTACAGTTAAACTACATAAGGACTCTGATAAAATTAAGATTGAGAAGGGCGTGCGTCAGGGAGATACAATTTCACCAAAGTTATTTACAGCATGCCTAGAAAGTATTTTCAGAAAGCTAGACTGGGAAAACAGAGGAGTAAACATAGACGGAGAAAAGCTAAACCATTTAAGATTTGCAGATGACATTGTCCTAATCTCAGAAAAAGCAGAGACGTTGCAAGAAATGTTAAATGACCTGAACAGAGAAAGTCTCTAAGTAGGGCTAAAGATGAACCAGAGTAAATCTAAAGTAATGTTTAATCCTCAAACACCAAAGAGCGTCATAAGAATAAGTGGAGAAATTCTTGAAGAAGTTGAGGAGTACAATTACCTGGGACAAATACTAAAATTAACGAAAGATAATGATAGCGAAATAAAAAGATGCATTACAATTGGATGGAAAGCTTTCGGTAAACATAGAGACATTATGAAAAGTAGCTTGCCAGTTTGTATGAAACGAAAAGTATATAACGAATGTATAATTCCAGCTATGACGTATGGTTGTGAGACTTGGAAACTGACAAAATCGAAGGAATATAAATTAATTCGTTCTCAGAGAGCAATGGAAAGGTCAGTGTTGGGAATATCTTTAAGAGACAGGAAAAGATCAACTTGGGTGAGAGAGCAGACTAAAGTCAAAGATATTATAGAAGTTATAAAAGAACAGAAATGGAGGTGGGCAGGCCATGTAGCAAGAACAAGGGATAATCGATGGAGCAAGAGGATGACTGACTGGACACCAAGAGATGGTAAGTGTAGCAGAAAAAGGCCAGACAGGAAGTGGAGAGATGAGAAAAAGAAATTTGCTGGGAAAACATGGTGAAGATTGGCTTAGCCAAGGAATTTGTGGGGAAGGTTGGAAAAAGCCTTTGTTCAGCAGTGGACTTGTAATGGCTGATGATGATGATGATGATCTCTCTCTCTCTCTCTCTCTCTCTCTCTCTCTCTCTCTCTATGTATATATATATATATATATATATATATATATATATATATATATACTGTATATGCAAACTAACGACAGGAGAAATTAAAGGAGCGACAGTGAGTACTTTCGTATATTACATCTTCAGACAGAGTGAGGCAAAAACGTAAAGGGTAGAGGTCTTTTATGCACACCCGCAGCAAGTAGGGGCACACAGAACAATAGATGACCTGAATTTTTACCTGCGGCTTAACTTATGGTCACCTACAGCAGGGAGTGGAACACAACAAAGGATGACCTGAATCTAAAAATGCACGTGACAAAGGAGGAGGGAGTAGGAGGGGAGGAAAGGGGAGTGGGAGGGAGGGGGAAGTGTGTGTGTGTGTGTGTGTGTGTGTGTGTGTGTGTGTGTGTGTGTGTGTGTGTGTGTGTGTGTGTGTGTGTGTGTGTGTGTGTGTGTGTGTGTGTGAATGGCCCTTCCTACCGGTCGAGGATTGTTGCAGCTTTTGATGGATGTGATCGAACTGTTAAGTCATTTATTTTGTTTTTTTCTGCGAAATTGATATTCTCCAAATACATCCACTTTCTCTTTTGGATTTTTGTTTCACGTGACTATTATACATTATTCCTGCGGTCCACTGACATCTTTTCTATATTCCTGCAAATTTCAGTAGACCCTATACAATTTAAAGGAGACATTTTTTAAATAGTGGAGCTGCATAAAGCTTCCTTAACCCCTTCAGTTCTAGAAGTATTTCCTAAGATGAAGAAAATCATCTCGAAATTATAAAAATAAAATTAAACGCCTATCAGCGGTGTGAGAGGTATAACAAACGCCTGTGTGTGTTTATTGGAAAAAGGTTGAATATTTTACTCAGCCTAGGAGAGTCCTCAAGTCGTGGAGAGGTACTGAGGGCTATATCGTACTTCTGCTCAAAAATATCCCCTTAAACTGAAAATAACTGTCTGGATTTAATATGGATAGAGAATAAAAGACATCATCGTATGGAGGTTATTACTGTAGTGTCTAGTCTCCTACATGTTCTTTCTGTCCCATGCTCTCCCTCACTCTTGAGGACTAGGTGACTTCCATATTAATTTTTCCCAAGGTTTACAATACTCATTGGTACATTTCTGAATATTCTGCACTCCTGATTCTCTCTCACTCTGTCTGACATCCCCACAATCTCCCTGACTTCCTCACACACTCCTCGACTCCCTCATATTCTTCCTGATCCCCTCACGCCCTCTCTGATTTTCCCACTCTCTCCCCAACTCTCCCACACACTCCCTGATTACTCCACACTCTAACTTCCTCGCGCCCTCGCTACCTCTCCCCCACCCTCAACACTAGCCAGTAAGCTTTTCTATCCAAGTTTAGATTAACTTTTTTTGCCTTTCCTTTTTATAAATAACCCTCATCTTTCTTCCACCATTTTTTTCGCGAGTCCCTTCCCACTCCTCCTCAGGCTTCCCCTTCCTCCTCTCTCTCTCTCTCTCTCTCTCTCTCTCTGCCCGGCCTGTCTCATTCTCCTCCTCCTGTCACACCTCTTCCACCTCGACCTTGTGCTGTTGTCTCTCAGTATTTCATTTCCACATTTTTCCCACTCCTTATTCATCATATACTTCTTAACGATCTCCAACATTATTTCCTTTCACTCTTTACCCGTTATTTCATTCTCCATTCTTATCATGTGTACTCCAATTTTAGTTTCTGTTTCATAATTTTTTTTTTTCATACCTCACTCTAACCATAATGCATAATTTTCTTCATTGGGCTTTTCTTATTTCTGTCCTCTCCTGCCATCGTCATTTTTTACTCTGTTATTTGTCATGCCTTTCCTGTGCTTCATCCTTTTATCTTGATCACAATCCGCTTCTTTAATTAGAGACATTTTAAACGTCTCTCTCTCTCTCTCTCTCTCTCTCTCTCTCTCTTTCGTTAAATATATAGTAAGACAGACAGATGGATAGACAGATAGATAGCTTTTTAAAGTCTGGACGTCCTTGAAAGGTCAATAGGTTGTACATGATCTCTCTCTCTCTCTCTCTCTCTCCGCCAAGCCTTTTGCATCCAACATTGTGATCTATAATCATATACAGTTCTTAAAACTGTTCCCAGAACTTTTTCCCTTTAAACCTAATGGTCTTTTCTTTTTTGGTCGTTTCTTTCTGTTGTCTCGTTCCCAATCGAGTCTCCTTTTACTCGCATCTCACCCTTCCTCCTTGGTCCTTCTTCCTTTGCCATTTCCCATTTCTCACTGTATAAGAAAACTTTCTATTCTGAACGTCGATGCATATGAGAAACTTGAGATATTTGACTTTCCCTCCCTCTTTCTTTTTTTCCCAGCTTCCCTCCCAGCTGTAGCCACTGTCTCTCTCTGTGCTCGTTTCTTGTCGAGGAAAAGAAAGAAACAAGCAGCATACATATCAACAAAATGCCTAGGACCTGCACGTCTATTTACTCTTCAGTAAAACTAATACAGTTTAACAGACAAATCATCCCCACGACTATGTGCTCCTTAAGTCAGTGAAACGGACACAATTGTCATGAGTCAAATTTATCTTTGAATCTTGGTGAAAAATGATGCGGAGACCCCCTCACATATTGTCAGCAGTAATATTTTGTATCATGGTGATAATGCTCAGAACTTGGCTGGTTTACTGATTGTGCACCAGTGCTTAGAACAAAGTGAGATGACTAAGTGCACTCTGTCGCCAGTGAAAATGTCTGTCTCATGAACCTTTCGATTGCATTAGCACGGATCGTAGAGGCCTCAGTTAAAAAGCACTGATGCACGGTTGTTTTGAATTCACTATATTCTGTTTGCATTCATAACCAAAAAAAATTAAGCTTGGTGTCCTTTCATGATTTTTAAGTAAGTTCCTTCAGCTACACACACACACACACACACACACAAAACACGGCAATAAAGTTCTGTAATTGGAAACCGTTTAGTAACTGGAGCGAAAAATTACCCATTGTTTATCCCTTTCAATCGGAGGCAGATGGTACTCGACTGACCATCCTTTCCATCAAGAGGTAAAAAAAATGCTGGGTAAGTTTGCTCATTAACAGCGATATTAAGATTTCATTATTCAAATATTTCACACTGAGAGTGGTTGAGTCTAACTGGTCAACCTTTCTCTTTTAACCACTCCAGATTCTTCTAAATTAATCCAATTTACTGGTCAATAAATAAAAATTACTTAGCCCTAGAGCAGACTGATGCTGAAGCTCATGACACTAGAGCCAGGCGTGCATTGTGGGATAATGTGGTGTCCAGGAGTGCTGCGTCCAGTGGTGCTTCATCGCGTCTTTCACACAGAAACCGCAGACATAACATGGCAACTGAGTCCTAGCTCGTTTCGAGTTGCCACTTACTGTTTTAATCCGCTACAAGTAAGTCCGCCATATTCCTTGAGGCTTGGAGCTTGGATTAGCACATAAAGCTGAATGGTTGTGGAATGTGCAGTAGCTAGATGTCAAATATTTATTACTGTATATATATATATATATATATATATATATATATATGCAGAGACTTCACTTCACCGTGAAGATATGTATGCAAACTAACCACAGGAGAAATGAAAGGAGCGTCAGTGAGTACTTTCGTATATTACATCTTCAGACAAAGCGAGACAGAAGCGTAAAGGGTAGAGGTCTTTTATGCACACTCGCAGCAGGGAGTGGCACACAGAACAATGGATGACCTGAGTTTTTACCTGCAGCTTAACTTATGGTCACCTGCAGCAGGGAGTGGAACACAACAAAGGATGACCTGAATCTAAAAATGCATGTGACAAAGGAGAAGGGATTAGGAGGGGAGGAAAGGGGAGTGGGAGGGAGGGGGAAGGGGGAGGGGAGGAGGGGAAGGGGGAAGGGTAGAGGGGGGAGGGAGGAGGGGATAAATACTGCTGCTTAACTTAAGACCTAGAGGATTAATGCTTGGTGTGTCCCACACAGGTGTGACTACACCACCAGGAGATGACAGGGAACAATCACTTGTTAATCTCGGAGATAATGCTTTAAAATTAATTCAGTTAACAATTTATCACACTTAAAATGACCATAGCTCATGTTTACATTCTTTTCATATGTGCCAGAAATTAGACAAGATTCTATTACATTTCTTTCATCTAAGCTTTTTGATCTTGATAGAATCTTGGAGCCTGTCCAGTCAATATGGTGATCACTGGATGCTTTGTGCTGAAATAAACCACTACTCTGTTGGGCTATCCTTATGCTGTATTTATGTTGTGAGATTCTAGTTTCTAAATCTTTTCCAGATTGTCCTATGTAAAATTTGTTAAAGCTTTTAAACGGGATTTTGTAAACAACGCCTGAATTACTGAAAGGGCTGTTCTTGATGAGGGTTTTTTTGATGCTGTTCTCATATTTGAATACTATTTGTACATTGAGTTTCCTCAGTATGTGAACAACATACGTTTCTGTCTCATTCTGTCTGAAGATGTAATATACGAAAGTACTCACTGTCGCTCCTTTCATTTCTCCTGTGGTTAGTTTGCATATATATATATATATATATAGATATATATATATATATATATATATATATATATATATATATATATATATATATGTATATATATATATATATATATATATATATATATATATATATATATATATATATATATATATATATATATATATATATATATATATATATAATTCAATTTCTGTGGTGGCTCATGATACACAAAGAGTCTGTACATATTTATTTCCGTTTCTCTCTACTTCTGCTTCATGCCGTAGACTGTGCTGTATCTCTTTGTACAGTAATTATCTACATGTTGAATACTCTAATGCTATCGCAAGTTATTCTTAATCCTCTTGAATAGTCCCTTCGATCCCCTGCAGAAGTGTGATTTAGTTTGAAATTGTCACTTGGATGCTGCAATATTTAGCAGATCTGTAGTTGAGGAATGCAATCAAGAGAATGGCTGTGCAAATGAAATGGTTCTTGTAAAGTTTATTAAGCTTTGTACCATGGCTTTTTGAACTTGCCATTCCATGAATCTCTTTAATTTAAATACCTTCCTCTTCGTTTTCCAAGACTACTTCAGAAATTAGCCGATGCTCATTGATTTTAACAGGCATCAGGTTAGGCTTATAAAGCAATGTCTGTGGTTGCAGTAACACCTTTAGGGACAACGCTACTCAGAGATTCTACCCACACTTTTTGTAGTTCTTTCTCAGACCTCAGTTACTCTAATCGCTGACAGTCTGGCACTAAGGTGCACGGAAAAGTAGCTTAGAGCCTTAGACCCCAACTAGAATGGCCGCAGACAGCACACGGTTGTGCATTCATTCATTCATTCATTGCCAGACGCCATGTATCCCAAACGGGGTGGCCAACGGCTTAGAGTTAATTGTTTTACAGGGAGGGGCACTAATCCTCCACCAACCCCACTTGACACGTAGGGATGCCAACAGCATCTGGTGTTCCCAGGCGGTCACCCATGGTTGTGCATACATACTGTAATTAATGTACTGGTTATTGGAAGGTGTCGCGAAAAATATTGCTAATCCTTAGGGAAACATAGGATCACTATTTACATTTAAAAAAAAAAAAATGATTCATTGACTTTGTAAAGGTGTGCAGAAGGGTGTTTTCGAGTATGAAGAAGATCCATCAATAAACAAACAAGATATGACTACATAATGGAGAGCTTAGGTAAGGTTTGGATAAGTTCGTTTAGCAAAAATTGGTTATGTTAGCATGAAATAGGTTAGGTTAGATTACTACAAATAAGGATGGGTTAAGTTATTTTTTTTTTTAATTAAATATCATGATCAGTGATGTTCTACTTCCAATTTTGCTGTTGGAATAAAGTGTTGACGGGATCCTTTATTCTTTAATATATTAGCCCATATACTGTTTTTTTTTATTTTTTTTATGTTGGTAAGTGTTTCAGTGGCATGTCCGGTTCAAGGCCGGTCAAACATCGGTTCAAGACGACGCCCACACAGGGAGAGGCCCTCAACCAGCGCAACTCCTCAAAAATTTGCAAAAATTTTCCCTACGTGTCAAGTGGGGTTGGTGGAGGATTAGAGCCCCTCCCTGTAAAACAATTAACTCTAAGCCCTTGGCCACCCCGTCTGGGATACATGGCGTCTGGCAATGGATGGATGGAAGTAAAAATTTTTGTACATAGGGGGTTCCACTGTTGTAATACTGCGCATATCTTATATTTTACGGATTATGATGTGATTTAATTTAATCGCCGAGCGATGTATTAGGAACCTATATCATATTTGAATTGATGGCTCCTGTGTGATGTATATAAAGATTTGCTTTATGACTATACCTATTTTCACCATCACAAGGTCGTGTGACGATTGCGCCATGATTGATGGACGCTATTAATGCACGATACTCTTTAGGTGCAAATTTTTACGTAATGCACATTTTAGTTTGCATCATGTTAGGTAGATTATAATCACTGGGGGGTTTAGGGGATGAAGCCCCCAGTTTGGTTCTAACGCTTCCAGTTAGGCTTCCACAGCTATTTATGGTTTTAAATCGTATACATTTGAGTTTGTTTTGGTGTGTTGATGTCACGTCTAGTCAGAGGGATATGCAGTACACATGCCATCGAAAGCATTCAGGCGACTGTCTGTAGTATCACTGAGTAGATATGTCCATTTGTTCTGCAATATTTTTTGGTTGATAATCAAATATTAATCACCTGAGATATAGTAGTAAAATAATTTTCCTAGAGAACATAGGTCTATAAGAAAACAGATCGAATCCGCGCGTCACTATTAACATTTACTACTTTTTTTCTTAGGTTTGAATATATAGGGACTGGTAAGGGTAATTTCACTCAAAAATGGTGCTCTAAGATGGCGTCTGGCTGTCTTAGTGCAACACAATATAATGTCCGTCTGTGAACATTTTCAAACGCTTTTTACCATTTTAGAATCTTGCAACGCAACAGGAGAATATTTAAAGAACCCCCATGAAGAGCGAAGGTAAGGAGAAAAAAAAAAACTGCAAAACAAGATGGTTCAGTGTGTTCATAAGGATTATCAAAATATTTCTCTAAAAGGAATTTCATTTTTTTTAGAGATGATGAACAATGGAAGGAAAAAATAATAATAATAATAATCCATACACCAAATTACAGGTGCCCTCCATTCATAAAATATGTGTAACAGTTGGACTTAAACTACTGTAAGCTGGGGGTTGGGGGGAAACTATTCTGGAGAAGCGAGTTCCAAAGCAATGCAGTTCGGGGAATGGAAGAATTTTGATATGCATAGGTTCAGCGATGTGATAATGTGGCAGTCCAGTCATGAGTGCTACCTTATACCGGTGTAGCATGAGGGAACGCTTGGTGAGATGGCACAATGGATACAGTTTCTTCTGAGCATTTACTATAAAAGACTCTGTAAAATAATGCAAGGAAGGCAACATTCCTTCTTACTTATAGAGGAGGTAGTTTATTTGTAGTATATGTTTTCCACATGACGTCATGGGTCATGTGTGTTTTGTTTACGACGCCATACTGGACAGCAAATTGTCGGACGTCTAGAGAGAGAGAATTGCAGATTCCACAATGGTATTCCACTGCTGTGCCTTCAGCTGAAAGACATGGCAGAAAAGTGGAATTGGGTAAACTTCTGCTGGTTTCCAGCCAATGAGGAAAGGCAACAAAAGTGGATAGCTGCCGCAAGGAGAGAGAATTGGCAGCCGACGGCCTACATCCGACTGTAGCAGGCATTTCATATCAGGTGAGCCACCCCACACCCCCTCCAACCCCACACCATCCCCCCACCGCCACCCAACCACCTCACACACACCTCCACCCCACCTACACATCTCCACCACCCTCCCACTGCCACCCCAACTCCCCCACAGCCACCCCGACCCCCCACTGTCATCCCTCACTCCCACCCTCAACAACCCCCTACCCCCTACTTTCGAACTCCCCACCCCCCACAACACCACTCCCCCCAACTCCCTTACACAAGCCCCCCACAATACCCCCCACCATCACCCAACCCCCTTCCCCTCCACCCTCTACCCATCCCACCTCTTACCACTTATCCCCAACCTTCCCCCACACCCTCATCCCCACCCTCCACCACTCAAACCAACCCTAATCCCACCCCCAAAACCCCCACCACCATTCAATCCCCCCAACCTCCCTCCACCTTCCCCCACTCCCACGTACCCACCCTCCACTCATTAATCAACTACTCGATTCCCAGCAGTGTATACAATCTTTCCCTCCTGGGCCCCACGTCAATAATTTACTAATTACCAACATGATTTACATGTGCTGTATATCAGTTCCAGCTAGATATATTACAAATATTTACCTTGATGGATGCGTGAACTTTCACGGGGTGTTCACCAAACAGTGACAGAGATCGCCATATCTGAGATCTGGTTTCAGTCTTCCATACTTGAAATTACTCCCTGGATATGGTGTAAGCGTCCAGCCTCGAACACTTTATCTTGTTTCTGTACAGGTACTGGTGGCGTTGATCAAGATTTCTGCATTTATCAGGCAGTTCAATCTCTGACAGCCCTGTCTGGACATCCATTACTGCGAGGAGTTTGCCGTCCAATATGGAGTCGTAAACAAAACCAAGTGATTTCTGTGACGTCACTGGAAAAGGTCTATAGCAAGGTTATTAATTATTCTCACAGCTTTGTTCTGAATTTTGTCCAGTTGTTGTAGACCAGGCTTTCCACATCCACTCCATTAGGGTGAACAATATTCTAGTTGAGACTGTATAGGACTGATGTGACTTATAGCCAGCTGCTAGTCCGTGAAGTAGTTGCAGATTCTATACAATATTCCTAGTTTTTCTGAAGTGATTTTAGCAAGTGATCAGACAAGAGGGGTCCAGCAGAGGTACTGTTAGGAGAAACACAGTGAATTTCAATACCTATAGAGATAGGAACATTAGTAGCACTCAAGGTAACACAGTATGGGAATCAGGCTATGTCTGTCAATTAGTAAACTGCATATATTTGGTATTCCTAGCATTTAATGAGACAGTGTTACTTTGTCTACTGTCAGTCATCTTAGATAAGTCTTGATTTATGGAGATTGCTGTACTGAGTTGCAGTTTCAAGATATCAAACTTTGTGAATGGATGTTTAAATGTGAAGGAACTGTGATATCTTGAGTCATCTGCATAGGAATGAATGGGATTATGGATGATAGATAAGAAAAAGTTATTATGAATTAGGAATAGGAATTGAGCATGGACTGATCTTTTTGGCACGCCGGCATTAATGGAGTGGAAAATGGAATATACATCGCCTACTTTTACCCTTATCTTTCTGTCACTGAGATATGAGGAAATCAGTGGAACCAAAGATGGTAGGCCACAGCAATGGTAGTTTGGATGGCAGGGGACGGTGCCACACTTGGTCAAAAGCTTTAGAAATATGATTGGGAAGCCCTTTAGAAATATCATGAGCTACTGCATGGGTTTCTCTATGTTGGTCAATTGACTAATGAATGGTATTAGTCAAGAGACTGAGTATATCAATTGTGGATCTTTCGTGGCGAAAACCATACTGTCTGTCACTAATTAAGTTCTTGGAATGAAGATGTTTAACAATGTGGTTATTAATTACACTCTCGAATACTTTACCAAGAAAAGATGTGATAGCTCTCGGTCTGTAAGTAGAATGATCAGAGGAACATTCTTTGGGATTGGGTGGACATTGGCTTCTTTCCAAGAATTAGGGAATGAAAAAGTAGATATGATAGTTTGAATATTTTACCTAGAATAGGAGCAAGTTCTGGGGAATACTTTATCAGAACGATCTGAAAAAGTCCAACAGGACCAAAAGCTTTGCTGCTTCGTAAATTGTCCAGGATGGATCTGACTATCTAGTTTGTATCTTAGTCGAGCAATTTTGGGAGAGTTGAGTTCTATAACAGGGACGTTCTAATTAACCTCCTCTGAGGTGGAATTTGTGGCAATCATGCTTGGAAGGATGATCGTTTTTTTCACGTGGGTCATTAATAATGTTTCCATCTGAAGATTTTAGTGGTAAAATGGGTGATGACATGTTAATGTTGTTACTGAAACACTGGGAGTTTACCAGCATATTCTATTGTTAACAGATGTGTTTAATAAATTTGGATGGTAGTTTGTGAAGAAAATTTAAATTAGTGAGACTTATTACAGCTTTTGCATTGTGTCTCGCGATTTTAATTTGATTGGGGGATTCAGATTTTTTTTTTTTTTGTAAGAAAAAGTTTTTTGCTAAGATCTTTTGGGTAGTTGCTCTGGCACATTGCTGCCAAGCCATTTGGGGGAGTTCAATCTTTTAGTAATCTGTTGACTGGGTATGAGAATTTCATCCCACCATGTAATAAGTCATTAATGTGGGACTGGGTAGAATTGTGTCAGCAGAGAAAATGACTGCCATGGAATATCAGCAAGAAAATTTCTAAATCCATCCCAGTCTTCCCAATCAAAGTGCCATCTGGTCATTCTGGTTCAGAATGAGGAGGTTTGGGGAAACTGACTGATGAAGCTTTGATGAAACTGTGGTTGGATCCAAATGGAAACAATACCTCTATCCTGTACTGATCTGGGTTCTTTGTCAGGAATTGGTCCAAGAGACAGGTGCCATGGTCAGGATTATCTGGTATTCTGGTTGTTTGTTTTACTATTTGTGTGATATTAAATGATTCTGCAATTAGCTCGTATTCTAGACCTGTATCGTCTGTCCTGGCAGAATGCAATAACTTTCTACATTATTTACATTAAAATCACCTAAAATGGCAATTTCAGTGCTATGTATGAGGTTAAGTTTGGTCGGCTGTTTGGATATAGAGTCAAATATGCTGGTTTCTGAAGAAGCATTGGGGAAACGATAGACCCTACAGATATATTTCGTAACATTTAGGTAACTTAGTTTGTATAATGAATACCCCTGGGGGTAGGGTAATTTTTCAAGAATACTCCCCCAGTATCCCTGCTTGTCGTAAAAGGTGACTAAAAGGGTTGGCGGAGGGTTAGTGCCCCTTTCCGGAAAACAACTGACTAAAAAGACAAACAAGAAGCCTCAGACAAGGACTGACCAAACGATGATGACCCAGGACTGAACAAGGGACTTGGTAATGGCAACATGGAATGTAAGAGGAGCGAATGATGAGGTGAAAGAGAGAGAGATTGTCCAGGTGCTTGAGGGTGCGAAAGTGGATGATGTGGAATAACTGAAACAAAATGGAGAGGAGAAAGTGTTAGAGAATGGGAGTATGGATGGGGTTTACGTGCAGGAGTAGGTGAGAATGAGAGGGCAAAGGAAGGAGTATGTATAGTTGTGAGTAAAAGATGGAAGAAGAGCATAAGACAGTATGGATCACTTGGGTCAAGGATTGTGTGGGTAAGGTTGAAAGCTGCAATACAAATATGGGCGATTGTGTGTGTTTATGCACCAATGCAAGATCGTGCAAGCAGAATGAGAGAAGAGTTCTGGACAAATGTGGAAGTGTGTATGGAAAAGTTTGGAAGGAATGAGAGAGTGTTTTTGATCGGTGATATGAATGGTAAAGTAGGAAATGTGAAGCTGGATGGAATAATTGGTGAGTGGGCTGTGCCTGCTGAGACAGATAAGAATGGCAGTGCGTTAGTGGATATTTGTGCTGGGAGGGAGTTGGTGATAGCCAATACCCTCTTCAGGCATAAAATGATCCACAGGTATACATGGCGAGTGATGAGAAGGGTGGGTGGTGAACTGAATGAAAGGAAGGCAATGATTGATTATGTGTGTGTGGATGAAAGGATGCGAAGATGTGTAATGGATGCAAGAGCTTATAGAGGTTGGGGGAGTGGACTTTCTGACCACTACTTGGTGGTGGCCAGAATTAGGATCCAAGTAAGATGGAGAAATAGAAGAAGGGAAAGGCGAGAGGAACGAGTAGTTGCAAGGAGAGTGGAAAGGTTACAAGAGGATGAGAAAAAGGCAGAGTATAAGAAAGAAGTGGAGGAACGATTGGGCAAATATGAATTGGAGCAGATGGGGGACGTGGAAGGTGTGTGCAGGATATTTACAGAATAAATATGTGCAGCATGTGATGTGGTGTGTGGGAGGAAGAGAAGACGGAGTGGGGTGCAAGGAACAGTGTGGTGGACTGAAGAGGTGAGACAGGCTGTGGCACAAAAGAAGAAAGCATACAATGAATGGATGAGAAATAGGGGCGTGGAAGAAGTTGAGAGGTGGAAGAGAGAGTTATATGTAGAAAGAAAGAGAGAGGTGAAAAGATTAGTAAGAGAGAGTAAGAAGAGAGTGGATGAGGAATTTGGAAGGAATTTGAGTGTAAAGTGGAGGGACTGTAAGAAAATGTTCTGGAATGAGGTGAAGAGAGTAAGACAGGGTGGAAGTGAGGTTAGCAGGGGAGTGAAAGATCAAAATGGTAGATTACTAGTGGAGAAGGGAGAAAAAGTGAGCAGATGGAGAGAACACTTTAAGGAATTGTTGAACTCAGAGGATGGAAGTAATGCGAGTATAAGTGGCTAAGGAATGGCTGGGAGAAGGAGGGAGGTGAGAAGACAGGAAGAAACCAGTAGGATAGAAGTTGTAGAAGCAATGTAGAAAGTTAAATTGGGAAAAGCCCCAGGAATTGATGGAGTGTGTGGTGAAATGCTGAAGCATGGGGGAGAGATTGTAGTAGAATGGATGTGGAAGATGTGTAGATTGGCCTGGGAGGAAGGTAGAGTCCCGGAGGATTGGAAGTCAGGTATAATTATTCCCTTGTACAAAGGGAAAGGGGAAAAAGAAGTGTGTGGTAATCATAGGGGCATTTGTCTTCTTAGTATAATAGGAAAAGTGTATGGTAGGATACTTATTGACAGAGTTAGAGAAAGAACTGAGGAATTAGTTGGAGAAGAACAGGGAGGCTTTAGGAAGGGAAGAGGTTGTGTAGATCAGATATTCATTCTTAGAACTTTAGTGGAAAAGTTTCTAGAGAAGGGAAAGAAGTTGTATGTGGCTTTCGTGGATTTGGAGAAACATATGACAGGTTGGATAGACAAGGATTGTGGAAAGTATTAAGAATATATGGAGTGGATGGGAAGTTGTTGAATGCTGTGAAGTGTATGTATGATGGTGCAAAGGGTGCAGTGCGTGTGGATGGTGAACTAAGTGAATTTTTTCTCTTTGAAGGTTGGGTTGAAACAGGGATGTGTCATGTCTCCATGGTAGCTCAATCTGTACATGGATGGGGTAATAAAAGAGGTACAAGGTAGGGTGGTGGATGTTGGAATGGCCCTGGTGAGAGAGGATAGTGTTTGGAAACTCCCTGTACTGTTGTTTGCAGATGATACTGTGTTGTTGAGTGAAGACGAAGGGGAGCTGCAAGGCTTGGTGGATGATTTTGGGAGAGTGTGTAAGAAACGGAATCTAAAGGTGAATGTAGGGAAGAGTAAAGTGATGGTCTTTGAGAGAGGTGAAGTCAGTGAATGTACAGCGAGGTTGGATGGTGAGGAATTGGAAAATGTGAGTACGTTTAAGTACTTGGGTAGTGTGATGAGTAAGGATGGAGGTTTGGAAGGTCAAGTGCTTGAAAGAGTACAGCAGGGAAGAAAGGTTGCTGGTTGTTTGAAAGCAGTGATAAGAAACAGGGAAGTGAGCATGGAAGTGAAAAAGTTACTATATGACAGTATTATGATACCAACTCTAACGTATGGAAGTGAAGCTTGGACGTTGTTGGAAAGACACAAGTCAAGAGTGGGAGCAGTGGAAATGAGTTATTTAAGAGAAGCCTGTGGAGTCACATGGAGAGACAGGCTGACGAATGAGGATATAAAGGAGCATTGTGGTGTGGATGTGGATGTGATAGGAAGGATTATGAGGAACACACTGAGGTGGTTTGGCCATGTGGAGAGGAAGGAGGGTGAAAGACTGACGAAGAGAGTGTATGTGAGTAAGGTGGAGGGGGGAAGAGGGAGGGGGAGTCTGAGGATGAGATGGAGGGATGGGGTGGAGAGGTATATGAGAGAGGGGGGGTGTGAGTTGGGAACAGGGCAGTGAAATGGCGGGGGACAGGGCGACGTGGAGGCGTTTTGTTTGTGGCCACCCGAAACGGGATTGAGGAGTCTGGCAATAGATAGATAGATAGAATAATCAAAGTTAGCAGAAGTAATGATCAAAGAAGTGTCAACTGCATGTTCTGATTTGATAAAACAACAGGTGCCACCCTTGTCACAGAAGTTTGTGAGGAGATAGTAACCAGAAAAACTAAACGAGGATATGTCAGTAGAGGGAGAAATTTGGGTTTCTCTGAAGAATAGGGCTAGAGGGGATACAGGCTGAAGAAAAAGTGAACAAAAATCAAATTGGTACTAAGACCACTGACGACAGTGAAATATATGGCTGAACCTGTGCTTCTCCTCTGACGAGCTTTAGTGCTTGCCATAACCGCTTTTGGCAGAGTCACTTGATTGCGACCAAAAGAACTGTACCTTGTCAGTGGTGGCAATCCGAGGTACCACCGAGTTTGCTGATGATAATAAAGTAGCCAATGCTAAGGGGATGGAAATAGGTGTGATACCCAATGTGCACATAGTATGGTGTAGACAACTCGAGACAGAGGTATTATGAATGTATGCAAGTCGTGTTGAAGAAAACACTGAAAATGTTCAGCAAAGGGAGATTGTCAGGAAGAAGTCCTGGGGGCTGGTGAAACGGGTGCTCCAGCTCTCCCTGTCACCAGCTTGCCATCCGTCTTGGGAGTACCACTCTGTTCGACTGGTGCTACAGTCTACTCTCTGCATTGTTTCTACGCATTTTTTCGCTAACCATTGTGTCAAAGCCAAACTTGGTGAGGAGACATCTGTGACAGTACAAAAAAAAAAAAAAAAAAAAAAAAAAAACTTTTTTAGGTTTGCCAAATATCCACACTGTAAGACTATAGTCCAATATAGACTAGTTGCCGTACACTTTGTGAGGAAAGTTACACGATTATCATTCCATATGTTTATTTCAAAGGTCTGAATCATTTACTGAAAGATATCTACGGCCTCTTACTTCAGGAATTTAACAACATAAATGTACCTCCATGAGCTTAGTTCAATAATAACGACTACTACCACATTCAATATTAATATGCTTGAACCTGTTTCTGTTTTCTTACTGGAAAGCTTCCTATCAACAGTTGCTAACTCGTGGATTTTTACGTATAAATTACTACCGTCCATACTTTAAAATCAATGTTCGATCCTTCTTACCATAACTTATATGCATGTTAATTACAAAATTTCTGTCTATGAAGTCAGATGCAGTAGCATTGTTTTTAGTTGTATTAGTAAGTGAACAGTAACCAATAGAAAGAGTGCTATTTCTTGGGTTTAAAATCCACTTAGAACCATCAATACACCATTTTATGGTAAATCCTCTGCTTCTAACTTATGACAGATATATCGAAGAGGTAAGTATTTACCTGTCCCATACAGGACCTCTCTCAGTGGGTGATAAGTTACCTGGGACCCTAAGTTCCTATAAAACTAACAGAAACTGAAATTGAAGAACGTTATGTTGAGAAGCAGCAGTGTTAGCTGAATGGTACTGGAAGGTTTTTAGGGGTTCTCACGTTTTCAGTTACGAGTCAGAGTTCCCTAAGAGCCTGCTGTTGTGAGTGGAGGTAGTCTGTAAAGTTATGCATTAATACACGGGACAGTACGAGCTTGACTCATTAGGTAAGAACACACACACACACACACACACACACACACACACACACACACACACACACACACACACACACACACACACACACAGCTTCATAGGTAGACAGATATAGTTTTATATAATAAATATGTATCTGATTATATCATTATATACCGTAACGTACATATTCTGTGGTTAGGCCTTGTTGTTAACAAACACAATAAAACTGTGCAATCATATTTACAGCAGGTGACTCCAACAGCAACCGCTGATAAAATCATCGTTAACTCTAAATCCATTTCTGTAACTACTGTAGTTAGTCTTGAACTGTTTTATTTAATCCTTTTAGTTAGAACAACTTCCGCCTCCTCCTCCTCCTCCTCCTCCTTCATAGAGAAAAGCTGCGCATTACAGACCCAGTTGATGCAGCTGTGGACAGGGGAATAATTAGATAAATAGGATCTGACTTCTTTGCACCTGAAGACTGTCAATGAAGTATTACTGCTTTTCTCTCTCTCTCTCTCTCTCTCTCTCTCTCTCTCTTATTTGACGGTTTCAGTAATTTATACTTTGCTTTGACACTGCTTATCACAATCATCAGGTAATAATGATAAAAAGCTTGTTTTATAATATAAGGTATTAACAAATCTTTCGGCAATATTAGCTTACTGCAGTCTATTTGCAACTTATGCCAACTACTCTGTATAAATCCCTACTTCTTTTGTTGTTTAACTTTTTTTTTTCATTTCTACATACTAAAAAGAATGTATTCAGGCAGAGGAACTCCTTAAGAGTGAAATGGCTGGGAAGCATGCCGGCACGTGACTGGCTACAGCATAACTGGGTCTTTCGGGTGTGGGCAATCAGGAAAGTTAGCTGCCTACTGCGACTGCAACACAATGGCGAGGTGTTCAGGAAGTTAGCCAAAGAAACCTTGATGGACTCTGAAAGAACAGTCCCGTGCAGCCCTTAAATGGGCAGGGGGTGCTAAGAATCTCACGGTTGCCTCAATTACAATCTAATTCCTTTGTCAATGCAAAAAATACAATTAAAATTGGTAACTGGAATGTGAGAACGCTAAATCATGACGGTAAAATCGATGAGTTAGTGAAGGTTTTTCAAAATTACGGACTTGATATTTGTGCTCTGACAGAAACTAGATTAACTGGAGTCGATAAGTTGGATTTGGAGGATGGTATACGTTTATTGATATCTGGTCGACAGGACGGAATGCATTATCAGGGAGTAGGATTGTTGCTGGGTTGTAAGGCAAATAAGGCTTTATGTGAGTGGGATCCTATAGATGAGCGATTGTTATACGCACGGTTTAAATCAAATCATGGCAACATCAGTCTGTTTGTGTGTTATGCACCTACTAATGATGCACTCGATGAAAGGAAAGACACATTTTATGAAAAGTTGCAAGAAGGAGTAGGAAGGGTACCTAGACATGATGTTTTGATCTGCGTTGGAGACTTTAATGCAGTAATGGGCTGTTCAAATGAGGGATTTGAGGCATGTATGGGTAAGATGGGAGTTGGTAGTAGGATGAGTGAAAACGGAGTGAGGTTTGGAAGCTTCTGTCTAGCAAATGACTTAGTCATCGGGGGCACACTCTTTCAGCATTGCAATATACACAAGACAACTTGGGTGTCGCCGTGTGGAAAATATAAAAATCAGATTGATCACATCGCTATCAGTAGGAGGCATAGAAGTTCTCTGCTAGATGTTCATGTTAAACGGGCAGCGGATATTGGTAGTGACCATCAACTCAGCATTGCAAAAATAAGGTTTAAACTTAAAAATCAGAAGAAGGAAAAATCTGGTGTTGGTAGATACGATATTGTTAAGCTTAGAAGGGAAGGAGAAGAAAAGGAGGAATTCAGATTAGAATGCAGAAATAGGTTTTTAGTGTTGGAAACGTTGGAAGAGGGGGAGAGAAGTGTAGATGAGATGTGGGAGGATGTGAACAAAGTTTTGCATGAAACTGCTGAATGTACGATTGGAAGGAGACATAGATTCAGGAGAAAGAAATGGATATCAGAGGAAACGTGGGATATGATAAAAAAGAGAGGTGAGGCTAAATTGAGGGGTGAGATGCAATGCGTTGATGAACGAGAGATTGAATTAGCAAGAGCTGCGTACTGGAGTTTGAATTCAGAAGTAAGAAGGTTAGCTAGGAGAGATAAAAGAAGATGTGTGGATGAAAAGGTTGCAGAGACTGAAATCTTAATAAACAAAAATGATGGACAGAGTCAAAGAATAGCATATGAATCGATTAGAGAACTGAGTGGTAATGCAGGTAAACGCAAGGAAATACCAGTTAGAGACAGGGAAGGAAATTTATTGACCAAAGATGGAGATATTAAAAACAGATGGAAAGAGCATTTTGAGACAGTTCTTAATAGACCAATACCACCAGAAGAGGATATACCGTCTGCTCAGGAAGATTTAAATATAGAAACAGGAGAGTTGAGGCTTGCAGAAGTGGAGAAAGCAGTAAAACAGTTAAAGAATAATAAGGCACCAGGGGAGGATGGTTTATTTCCGGAAATGTTTAAAGTGGAGAGGGATAGATTAATAATGATCTTGACCAAGCTATTCAATAAGATATGGGTGACGGGGTTACTACCATCAGTTTGGAAGAATGGTGTAATAGTTAAAGTTCCGAAGAAGGGAAACCTTAGTGAATGTAGTAATTGGAGGGGAATCTCTTTGTCACCGATAGCTTTGAAAGTTTTCAGTAGAGTGTTGTTAAATAGGTTGGAGCCGGTGGTTGAGGGTATTCTGAGGGATGAACAGGCTGGTTTTAGAAAGGGACGTGGTTGCAATGATCAGATCTTTATAGTTAGGCATTTGATGCAGCAAGTTAATGAAATGAGAGTACCGTTAAGTCTTTGTTTTGTTGATTTTGAAAAGGCTTTTGATAGTGTTTCGAGAGAGACTATGGGGAAGATCATGAGACATTATGGAATACCAGAGAAGTTTGTGAGGGTCATTATGAACATGCATGAGGACACATTTTGTAAAGTGATGGTTGATGGTTGTCTGAGTGATTCGTTTGAAGTCAAGTCCGGAGTAATTCAAGGTGGTGTTCTATCGCCTTTACTATTTATATTGGTCATTGATTACATTATGAAACGTGTTGGAACAGAAACCGGTGCAGGTATACTTTGGGGAGAGAACAGGAAACTTTTGGATTTAGATTATGCAGATGATATAGTTTTGATTTGTGATGGGCCAGAAGAGATGCAGAGAGTGTTGGACTGTTTGATGAGTGAAGGTCGCAAGGTGGGTTTGGTTATTAATTGTGGAAAAACTGAAATAATCAATATGAATATGGAAAATGCGCAGGAATGTGTAATTGGAGGTATGGTTGTAAAGCAAGTTGATAGGTTTAAATATTTAGGTACTTATTTAGCCAAGGATGGTTCTTTGAACTTTGAATTCGAGGAAAGGTTAAAGAAGGCTAATCAGGCAATGGGAATGCTTAAAAATATTTGGAATAATAACAATTTCTCTGTGCATACAAAAATCAAACTTTATAAGGTAATGGTTAGGAGTATCTTAATTTATGGACACGAGTCTTGGTACAGCACAGTGACTATGGAAAATAAATTCTTGGTGTTTGAAAATAAAGCACTTAGAAGAATATTAGGAGTTAAGTGGTGGGAAAGGATACCAAATAGTAGAATTAGAGAAATAACGGGAGTGCAGCCGATCGATGAATATGTTAGATTCTCACGATGGAAGTGGCTAGGACATGTGTATAGGAGACAGGGAATAGTACGAGGTACACCAGGGTGGGTGGCACTTGGTAGGAGAGGTAGAGGAAGGCCAAAAGAGACGTGGGTGAGGACAATGAGACGGGAAGCTGGAGATGAGTGTTGGGGAGATCTTGAGGAGTTAGCACAAGATAGGATGTGGTGGTGTGAGTTCATCGAGGCCCTATGCATCCCCGAGGGTGCCACAGGAAATAATTGATTGATTGATTGAAATAAAGTGAGCCGAGTTAGTACAATTCCAACCACTACCATCTTATACTGTCAGTAGTATATGGGCAATTGGTTGTTCTTTTTATTTAGGCCATAATTATAAAAGAATATTCCACATTGCTTCATTTTTGATTAAGATTATTATTACTAAACATGATGAGGTAACTGATACTCTAACTGTTTAACACTGTTTTCGTATTAAATGTCAAAGGAATAAATCCAGACATTTTGGAACTTGATTATAAATAGACTAAAACATGAAAAGCACGCCAAAATAGGTCTAGGCCTGGAACCACTGTCTGACTCACTTCTTCATTTCTGCAACATTCACTCCCTTTCCTCTAACTTTCTCTCCGTTGAGCACCACCTCTCCTTCTCCAAACCTCACCATCTCTTCTTAACTGAGATTCAGCTTTTTGAGGCAACTGATAGCAAACCCTTTTCGGTATCCTCCCACTTTCTCTATACTCATTTCAAAGCCAAAGGAGGCTGTTGAGTATATGTACGCAACGACTTATCTTGCTCCCGTGTTCCTGAACTTGATTCTTCTGAATTCTGTACTCTCTGGCTTCGGATTACATGTCATTCTCTGACTAAATATATCTACGCTGTTTATTTATTCCCTGATTCTACTATGAAAAATTCTTTGACTCTCTTACTTCTACAACGAAACACATTCTATCCATTTCTTCTTTCTCTGAGATCTCCATTCTAGATTTCACTGTTCACCACCACCTCTGGCTCCCCTCTCCTTTCACTGATCCACCTGGTGAACAAACCTACATCTCTTCTATCTTTGATGACCTAGGACAACTTGTACAACACCCTACCCATATCTCTGACCGCCTTGGAGAGAGCTCCAACATGACTTCTTCCCTATAACTAATCCTTCTGCTTACACTGTTAATCTTTCCTCTCTGTTGGGCTCTTCCAATCACAACCTTATTACCTTAACCTGCCCTATCGCTCCGGTATGGCCAGTGAACCCTCCAAAGAGACGTCGACTGTGGCACTTTGGAGCTGCAGGTTGGGAGGGCCCACAGGCAGTACTTCTTTGATTTTCCCTGAAATGATTATTGCTTCCATGACAGGAACCATCTGAGTGTGCCTTGCACATTATGAAGGTTATTCTCTTGGGCATGGAAGCATACTTTCCCTTCTCATATCCTTTGACTAATGCAAGAAAGCCTTGGATTAATTACATTTGTTCTAATGCTGTCCACAGCAAGGAGAGGGCCTACAAAAGGTACCAGAGCCAGCCCATCCCAGAATCACATCATTATTATGTTTCTGCCCGGAATTGTGCTAAGTATGTTCTTCGCTGTGCTGGAAATAATTTCATCTGTACTAAAAGCTCTCAGCTATCCAACTAGAATTCTTCCCGCTGCTTCTGGCACCTTGCCAAAAACCTTTCTAACAACTTTACCTCATCATCGTTCCCTACTTTTTTCTACTCTGATGGCAATGTACCTATTTCTTCTACTGATAAAGCAGCCCTCTACACTCAGACTTTCTCCTCCAATTCTGCCTTAGATGATTCCACTGCTGTTCCTCCAACACTTCCTTCCTCTGACTTCCTCATGGCTGACATTAAAATTTGTTCAGCTAATGGATTTTCTACCATCACTGGCCTTAATACTAGCAAGGCATATGGGCCTGATGGAGTCCCTCCTGTTGTCCTCAAGAACTGTGCGTCTGCGCTTACACCCTACCTAGGTAAACGCTTTTGCCTTTGTCTATCAACTTGTACCTTTCCTTCTTACTGGAAGTTTGCTCTCATTCAGCCAGTCCCAAAGAAGGGTGATCATTCCCAACGCTCTAACTACCGTCCAATTGCTCTAATATCCTGTGTCTCAAAAGTTTTTGAGTCAATTCTTAACAGAAAAATTTTAAAACATCTTTCCTACCACAACCATCTTTCTTAGTGTCAGTATGGGTTATATCAGGGACACTGCACTGGTGATCCTCTCAACTACCTTTCAGACTCCTGGTCATCCCCCTTTGGGGACTTTGGCAAAAGCTTTGCCATTGCACTTGATATCTCAAAGGCTTATGGTTGCTATCCTTCTATCAGTGCCTTAATCTATAGCTTCCTTTTTGGTCGTTCTGTAGCCGCTTTTGTAGATGGCCACCGTTCTTCTCCTAGATCTATCAACAGTGGTGTTCCTCAGGGCTCTGTCCTGTCAGCAACTATCTTCCCTTTATTTATCAGTGACCTAAGCTGTACATATAACCCTATCCACTCATACGCTGATGATTCCACCCTTCACCTTTCCATTTGGTTCCCAAAACATCCATCTGAGCAGTTACCACAGCAAACAAGGGATGAGGCTATGGCACACCTAATGTCTGACTTGGCTCGTATCTCTGACTGGGGTAAAAATAATCTTTTTTTTTTTTTTTTTTTTCACCAAAGACTCAGTTCTTATAACATTCAACCTGACAAAAACTTCCACAGGAGTACCCACTAATGTTTAATAATATCCAGCACAAACATGCATCATCCTTGAACATGCTTGGGCTTTCATTCACTCGGGACTTATCTTGGAAAGATCATATTGCATCTCTTGTAAAATCTGCTTCAAAGACATTAGGTGTGCTAAACTGACTCTTTACCTTCTATGCCCCTGCTCAGTTGTTGACTTTATACTAGGTGTATATTCACCCCTGTGTAGAGTACAACTCTCATGTGTGGGAAGGCTCCCTACATACAGCTCTTCTCAATAGGGTGGAATCAAAAGCTTTGCATCTCATTAACTCCTCCCTTTACTGGCTTCCTTTAATCTCCATCTCTTTGCCGCACTGTTGCACCTTTATCTCTTTTCTGTTGGTACTTCAATGGTCACTGCTCCTCTGAACGTCTGCTTGCATCCCCCCACCTCTACGATTGGTGTGTACCACCCATCTAGCAACAAACTCTCATCCCTTTTCTGTCCATCTCTCTAATGCAAAAATGAACCGTTAGTCCCAGTCCTTCATTTATGCAACAGGTCAACTCTGGAACTGTCTCCCTCTTTCTGTATTTCCTACTTCCTATATTCTTCAATTTTTCAAACGCAGTGTGTCCAGACATCTCGAAATGAACGGTTCTTGAATTTGGCCTTTTTTTTTCTTTTTTTTTTTCTGAAGGAATGGTTTGCATGCTCCTGGCCTTTGGTTCCTTCTCTCTTGTATTAAGAAAACTGAAGGAATGGTACCATAGGAAAATGATACAGTCCTTCTTATTTAGTTTCCACTTTTGGCACAAACATATAGTATACGATTACTCATGAATGTTTAGTGTTACTCGTAATTTTCTATCTATCTATCTATCTATATATATATATATATATATATATATATATATATATATATATATATACGAAGGCTGGAAGTTTCCTTTAAAAAATGTTTTTCTATCCAGGAAAAGTTAAACAATAGAGATCCATATGAACATCAGTTTCTTCCTATATGGCTGGACACAATGTGTTTAAAAGAATGGGGATCCTGGGCAAAAGAAAATGCAGAATGGAACCCAAATCATTAGTTGACCTGTAGCATACTTGCAAGACTGTGCGGGCTAGTTAACTCTTGCATTGGAGAGTTTAACAGGAAATACATGAGTGTGTCGGCATGTGGGTGCTTCAGGCCCAGGATAATGGACGATGGATGCAAGGAAACAGTTCAGAAGAGCATTAACTGTTTGAAACTGCGATAATGTAGATATACAGATGCAACTCTGAGATGTAGAGAGAGAGATTTAAGGATGTCAGTAAATGGAATGATTGTGTTGTTAAGTAAACCAGGTATATCTGGGCGAGCTGACCCATCAACCATGACAAACAATCGTTGCTGTAAGGTCATTCCATGCAGTGAACCATTGTTTCTTTGCAGCTGACAACGCGTCGCTACAGCCAGTCGCGGGGAAGAGTGTGGGGATGTGGTTCCTGAAAGGACAGCACATTTGTTTCTCTCCAAGCAGTTAACAGGGACACTGAGGAAGGCTGCACATCACCACATTATTTGACTAAATGTTTTCCACCGAGCAATCTAAATTATTTCCTGGTTTAACCTGCCATGTGCCAGTGCGGTTTTAAAACGGTCTGACATAGTGCTGTGGCCAGTGCCAGTGCCGTTTTAAAACGGTCTGACAGAATGCAGCAGCCTGTGCCAGTGCCATTTTAAAACAATCTAAAATAAAAAACTTCACTGTGACCGCATTTTTCAAGATTCATGGGTAAAAATTGGCAGGCATGTAAGGTAACTGTTCCTCTACCATTGCCCAGGCTGTCAAGGCCATATGCTCACTCGCTCCCCCCCTCACGCTTGCTCTGCCTCACTCTGCCTGTGTGCCTTGCCCAGTGCTGTACATAGTGAAGGCATTTTGTAAATATTTTCATGTAAGTGTAAGTTGTAAATATTTTCTTGTAAGTGTAAGGACTGTATAGTGAAGTCAAGTTGTAAATACCTTCTTGTAAGTGCCAGGACTGTACATCAATTGTGATAGATGCTGAAGTAATAAGTAATCAGAAAAGTGTACTGAACATTGCTATACCTTCCCAACATAAACACCTGAGTATGCCTTACATAGAAAACGGCTTTCTCTCATGTATGTGGTGAGTGTGAGGGAGTGGCTATACCTGCAAACGAGTATGCAGGACTCAATAACACTGATTTCTGAGCCTCGGTGAGCATTTTAATGGCGAAAATCGTTGTTTCCACATCAAAATCTATCATTTTAGCCCCCCCAAAAAAAGATCGAAAAATGGCCGGCACTGGGGTGACCCACAGGGCTAATAATTGCTGGCACGCGGAGGGTTAATAACTTTATTAGTCTTGCCACCCAGTGTAGAATCACCTAACGGTCAAAACTACATTCAGTGAGTGGAGAATGGGGGCCCCCATCTATCTCCAAAGAGTAGGGAGGTGATGTGACAGTCCTTCCACTCCACCTGTTTTGGAAACCCGTATGTGGTGAATCCCCCTGAACAAGAAGACTGTACTCAACACAAAAGTGAAAAAGATTACGCTACAAAGCTAACAACAGTACAGAGGCAAAGAAAGGACGAAGTCAGCTTAGCACACACAATTTTTAAAAAGTGGATTTTGCAAAGGAAATAATGTGTCCTTTCCATAATAGGTCCCGCAGGAAAATCTGTCTATTTTTGCATATATAAACAGACAGACTGATTGATAAATAGATACAAATAGGTAGAAAGACAGTTTTGTGGAAGATTCTGGCACTGAGAAATGTAGAACTTGTGTCGTGATGCATGAAAAGGTTTGTTTTACTTAATAAGAAAATAAAAAGGATCTAGTCAGTAACCATGTGTGCCATAACATCAATCCATGACTGCTGAGGTAACTGCTGTGACGGAATATGTAGAAAATGGATAGAAAATGTAAAGCGTAGTCTTGAACCTATCAGTGAATATGCATCTTTGTGTTCCGTTCAGATGATTGATGAACAGATGAAAAAGAATTGGTGAGTAGCAGAGTAAAATGCTGATGAACACCATTACTGATAACATAAGAAGTGCAGTGATCATATATAATACGGTTAACAAAACGACAGGAAATGAAGCTGGTGAGCATGGAACAGAATGGAGAGAAACCGTAAGAGGAAAGTTCTGAAAAAATAAAATTATTCAAGACTTCATTGAAAGCCTTTGAGAAGGCATGTTAACTGGCACAGGTTTTACCAGTCCCAGAAGGAAGATGACCAAGAATGTGTGTGTGTGTGTGTGTCCATTTGTGTCAGCCGGACACACTCATATTTCACCACTATAAACATACTACTAACTATATAATATACTATTAACATACAGTCCATAACACGATGAGGGTTACTCTTTTACGAAGGCTTCAAAGACACGCTCTTGGATCATAGATTTCGGTAACCATCTCTTTCATCTATCTCCCCCCCCCCTTTCTCCTCCCGGATACCCACCCATGCTATCCCGTATCCTCACACAAACGAACCCCACGCCATCAGATAAAGAGCGGAAAAATTTAAATTGGCACACACGATTTTTATACTAACTGTGACTGCACGCTTCCACAATAATGTGTGGTTTCAAGAGCGGCAGTGAGGCAGGAAGCAGATGACCGTGTGAGTGAATGGATGGCTGGGTGATTAGCTCGCAGCTAGAGAATGGATGGAATGATGGTGGTGTGGTTGAAATGTTGCTAGACTGGGAGAAATGGAGATATTCTGGTAAATGTATGAAAAGCTTTATTGCTGAACAGATTGCATTTATTTTATAGAGAAAGCAAAAGATTAATAAAGGCTTGTGGGATGGATTGTACCTCTGGTCAACAACAGTATTGTTCCAAGGGTATTGATGGGTGCTCAAAGTATATTTTTCCGTGATGAATCCCAAAATGAAATCAGACTTTTCCTACAAGGCTTAGTTTTCTTGTGATGCTAGGTTCATACATTCGCCATTTAGCAGAATCATAATATATTAATAACATATCTATATATTAAATGTAATATTATAGATAGATAGATAGATAGATTTATATTTGTATTCAACAGATTGTTTTTCCTGTAAAATTAATTCAATGTATTCCTTTGGGAAGAAAGATCAAATATATATATATATATATATATATATATATATATATATATATATATATATATATATATATATATATATATATATATATATATATATATATATATATATCTTTACCAGATTTTTTCTGTAAAATTAATACAATATTTTCCTTTGGGAAGAAAGATCTGATAATACTTGCGGGATAAACATGGTCGGAAAAGCAGACTGTGCAGGTTGAAACATGTTTGGGGACCAGTTCAGACATGAACCTAGTTTCTGTGTAAAGAGCAGCTCCATGTTGTCTACTTGTAGGTGCCACAGTATTAGGAGAAAATGCGTGTTGCTCCTTTCTTAAGTATTATTTATTTGCATATATATTTTTTTTTAATTTTACACCAGAGTTGTGTTTATCTAAATGTTTTGTCATGCCGCAGAACTGTCTTAACCATCCATTTACTTCTTATTTGTGTAAGCTAACTTTTAAATCCCAGAAATGGAACTTTACACCATTAGTAAAAAATGGGGTTTACTATATTCCGAATGTAATGTGGGTTATCAAGACAAGAGTTGGGCACCTCACATTTGTTGTGTGAAATGGTCAAGACTACTCACACGATGGCTAAGCGGTTCACGGCACAAGCTAATTGCTGTTCCTGTGATTTGAAGGAAACCAGAAGATCACAAAACACACTACTAATTCTGCCTTGTAAGTACTAAAGGGATTACCTCAAAATCAAAGACCTTAGCAAAGTACTCCAGTTTACCATCTGCATCGAGACCACATCCCCACAGTGCTGAACTTCCAGTAGCAAATCCTCCAGAGCAAATAACTTTAAGTGATGAGGAATCAAATGAAGCTGGAGCAAATCACGTGGAAAAAGATGAAAAAAAAAATCTGATTCAACATTCCACGCTGCCTGTTCTCCCAGTGAACCACATTTACTGTCACAAGGAGTTCTCAGTGACCTTGTTCGTGACTTGGATCTATCTAAGAAGCAGGCTGAACTTATAGCTCCAACATTAAAGGGTTGGAATCTTCTACAACCCTAATTTTTTTTTTTTCTCAGCCGCCATGATGATTTCAAAGAATGCTTCTTTCATGAGGATGGACTTTAGTAAAGATATTCATTCAGTCATGGGGGCTCTTGGTCATGAACACAATGTGGATGAGCAGCACTTATTCACTGACTCCTCAAAAGTCAGCTTGAAAGTGGTCCTTTCCTCATAACAGAAATATAATTCCTCCTGTACCTATTACACATGCTTCAAACATGAAAGAGTCGTACAATAATATAACATTTTTAGGAAAAAAAATTATATCAGAATATAAATGGAATATTTGTAGAGATCTAAAGGTCATTGCACTTTTGCTAGGGTTGCAGCAAGGTTTCACAGAGTACTGTTGTTTTTTTTATGTGACTAGGACAGTAGGGACAAGCAATACTGCAGTCAGGACTGGACAAAACGTACCACACTTGCTCCAGGCAAGAAAAATGTAGACAGTCCATTTGTTGACCCTGAGAAAGTGTTCCTTCCTCCTTTTCACGTCAAGTTTGGACTTATGAAAATCTTTGCTTAAGCGATGGATAAAATGCACATTAGATTCACATACCTGTGAAATAAGTTTCGCTTGACTGGTGATGCCATGCTTAAAGAAGGTATTTTTGTAGAACCGAAGATCAGAGAACTGTAAAAGAGATGAAAGATTTGAAGGAGAACTGAATGAAGTTAAGAAAACTGTGTGGTAGAGTTTCAGAAGTGTCTGCAACTTTTGAAGAAGATGCCAAAGACTATCCTGAAATAGTAGGTGACCTTAAGTTTTGCCAAGCAATGGCGTGCAATATGTCAATAAAGGTTCATCTTTTGGACTCCCACTTGGACCTTTTTTTCCTGAAAACCTAGATGTGGTGAGTGATAAAACTGTGAGCATTTTCACCAGGACATTTCTAACAAGGAGGAATTTTTACGAAGGACATTGGAGCACCAGTATGCTGGATGACTACTGAGGCAAAATACCGCAGAAAAACAAAGGCACTTTTGGCCAGCTCATGCTGCCCTTACTGTTAGTTGTGTTTTCTTGTTTGGCTTGTTTTGGCCAGCTCCATGATGCTCTTATTGTTAGTCGCATTTTCTTTCTTTCTTGATTAATTGTTGTAGGCACTTCTACCCTTCAGAATTAAACCGATTCCAACCGAACTTAATCACAAGGACCAGTCTATGACCAAGCTGATTCTGCAGAGTTTGGTTGCTGGGCAACTACTCGTTGCCTCACAATGGCCGAAAACCCACTTTTATCAATACTTTTTACATTATGAGCTGTACAATAGAGGTATTAGTAATGGGCGTAAAAAGCTCTGACTTCTTTACGCGTAATCTTGATGTCATGCCCTATCAAAATTGTGCCATCCATTTTTCCCCTCTCTCCTCTTATTATCCAGTGACAACCCTTCAAAGATTGGCCTCAATGTCTCAAGTAACCCCTACCAGTCTTTAAAAATGCCCCATTAGTTTTCCAGCGGCTGGATGGAATTGAATGAAAGTTTGCATGCTTACAGGCACTGACTAGTACTACAGTTTTCTATTGTACACATATGTGCTACATTGGCTAGGTCAGAGGACAAAAAGATCATCAAATGAAAAAACGGTTAAAATTGCTCAAATCACGACTGCGCTTGCGTGAAATACTTAGGCTCCGAAGATTATTAAGCCAGGGGCATGATTCTTGGTTGGAATGTTGCACTGGAGTACCCCTATATAAAAATGGCATTTTGTGTCAAAACTCATTTCCCAGTCATTGGCAGCGCCACCCAGACGTTGTACTTCTGGTGGGCCATTCTGCTAATTTCAAGTACCCTAGCTCCACAGATGGTGGATGGAATCGAATGAAACTTTGCATGCTTATAGATGTTAATGTGTACTACAAGTGTGCTTTGTACATCTATCTATCTATCTATATACCTAGGCTGCTTCCCCCAAGGAAAGGGAGGTAGCCGAGACAGGACGACTCACTCTCCATTTACTCATCCATTCAAACACATTTATTCGCATCTTAGCCCCAAAGGGGAGAACGGACAGATCCTCACTGCATCACAACGCACAAGGGTCAACTGCGCAATGCAATCAGTGACATCCACAGCAGGGCCCGACAGCAGAACTGGTTTACCCCTGCCACATCATAACAGACCCATCCCCTTACCCGCACCTGACCTGACTAGCTGATCAGACCAAAAGCGGGAGAATATCCCCTCAGGGCTGCGTCATCACTTATTCATTCACAATTTCTCTCCATTTATTTCTGTCACGCACAGCCACTCTTCCTTGCTCAACAGACATCCCTCTCGCATCCAGCGCTCTCTTCACACTGTCCATCCATCCTATTCGTGGTCTTCCTCTCAGTCTTACACCTCTCACATCAGATCTAGTTATCTTTTCACCAATCGCTCATTATCCATTCTCTCCATATGCCCAAACCATTGCAACACCCTCTGCTCAACTCTACCAGCCATCTCCCGAACAACTCCAGTTCTCCTTCGCACTTCATCATTTCGCACTCGATCCATACGCGTCCTCCACACATACTCCTCAGACATCTCATCTCCATTACATTCAAACTTTTCCTCTCTGCTACACCCATATTCCATGTTTCAGCCCCATATAATGCAGTCAGTACCACAACACCCTCATACAGCCTTCTCTTTACATCCATTCTAAGCGAACGACATTTAAACACTTTTTTCATTCCTCCCAGCACCTTTCCTACTTCATTTATTCTAAACTTCACTTCTGCATCTATTCTTCCATCCACAGCAACATGTGACCCTAGATATTTAAAACAATCTACCTCCTCAAGCAACTCACCATTCAAAACTATATTCATCCCCCTACCATCTATCAACCTCGTACACTTCATCACTTTACTCTTATTCTCATTTACTTTCAATTTCCTCCTTTCACACACCCTTCCAAACTCCTCTACCAACTGTCTCAATCTCTCCTCTGAATCAGTCACCAGTGCAGTATCATCTGCAAACAGCAGCTGCTTCAGATTCCACTCTCCTCCATCAACATTTACCAGACTCAGACCTCCACCTAAAACTCTTGCATTCACCTCCCTTACAACACCATCCATGTAAATATTAAACAACCAAGGCGACATCACACATCCCTGTCGCAGCCCCACTCTCACGGGAAACCAATCACTCACAGCATTTCCCACTCTTACACACGCTCTACTATTTACATAAAAACTTTTCAC
This sequence comes from Coenobita brevimanus, assembly GCF_032717465.1. Taxonomy (NCBI): domain Eukaryota; kingdom Metazoa; phylum Arthropoda; class Malacostraca; order Decapoda; family Coenobitidae; genus Coenobita; species Coenobita brevimanus. Next base: position 5,297,170 of record NC_136957.1, on the reverse strand, counting down.
CCCTTTTAGTAACCTACCATCAAGTCCATACAATCTTAAAACAGTCCACAAAGCCTCCCTATCAATTCTATCATACGCTTTCTCTAAATCCATAAATGCCCAAAACACATCCTTGCCTTTCGCTAAATACTTTTCACACACTTGTCTCACAGGAAACACCTGATCAACGCATCCCCTCCCTCTCCTAAAGCCACACTGCTCATCACTAATCACTCCCTCTGTACCCTCTCTAACTCTCATAATTAACACTCTACCATACACTTTACCTACAACACTCAACAGACTTATACCCCTAAAGCTAGTACATTCATACTTATCACCCTTGCCTTTATACAACAGGGACCACACAAGCACTTGCCCAGTCAACTGGCACCATACCTTTCTCAAAGCACACATTCAATAATCTTACTAACCAGTCAACAATATTCACTCCACCACCCTTCAGGCATTCCACAGCACACCCATCCATACCTGCAGCTTTCCCTGTTTTCATCTCCTTTACTGCCTTCTCCACTTCCTCCTTCGTGATCAAAGAATCATTCAACTCTCCCAACACATTTATTCCTTGCACCCTTCTATCTGCCACAATCTCAGCCACCCTTTCCTCCTCTACATTTAACAATCTTTCAAAATACTCTGCCCATCTCTTCCTTACTGCATCCATCTCAATTAACATCCTTCCATCCTCTGCTTTTACTCGTTCTTCCTTCCCAGACTCTCCCTTTCGCACCTTTTCACCTCCTTCCAAAACATTTTCTTATTCTGTTGAAAATTCTCTGTCAGCCGCCTACCCCACCTCTCATCTGCTGCCACTTTAGCATCATGCACAGCCCTTCTCGCTCTATTCCTCTTTTCCTTATACCTTTCATATGACATCTCATCCTTCCTCTGCAGCCACACTTCATATGCACGTCTCTTCTCAGCCACAGCCATACTTACTTCCTCGCACCACCATTCACTTCCTTTTCTTACACCACCACCCACATGTCTCACACCACACACCTCTTCTGCATGCCCCACCACAGCACTCTTAAACAACTGCCATTCCTCCTCCACACTGCCATTTTCCCGATCTTTCACTGCGTTCCACTCATCTCTCAATTTCTCCTGATACTCTATCTTTTTCTCTCTTTTATCCAACTCACTCACTTTCAAAACCTCCCTGCCACACCTAACCCTCCTAGCTCTCACCCATCTCTTACCTACTCTTAACTTTCCCTCCACCAGGTAGTGGTCAGACATACCTCCACCCTCCCCTCTCAGAACTCTCACATCCAACAATCTTCCTATTACATTCCTAGACACAACCACATAGTCCATCAAGGCTCTATCAACAACCCTTCCACCCTCCTGTCTCACCCATGTATACTTATAAATATCTTTCTTCTCAAACAGCGTATTCCCAATCACCATCTCTCGCTCAACACACATCGCTATCATTCGTTCCCCATTTTCATTTCTTCCAGGCACACCATGCATACCAACTACGCCTTCAACTGCTACATTTCCCACTCTAGCATTCAGATCTCCCATCATTACCACATTCACATTCGCTCCAAAACTCTGCAGACACTCATCAACATCATTCCAGAAAGACTCCCTCTCTTGTTCATCCCTTTCACTACCAGGCCCATATGCACTCACAAACACCCACAACTCACGTTCAAATTTCGCTTTCACCCACATCAGCCAGATCAGTGGCCAAAGGGTATCAAGTGCAGAAAATATGAAAAGTGCTAAATCTACCCACTTTCACACACAAAATGATAAATCTCCAAATACTATTATGTCAGGGCCATGATTCTCGGGTGGGATGTTGTCCTTCGGTACCACAATGCAGGAGTGACTTTTCATACCAAAACTCACTTACGGTCACTAACAAAGCTTGGTCCAGTTAGAGGTGGCCATCGTCGCCTCCTTTTTTTCTGAAAGGAAGAAGGAGCCAAAGACCAGGAGCCCACAAACTGTTCTTTCCAAGGAAAAAAACAATATCAAAGCGAGCCAAATTCAAGATCCATTCATCTCAAGATGCCTGGACACACTGCATTTGAAAGACTGTAGCTCATAGGAAGTAGGAAATACAGACAGAGGGAGACAGTTCCAGGGTTGATCTGTTGCATAAATGCAGGACTAGGAGTAATGATTAACTCTTGCATTAGAGAGTTGGACAGAAAAGGGATGAGAGTTTGTTGCTAGACAGGTGCATTGCACCCGTCGTAGAGGTGAAGGGATGCAAGCAGACAGTTCAGAGGAGCAGTGACCATTGAAGTAGCAATAGAAAAGAGATAAAGATGCAACAGTGCCATGAGGAGACAGAGGCTGAAGGGAGCCAGTAAGAGAAGGAGAGTTATTTAGGCATAGAGCCTTTGACTCCACCCTATTGAAAAGAGCTGTATATGAGGAGCCTATCCACACATGAGAGTTGTACTCTACACAGGGGGGAACAAAGCCCGTGTATAAAGTCAACAACTGTGCACGGGTATAGAAGGTATGGAGTCGGCTTAGCACAACTAATCTCTTGGAAGCAGATTTTACAAGAGATGTAATATGATCTTTCCAAGATAAGTCCCGAGTGAATAAAACCCCAGGCATGTTCAAGGATGATACAGGATTGAGCTGGATATTATTAAACATAAGTGGGAAATCCTGTGGAAAAATTTGCTTGGATGATAGGTGTAAGAACTGAGTCTTTGATGCATTAAAAACTACAAGATTATTTTTACCCTTGTCAGAGATATAAGCCAAGTCAGACATTAGGTGTGCCATAACCTCATCCCTTGTTTGTTCAAGTAAATGCTGAGAGACATTGCGGGAACCGAATAGAAAGGTGAAGGGCGGAATTATCAGCGTACAGGTGGATAGGGTTAAATGTACAGTTTAGAAGGTCACTGATGAATAAAAGGAAGAGAGTTGGTGATAGGACAGACCCCTGAGGAACACCACTGTTCATAGATCTAGGAGAAGAACGATGACCCTCTAGAACAGTGACTATAGAATGACCAGAAAGGGAGCTATAGATTGAGGCACAGATAGAAGGATAGAAACCGCAAGAGGGCAGTTTGGAAATTAAAGATTTATGCCAAATTCGATCGAAGGCCTCTGAGATGTCAAGTGCAACGACAAAGCTTTCGCCAAAGCCCCGAAAAGAGGATGACCAGGAGTCTGAATGGTAGGTGAGAAGATCACCAGTGGGGCATCCCTGTCAGAACCCATACGACGATCAAAAGGAAGGTTGTGATAGGAAAAATGCTTATTTTTTTTTTTTTTTTTTTTTCAGTATTGACTTGAAAACTTTTGAGACACAGGATATTAAAGTCTCTTCTTTGGGACTGGCTGAATAAGAGCAAACTTCCAGCAAGAAGGAAAGGTACAAGTTGATAGATAAAGGCGAAAGAGTTTACCTAGGCAGGGTGTAAGCACAGAAACACAGTTCTTGAGGACGACAGGAGGGACTCCATCAGTCCCATATACCTAGTCAGTATTGAGGCCAGTGATGGCAGAAAATACATCAGCAGAACAAATTTTAATGTCAGCCATGAGGAAGTCAGACGGAGGAAGTGATGGAGGAACAGCACCGGAATCGTCTAAGGTGGAATTGGAGGAGAAAGTCTGAACGAAGGAACCAGGTTTATCAGTAGAAGAAATAGGTACAGAGCCATCAAGTAGAAAAGAGGAGAGAAGGATGATGAGGTAAAGTTGTTAGAAAGGTTTTTGGCAACGTGCCAGAAGGAGCGGGAAGAATTCTGGTTGGATAGTTGAGAGCATTTAGTACGGATGAAATTATTTTTAGCAGAGCAAAGAACAGACTTAGCACGATTCCGGGCAAAAACATAAAAAAAATGTGACTTAGGGGTGGGTTGGCTCTGGTACAATTCATAAGCCCTTTCCTTGTTGTGGAGAGCATTAGAGCAAGCGTGATTAAACCAAGGCTTTTCTGAACCACAAGTTTGTCCCTTTGATCAGATTTTAATAAGTATATGAGTTAAAAAAAAAAAACACACACACTGGATATTACTCAAAAACCTCGCCTGGTAGAGAAATTTTACAAACATATTTGGATTCAGCACAGAGAGAGAGAGAGAGAGAGAGAGAGAGAGAGAGAGAGAGAGAGAGAGAGAGAGAGAGAGATCATGGTAATCAGGAAATACATTGATCTTCCATATTCCTTGAAAATAGAAGCAGGTATGATAAAGAAGCTAGAGTTTTAGGATTTGTCATAATCATTTTTGTCGGGATCATTCCTGATGTTGCCTGGAAAAGACGTCCGTCATAAAATTTAAGCAGCAAATGATGTCCACTAAGTTTTTGGTAATAGTATCACAGCTAGCGTTCTGCTTTTTAGGAAATTTCACTCTAATTAACATAAACCATACTTTACAATAGTTTTTTGTATTTGCCACCTCCAGACAGCTGTATTCAGCTAAAGTGATACACCACATACTGAAGCGTACAAATAACAAAGATTCTAATCGATTCACGAGCGGTCTTCTTAAAAGCTGAATGAACGTGACTTCAGGACCAGGTGAGGGTTATGAAGAATGGATTAAAAGTGTATAGCCAATAATTATTAATTGGTTTACATCTCGCAACTGAGGTTTCTCTTTGTACTTGTTGCTGTTTCCGAAGAGGTAGAGATGGAATGAATAAAAGGGCAAAAGTTTACGTGTAAGATAAGGGTATGGGAAATTTAATAACTGAGAGAGAGAGAGAGAGAGAGAGAGAGAGAGAGAGAGAACTGAGAGAGAGAGAGAGAGAGAGAGAGAGAGAGAGAGAGAGAGAGAGAGAACTGAGAGAGAGAGAGAGAGAGAGAGAGAGAGAGAGAGAGAGTCACATGTGTGGGATAACTGAACGAATTCCATCAACGTCAGTTCTCTCTCTCTCTCTCTCTCTCTCTTTCCTGCCTTCCACATTCTTCTTCTGTTTTCACCTTCTCTTATTTTCTGTCATGTATCTTCTTCATCTATACATTTTCCTCAACTATTTTCTCTTGCTAAACACCTTTCTGACTAACCATACTCCGCACTCCCACTTCTCGTTTCCTTTGTCCCTCTCCATATTTCACTACCTGCATTTTTTCTGTCTCCTTCCCTCCCGCCTCATCTCTCTCCTCCCTATCTTCCCTACCTCCTCTCCCTCATTCACTACCCCCCCTCCCTACTCCTACTCCTTTCACCCTTCTCTTCTCCTTGCCCTTCACTCTTCCTTTGCTCTTACACTCTCCATCCCTTCCTCTCTCCCATCCACTCTCTCTGTCTACATCTCACCTCTCTCCTTCATCCCCTTCTCTCTCTTCCTCCCACACTGTCTACACCTCACCTCTCTTCTTCATCCCCTTCTCTCTCTTCCTCCCACACTGTCTTTATCACATCCCTCATTCCCCCCCCCCTTTTCGCCCCACACCTCAACTACTCTCATTACCGATTCCGCTTTTTCTTACCTCCTCCATCCCTTGCCTTCAATTTTTCCCCTTTCCCGCCTATCCTCCTTCCACTCATTCGCCTTCTTCTCTCCTGCCTGTCATGTCTCTCTTCTCTCTTTCTCCCCATCCTCCTCTATTTCCCTCCACTTCTCTTTGTTCCCTCGGTGACATTTTTCTCACAAAACAAACAAACGACAGAGAATAATAACTGAGCAGGAACTCAGCTGAGGCCAAATGGGTCAGATGACAGCACTGAACCCTCCTTCATGGGCCTTGTGGCTCTGAGGGAGGAGATGGGGAATGGAGGGAGGTGGGGATAAATGCGGTATTGATGCGGCTGGGGTGTAGGGGGTAGGAACTGGGAGGAGGTAGAGTAAATGGGGCACTGGTGGGGCTGGAATGATGGGATGGGGTGTCGAGGAATGAAGGGGTATTGGTGGGTTTGCGGTGTGGCAGCTGGGATAAAGGGAGTAAATGGGGCATTGGTGGGGATGGACTGATGGTGTGGGGAGTCGGGTAATAAATAAGGTAGGTAGTGGTATGGCTGCAGTTTGGCGGCAGGGTTGGGGGGAGTGAATGGGACACCAGGTATTTTTATAGACAGATACATGTAGATAGAGAGAGAAATAATGAAATAAGGGCAGATATGGCCTTCATATCTTAGTACATGATATACAGTGGACTGTCATCCGTAATGTAATATAAAATAAACTAGAAAGCACTCAGAGAGCACATACCTTGACAAATGCCATTAATAAGGACCCGGATCTGCCCAAAAATATTTTCATTTTTTTCTTGGTCAATGGTCCACTTTTCCACAAATTTCACTGAAATTCATTGAGAACTTTTGGAGATATTGTGCAGGATCATCCGGATCCGCCTCCAAATTGAATCATTTTGTCCTTGGCCCATGGACTGCCCTTCCACAAACCTACATAAAAATCCGTTTATAACTTTTTGAGTAATCCTGCTAACAGACAGACTACAGACATACAAACCAACGCGGGGCAAAACATGACCTTCGTGGAGGTAATATTAATGACAAGCAATAGGGGACAAACCTGACTGACATTTCTCAGGAGAGTTTGTTTGGTTACTGGGAATGTTTTTCATTCTATTCAGTTTTCCAACCATGATTTTTAGGGGGTTAGCCATCCTCAGGAAATTAAAAGCTCAAAGAATTGTCGAAAGGGTTGTAGATACTGCTCTGATATCTTGATCTATGTTGTACAATGGACTCTCATCAGCAATGTAATATTTGAAGAACATAACCCTCCCAGTGACTCTTTGGGGTCAGCCCCATTCTTCAAAAAAACAAAAATGCTCAGAAACAGGGGAAAGTGGGGCATGGATTTCAACGAAATCGACATACGTATCGCAGGGTTGGGTATGCTGTTTCCACATTTTCTTTGAATGCACAAGAAGAAACTCTACTGCTTCAATTATTTTACCAGTCAGGCGAAACACATATGTACAATCAACCTCTTCATATCATCACATCATCAGGATCATCGATTGCCTAATTGTTTCACACATCAGTTGTCGTAGCTGTTGGTTGATCCATTCCTTGATTTATTCATTGATCTACGTAGTCTTCAAATCAGTCCATTAATTCACTTTACCGGTTATCCGTTATTCCACTTATCAATCCATTCATTCATTTATTCAATGTTTTTCCATTCAGTCATTAATCCACTTTTCCATCCATGTGTCTTTGCACCCGGCGATATAATTATACACTCATTTTTTCATATATTGTTCATTTCATTCATTCATCTCTTGATATTTATACTGATTTACTCATCCAACCACGTAATCCATTCATTCACGTATTCATTAATTCAGACCTTGAAATGCACATTTATCCAACCTCTAGCATAGCCGGTAGTATCTGACGTGCCACGCATTATATATATATATATATATATATATATATATATATATATATATATATATATATATATATATATATATATATATATATATATATATATATATATATATATATATATATATATATATATATACTGTATATATTACATGCTGGCATTGTCTGGGATACTGGGGGCCCACACTCCTTGTGGGAGACGACAGCCGGAGTCCCATTTTACCTACTGAGCTTACATTAACCTTTGAACCCAATTTCCCAGAGGTACTGTATATTCCCAGTGGATATATTCCAACTGTGGATCTAGTCACCCCATAGACTTAATCCCTATGGACCTATTTAATGCAAGGTATGTATCTCTACGGGCCTATATTATTAATACCCACCCAACTGTCCACCCACCCTGCCTACCCACCTTACCTACCCATTCAGTCTCTCATCCACCTATAACGTCAACCCACCTACTTATCCACCCTGTCCACCCATTAGCCCTGTCCACCTGATCATCAAAACTCACCCACCCATCCTGCCCACCCACTCACTGACCTTATCCCACTACACCAACCAACTCACCCAACCCTACACACCCACTCTGCCCATCCACCCAGCCCAGCCACCTTGTGCTCTTATCCACCCCATTCATCTGCCCACCCACCCAAGCCATCCACCCACCCACTTAGCCCATCCACCCACCACCTAGCCACAGGGCTCCATCATTTTGGCTTCATGCAGTGCTTTTCAAGTTGTGATACTTTACTCTACAGAAATTAGTCACCAAGGCCCACCATGTTGACAATTAGTTTTATCTATACCCATCAGGAGTACCAGGTTAGCAGCTTTAAAATACATCATTAACTTCCTTCCTCTCTTAGACTCCTTTCGAGCCCAGTAGATAATTTCCCATATTTTCTACAGTGGACAGACAGACTGACAGAGACACTTTCAGAATTAAATATTAGATTCATTCACCGATTCCTTCATGAGTCCATTCATTATAAAATGTTCCACCACAAGTTTCAGTAGTTCGAAGACGCATACCCCTATTTCGCTCAATATCCTATTACCTCACTTCGTGTCTCCACCAACTACCTTACAGTCCTTCTCTGTATCCCTCTGTCTTTATCTCTTATTTTTTTCTAATTATTATGCTAGAAAAAAAATCTAAAATTATTGTTAACCCGTGGATACGCAATTGCCCTTTTTTTTTTTTCTTTTTTTTTTTTTATCACCCTGTGGTGCGCAAAAATGATTTTTTTTTTTTAGTTTTTGTTTATCATAAACTTGAAGATAAACATCGAGGGCATCATCTGGTGAAAAAAAAAAAAATCTCTTTCTCGTCGTCTTTGCGTAGGGCCATGCATAGGTTTACATAGGCGAATAGTAAAAAAATGAAAAAAAAAAAAAAAAACTTTTTATTTATTATAAACTTGAAGAGAAACTTCCAGTGCATCATCTGGTGAAAAGAAAAAAAATCTCTCCCTCTCTCCATTTTTGCATAGCGCCATGCTTAAGTTTGCTTAGAGGTGGAGTAGTTAACTGCGATGCATGGCCAGCACAGCCTGAGCTGTGGCTTGCAACGCAAAGCTACCCAGCCTGAGCTGTGGCTCGCACTTCACGGGTTAAGAAATAGGAATGACGAAAGTGCACAGATAAGAGATGAAAAAAGCACAACAACAAGAAAGCAATCAGGATGGGAGGAGATTTAGAGATCTGTACCCATTACTAATTTCCACCAGCTACAGGTTTGTGGCTACAGTGTGGAATGTAGCACTGGGTATAGGTGAGCACCTCATCAAGGCACCCCATAGCGTCTGTCCGAAGCTGTATTTTTCTTTTTATTATCTTCACCTCCTCTTTCATATTTGTCTTTCCTATCTTGCCTGTTTTCAAAAATGTTCCCTCCAATTTCGCCTTTGTTACCCGAGTTCCTTACACTACTTGATGCCTTCTACTTTGCCTTTGTTTTTCCCTTTTCATTTTCTTATCATACAGTAACTTTATATCTTTCTCATTCTTCTCTTTCTTTTCTTTAATCAAATTCTTCTTCGAGTTTCTTCCTTATAAAAGATAAATCTATCATTCCTCCAGTTCTTTCATATATTCTGCCATTTTTCCATCTTCTTGCAACATTTCTATCCTCCTTGTATGGAGTACTTCCTCCTGTCCTTCTCTCCTTCTAATACTCCATTACATTTGGATCTTGACTTTCACCACCACCACATGGTAATCAGTAAGTCCACTCCCCCAACCTCTGTATGCTCTCGCATCCCTTACAACATACCTTTTCGTTTTGTCAACCACACACACATCATTGATCATTGCCTTCCATTCATTCAGTTCACCACCCATCTTTCTCATCACTTGCCACGTATACCTGTGGATCATTTTGTATCTAAAGAGAACACTGTATTGGCTATTGCCAACCCCCTCCCCATACAAATGGTCACTAGAGCACTGCCATTCTCAACCACTTCTGCAGTCACACCCCACTCACCAACTACTCCATCCACCTTCACATTCCCTACTTTTCCAATCATATCTCCAATCAAAAACACTCTCACTCCTTTCAAACTTTTCCATGCATGCTTCCACATGCCCAGAACTCTTCTTTCACTCTACTTGCAAGATCTTGCATTGGCTCATCCACACACACACAATTGCGTACTTTTGTAGTCCCACTTTCAGTCTTACCCACATAATCGTTGAGGAAACTGATCCATACTCTCTTATATTCTCCTTCCATCTCTTGCACACAATAATACATACTACTTCTTTTGCCCTCTCATTCTCACCTACTCCTGTGCATATACCTCATCCATTCTCCCACGCTCACCTTGCCATGTAGTCTCAGTTTTTCGACATATGCCCACTTTTGCACCCTCAAGCACCTGAACAATCTCTATTTCGCCTGATCGTTCGCACCCCTTACATTCCATGTCACAATCCATACCATGTTCTTTATTCGGTCCTTAGTCATCACATGTTGGTCAGTCCTGTTCCGAGGCTTCTTTTTTGTATTTTTAGTTAGTTGTTTTCCGAGGAGAGACACTAACCCTCCACCAACCCACTTGCTGTCACATGGTGAACACGTCTTGACTGGTTATAAGGTTACCACCCAAGCATTGTAAATTATTTCCTGGTTTACAGGAAATCAATTTGCTTACAACTCAGTGTGGAGCTACCCTAAAACAGAGTACCACTACACTAAGTGGGTGGATGATGGGCCCCCCCACCTACCAGTAATTATCACTTTATACTGTATATTTTTAAGTGCAGTTGTAAATTAGCATACATCAAGCTCCTCCCAGCCCCCTACCCTCTCTCCCGTACCCCCATGCCCCATTTACTCTATCCCCTCCCTGCATTCCCCTCGCTTCCCTCCTGAACCTTAAAGGCCATGAAGGCCAACTCACCCTTATAGCCTTAACTTACTTCCAGCACAATTGTCTTTTATTGCTGTTTGTTCAGTTTGTGCGAAAAATTTCACGGGTAGGAAACGAAGGAAGGGGGGGGGGCGGGGTTAGGAGAGAGGCTGCTGGAGTGAAGGGAAAGATATTGGTGAGGCGAAGGAAGGAGAAAGAAAATTGGTTGAAAAGGTAATGGAGAGGGAGATGTGTTAGAAAGGAAGCATAGCGGAGTTCTAACAAAGGGTGACATAGGGAGAGAAAAAAGCAGAAAAACAGACTGATGCAAGTATTTCGAATAACCAGAAAAGAGGAAGGGGGGGAGTAAGGGTATGGATGGGTGGTAAACGAAAGGTGCAAACCAGGAAGAGATGAGTGCGTGGGAAGAGGAAGAACGGAGTAGTGAAGAAGAAAATTATAGACTTCATGAGGACAGAAGAAGTGACGAGAAGAAGAAAAAGAAGGTGGCAGAGAGAGAGAGAGAGAGAGAGAGAGAACGTTTCGGCTTACAAATTCGTCCCTCCCTCTCTCTCCCTCTACCTCCCGGTCTCCTTCCCCTCCGCTCTCTCTCACGCGCATTCAAACATATTTGGTCATTTCTCCTTTTTCATTTTTCACTTCCTCTTTTAGTGCAAAGTGTCGTTCTTTTCGCTTCCCACCCACACTTGTCTCGGATTGGAGGTGCTGGCTTATAGGTTACCGCGCTGTGTATGACATGATAACAGTCGAGGCACGCTATAATCCGTGTTAAGTGTGAATCCCTCTGGTGCCATGGTTTACTTAAATTAATAGTGGCCACTCACCCTTGTGCATCATCATTGAACCAGCGCTCATGATGATGGAAGCGTAGTGTTATTTTGCTCAGCATGTGTGTGTGTGTGTGTGTGTGTGTGTGTGTGTGTGTGTGTGTGTGTGTGTGTGTGTGTGTGTGTGTGTGTGTGTGTGTGTGTGTGTGTGTGAACAAAATAATTCAAATATTTTTAATCCCACTGATTTTGACCAAATTTGGCAAGGATGTTGAGGGTCTTCTTAGGAGCTGACCTATTGATTTTGAGAACAACGAATGAAGGTGTAAGTCTTATGGAAAGTTCAACTTATACAGTTTTGATCTGACTAAAATCAGTCTTGATAGAGGAATCGAGAACAAGGAAAGGATGAGTTAACTGACTTTGAGAACAGTCAAATCAAAGTCACAGGACAAGGATAAGTTCTAGACTCATCATCTCAAAGAAATTTGATTAGATCTTGAAAAGATTAACCGGTAGTGTTTTGGTTTAGGTATTGACGATATTACATTTTGATATGAACAGGAGATAGTTGTAGTTCACAAGGCGAGGCCAACTAAAAATGTTTTGATCTAATATGAATAACTTGGTGGTAGGTTTGAGGGTCAAGTAGCGATGAATTAAATTTATTTTAGGTACCATGGGTAGAAAGTCAAGGTCACAGGGACATAATCAAAGGTTCAGTCCTTAGACTAACTGTAGGAAGCTGCGAGGCTCTTGTTACATTGTGTAAGGGATATTTCTTGTTACGGGTTACTGCACACTGTGACATGTTACTTGGACAATTTCGGTGCCTCCATATATATATATATATATATATATATATATATATATATATACTGTACAGTAGGCTCACACAGTGCACGAGAGATTGGGCAGTCCACGACCTCGCGCACTAGGAATTCGTGCACTGGGAATACATAATCTTATGGGAAAAATTACATATGGGCAGTACCCCCTAATACCTGGACATTTTTTGCCCTTAGAGACATAAGAAAGGTCCAATTTTTCAGACATTTTACTACAGATATAGCTGCAATAACAAAAATATGGGCAGTCACCTTAACAACAGTAGACAACAGGCCTGATGGATTTAAACAACAAGAGTTCTGAGGCGTGGCAATGCACTTACATTGCCCCCGCCACCACCCCGACCGCATCACGCTTGTTTAACGGTTGCCAATGTTGTATTATTCCAGGCTTTGACGAAGAAATTTAGGCCTGTTGAATGTTGCATTTCTTCCAGAATGCAGCAACAGTCATTATGATGGGGGTTGCAGGTATGCCAGGTGAAGCAGGTGAGTCAGGTGGGGCTGTGAAGGTGGAGAGGGAGGAGGCTGGTGAGTCAGGTGGGGCAGTGGAGAACGGCTGTGGGCGAGTCAAGGGAGGTGGCGAGGGGAGGATCCTCCCTCTCCTCCTCGCTACTGCTCACATTTTCGGCAATTTCCTTCATCTCTTCTTGCTTGTTTGTTTCATTCCTCATCTTGTTATGGACGTATTGGCAGTATAACAACTTGGTATTCACGAAATAAACATCATTATTATAGAAACTGGGTATCTATTCTAATTTACTGTTATTGCCGAAAACGTTATTATTGAAGCTGTTATTGGCGATATCTTATTGTAGACTCCTCTTGAGCACTTTCCCCAGGAGCCTCTAGGTCACTATCGGCGCGTTGTGTGTGGGGGGGGTCGCATACTGATGGAAAATGGCGTTTCTAAGCCACTTCTTGCCTCTACCTTGTGTTTTGTCGGGTAAACTCGCGCATTCAAGGTTTTTCGTTATGATTTTTGGTCACTCAAGTACAATGCAATTCACGCACTGTGATGACGTGCACTGGGGGAGCCTACTGTATATATATACTGTATATATCAGTGGTTCCCAAACTTTTTCTGGTCGTTACCCACTTTTCATACATGATCCTTGTCCATGGCCCCCCTCCCCCAACCATAACCCATTACTACAGTGACTGTCTACACTACAGTCCTGCACTCATCATGTCCATATAAAAAACACTCTAGCAAATCCTGTAATTTTATTGATTCCATTTGTTATTTTCTCTTTTGTTAAGTATTAATAAAGAAATGTGTATTTTGTCTTAGCTGAATCTTATATGATTATTGAAATGGTACTAAAGGAATAATAAAATGCACATAAAAAATATCCATACTTAGAGTAATTAAAATTGCATTATTGCGAAAGGCTGATTCAGCAACAACAACAAAATTCACTGGCAGCAAGGCATTGCACAAACCTGTACTAAACCTGTGTAAGTTCTCTCCACTGACTACCTACTCGCTAAACCCCTTCGGTTCAGGTTATGGCTCCCTACATTCTGATATCCCCAGTTTGGGAACCACTGGGATAGAATGTGTTCCATGCTGAAGCATGGGAAAGAGATAGTAGTAGAATGGATGTGGAAGATGTGCAGATTGGCCTGGGAGGAAGGTAGCGTCCCGGAGGATTGGAAGTCAAGTATAAATATTCCCTTGTACAAAGGAAAAGAGGAAAAAGAAGTCTGTGGTAATCACAGGGGCATTTGTCTTACTAGTGTAAGAGGAAAAGTGTATGGTAGGATACTTTTTGACAGTGTTAGGGAAATAACAGAGGAATTAGTTGGAGAAGAACAGGGAGGCTTTAAGAAGGGAAGAGGTTGTGAAGATCAGATATTCATTCTTAGCTCTTTAGTGGAAAATTTTCTGGAGAAGTGGAAGAATTTGTATGCGGCCTTCATGGATTTGGAGAAAGTATATGACAGAGTGGAGTGACAAGGACTGTGGAAAACATTAAGAATGTATGGAGTAGATGGGAAGTTGCTGAATGTTGTGAAAAGTATGTATAATGGTGCTAAGGCTGCAGTGCATGTGGATGGTGAACTGAGTGAATTTTCCTCTTTGAAGGTTGGGTTGAAACAGGGTTGTGTCATGTCTCCATGGTTGTTCAATCTGTACATGGATGGGGTAATAAAAGAGATACAAGGTAGGACAGTGGATGTTGGAGTGGCCCTAATGAGAGAGGGTGGTGTTTGGGAACTCCCTGTACTGTTGTTTGCAGATGATACTGTGTTGTTAAGTGAAGACGCAGGGAAGCTGCAAGGCTTGGTGGATGAGAGTGGGAGAGTGTAAGAAACGGAATCTAACGGTGAATGTAGGGAAGAGTAAGGTGATGGTCTTTGAGAGAAGTGAAGTCAGTGAATGTACAATGAGGTTGGATGGTGAGGAAATGGAAAATGTGAGTACGTTTAAGTACCTGGGGAATGTGATAAATAAGGATGGAAGTTTAGAGGGTGAAGTGCTTGAAAGGGTACAACAAAGAAGAAAGGTTCCTGGTTCCTTGAAATCAGTGATAAGAAATAGGGCAGTGAGCATGGAAGTGAAAAAGTTACTACATGACAGTATTGTGATACCAACTCTAACATATAAAAGTGAATTTTGGACGTTGTTGGAAGGACACAAGTCAAGAGTGAGAGCAGTGGAAATGAGTTATTTAAGAGGAGCCTCTGGAGTCACATGGAGAGACAGGCTGACAAATGAGGATGTAAAGGAGCGTTGTGGTGTGGATGTGGATGTGATAGGAAGCGTTAGGAGGAGCACACTGAGGTGGTTTGGCCATGTGGAGAGGATGGAGGGTGAGAGACTGACGAGGAGAGTGTATGTGAGTGAGGTGGAGGGGAGGAGAGGGAGGGGGAGGCCGAGGATGGGATGAAGGGATGAAGTGGAGAGGTATATAAGAGAGGGGGGGGGTGAGTTGGGAGCTGGACATTGAAATGGCGGGGGACAGGGCGACGTGGAGGCGATTTGTTTTTGGCCACCCCATACGGGATTGAGGCATCTGGCAATAGATAGATAGATAGTGTTCCATCGTAGAAGTATGATAGTCGAAGAATTTTTCATATTCAGTAGACTTAGGGGATAAGTAAACAGCGAAGATATACTTAGTCAGAGAATGACAGGAAAACCGAAGCCGAGAGTAGAGAATTCAGAAGAATCAAGTTCAGGAACACGAGAGCAAGATGCAGTGCATGGCAGTTTATTTATTTTTTATTTTTTTTATTTTTTTAGGGTCATTTTAGGCTTCGCGGTCGAAGTCACTCCTTAACTCCTTAACCCCATTAAACCAATATTATATCGAGCTCGTTATGCACTGATTCGTTAAGCAATATGTCTTCATTTGACACAACCCTACCGCACAGCGAGGCTGTACTGTATAAGCAATGTGAATATCTTGTTACAATTTGCTCTTTGTTTCTTTGGGCATTGGTTTAGGATAGTGTTTATTTTAGGTTTAGCAGTATTAAAATTTTAGCCAAGTATTCTTCCTTTTCCTTTTTAACCCTCCTCAGGTAATGTGGGGTCTGTGGGACCCCACGCTATTTTTCTTAGTGTTTTTCATATATTACTCTAAGGTCTTGGGATCTAGTTTTCCCTCTACCTTCCTGACTAGTAGACTAGTTTAGGGAGGTGATGGGGTCAGTTCGGGATCTGGCTCTGTTTTCGCGATAAAGGGCCTTTGGGGTCCAGTGGTCCCCACTTTACCTAACCTGTGATTATTTTCCCATATATATATCTTCCATACATTTTTTTTTTTTTTATGACATGCTTCTCTTACTGCTTACAGAAACATTGGCCATTACTGTACAGCACGCAATGATAGAACACTGGTGGAACATATCAGTGTTGGTATGGCAGCCACTAATTTCATATGGTATAAAATTTGTCAATGTTTTTTCATTTAATTTTCCATAAAATATTTCGTCACTTATATTTCCATACATTTTGCACTAAATTGAAGGAAAAGGCCTACAGAAGCTGTGTAAAAGCGATTGTTTCAATAAAGTTGTAAGTATTTTTGACGATTTTTTAAAGATTGGGGTCTGACGGACCCCACATTACCTAAGTAAGGATAAAATTATAGGTTTACCTGAGAAGGGTTAATAATAATAATAATAATAATATTATTATTATTATTATTATTATTATTATTACTTGAAGTTCGCGAAATCAAAATAAAATGAATGAAAAACTTAAAATGAAATACTTGCATACAGGAGAGAGAGAGAGAGAGAGAGAGAGAGAGAGAGAGAGAGAGAGAGAGAGAGAGAGAGAGAGAGATTGTATAGCCAAGTAAGATATTTCTTGTAAGCAAACGAAGTTGGATGCAGCTGCTGTTTCTGCATTATTTAATTTCTGCTCAATGTTTTCCATGTGTTGGACTAAGCCACAGTGATATTCATTTTGACATCTGAGTAGTTGTCCAAATGTTAGTGTGCCCTAGATTTTTTGTTTTGGATTTTCGGGGTTGTTGGCTTCCTCCCATTTTCCTTGAACTTCTCAGAGGCTTTCTTTACTTTATGCAACAAGCTGCTGCTTCTGTTTCAGTTGGCGTTCCACAGGTTCTTTCCTAAACTAGTGGGTAATCCCAATGTCCCTGGCGCCCTCATCATCGAGTTTTATTTGTATAGCCAGGTTAAGATAATTTCATGTAAGCAGTTGCATTCAACTTCGTTTGCTTACAGGACTGAAGTAGGTTCGGAATGGGTTCAGCATACTCAGTCTCCGAGAATTTTTTTTCACAAGTTAAATATACCGAGAACGATAAAAGATGATGTGGACTTAGAATGTGTAATATTGATAACAAGGCTATGTCAGCTAGAAAAATGAGTTTCTGTAGCATTTAAAAAGAAAAAAAAATAAAAACTGAGCATCAGATAAAAGAGTCTGTCTACGCTAGATATCAGCAGGGAAACTGTTTTGCAAAAACACAAATCTGCGCTATTTACTTATCTCCTAATTCTACTAACAACGAAAAATTCGTCGACTATCTTACTTCTACAATGGAACACATTATATCAATTTCTTTCACTGAAATCTCCATTCTAGGAGATTTCACTGTTCACCATCACCTTTGGCTCTCCTCTCGTTTCACTGATCCACTTGTTGAACAAACCTACATATTTCCTATCCTTTATGACCTAAAGCAACTTGCACAACACCCTACCCATATCCCTGACTG
The DNA here is from genome assembly GCF_032717465.1 of Coenobita brevimanus. Classification (NCBI taxonomy): domain Eukaryota; kingdom Metazoa; phylum Arthropoda; class Malacostraca; order Decapoda; family Coenobitidae; genus Coenobita; species Coenobita brevimanus. Next base: position 5,279,661 of record NC_136957.1, on the reverse strand, counting down.
CCTTGGAGAGCGCTCTAACATAATTGACCTTTTCCTTACAACTAATCATTCTGCATACACTGTTAATCTTTCTTATCCGTTGGGCTCCTCTGACCACAACCTTATTACCTTAATCGGTCCTATCACTCCAGTACGGCCTATCACTCCAAAGAAACATCGATTGTGGCATTTTGGAGCTGCAGACTGGGAGGCCCTCAGGCAATACTTCTTCTATTTTCCCTGGAATGATTATTGCTTCTATGGCAGGGAGCCATCCGACTGTGCCTTGAGCATTACGGAGGTTATTCTCTCGGGCATGGAAGCATACATTCCCTTCTAATATACTGTACTCTGACTAATGCAAAAAAGCCTTGGTGTAATCAAGCTTGATCTAATGCTGTCCGCAACAAGGAGAGGGCTTATAAAAGGTACCAGAGCCAACCCATCCATGAATCACATCTGTTTTATGTTTCTGCCCGGAACTGTGCTGTCTTTTCATCGCTCTGCTGGAAACAGTTTCATCCGTACTAAACGCTCTCAACTCTCCTACTCAAATTCTTCCCGCTCCTTCTGGCACTTTGCCAAAAGCCTTTCTAACAACTTTTCCTCCTTTCCTCCTCTTTTGTATTCCGATGGGTCTGTAGCTATTTCTTCGACTGATAAAGCAGATCTCTTCGTTCAGACTTTCTCCTCCAAATCTACCTTAGACGATTCCGGTGCTGTTCCTTCATCACTTTCCCCCTCTGACTTCCTCATGGCTGACATTTCTTTAGCTGGTGTATTTTCTGCCTTCACTGGCCTCAATACTAACAAGGCATATGGGCATAATGGAGTCCCTCCTGTCGTCCTCAAGAACTGTGCTTCGGTGCTTACATCCTGCCTAGGCAAACTCCTTTACCTTTGTCTGTCAACTTGTAGCTCTCCATCTTGCTGGAAGTTTTCTCTTATTCAGCCAGTCCCAAAGAAGGGTGACCATTCCCAGCCCTTTAACTATCGCCCAATTCCTTTAACATCCTGTGTCTCAAAAAATTTCGAGACTATTCTTAACACAAAAATTTTAAAGTATGTTTCCTACCACAACATTCCTTCACATCGTCAGTAAGGGTTCCGTCAGGGACGCTCCACTGGCTATCTTCTCACCTTCCTGGTCATCCTTCTTTCGGGACTTTGGCGAAAGCTTTGCCATTGCACTTGACAACTCAAAGGCTTTCGATCGAGTCTGGTATAAATCTTTAATTTCCAAACTGCCCTCTTACGGTTTCTATCCTTCTATCTGTGCCTTTATCTATAGCTTCCTTTCTGGTCGTTCTATAGCCGCTGTTGTTGACCGCCATTGTTTTTCTCTTAGATCTATGAACAGTGGTGTTCCTCAGGTCTCTGTCCTAACACCAACTTTCTTCCTTTTATTCATCAACGACCTTCTAATTTGTACATCTAACCCTATCCACTCGTAAGCTGATGATTCCACCCTTCACCTTTTCATTCAGTTCTCGCATCATCCATTTCAGCAGTTACATCAACAAAAAGGGATGAGGCTATGGCACACCTAATATCTGACTTGGCTCGCATCTCTGACCGGGGTAAACTAATTTTGTTATTTTTAATACATCTAAAACTCAGTTTTTACACCTACCAACCCAACACAATCTTCCACTGGAGTACCCACTTATGTTTAGTATTATTCAGCTCAATCCTGTATCATCCTTGAACATGCTTGGCGTTTCATTCACTCGGGACTTATCTTGGAAGGATTAAATTGCATCTCTTGTAAAATCTGTTTCCAATAGGTTGGGTGTGCTAAGCCGACTCCGTACCTTCTTTGCCCCTGCAGAGTTGTTGACTTAAGACGGGTTTTATTTTTCCGTGTAGAGTACAACTCTCATGTGTGGGGAGGCTCGCCACATTCAGCTCTTCTCAGTAGGGTGGAGTCAAAGGCTTTTCTCTTCCTCTTACTGGCTCCCTTCAACCTCTGTCTCTTCGCCGCACTGTTGCATCTTTATTTCTTTTCTATCGTTACTTCAATGGTCACTGCTCTTCTGAACTGTCTGCTTGCATCCTTCTATGCACCCGTCGAGCAACATACTCTCATCCCTCTTCAGTCCAACTCTCTAATGCAAGAATGAACCGTTAATCCCTGTCTTTCATTTATGCATCAGGTCAACTCTGGAACTGTCTCCCTCTGTCTGTACTTCCTACTTCCTATGATCTCCAGTCTTTCAAACGCACTGTGTCCAGGCATCTCGAAATGAAGGGATCTTGAATTTGGCTCTCTTTTGTACTGTTTTTTTTTCTTTTTCTTGGAAGGAACGATTTGCGGGCTCCTGGCCTTTGGTTCCTTCTTTCTTGAATAAAAAAATATATGTTTTATTAACGCCATACACCGTTACACTCCACCAGTTTGGAAGCAACACACGCTGATTTCACTGTGGGTGTCACATCAATAAGTAATCTATCGGCATGAATCACTTTAAAGTAGCAGAACTGGCAACATCAATTAACGGAGAAACCTTGGCAACCCAAGATGTGATGAACAGTGAGAGTGAAAATGGATAAGCAATAACCGATCCGATAAAAGTGAGAATGAATATGGAAAAGAAAATGAACAATGGGTATGAGCGTGTGCGAAATATGAGAATAAGAAATAAAATAGTGAAAACAGAGGAGGGCAACTACACCTGATAAAAACAATACTAAAACAATGAGAATGGATGAGGGTCATGAAACCAAGCGTCCCTGTCTCACTTGCAGCCAGTGTCGGGAAGAGGAAGGGAAGGGATATTGCCAGGCTGTCCATGGATATACCAATCTCCCTGTATATCAGTTCTCCCCTTCACCAATTATTTTATCCTCTTCAGTGACTCAGGAAGCTCTCTCTCTCTCACTCTCTCTCTCTCTCTCTCTCTCTCATATTAGGCTGAATCTTTTTGCCTTGCACATGCTTGTCCATTAATGTTTCTCTCGTTTCCCCAACCTCCTGACCTTCCTTTTCATATCGAATGCACTCCTCTCATCATTTGTTCAGTTACTCTTTTCCTCTCGGCCTTTCTGTTTAATATTGTCTTCACTCTTTTCCTTGGCATCCCATATTTTCACTTCTTTTTCACGTATATTCGTTTCTCTTCCCCTTTACCTTTCCTTCTCGTCCTCACGTTCCCTGTCCCTTTCACTATCTTCTCTCTCTCTCTCTCTCTCTCTCTCTCTCTCTCTCTCTCTCTCTCTCTTTGTTCTCTTCCCTCTTTCGTCCTCCTCCTGTTATCTCTTTTTCCTCTCTCACTTTCGATTTCCTCTGTCTCACATGCGTTTTTTCCCTCTCTTCCCTCGCTTTGCCACTCCCTCTATCTCAGTCTCCCCCTCTTTCCCCTCAGAGGTATTTCCAGCGTTTAATTAAGACCTGGCCAGCCAGATGTGTCTACCCCTTTCTCTATTTTACTCACATTTAATCCCATTTGACTTCCTTCCAATTTCCACAACAATTTTCCCGTTTTCTTTTCACAGATTTTTTCTCTCTCTATGTCCCTTGTTGTTCAGCTGGTAATACACTCCTATTTATTTATTTATTTATTTCTCTTGCTGTGAGCAAGAATTAGATACTACTCCTTGCTCCTTACAAAGTTATTTGTGGGAATTTGTGCGCTTCGCTTTTTAGGAGGTTTTTCGGCTACCAGCAAATTCTCAATGACGCTGATTGTGGAGTTTTGGACCATATTATCCCACGAACTTGATACAATGGTCGTCTACCCTCAACCCGTTCTGTTAGTGGAGATCATAAGTACCCTATTGTTGCTATAATCTTGGAAGCGTTTGTAGTTATCAATTTATACTTGACTGCGATAATGTGGTGTAGTGTTGGGTTGCTACACTTCGAAGAAGATGGAATGACTTAAGCTCTGACCTGTCAATGAATAAAGACGTTTATGATCTACGAAAATAATTCGTGTCATTGTCTCTTTTCGTGTTGACCACAATATTAACACTAACAAACTTAACATGAAACGTGAAGTGAGTTTGGGGATCTCCACATAATTTATCTGATCCTCTACTATCCAGTAGCTTGGATGATGCCAGTAATTGGCTTACAAGACTAGGACGACTGGCATGCCTGGCTCAAGCACTGCGTATCCTGCCTGAACCCCGTAACTGACTTACAAGGCTCGTGGATGACATATATAACAGACTCAAGCAATACAAATGTATACAGAACAATACAGTCGTCCAACAAGTCAGCATCGCCCACTCTGTGTGCAGCCACTAACACAAGTTCAGTGTGGGTGATGGGCAGCTGCTACCACATACAAGGTTCGGGTGTGGGTGGTGATGTCTGCTGAGGTGGCTGTTCAGGCTCAGGTGCAGATACTGGAGCCAGTCTGTGCGTCTTCACAAATGTAAGTATTGTCTTGGATTTTGTGGGTGGTACCATGGCAGACTAAGGGAACTGTAGTTGGTGGGGGGAGGGGGGGAGATAGTGGAATCTCATAATTACCGATGGATGGTAAGGGCGACATGTCGATATTAGGGAATGTGAACTGTGGACAACCTACTGATGGTATAGACCTAGGGTGGTGGTGGTGTATGGTGGTGGCCTGAGTGTGCTTGGTGGTGTTTGTGTGTATGTGGTGTTGCATGTGTGGGTGGTGGTGTGGAGGGGTTGTGCAGCGGGGTGGTGTATATGGATGTGGTCTGGGTGTTTGTGGTCTTGTGGGTCATGATGTAGTGATGTAATACTCGTGTGTGTATGGTGGAATTTGAGGGTGGTGATGAGGTCGGTGGTGTGGGAGGTGAACTGTGTGTGGCAGTAGGCAGTGGTTGTGGTATATGTGTGGTGGCAGCGGCGTTGGTGTGTGTGTGTGTGTGTGTGTGTGTGTGTGTGTGTGTGTGTGTGTGTGTGTGTGTGTGTGTGTGTCTTTCTGTCTGTCTGTCTGTCTGTCCTTTGTCCTCACCACCGTCAACGGTAAAGGTGGAATGGACCCAAGGCAGTAACGTAACAGACTACCCAACATCATCGGAACCTCAGCACCATAAATCACCCTCACCTATATCGTTCTTGGTGTGATCTCAGAACCCAGTCTTATTAGAGACCCTAGACAAAGAGAGACTTGACAGCCAATATTTTCAGCTGCTCGCTGATTGGTCAGCCGACATGGTGCCATTTTTGCACAAATGCCTCACAGCCCGGGCACTGGATGACTGCAGATTCATCTAAAAATACATTCGTCACATGCTGTGAAACATGACTGGTTGATGAATAAATGATCGCTTTAACTGTAGTATATTTGGTTAATTTGAGCTACTGAAGGTTCTGTTTTAATCTTCATCTCTACATATGGCTGTCTTACATACTTTTTTCCATCGTACTATCATAGTCATTTTCATTTACTTCTTCATAGGTGTTTTCATCACATAAGCTTCTCATCATAATCAGCCTTATCTAGAATCACTACTCCTCCTTTATCTGCGGAAGGAATATATAGACTGTTATCTATTGCATGATTTTTTAGAGCATTTATGTATCTCTTTTGGAATGACAAGTGTAACACTCTCGGATAGGGTAGCATATAGAATACCTTGAATGTGTCCTTGCTCAAACTCGCTGTCTTGGTATCTATAATTTCTGATCGTGACGTCTGTCTTTCTGGACGAGGGAGGACATTGCATTCACGCCGCCGTATTTGCCTTCGATGAACGTCAGAATGGATATTTAAGCAGAAAATTAAACACATTGCGCATTAACAGTGGGTGGAAAAATACCGGCAGAAACTAGATAATTACAAACCTTTCTAGTACATGGCTGAGACTGAAGCAGAAAGTCTTGCTCTGAAATTCGATACTGCGATAATGGAACCGAGCAGAAATACAGACCTCACGATCAGAAGTTATAGATTCCAAGACACCTGTCTAACTGGGCTATTTTCTATTCTGTGCTTTCCCTCCCACCCACTCACCTGATTATCACATTAATCTGCCATAAATTATAATCAAACAAAACTCACAGTTCTGCCACTTTGTTCTATCAGTTTTGTGGTTTCTGAATCCTAGTTTACCCAAAATTAGGTGAAACAGGCCATGATAATAATTATGATGTCACAATAAATTGACACTATTTCGTCCACCTTGTCTTACGTAAATATTCATGGTTTTGTAATTAATTTCAAGTGGCCCTGTGTCACAAAAAGACAGTATTGCTACTCTACATAAGTTCCACAGCAGTTTTGTATTCACTCTGATGCTACAACTCAACAGTCAGTATGGAGGCATGGCAGTTTAATCCTGATATGCACTGAGGCTTCTATGACACACTCAGCTGAATACAATCGTCTGGTAGTGAGTGAAACAGGCTAATTCTTTTTATCATGAGGTTATGTATTCTGACGTTGGATGAAACAAAATACTGGAGTTGTTTCCACCAGAATGTGTGGTAACATAATGCACGTCCTACACCTCAATTCCCAGCGTGTCCGTCATGATGGTTGGTCAGTGTAGCAGTGTCCATGGGGAAATCAACGGTTTCGTCCGGGCTCATGCACCGTGGACCTTGAGAATCCAGTGAAGTCATTACAGACAAAAACATGACAAGGAATGGCAAGGCTGCCACACAGGCACCAGGAAAAAATAAGATTTGGATATAGGCCTGTAGACTGCATGAGTCACTGAGGCAAGCAACTACTATTTGCTAAGCTCCAACATTTGACTTCAGAACGACTCACAGAACTCAAATTCATACCCAGGACCCTTTCTGTAATGATGCATGTATACAGACAAAGGGTAAAGAATGTGTCTGAAGGGAACACATGGTTTACCTTTATCTAAGTGATCATCAATTCCTAGGCTGCCTGTGTTGCAGTGACATAAAGAGATAAATAGATTAACAGAAGAACATGTACAAAGACAGGCAGACACACAGACATACAGAAACAGACAAACAGAGGGAGTTATACGTACAGTAGGTATACTGTTGTCAGGTATATCAATATATATCTATATATCTATGTCTATATATCTATGTCTATATATCTATATATCTACATCTATCTATCTATCTATCTACATCCAGACGCCTTAATCCCGTAAGGGGTAGCCACAAACAAAATGCCTCCGTGTCACCCTGTCCCAGGCCATTTCACTGCCCTGCTCCCAGCTCACACCCCTCACTTTCAGATACTTCTCCACTCCATCATACTATCTCATCCTTGGCCTCCCCCTCCCTCTCTCCCGCTCCACCTCACTCACAGACACTCTTCTTCTCAGTTTCTCACTCTCCACCCTCTCCACATGGCCAAACCACCTCAGAGTGTTTCTCCTAACGCTTCCTATCACATCTACATTCACACCACAACGCTCCTTCACTTCCTCATTTGTCAGTCTGTCTCTCCATGTGACTCCACATGCTCTTCTCAAATAACTGATTTCTACTGCTCTCACTCTTGACTTGTGTCCCTCCAACAAGGTCCAAGCTTCACTTCCATACATTAGAGTTCGTATCACAATACTGTCATGCAGTAACTTTTTCACTTCCATGCTCACATCCCTGTTTCTTATCACTGCTTTCAAGGAACCAACAACCTTTCTTCCTTGTTGTACCCTTTCAAGCACTTCACCCTCTACACTTCTATCCCTACTCATCACACTACCCAAGTACCTAAACGCACTCACATTTTCCATTTCCTCCTCAATCAACGTCACTGTACAGTGCATTCACTGACTTCGTTTCTCTCGAGGACCATAACTTTACTCTTCCTTACATGCACCTCTAGATTCCGTTTCTTACACACTCTCACAAACTCATCCACCAAGCCATGCAGCTCCCCTTTGTCTTCATTTAACAGCACATTATCATCTGCAAACAACAGTACAGGGAGTTTCCAAACAATGCACTCTCTCATTAGTGTCACTCCAACATCCACTGCCCTACCTTGTATCTCTTTTATAGCCTCATCCATATACATATTGAACAGCCATGGAGACATGAAACATCCCAGTTTCAATCGAACCATCAAATAGAAAAACTCAATCAGTTCACTATCCACATGCACTGCAGCCTTAGCACCCTCATGCATACCCTTCACGACATTCAACAACTTTCCATTTATTCCACATATTCTTAATACTTTCTACAATCTATGTCTATCCACCCTGTTATATGCTTTTTCGAAACCCTTGAAGGCGGCATACAACTTCTTTCCCTTCTCCAGAAACTTTTCCACTAAAGACTTAAGAATCTACACAAGCTTTTCCCTTCCTAAAAGCTCCCTGTTCGTCTCCAACTAATTCTTCTGTTATTTCCTTGACTCTGTCAATAGTATCCTACCATATACTTTTCTTATTACACTAAGAAGACAATTACCCCTATGATTACCAAACACTTCTTTTTCCCCTTTTCGTTTTTACAGGTGAATAATTATACCCAATCCTCCAGGATTCTACCTTCTTCCCAGCCAATCTGCACATCTTCCACATCCATTCTACTATTATCTCTCCCCCATGCTTCAGCATTTCACCACACACTCCATCAATCCTGGGGCTTTTCCCATTATGACTTTCTTCATTGCTTCCATAACTTCCATCCTACTGATTCTTTCCTCACTCTTCACATCCCTCTGTCCCCCAGCCATTCCTCAGCCGCTTATACTCTCATTACTTTTTTTTTTCAACAATTCCTTAAAGTGTCTCTTCATCTATTCACTTTTTCTCCCTTCTCCACTAGTGATCTACATATCTATCTTTCACTCCCCGAATAACTTCTTTGACATCCCGACTACCTCTCATCACCTCTTTCCAGAACATTTTCATACATTCCCACCACTTTACATTCAAATTCTTTCCAAATTCCTCATCTATTCACCTGTCTCTTCCTCTCTACATATAATTCTCTCTTCCGTCCCTCAATTTCTTCCACACCCCTGTTTCTCATCAACTAACTACATGTTTTCTTGTTTTGTGCCACAGCCTCTCTCATCTCATTCCACCATGCTGTTCCATGCACCCCCCTTTTGGCTTTTCTTCACCCCACACCCCACCTCACATGCTTGACATATTTCTTCTGTGAATATTTTGCATACAACTTTCACGTCCCCCATCTGCTCCAGTCCATATTTACTCAGTCGCTCCTCTGCTTCTTTATTATATTCTGCCTTTTTTCCATCCTCTTGTAACCTTTCCACCCTCCTTGTATGCATTCCATTTCATTTGAACCTTGATTCTCACCACCACCATGTGGTGGTCAGGAAGTCCACTTCCCCAAACTCTATATGCTCTTGCATCCATTACACACTTTCTCATCCTATCATCCACACACACATAATCAATCATTGCCTTCCATTCATTCAGTTCACCACCCACTCATCACTCGCCACATATACTCGTGGATCAAACTGTGCCTCAGTAGGGTATTGGCTATCACAAACCCCCTCCCGGCACAAATGTCCACTGCAGCACTGCCATTCTCATCCATCTCTGCAGGCACACCCCACTCACCAACCAGTCCCTCCACCTCACATTCCCTATTTTTCCATTCATATCCCCAATCAAAAACACTCTCTCATTCCATTCAAACTTTTCCATGCACTCTTCCACATTTATCCAGAACTCTTCTTTCACCCTGCTTGCATGATTTTGCGTTAGCACATATACACACACAATTGCTCACATTTGTAGTCCAACATTCCATTTTACCAACACGATATAGAACCAACAGATCCATAATCTCTTATATTCTCTTTCCATCTGTTACTCACAAAAATACACACTCCTTCTTTTTCCTTCTCATTCTCACCCACTCCCTTGCGTACACCCGATCCATATTACCATTCTCTCACAGTCTCACCACCACATTTAGTTTCAGTTATTGTTATACACATACATCCATTTTTGCACCCTCAGGCACCTGGGCAATCTTTCTCTCTTTCATCTCATCATTTCCACCCCTTACATTCCATGTCGCAATCCGTACCATGTCCCTTGTTCGGTCCTTGGTCGTCACCTCTTGGTCATTTCTGGTCTGAGGCTTTTTGTTCGTGTTTTTAGCCGTTTTCCTTGGAGGGGCACTAACCGTCCACCAACCCACTTGTTGTTACGTATGGAACACGTGTTGGTTGGTTATTAGATTACCACCTAGCACTGTAAATTACTTCCTGGTTTACAGGATATATCTATATCTATATCTATATCCATCTATCTATCTATCTATATTATATATATATATTTATATCTATATCTATCTATCTATATCTATCTATCTATCTATCTATCTATATATATATATATATATATATATATATATATATATATGTATTTATATATATACATATATATATATTTATATCTATATCTATATATATATATATATATATATATATATATAAGTGCTGCATTGTTTGTTTGTTTGTTTGTCCTTCAGTCACGCCCAAACCAAGGGCCAGAGATCCCCAGACCCATATATATTCTGAATTAGGGTGACCTAAGGATTATTACTGGGGAGTCAAAATTCAGATCTGGGTTATTTGAGGTCACCATTAGAGTGTTCACACTTTTGGCCAGTGCAATGCTGGGTACCCCTGCAGCCCAATTTTTGGCATGGAGACTCACATGACCTACAGTTCGATCACAGGCTATGTGAGGTTTACCTCCGAGGTCATATGAGGTGACTAGTAGGAAGTCATTTGAGGACGCCGGTAATACACGCTTGAACGATTGGGCCCAGCAGCCCAATTTTTGGCATGGAGACTCATATGACATCCAGTTTGGACAGTGGCTATGTGAGGTTGACCTCCAAGATCATTTGAGGTCACTGGTGGCTCATTTGAGGTCTCCAGTAATAATAAACAAATACTGTGCATTAGTCTGGGAAAACTAAAATGGAAAGTTGCTGAACCTCTTATATTTCCTTTTCAAAAGCTTAAGAGGTACAAGGCCATTCTGGATGAAACGAAAGGTTGAACTAGGACAAACAGGATTAGATTGTTTGTGTTTTTGGCCCGGCATACCCCTGCTAGTACATATATATGTGTGTATGCATACATAAAATAAATATATAAATATATATTAATAAATATATGCGCTGTATATGTACCAGGTGATTCAAAAATAGCGCCAGATTTCTGTTTTTACGGTTGTCACTTGATTGTTTGTTTGCCATTTGTATTACAGTGTACAAGAAGGTGGTAGCTATTCAAACTCTCAGCAAAAACCTGCAAAAAAAAAAAGAATTGAAATTAATAATCGGCTAGACAATTATTAACAACATGACGTTCCAGAATCAGAGAGCAACTTTTGACTCACCCTGTATATATATATATATATATATATATATATATATATATATATATATATATATATGTGAGAGAGAGAGAGAGAGAGAGAGAGAGAGTTATTATAGAAAGGGATAGACGAAAGACAGGGAGATAGAGAAGAGGATGTGCAGGGAAGAAGCTCCCTAAGGATGAATGCAGGGATGGCATAGAGGGAAAGAATGTTGAAAAACAAAGAATTATGGTTTGGGAAATGGGGGAGGAGAAAGAAAAAGGCGGCAGTAGATATGTAAGAGAATATTTTGAAGTGGTTTTAAGAAAATAGTTAGATGATAGGAGGAATGAATGGAATGTTGGTATAGTACGGGAAACAAATACAAAATAGGAGTAAAATAGATGAAATAGAGAAATATGTAGTAGGTACAGTATAAGGAGAGTAAGCTGGGTAGGAGACACACAGACAGACGGACAGACAGACAGAGATAGGGAGGGGTGGTTCAGAAGGTGGAAGAGAGAGAGAGAATCAGGAGTGAGAGGATACAAGCCAAAAGGAAGGGAGGGGAGGGGGATACACAGACTGAATAAATTAGAGACAGCAAAAGAAAGAGGAGATTATAAACAGTGGAGAGCTGAAGGAGGGAAGGAAAAAAGAAAGAAAGAGCAAGAAATTGTGAAGGAATGAAGGGAAGATTGGTCTGCGAGTGAAAGGACCAGTGGGAGATAAGACACAAAAAGGGAGGATGAAGAAAAGAAGAAAAGGATATAGACAGTAGTAGACTAGGGGAGCACCAAACCCAGTAGCTTATTTAGCTCAAGCAATGTTTTAAAATCCCCGGCCTTAACTTCAATACTGTACAATACAAAAAATAATGTATGGATTACCATTCATCATCATCCAGGATAAGGACAGCAGTAACGAGAAAGAAAGAGTTGTGTATGAGAGAGATAGAGAAGGAGGCGACAGAAAGGAAGGAAACAGAAAACAGTAAAATAAAAGTGCTAAGAAGGAAGGACGATTGACAACATGCATAATGCTATTTTACAGCAAGAAAAAGGCAACTTGTGTGTGTGTGTGTGTGTGTGTGTGTGTGTGTGTGTGTGTGTGAATGAACGCCTGGACTTGAGAGATTAAGGAGGATGCACAGAAAGGAAGGAAACAGAAAACATTAAAATAAAAGTGCTAAGAAGGAAGGACAACTGACAACATGCATGATTCTATTTTACAGCAAGAAAAGGCAACTTGTGTGTGTGTGTGTGTGTGTGTGTGTGTGTGTGTGTGTGTGTGTGTGTGTGTGTGTGTGTGTGTGTGTGAACACCAGGACTTTATAATGGTGGCTATTACAGTAATTTGGGCAACTGATGAAGCCACAAAATGATAGAATGAAGAAGAGAGAGAGAGAGAGAAAAAAAAAAAAAAAGAGAGAGAGAGAGAGAGAGAGAGAGAGAGAGAGAGAGAGAGATTACATAACCCACCCTGTGTCAACAATATATATGTACGTAGGCCCCTACATGCGCGGACAATGCCAGTGACGTACATGTACGTCAGCAACTTAATATATTTACCAAAATTCGAAAATTCAAATTAGGCCCCCCAAAATTGGCTGAGATATTCCTGTGCCACACTAGGCCTCTCTAGGCCTTCCTATATTATCTATATTCCCAACAAGAGTGTTTTTGGCTCGAATAGCATAGTTACTAATGAAGAAAATGATTATCTCCTACCTCAACTTAATGGGTGTTGGAGGCAGCCAATACAGTCTATGGGTGTTACTCTGAAGTTTTCAGCCACCTGGTCAAGAAGAATCGACCTCAAAATCGACCTAAATGGTTTCTGTGAGTACTTTTATGGTTGTTCTCCAAGTTTTCTCTCCATTTCTAACCTATCTGGAAAAAAAAGGGTCGAAAATTGGCTGGCACCACGGCTCCATGAGGGTTCAAAGACTGGTGGCACTTGGTGGGTTAAACATCTCTCGGTGATCATCACTCAGCATTGTTTATTGCGTTTTTGCTATCAATCTCAGTCAGTAACCACCAACACAGTAGCAAACCCCCTTCACTATATAAGATTTTCCCCATGTTGCATATAATCTTTGACAGTAGCAAAAATAAAGCAAAAAGACAAACTACTGTGGTTTTTACAACTGACTATTTAGCTGTAGTTTGCAACTCAGCACATACAACTAAAAAACCTCATCATCATCATCATCATCATCCAGACCTCCTTTCCCACCCAAGGGCACGGTGAGGAGAATCAATGGCCAGACAGCCCAAATTTGCCCAATCCAATTGGCCACACTTCCATTCACTCATCATTCAAGTCCCCGGAAATCCGGGCTCTATCGGATATGCCAAAAACATTCACCACATCTGTACTTTCACATAAACGTATCCGACTGAGTCAATCTTGACGCTCCCACACTAAAAAGGGGTGCTAAAATCCCTGATCTTGCACTTCTCACAACATTCATCTAGCCAGCTCAATCTCTTGTCACTTCCCGAGCCTCACCGACTTCCAAACCTCTCTTCCTCACACACACTCATCCATCAATATACCTCGCCTCCTCCCTCCTTCAAATTCGCTCAGATATACCTTTTTCATCACTCTATTGTTATCCATTCTCTCCACTTGACCATACCATTTCAGTACACTCTCTTCGATTCTGGTGTCCACTGACTTCCTTTCTCCACATCTTTCATGAATTACATTATTTTGTATCCTATCCACTCTCTGTACTCTACATACATTCCTCAGCAGTCCCATCTCCACTGCTCTTATTCTTGACTTTTCATTTTCATGCCACACCGTAGTCTCACATCCATATGTTAAAGTTGGCACTAACACTCCCTCATGTAAGCCTTGTGCAGCTGCAACACTCAAGCCTCCGTTTCTTATCAAGGCCTTCATTGCACCAGCTACTTTTCTTCCTTGTGTCACTCTACTTTCCACTTCTTTTGCACATTTTCCTCTCTTTTCTATCACTGTACCCAGGTATTTGAACTCTCACACCAATTCCAGTCTCTCAACATTCACTGTTACATCAAACTGGGAGTCACCTTCTCTCTCAATAGCCATCACTTTACTCTTTTCTACATTTACTCTCAAGGCACGATGCTCACAGATATCAGCAGAACTCAGCACTAGCCTTGCAAGTTCTTGTCCGGTACTTGCACGCAGTACTGCATCATCAGCATACAACAAATTTGAGATATTCCATCCATCACCATTCATTACCAACGCCATCCCGCTCTCCATTACTCATGTTTTTACTTCTCTCATCACGCCATCCACATATATACCGAACAACATTGAACAACCATGGGGACATCACAGAACCTTGTCTCGTGACCACACCGATTGTGAACCATTCACTTAGCTGCCCATGAACCCTTATACATGCTTCGCTGCCATCATAATAACTCTTGACAGCACCTAGCAGCTTACCATATACAATGTACATGTGTAAAACTTTCCAGAATCCCTCTCTGTCTACTTTGTCGTATTTTTTTCCAGATCCATGAGTGCCATAAACACCTTATGGTCCTTCTCACAAGCTTTCTGTGTTATCTGTCTCACTGCAGGTATTTGATCCGCACATCCTCTGCCACTCCTAAAGCCACCCTGTTCATCACTCCCTAGGACTTCTGACATCTCACTTTCTCTATAATGATTCTTCCATATACCTGTCCTATCACAATAAACTTATGTCACGATAATGTTTGCACTCACTTCGTTAACCTTTATTTTTCTAATGAAATAATTATGGTCAACTTAAACATTATCATCATTATCATCCTCCTTCTCCTCGTCCTTCTCATCATCACAATTATCTTTGTCAAGCAGTATTTTATCAGCTCCCAATTTGAATTAAAAACTCAAATACAGTTTTTGGCACTACTATCAGGCAACAACAGTTTAAGTTATCATGCAGTTCAACTGTTGTCACCATATATAATTTCAATATGCGTTATCCGTTATTACTGTCACCATTATTAAGCAGCTTTAGTTATTCACGATTTGTCAGTAACTAATAATACTACCATTGCTACTGACTATCACCATTCAGTCTCACAGAAACATATATTGAATATTTTTGCTAAAGCAGTTGATTACTGACTTTGGCATCAGTGGTCCCTTTGCACTGCATAAACCCAAACTGTTTCAGCGCAAGTTTCACGCAATGCAAATTTAGTTGCATGCTGTTGGCTAGGTTATAATCACTGGGGGTTCTGTTAGATGTCCACTCCTAATTGGGGGGGTCTGGGGGGCAACCTCCCAATTAGGTGACACACTTTTCTAGATAGGTTTCCGTTCAAATGTATGTTTGGTGCACTAGCTCATTCTGTCAATGGGATCGGCAGTAAACATGCTGTCACGTGTGTTGTTTGGGCAGCTATATTTAGTAAAACAAAGTAGGTATATTTTGCTTGTTCTCATTATTTCTTTTCTCTAAAATTAAATATTAATTACCTGCAATGTTTATAGCACTAAAATTACTTTGATTAAGATTGTCTGATTTTAAGAAAACAAATTTAGTCCCTGCATCACTGTCGTTCATATTTACCGCATGCTCTTATTAGGTACTCCAAAGAAGTGAATCTAGGTAATAAATATCATATTTATCGGCATTAGAGGTATTCTCCCCTTTTATGAAACTGTTATATCTTGTATGAAAAGTATCCATACCTGTTCAATCACAGTGCCCAAATTTGTACAGAGTACTGAACACTTCATCGGCAGTTCAGCAATTCCACAACCATGTTCTTAACACCTTTGTGGTTCTGTCCCCAGAAGCTGACAGGCCCTTCTGGCTGGCAATGGGACCATTTTTTGAAGTTTCGATTTTTTTTTTTTTTTTTTTTTTTTTTCATTTATCAGCGTGAAGAGAATCGTCTGGTGCACCTGGCATTGCAATTTTTAGCTTCCAATACCCATCCTTTCATTCATAATGAATCACAGACAATTTTGTAAAATGACTGGACACACTGGTGAAAACTAAGAAAATATGCCATCTGAAGAAATATCCATATTATCACCCCAAAAGACTTCAGTGTTGCTTAAATAGTTTCGAATAACTAGAAGTTATGTACTATAAACAAGATCAGAACATAACGTGAGAAGTTTCTATATATATATATATATATATATATATATATATATATTGCCAGACGCCTCAATCCCGTTTGGGATGGCCACAAACAAATCGCCTCCAAGTCGCCCTGTCCCCCGCCATTTCACTGCCAAGCTCCCAGCTCACACCCCCCTCTCTCATATACCTCTCCACCCCATCCCTCCATCTCATCCTCGGCCTCCCCCTCCCTCTCCCCCCCTCCACCTCACTCACATACACTCTCCTCGTCAGTCTCTCACCCTCCATCCTCTCCACATGGCCAAACCACCTCAGTGTGTTCCTCATAACACTTCCTATCACATCCACATCCACACCACAACGCTTCTTATATCCTCATTCGTCCGCCTGTCTCTCCATGTGACTCCACAGGCTCCTCTTAAATAACTCATTTCCACTGCTCTCACTCTTGACTTGTGTCCTTCCAACAATGTCCAAGCTTCACTTCCATACGTTAGAGTTGGTATCACAATACTGTCATGTGGTAACTTTTTCACTTCCATGTTCACATTCCTGTTTCTTATCACTGCCTTCAAAGAACCAGCAACCTTTCTTCCCTGCTGTACCCTTTCAAGCACTTCACCCTCCAAACCTCCATCCTTACTCATCACACTACCCAAGTACTTAAACGTACTCACATTTTCCAATTCCTCACCATCCAGCCTCGCTGTACATTCACTGACTTCACCTCTCTCAAAGACCATCACTTTACTCTTCCCTACATTCACCTTTAGATTCCGTTTCTTACACACTCTCCCAAACTCATCCACCAAGCCTTGCAGCTCCCCTTCGTCTTCATTCAACAACACAGTATCATCTGCAAACAACAGTACAGGGAGTTTCCAAACACTATCCTCTCTCACCAGGGCCACTCCAACATCCACTACCCTACCTTGTACCTCTTTTATTACCCCATCCATGTACAGATTGAACAACCATGGAGACATGACACATCCCTGTTTCAACCCAACTTTCAAAGAGAAAAATTCACTTAGTTCACCATCCACACGCACTGCAGCCTTCGCACCATCGTACATACTCTTCACAGCATTCAACAACTTCCCATCTACTCCATATATTCTTAACACTTTCCTCAGTCCTTGTCTATCCACCCTGTCATATGCTTTCTCCAAATCCATGAAAGCCGCTTACAACTTCTTTTCCTTCTCTAGAAACTTTTCCACTAAAGAACTAAGAATGAATATCTGATCTACACAACCTCTTCCCTTCCTAAAGCCTCCCTGTTCTTCTCCAAATAATTTCTCTGTTCCTTCTCTAACTCTGTCAATAAGTATCCTACCATACACTTTTCCTATTATACAAAGAAGACAAATGCCCCTATGATTACCACACACTTCTTTTTCCCCTTTTCCTTTGTACAAGGGAATAATTATACCTGACTTCCAACCCTCCGGGACTCTACCTTCCTCCCAGGCCAATCTGCACATCTTCCACATCCATTCTACCACTATCTCTCCCCCATGCTTCATCATTTCACCACACACCCAATCAATTCCTGGGGCTTTCCCCAATTTAACTTTCTTCATTGCTTCCACAACTTCTATCCTACTGATTTCTTCCTGTCTTCTCACCTCCCTCCTTCTCCCAGCCATTCCCCAGCCACTTATACTCGCATTACTTCCATCCTCTATGTTCAACAATTCCTTAAAGTGTTCTCTCCATCTGCTCACTTTTTCTCCCTTCTCCACTAGTAATCTACCATTTTTATCTTTCACTCCCCTGCTAACTTCACTTCCACCCTGTCTTACTCTTTTCACCTCTTTCCAGAACATTTTCTTACAGTTCCTCCACTTTACACTCAAATTCCTTCCAAATTCCTCATCCACTCTCTTCTTACTCTCTCTTACTAATCTTTTCACCTCTCTCTTTCTTTCTACATATAACTCTCTCTTCCGCCTCTCAACTTCTTCCACGCCCCTATTTCTCATCCATTCATTGTATTCTTTCTTCTTTTGTGCCACAGCCTGTTTCTCCTCTTCAGTCCACCACACTGTTCCTTGCACCCCCCTCCGTCTTCTCTTCCTTCCACACAGCACATCACATGCTGCACATATTTCTTCTGTAAATATCCTACACACACCTTTCACGTCTCCCATCTGCTCCAATTCATATTTGCCCAATCGTTCCTCCAGTTCTCTCTTATACTCTGCCTTTTTCTCATCCTCTTGTAACCTTTCCAGTCTCCTTGCAACTACTCCTTCCTCTCGTCTTTCCCTTCTTCTATTCCTCCATCTTACTTGACTCCTAATTCTGGCCACCACCAAGTAGTGGTCAGAAAGTCCACTCCCCCAATCTCTATAAGCTCTTGCGTCCATTACACATCTTCGCATCCTTTCATCCACACACACATAATCAATCATTGCCTTCCTTTAACCCGCGCCGTCCCGAGGACGTACTTCCACGTCCTCACGTTTTGTCACAGCTAATCCCGAGGACGTACTTGAACGTCCTGCAATTGCAAGGTTCATAATTTCCTCAATTTTCAATTTTCGCGAGTCATATTTGGTACGTATACACGGGACACCTTCCTCAACAAGATGCCAGGCAGAGACAATGCTTTACCCAGCATGACCTCCTCCCCCCCCCCTGCATGCCCTTTTCTCAGCAATTCACCTGTTATCAGTGACCTGGCCAGTATAGCCATGTCATGCCACGGTATGAAATTCAGGGCCAGAGTGATTCCCCAATCAATGACAATGTGGAGGACAAACTTTACATAGCATTAGAGGAAGAAACAGTTAGAAATGATGATCAGGTAATGTGGCAAAAAAAGGTCAGGTATTAGTGAGTGAACCAATGCTTATAATGCCTATATTACTGCTTGAAAACCAATATACTCTTGTACTACATATAAATTCGTAACAGTAAATAAATAAATACCGTTTATGAGTGGTGTGAAATAGTTATCCTCCCATAGAACTCGTTTTCTTTGGTGCCAGCCTGATAGAAAACCCAGTAAGGTAAGGAGGCTCTCCTACCTGTAATGAGTATTTTAAACCTCAGGTGAGCGATTTCTCTATGAATTTTCGATGTTTCTCACCAAAAGCGAAAGTTTTAGCAAAAAAAAAAAAAAAGGTCGAAAATTGCCCGGGATTGGGGGGTACCAGTGGTCGAAAAGTGGCCGGGATGGGGCGGGTTAATTCAGTTCACCACCCACCCTTCTAATCACTCGCCATGTATACCTGTGGATCATTTTATGCCTGAAGAGGGTATTGGCTATCACCAACCCCCTCCCAGCACAAATGTCCACTAATGCACTCCCATTCTCATCTATCTCAGCAGGCACACCCCACTCACCAACTATTCCATCCACCTTCACATTCCCAACTTTACCATTCATATCACCGATCAAATATATATATATATATATATATATATATATATATATATATATATATATATATATATATATATATATATATAATGCGAATAAGAAGGAACCAAAGCCTAGGAGCCCGCAAACAATTCCTTCAAAAAAAAAAAAAAAAAAAAAAGCGAGCCAAATTCAAGATCTGTTCATTCTAAGATCCCTGGACACACTGTGTTTGAAAGACTGGAGATCATAGGAAGTAGGAAATACAGACACACGAAGACAGTTCCAGATTTGACCCATTGCATAAATGAAGGACTGGAGTAACGTTTAACTCTTGCATTGGAAAATTGGACAGAAAAGGGATGAGAGTTTGATGCTAGACGGGTGCTACATGCCCATCGTAGAGGTAGAGGGATGCAAGCAGACAGCTAAGTGGAGCAGTGACCATGGAAATAGCAAGAGAAAAGAGATAAAGAGGCAACAGTGCGGCAAAGAGGCAAAGGTTGAAGGGAGCCAGTAAGTGGAGGAGAGTTAATGAGACGAATAGACTTTGACTCTGTCCTATTGAGAAGAGCTGTATGTGGGGAGCCTCCCCACACATGAAAGTTGTACTCTACACAGGGGTGAATAAAACCCGTGTATAAAGTCAACGACTGTGTAGGGGTAAAGAAGGTATGGAGTCGGCCTAGCACACCTAATCTCTTGGAAGCTAATTTTATAAGAGATGTAATATGATCTTTTCAAGATAAGTCCCGAGTGAATGAAACCCCAAGCATGTTCAAAGATGATGCAGGCTTGAGCTTAATATTATTAAACATTACCTGGTACTCCTGTGGAAGATTCTGTCAGGTTGATACGTGTAAAAACTGAGTCTTTGATGCATTAAAGCAACAAGATTAGTTTTACCCCAGTCAAAGATACGAACCAAGTCAAACATTAGGTGTGCCATAGCCTCATCCTTTGTTTGCTGAAGTAAGTGCTGGGATGAACATTGTGGGAACTGAATGGAAAGGTGAGGGGTGGAAACATCAGCGTATGAGTGGATAGGGAGATGTAAAGCTTAGAAGATCATTTATGAATAAAAGGAAGACAGTTGGTGCTAGGACAGAGCCCTGAGGAACACCACTGTTGATAGATCTAGGAGAAGAACGGTGGCCGTCTACAACAGAGGCTATAAAACGACCAGAAAGGAAGCTGTAGATAAAGGTACAGACAGAAGGATAGAAACCATAAGAGGGCAGTTTGAAAATTAAAGATTATTCCAGGCTTGATCAAAAGCCTTTGAGATGTCAAGTGCGATGGCAAAGCTTTTGCCAAAGTCCTAAAAGGGGGATGACCAGGAGTCAGAACGGTAAGCAAGAGATCGCCAGTGGAGCGTCCCTAACGGAAAGCATACTGACAATCAGAAAGAATGTTGTGAAAGGAAAGATGCTTTAAAATTTTTTTGTTAAGAATAGACTCAAAAACTTTTGAGACACAAGATGTTGAAGTAATTGGACGATAGTTAGAGGGTAGGGAATGATTACGTTTCTTTGGGACTGGCTGAATGAGAGCATACTTCCAGCAAGAAGGAAAGATACAAGCTAAAAGGCAAAGGCGAAAGAGTTTACCTAGGCAGGGTGTAAGCACAGAAGCACAGTTCTTGAGGACAACAGGAGGGACTCCATCAGGCCCATATGCCTTGTTACTATTGAGGCCTGTGATGGCAGAAAATACATCAGCTGAAGAAATTTTAATGTCAGCCATGAGGAAGTCAGAGGGAGAAAGTGATGGAGGTATAGCACCGGAATCATTTAAGGTGGAATTGGAGGAGAAAGTCTGAGTGAAGAGATCTGCTTTATCAGTAGAGAAAATAGCTACAGAGCCATCAGAGTAGGAAAGAGGAGGGAAGTATAATGAGGTAAAGTTGTTAGAAAGGTTTTTAGCAAGGTGCCAAAAACAGCAGGAAGATTTCATGTTGGAAAGTCGAGAGCATTATGTATGGGTGAAATTAAATTTAGCAGAGCGAAGAACAGACTTAGCAGGATTCCAGGCAGAAACATAAAAAAGATGTGATTCAGGGGTGGGTTGGCTCTGGTACCTTTTATAAGCCCTCTCCTTGTTGCGGGCAGCATTAGAACAAGTGTGATTAAACCAAGGCTTTCTTGCATTAGTCAAACGATATGAGAAAGGAATGTATACTTCCATGCCCGAGAGAATAACCTCCATAATTTGTAAGGCACACTCAGATGGTTCCTGGCCACGCAGGCAATAATCATTCCAGGGAAAATCAAAGAAGTACTGTCTGAGGGTCCCCCAATCCACAGCTCCAAAGTGCCACAGTCGACGTTTCTTTGGAGGGTCTGCAGGCTGTACTGGAATGATAGGACAGGTTAAGGTAATAAGGTTGTGATCAGAGGAGCCCAACGGAGAGGAAAGATTAACAGCCTAAGCAGAAGGATTAGTTGTAAGAAAGTGGTTAAGTATGTTGGAGCTCTCTCTAAGGCAGTCAGGGATACGGGTAGGGTGTTGTACAAGCTGCTCTGGGTCATTAAGAATAGAAAAGATGAAGGCTTGTTCACTAGGTGGATCAGTGAAAGGGGAGGAGAGCCAAAGGTGGTGGTGAACATTGAAATCTAGAATGGAGATTTCAGAGAAAGGAGAAATGGATCCAATGTATTTCATCTTAGAAGAAAGATAGTCAAAGAATTTTTGATAGTCAATAGAATTAGGGGATATGTAAACAGCGTAGATATATTTAGTCAGAGAATGACAGGAGAGCCGAAGACAGAGAGTAAAGAATTCAGAAGAATCAAGTTCAGGAACACGAGAGGAAGATAAGACGTTGCGTACATATACACAATATATATATATATATATATATATATATATATATAATTAAATATGTAATATACTCTACACAATATCTCTCTCTCTATATATATCAATATATATATATATATATATATATATATATATATATATATATATATATATATATATATATATATATATATATTATATATATAATTGTTTTCACTAATTTTTATGCAATTTTTTTTATCCAAGTATGTGGTTAGTTTTATTGTCTGGGTGGTTTTAGTGTGTTTCTAAAGAGAGGCGAAAGATGCTATTTGTAGCCTGTTACCAGAAAAGGGTGTTACTGTGTGTGTACGAGTATAGGCAGAACCATCGAGGCCAAACTTCGATACGAACTGAAATTAGCACCTAGCACTAGAAAATGAGCATGAAGGCAAGGGAGGTTTTACATCCAAATGTTCACCATGAGAACCCGTTATATGCTGCTGAAATGCTTGTGCAAACCAAGAAATATGAGAAATTTAAAAAAAAATCATATACTGTAAATTAATATAATATGTCACCTTATAAATAAAAATATAATTATGAATGTTTTCTCTCTTTCGTGTTTATAATGTTGACTGTCATATGGATTTTTTTTCTTTTTAATTTCTGGGTGGTATAGTGTGTGTGGAAAGAGGAGAGAAGGATGCTATTTTTAGCCTATTATCGGATATGGGTGCTGCTGCTATGTGTGCAAGAAGCTGAACTGTCACGGTCAAAATTCGACAGTGCCTAAGATTAGCACCTTGCATTGTTATGAGTCCATATTATATTTACAAATCATACTAGATAGATAGATAAATAGACAGATAGACAGCTCTATGCGAGCCTGGGAATGGGAAATGATCTTGCAAGTTACACTGAGGAAAAGCTGACGACAGATTACGAAGTAGTCAGTCAGGAGATGATGCAGTTAGTTGGTCAGCGATACAGCAGGAGAACAAAGCCTAGTTGACCATACACACACATACACACATACACACAGGCTTCTAGAACTTTCCAACCACAGTGAACACACGTGACACGACTCCTGTTTCACCAGAATTTAGGAAAGAGAGCTCAGAAGAAGAAGAGAGGCCATAGAATCGGCAGGGTGTAGGGAGGAAGGCTTAGCAACTTGGGAGAGAGAGAGAGAGAGAGAGCAAGACAGGAGGTAGCTAGCGGGACTCTACTTAACTTCACTCGTGTGTGAGAGACTGTTAACATTATCAAGACAAATAAAAATAGTCCCATACTATTCTTTATCTCTCCTTTGTCATTGCACGACAATTGGGAACCAAGATTATCAACGTACAAACAACTCAAGTATAACAACCGCTCGTTCACAAGTCTAATATATATAACTTCTCTACAAGCATCTACAAAGTCTTTTTATGACATTTGGCAGCAGCGAACGTATACGAACCTCGTCTACGAATCAACAGTGAATTCCTACAAAATATCAAGATTGAAAAAAAAAAAAAAATACCTCTCACAAACATCAACTCATAACCAGCTCCTGACAGTATTCTCTCCAACCAGCCCCCTCCGTCTCCCCGATGATCACGCTGATGTAGAGGTGAAGAGGTCACAGGATGCCTTGCAAGTACTTTAACAAAGTACTGATACAAACAATCTTGAAATTTCTACGATGAACCAACGACCTACAACCATCTACAATCAACTACAAGTAACAACTCTACGAGTCGTCTGTATAATCTTCTACACGCACCTACAAGTAGCGGCAGTCTTCATCCCACAACGAGTAAATCACAAGAGAAAAGGACCGAGAAAACATCAACAAAGAAAAACAAAACAAACAAACGAAGAATGAGACACGACTCATAACTCACAACTACCAGACCTCACCCTCCTCTCTCTGCTACATCCACCCAACCTCCACCGCTGACGCAGGAGTGAAGAGGTCAAGACAACGAAGCAAATACCCAAGTCCATATTCACAACTCATCTTACTCACTCGTCTTCACTCATGTTACTCATCGCTATTCATTCACTCACCACAGCTACCAGTGTGGGAAGTCGACGTCATCATGCGTGCTTGCTGAAAAGACGCCACGTCAGTCAACTCACCACCTGCACCATCACTAACACCATTCCCACCACGGTAAAAATTAGTGAGTTACATAGTTACTTCATTTATACAATACACAGTGATAGACAATAAGCTTCTGCACAAACATATAAAACGTGCTGTATAGTTACACCTTAAATTCATATACCTACTTCAATTATCTTCATAATTCAATCATTAAATACTTGCACCAACAATAAATATTCTACACTGTATATATTCATTCATTTATTATAACATTTATTTACTACCAACGAGTGTTACCATTTATACCTACATAAAATACCTGTTTCATACATACAGCTATACATTATTATATCTACAATGTGATAAAGAAAATATACCATCACAGTTACTCAGTGAGCGATTAAAAGAACTGTATTAAACATTTATTAATTAAAGCTACCTAATGGAAATATATAAATTAAGTTACAAGGTAAACTAGAAAAAAAAAAAAATGGCCAACACAAATGACGTTAGCAAGAGTGAACATTT
Organism: Coenobita brevimanus; assembly: GCF_032717465.1. Lineage (NCBI taxonomy): Eukaryota > Metazoa > Arthropoda > Malacostraca > Decapoda > Coenobitidae > Coenobita > Coenobita brevimanus. Next base: position 5,254,575 of record NC_136957.1, on the reverse strand, counting down.
TCCACACAATCGTGAAGACAATGATTTCAACACAGTACTGACACACATATTACCAACGATAGGTACAAGTGAACAAGTCAGTGTATATAGTTAATACTGTATATAGTGTATATATATTTTTTTTATTTAAAATAACAAAATATGGGGCTATATAATATCATTTTCAGTAATATCTGTGCAATATAAACTAAACCTTAAAAAAGGATCCCAAGGAAATTAGCCAGCAATTATGCAACTATGAACAACACAGAAAAAGCGTACACAAGCGAAGAAAAACAAACTATAGAAAATCAATACATACAAAAAAAAAAAAAAAAAGAAAGAAAGAAAAAGTAAGAAAGAAAAAAGAGAGAAATAGAGTAAGATCACATAACAAACAAATGAAAATAAGTGTGTTACTACATATGCCAAAATACCACATAAACTACAAACAAAAAAGCAAATTGTTGTCTCCACAAGCAAGTGGCATGACACATCATCACTATCATCGACCGCAGCATGACCGGATTCATATGTCAGGACTACAATTATTACAATTATGTAACGACAAACGATTGCATTATGTTACACTTGCTACAATTATGTAACTACAAACGATATGTAACAATTATGTAACGACAAACGATTGCATTATGTTACACTTGCTACAATTATGTAACTACAAACGATATGTACCATTTATGTAACAGTTGCATTAACAAGATGTAACTTTTATGTAACTTATAACTACAATTATGTAACTACAAACGATATGTAACAATTATGTAACGACAAACGATTGCATTATGTTACACTTTGCCAATTATGTAACAGTTGCATTAACAAGATGTAACTTTTATGTAACTTTAACTACAATTATAAGGCCAAGACACTTATGTAACAGTTGCATTAACAAAATGTAACTACAGTTATAAGGCCAACACAATTATGCATTACCACAATATTTTGTAACAATTCATAAAATGTTACAATTATGTATTACCACAATGCTACTACAGTGTTATAAGTCATACAACTATACCACAATTCTGTATTACCAGTATCATCATACAAGTTAGGTGAAATATTAGACATTACTAAAGGGATAACTCAATATGTAATGTATAACCTAGCAGTATTACCATTGCACAATTATATGTGTATGTCTGTTCTTCATACACATTTTACAAAATATTATACAACAACCATTGCATTTATTCAAATATGTATACAACTTGTTTAAAATGTAATATTACTGAATAATTACTATTTACTATAAATATTATATGTATACAATACTATAATCAATATTATGTACTAATAGATTAGCATGTGTCAATGATAATTGCTGTCGGAGGACCTTCAGCTGCGTGGACCGAGCAATGTTATGAGTCCATATTATAATTACAAATCATACTAGATAGACAGATAAATAGACAGATAGACAGCTCTATGCGAGCCTGGGAATGGGAAATGATCTTGCAAGTTACACTGAGGAAAAGCTGACGACAGATTACGAAGTAGTCAGTCAGGAGATGATGCAGTTAGTTTGTCAGCGATACAGCAGGAGAACAAAGCCTAGTTGACCATACACACACATACACACATACACACAGGCTTCTAGAACTTTCCAACCACAGTGAACACACGTGACACGACTCCTGTTTCACCAGAATTTAGGAAAGAGAGCTCAGAAGAAGAAGAGAGGCCATAGAATCGGCAGGGTGTAGGGAGGAAGGCTTAGCAACTTGGGAGAGAGAGAGAGAGAGAGAGCAAGACAGGAGGTAGCTAGCGGGACTCTACTTAACTTCACTCGTGTGTGAGAGACTGTTAACATTATTAAGACAAATAAAAATAGTCCCATACTATTCTTTATCTCTCCTTTGTCATTGCACGACAAATGGGAACCAAGATTATCAACGTACAAACAACTCAAGTATAACAACCGCTCATCCACAAGTCTAATATATATAACTTCTCTACAAGCATCTACAAAGTCTTTTTATGACAGCATGAGAGAATTAGTGTGAAGGGAAGGGAAGATTTTTCATTCATATATTCACCATGATAACACTTCATATGTTACTGAAATGCTTGTGCAAAACAGGAAATATGTTTAATGAAAAAATTCAGTATATAACATGCGTAAGGGAGAATGGTGATGGTTCGAACACCTTTTTTAATATTTCAAAAAATTCAGCTTTAAAGTTGTGAAATCGTGTTTATGATAAAATGTTGCCTCATCATTTGGTTCTTCAGCCTGATATCAAACCCTTAGGTCTTTTCAGTTTTAATCCACCACATGCCAGCTATTTTTTGCCCTATGGATCGCCCCAGTGCCAGCCATTTTTTAACCTTTTTGAGGGTCTAAAATGATAGATTTTGATGTGGAAACAACGAATTTCACCATTAAAGTGCTCACTAATGCTCGGAAATGGATTTTATTGAGTCCTGCATACTCGTATACAGATATAGCTGCTCTCTCATGCTCACCACGTAGGTGAGAGAAAGCCGTTTTCTATGTAAGGTATACTCAGGTATTTATGCTGGGAAGATATAGCAATGTTCAGTACACTTTTCTGATTACTTATTACTTCAACATCTATCACAATTTGCGTGTCTTTCTCACTGTGAATGCATTATCTTACATTTTTTTTTAGCCCAATGGGTTTCCTCAGTGCCAGCCATTTTTTGACCTTTTTTTTTTTTGGCTAAAATGATAGATTTTGATGTGGAAACAACAAATTTTATCATTAAAATACTCACTGAGGCTCGGATATGGGTTTTTATTGAGTCCTGCATACTCGTATACAGGTATACCCGCTCTCTCATGCTCACCATGTAGGCAAGAGAAAACCATTTTCTATGTAAGGCATACTCAGTTATTTATGCTGGGAAGGTATAGCAATGTTCAGTACACTTTTCTGATTACTTATTACTTCAACATCTATCACAATTTGCGTGTCTTTCTCACTGTGAATGCATTATCTTACACTTGAAGATAGGTAAAACCTGACTTCATTACGTACAGTCCTGGCACTTACAAGAAGGTATTTACAACTTGACTTCACTAAATATTCCTTACACTTACAAGAAAATATTTACAACTTACACTTACATGAATATATTTAAAAAATGCCTTCACTATGTACAGCACTGGGTGAGGCACACAGGCAGAGTAAGGCAGAGCGAGCATGAGGGGGGAAACAAGTGAGTGTATGGCCTTCACAGCCTGAAGATGGTAGAGGATCAGTTACCACACATGCCTTCCAATTTTTACCCATGAATCTTGAAAAATGCGGTCATACTGATTTTTTTTATATTAAATTGTTTTAAAACGGCACTGGCACTGGCTGCAAAATTATGTCAGACCGTTTTAAAACGGCACTGACATGCGGCGGGTTAAGCTATAGTTAACAAAACACAACTTTTCAAAATCGTCTGAACCATCCCCACCTGTGGTGATGGTTCAGACAGAAGGCATGGGATTGTTCAGATACATGTATTACTTAGCACACTCTTAAACTTTTCTGAGCTGAATTGTAAAAAAACAAAAATTTATCAGTTCACAGACATTTTATTTTCCTAAAGTACAGAATTATCAGAATCCAAATGGACCTCTTCATTAAAAAAAAAAAAAAAGTAATAGTAATACTTTAAAACTGAAAGAAACTTCACAAGAATTATAGATAATTGACTTACAGTAGCCTCTTACTTTCTGCTTTAAAATTATGCAAAGTTGGCCTCATCTCTCTCTCTCTCTCTCTGGAATTTTGACTTCACTTCTCATTTCCAGGCCTCTTTACAGTTTGCAAAAGAAACTTAATCTTTCGCTATATCCGTTTATTTCCTTGTTTCTGACTGGCTGACTGACTTGACTTTTTTTAAAGCATACTGTAGCTATATTATACTTGAGACACTGACAACCCCCCCCCCCTCAACTGTCCGAATCATTACGAATCTATATAATTAATTGATGGGTACCCTCAGATTTCACACATGAGAGCTTAACAATCATTTCTGATAGCAACATCTTCTCCATGCAACACATTTTCTCCATCATAATGCACAGTTTGCTGCTTGACATAGTTGTGTAGGTAGAGCTTATGATATATACAGTACTCAGATTATAACACAGAAGGTACAAAACACATAATATCTGACCTACATCGAAAAACGTGGCATTTGTAGCTTGGAGGTCCATGTGGTTGTACCAAACTCATGCGCTTTCACACAAGACATCATGGACCTAGGTCCCATACATTTCTCAGTAAATGCACTGTCTGAACCATCACCGCTTTCCCCTATTTATAAATAAAGATAAGAGAATGTTTTCCCTGTTTTTTATGTCTATAATATTTATTCCTGTATGTATGTATGTGTGTGTGTGTTTGTGTGTGTGTGTGTGTGTGTGTGTGTGTGTGTGTGTGTGTGTGTGTTTACACTGGGTGCTACAGCGCATGTGGAAAGAGAGGAGAAGGATCCTGTTTTTACTCTGCTTCATAATAATGGGTGCAGCTATGTGTGTTTATGGAGAACCCTCATGGCCAAAATTGATAAGGCCAGAGATTAGCATGGTGGGCTGTGGAAGGAGGGGTCAGGGATGGTGAGATTGTAAGTTGTATTTGTAAGTATAATAAGCAAGGAATATGAGTATTTTTTCTGCAGATGCAAAAAATATGAGGAAAATAATAAAGTAAAAGAAATAATGACATAAAATTAGTAAATGTAAACACAACTGACCTTTTATGCTTGTAGGGTCGTGGTTTGTGGGTTGTAGAGTGGGCAGAGCAACGAGGATGAAGGATGCTTGTCTCTCTTCCTTCCCGATTAGGTCAAAAACAAATATTAAAACCCAATCCCGAGACCCTCCTGGGCGGGGACGGGTAATTAGCAGTCACTGTCCGGGAAATGCTCTTTTTTTCTTTTCTTGACTTACTTGCTTTCTTATTCCTACATACTGACACTTTAGGGAAGCAAATGGCGAACATCCACTCATGACTGATTCACTAAACGTACTAACCACTTGAGTGGTTTCGAAGGAAGACTAGGTCAGTGCCTACATCTCCCAGACATTTGTTCCCTTCCCAGAATTGCTCGCTGTTATTTACAGATCGTGCTGCATCGGCATTACCGGCCACGCTACAGTAAACCATCGTTCAACACCAATGGCTGTTTAAGGGTTATGACTGCTACAACAACCGCCTGTTAAAAACCTGTACCTGTATATAATGCCATATTCCAGCAAAGGAACAAATACTTTATCTTAACCCTACGTTGGTGCAGCAGGGTATGCCATACCCACAGTGATATTTCCATGCACATATCTTTTGTCTGATAGCAGTGATACTGCCACCCGCCCATGTATTTTCTTGTTATCCTACACCGAGTTGATCCATAAGTACTCTCAGTTTCCTACTGATCACAGACGGGAGTGGATGGCAGGTAAATGCATCTGGGTATATACCCAAAAGTTCCAGTAATTTGGGGACAATCTCATGTCCCAAAGCAGAACAATCGAAAACGTGAAAATTTTGATAACTACCTATTTTTCTTATTGGAACAGGTCATTTGAAAGTGTTTTGTCACACCAACCATGAAAATAGGTGTATGCAGATGAAGGGAGATTACTAAGCTGTGGGGAGATAAAGTAGGCTGTGGAGAGTAGGCCAATAGGTACGGGAGTTGGAAATAACCAACTTTTCGCATGAAAAAAAAAAGAACTTCAGTGTGTTCTGTAACATCTACCATGAAAACAGGTGTTTATGTAGGTGTAGGGAGATAACTAGTGTGGGGAGGATGCCTATAAGGCCTTGGTGTACTTGGGGAAAAAACTTTCGGCAACAACCAAATTCTCTTGTGGAAACCCTCCATTTCAATGGGATTTGTCATACCAACCATGAAAATAGGTGCGTAAGTAGGTGTGGAGGAGTAGACTGTAGCACCAGTCGAGCAGGGCAGTACTCCCGAGGTGGATGGAAAGCTGATGACAGGGAGTGCTGGAGCTCCCGTTTCATCAGCCCTCAGGACTAGTTCCTGACCATCCCCCTTTGCTGAACTTTTTCAATGTCTCAGTTACACAGAGAGTGGGCCAGCATGCTCTCCAGTACAAATTTCTCTATCTACACCAAACTACATGCATAATACACACTACACTTCCTATTCAAAATTTAACTAAATGGCGTCTCTTTACCAAGCCTCGGAGTCCCCGGGGGGGGGGGGACCATAAATGCCCCCACCATCCGCCCCTTTCCCGGTGATGACTGTGCCTGGAACCACTGTTTGACTCTCTTCTTCTTCATTTCTGCAATATTCGCGGCCTTTCCTCTAACTTTCGCTCTGTTGAGCACCACCTCTCCTCCTCTAAACCTCACCTTCTTTTTCTAATGGAGACTCAGCTGTCTGAGGCAACTGACAGCAAACCCTTTTCTGTATCCTCCTACTTTCTCTATACTCATTTCAAAGCCAAAGGTGGCTGTTGTGTATATATACGCAACGACTTATCTTGCTCTCGTGTTCCTGAACTCGATTCTTCTGAATTCTCTACACTCTGGCTTCGGCTTTCCTGTCATTCTCTGACTAAATATATCTGTGCTGTTTACTTATCCCCTGATTATACTGACTATCAAAAATTCTTCGACTATCTTACTTCTACGATGGAACACATTCTATCCATTTCTCCTTTCTCTGAAATCTCCATTCTAGGAGATTTCAATGTTCACCACCACCTTTGGCTCTACTCTTCTTTCACGGATCCACCTGGTGAAGAAGCATACATCATTTCTATTCTTAATGACCTAGAGCAGCTTGTACAGCACCCTACCCGTATCCCTGACCGCCTTGGAGAGAGCTCCAACATACTTGACCTCTTCCTCACAACTAATCCTTCTGCTTACTCTGTTAATCTTATCTCTCCTTTGGGCTCCTCCAATCACAACTTTATTACCTTAACCTGTCCTATCACTCCGGTACAGCCTGTGGACCCTCCAGGGAAACGTCGTCTGTGGCATTTTGGAGCCGCGGACTGGGAGGCCCTCAGGCAGTACTTCTTTGATTTTCCCTGGAATGATTATTGCTTCCATGGCTGGGAGCCATCTGAGTGTGCCTTGCGCATTACGGAGGTTATTCTCTCGGGCATGGAAGCATACATTCCTTTCTCATATCCTTTGACTAATGCAAGAAAGCCTTGGTTTAATCGCCTACAAAAGGTACCGGAGCCAACCCATCCCTGAATCACATCATCTTTACGTTTCTGCCCGGAATCGTGCTAAGTCTGTTCTTCGCTCTACTAAAAATAATTTCATCCATACTAAATGCTCTCAACTCTCCAACTCGAATTCTTCCCGCTCCTTCTGGCACCTTGCCAAAAATCTTTCTAACAACTTTACCTCATCATCCTTCCCTCCTCTTTTCTACTCTGATGGTTCTGTAGCTATTTCTTCTGATAAAGCAGATCTCTTCGCACAGACTTTCTCCTCCAATTCCACCTTAGACGATCCCGGTGCTGTTCCTCCATCACTCCCCCCTCTGACTTCCTCATGGCTGACATTAAAATTTCTTCAGTTGATGTATTTTCTGCCATCACTGGCCTCAGTACTAACAAGGCATATGGGCCTGATGGGGTCCCTCCTGTTGTTCTCAAGAACTGTGCTTCTGTGCTTACACCCTGCCTAGGCAAACTCTTTCGCCTTTGTCTGTTAACTTGTACCTTTCCTTCTTGCTGGAAGTTTGCTCTCATTCAGCCAGTCCCAAAGAAGGGTGACTACTCCCAACCCTCCAACTATCGTCCAATTGCTTTAACGTCCTGTATTTCAAAAGTTTTCGAGTCAATTCTCAATAGAAAATTTTAAGGCATCTTTCCTATCACAACCTTCTTTCCGATCGTTAGTACGGGTTCCGTCAGGGACGCTCCACTGGCGATCTACTCACCTACCTTTCAGACTCCTGGTCATCCTCCTTTCGGGACTTTGGCGAAACCTTTGCCATTGCACTTGACATCTCAAAGGCTTTCGATCGAGTCTGGCATAAATCTTTAATTTCCAAACTGCCCTCCTATGGTTTCTATCCTTCTGTGCCTTCATCACTAGTTTCCTTTCTGGTGGTTCTATAGCCGCTGTTGTAGACGGCCATCGTTCTTCTCCTAGATCTATCAACAGTGGTGTTCCTCAGGGCTCTGTCCTATCACCAACTCTCTTCCTTTTATTCATCAATGATCGTCTAAGCTGTACATCTAACCCTATCCACTCATACGCTGATGACTCCACCCTTCACCTTTCCATTCGGTTGCCGCAACGCCCATCTCAACAGTTACTTCAACAAAAAAGGGATGAGGCTATGGCACACCTAATGTCTGATTTGGCTCGTATCTCTGACTGGGGTAAAAATAATATGGTTGTTTTTAATGCATCTAAGACTCAGTTCGTACACCTATTAACCCGACAAAATCTTCCACAGGTATACCCACTAATGTTTAATAATATTCAGCTTAATCCTGCATCATCCTTGAACATGTTTGGGGTTTCTTTTACTCAGGACTTATCTTGGAAAGATCATATTACATCTCTTGTAAAATCTGCTTCCAAGAGATTGGGTGTGCTAAGCCGACTCCGCTCTTTCTTTACCCCTGCACAATTGTTGACTCTATACAAGGGTTTTATCTGCCCCTGTGTGGAGTACAACTCTCATGTGTGGGGAGGCTCCCCACATACAGCTCTTCTCAATAGGGTGGAGTCAAAGGCTTTTCGTCTCATTAACTCTCCTCCTCTTACTGACTCCCTTCAACCTCTGTCTCTTCACCGCACTGTTGCATCTTTATCTCTTTTCTATCGTTACTTTAATGGTCATTGCTCCTCTGAACTGTCTGCTTGCATTCCTCCACCTCTACGACGGGCGCGTAGCACCCGTCTGGCAGCAAACTTTTTCTGTCCAACTCTCTAATGCAAGAGTTAACCGTTACTCCCAGTCTTTCATTTATGCAACAGGTCAGCTCTGGAACTGTCTCCCTCTGTCTGTATTTCCTGCTGCCTATGATGTCCAGTCTTTCAAACGCAGTGTGTCCAGGCATCTCAAAATGATTGGATCTTGAATTTGGCTCTTTATTGTGTTTTGTTTTTCTCTTGGAGGGAACTGTAAACTGCGGGCTCACAGCCTTTGGTTCCTTCTTCCTCGCATAAAAAAAAAAAAAAAACAGGTGTGGGGAGTAGCCCTACAAGGCCTCATTGTCATTCAAAAACTAACAGACATATATAAATGTGTATAACCACCAAGGGTATCAAAATAATGTTGAATTATGCAATAGAAGCATTTTTTTGGTACAACTGGTTCAAGGAAGGACGAACGTCCATTGAAGACAATAACCGTATGACCGATCTGGACGATCATCAACAGCAACAACACCAGAAAACGTCGGAAATGTTCGTCAGGCTATCCTTCCAGATCGTAGACGAACTATCCATGATGTTTATGATATAGTAGGACTGCCGTACGGGAGCGTGCAATACATTTTGTTGGATGTGTTGGGCATGAGAGACGCATTGCTGCAAAATTTGTGCTAAGACTGCTGAGTGATGAGCAAAAGGCACATAGCGTTCCAGTTTGCAGGGAGCTCAAGAATCAGGTCAGAGATGACACCATCTTCATCTCCAAAGTCATAACTGGTGATGAATCATGGGTTTATGGTTATGACCCAGACACAAAGCAGCAATCATCGCAATGGAAGTCCCTCAATTCAATCAGGCCGAGAAAAGAGCGTCAAGTTTGCAGCAATGTCAAGTCGATGTTGATCATTTTCTTCGATATCCAAGGCATTGTTCACAAGGAACTTGTCCCACCCAGTTAATCTGTCAGCGCAAAGTTTTACTGTGAAGTTTTGCAGCATCTGAGGGAGAACATCCGCCGCAAATCTCCAGAACAGTGAAAGAACAAGGACTGGGTTGTGCATCATGACAATGTCCACGCCTACACATTAATTGTTGTCCAGCAGTTCCTGGCTTCGACTAACATGGTAGTCATTCCCCACCCACCCTATTCGCCTGACCTTGTCCCCTGCGACTTTTTCCTGTTTTCCAAGCTGAAATTACAACTGAAAGGGCATCGATTTGACTCGATTGAGGAGATCCAGACAGAATTTCAGGAGTTGCTCAAGACCATCACGCCTGAAGCCTTCCAGGGATGCATTAACTTGTGGAAAAAACACTGGGACCACTGTACTGTATACATACCCAAGGGGACTACTTCGAAGGCGACAGTGAGAACTAGGAGGTAAGTTAACTTTTTTCCCTACAATATTCAAATCACTGGAACTTTTGGGTAGCACCTAGTAAGTACAATTAAATGGTTTTTTATGAATTAATATATTTTCTTTATGTAAATTACATTGAAAATGTTGATATGAAAAAAGTACATTCGAAAGTGTTGCTGTGTCAATGAAAATGTGTCAGATTGTGATAAAACACATGACAGTATGTCACTCAGTGATTTCAATACATGAAATGTATAATTATGGAATAAATTTCATAATTTCTTGTGAAAATAATTTTGTTTTCTTGTCCAATTAGTATAACAGAATGGTTATCTCTTTCAAATAAATTGTGCAAAACAACAAGTTGTTAAAAACAAGTGAGAGTAATGTGAAAAAGAGCCTGGCGTATATCATACCCTAACCCGCTAATGACGATAAATTTTGAGCCGCACCAACGGAGGGTTAAAAATTTTCTGATGCATTTCTTATATGCAATGGAAATAACTTGCTGACAGTTTAAAAAAATATTTTTTTAAAAGTGAACAATGAAGGGAAGGGTCCCCCTCATTTCCCATTCCAGTACGATTTCCCTAGTTATCTCACTCCATTGGCTGAGTGAAATTAACATTTAGTTGTATGACTACTGAAAACGTGCAAAGCGATTCTTCTGGTGAAATAATATACTAAGGATACTGCCCCTAATCACTTCATCCTAGGGAGGTAATTCCTACTTTATTCACAGCAACATCAGTTGATTTATTTTTTAGTGTACTGGCGTTCCCTAGCTAGAGGAAATAGTAACAGTACAAGCATTGTGATGCCTAGACTATTACCAATATTATGATGCTGAGACTATTTCCAATATTACGGTATAAACATTATTATTTGTATTATCAGGTAAAAACGTGAAGCGCTCATTACCACCAGATAGGGTAATACCAGCACCAGCTGTGATGCTAATATTGTTAACTCACTGACTGTCCCAGCGATTGGATAACCAGATCACTCACTGATTCACCCACATACTCACCCACTGATGCAGTTGCTGACTGGTTAGCGGCGTTAATTAGTGAATGACTAACTGGCTGACTGAATGACAATATGGTAACTCCCTTGTTGACCAACTGGCTAACCGATTCACACTGAATTTACTGATTATTTTGCCTTAGTGGTTGATTGATTTACTCAGTAGCTGACATAGTGACAGACAGTTCAAGTTACAAACTAATCTGCTGAGTTCTTAAGTACATTGCTGACTGATTGACTGGGAAACTGACTAAGTATAGGATAGGTGATCGACCAAGTTACTAAATAATTGACAACAAGAATTCAATCTGACCTCTAAATTGGTGTCTAACAGGCTTACTTCTTGTCCGAATAGCTGAATTACTGACTACTAACCTAACAAAATTATTTAGCTATTGACTACCTCACAAATTAATATGTGTTAGCCAGAGTGATTACTGTTTAGTGCCCGGAAGTGACAATGAGTTGTATCTCGTTCATTTTACGACCAAAAGTCCGGTTTAGTGAGAGAGTGTGGACAGGGTATGGCTGTTTCCATGTGAACGTGATCAGAATGTAGATTAAGTTACCTAGTGCTAAAGTCATTTTTTTCTACTGCAATTTACTTCTATACCACGTTGAGTACACCACTTCCCGTCCGATCAGCGAAGTTAAGCAACGTTGGGTCTGGTTAGTACTTGGATGGGTGACCGCCGGGGAACACCAGATGCTGTTGGCATCCCTACCTGTCAAGTGGGGTTGGTGGAGGATTGGTGCCCCTCCCTGTAAAACAATTAACTCTGAGCCCTTGGCCACCCCGTTTGGGATACATGGCGTCTGGCAATGAATGAATGAATGAAAATGTCTCTTTATAATATTAAAATCTCGAGCAGGTAGGAATATGTGCCTATGGTCATATAATCCAGCATAATGTATGCATGTGCAAAGTGGTGTAAGGCACGATGATTTTTAGTGTTTATTCGATGCAAGGATATAGACAGAAGTTGGTGGAGAGTAATTACTGTAACTACGGAATGTCATTTTTTTTCGGGTAATCAATTGTAAGGGGAAGGACACCACATTGAGTCTATCACGAGTCTATAGTAATGAAAATTTTTAATTGTGTAAGCCGTCATCCTCCTCCCCCCCTTTTCCACCACGCAAGACTGGCGTGTGACTCTCTCACCAACCGTGAAATGTGACGGATGGTCGGTACTGTCGTCACCATCCTCCTCCCCCTCCAAGGAATTCTGTATGTAATTTGATAATATTCATGCTTGATATGTTGAAGCGCGAATAAGTGATACCCCACGAGTGATAATAGTGATGAAATTAGAGAAATAGACTCGGGTTAGTATCAAGTGTTGTAATCCCCCAGGAAGTGTTGTGTTGATCACACGAGTATCGCCATTGGCCTCATTGGAAGAGTAAGTCCTAAGTTCCCACTCACCTCCCTTGTATTCTGTGAGCTGAATAGTTAGGTCTTTCCCATATATTTGTGTACTATACTTTATATTATTATTATTTATTGTGTAACTGGAATAAGAGAATGTAGTTAAGAAGTAGAGTTCTGTCTGGACCTCAGATATCTGTGTGATATTTGTAGGCCAAATATCAAGTGCCTTGGAACTGTAAGTTGTTTATTAATGTGTTGGGATGACTGCAATTCACTATTTATTAGGGCTATGTTAGTTGTGAATTAATGTTCACGTAGTTACTTTGTGAAGCACAATAATATCGACTCACTGATGGTTTTCATGGTTAGAGTAGGGTTATTCATGCTTATTTGTTATAGTACTTTTCTTCTATGTTATCCCTACAAAAAGTATTATTTTGAGCAAACATACAAGTATGTGTCTGTAGTGCCATGTGTTATTCTGTTTCTGATTGAAATGCCGAGTGTTGTAACTCATGTTTCTTTATTATGAGACTTTCTTGATCATGTGAAGAGATTACTTGCATTAGGGAGAACAGTTACTCATCGTACATATTAATTTCTAGCGGGTCCCAGTGAGGGAGTCAAGGTCCCAGTGAAGGAGTCAAAGTCCAAGTGTGGAAGTCAAGGTCCCAGTGTGGAGGTCAAGGTCCCAGTGAGGAAGTCAATGTCAAGAATATCAGAAGACCGGATCAGTGAACTTTGAGCTCAGAGGGACGATTATGGAGAGCCATAGTGGACTGAACCTGGGACAAGGGAGCTAAGTTTTGTGGAATTTGATATTAGGGCCATATGTTTGCTAAATAAAGTACTAGCTGATTCAGGATTATTCTGTAAGGCTAGTAGATGGGAAGATTTCTACCTTTTTTTTTGGTCTTGTTAATACACATTTCCTCCCACTCGATCTATATTGTTTGTATATCCCTTGAGAACTGGTGGTCTAGAGTTGACCTAGTAACTTGTTAATGTGTAACCCAGGAGCATTTTGGGAAATTGCGAAGGTCGGGCTTGGGTTGGCCGAGTTGGAGACTGACCCCATCATTTTGGCATGCTACCACTCTTAACTTGGCCACTTGAAAAGTAAGAAACGCAACAAAAGAGGCCGCTACTGGGAAAAAGTCTCCATCAGTCTGAGTTGTCGACCGTTCCAGCACGCAGTGGTCATCACCAGTAATTTGATTTTTGCCCCTTTTGAGCACACAAAAGTCTGGATCGCAGAGCGTACTAGTACCACTGGAATGACGGACTAACTGAGAACGGGCTGGCCTATTGCTTAAGTAAGACCATTACTCAGTTATCGGTTTATTAACAGCCAGATTAGCAAACATTTAGACTGTTTACTTACCTAACTGATGTACCGAATGACTAAGTGATAAACAGACTAACAAACAAAATTTCTCTGAAAATGGGAGAATAGCAAACAAACCTCCTGATAATCTGATGGCCAGACTGATAGTTTTATCAGTTCACTGACTCATGACCTGAATGCCTCAAAATAATAAATTTCAGTCTTCTTGATAATGGACGATGTTACATTTTTTGTTCAGATTCTTTCTTACAAGGTTTCAGTGTAACTACGATCATATACTTTCACTGGAGTACAGCGCTGGTGATAATAGCACTACTGCTACTACTACTACCACTACTGCTATTACTATTACTACTACTACAACAACTACTACTGTTATTTCTACTACTACTACAACAACAACAACAACCACTACTACTATTACTACTACTACTACTGCTACAACTATTGCCACTGCTACATCCGGCATACCTGTATTAGTGGTAGTAGTAGCAGCAGCAGCAACAGTAGTAGTAGTAGCAGTAGTAGAATGGGTGGGATACTAGTCTATATGGTAATATTTGCATAATTACTAACATATGGTGTCCCAATCTTCTCTCTCTCTCTCTCTCTCTCTCTCTCTCTCCGACCCTTCTTTCACTACCATTCCAGAGTAAAATAATTCAAAATCAACAAATCAGTTCCTACACACACACACACACGAGAGAGAGAGAGAGAGAGAGAGAGAGAGAGAGAGAGAGAGAGAGAGAGAGAGAGAGAGAGAGAGTCGGTTTTGGACTAAGTCTAATAATACCAGGTGGGATCACTTTCCATCAGGGCGCAAGGAGGCGTGGCTTGTGTGTGACGTCAGTTGGCTTACGTAGCAGAAAATGTATAAAACGGCAGACTCAAAATAAACATGTATAATATAGGAAAACGAAGAAGGGGAAGAAGTGCTAATCCGTTTAACCCTACAATATAGCAGCTTCCCTCACACATTTCAGTCCTTTCCCTCACTTCTCCGGACTAAAAAATGACATGATCTGGTGAATGGGGCAAGCACCCACTCACCACCATGGTCAGGAGTCAACTGAACTGGTTTCGTGCCCGTAGACATCACCAATGCTCCGCCCCCTGCGCCAGATTGGAGCCCTTTTAGAAGGAAGTGATCCGACTTGGTATTAATAGACTTAGGGTTTTGAAGAGATGCTGGGAGGGAATGACGAAGAAGTGCAGTGAGAATGAGGAAGGTAATGAGAGGATGGAGGAGGAATGAGTAGGAGGAGCGTAGGAAGGGGGAAGAATATGTGTCGGGAAGAAGGTAAGGAAAAGGAGGAGATATATTAGCAAGAGAGACAAGAAAGAGAGGTGTATGATAAGGAACGGAAGGATGAGAAATGTGGAGGACGAGAGGAGATAAGATATGCGAAAGGAGATAATGGAGGAGTTACAAGGAGAGGGTACAGGAGGGAGGTAGGGAAGGGGGGAAGACACGTGAGACGAGAAGTGGAAGGGGGCAGAACTGAGGGGAGTAAAACAGTGTAGGAGAAAAGGAGAGGGAGGTCTTACGGAGGTAGAGTTCAGCAATATAGAAACAAAACAAAAAAAAGTGGGGGAGAAAGAAAAGGAAGGGAAAGGTTAGGAGTGAGGGCAGAAGAGCTGTGGAAAAGAATGAGTCAAGTAAATAATTGTATGATATTGTGATAGAGCTGAGAATGAAACGATTGTAGAGGGATAGGTAGGCAGCGAGAAGATGAATCTTTTGAGAGAGAGAGAGAGAGAGAGAGAGAGAGAGAGAGAGAGAGAGAGAGAGACGGAAGGAGAGAACAAATCAAATAAATGAAAAACTGAAGTGGAAAAAAAAAAGACGTATGACAGAGGGAGACATTACAGGGTACAGGCGTCAAGGAGTAAAATTAAAAGTTAATAGATGGAACAAACTGAATGAAGGAAAGAGTGAGAGAATAATGCTGAAGAGGGAATGACTTGAGTGGGTGGGGAGGGAGAGACGGATAGATTTGAGGATGGGGGGAGGAAGAAAGGGTTCTCAAGGACAAAAGCTGAAGGAATGCTGTTATTAAATTAGATAATCCATGGGTATGTGAACGCCGATTTAGATGGATAAGGAGAAAATGAAGGAGAGAGAGAGAGAGAGAAGCTTGAAGGGAGTAAAGAAAGAAGAAAACGGGAGGTGGGAGCAGGAAGTAAAAGATAAAGAGAAAGATGGAAAGAGGGAGGAGAAACAGATAAAAGAAAGAAGACAGGGATGGAAATTTGGAGGGAAAGAGAAGTCAGAATGATATTAACTTATGACAAGAGAATCAGAGGTTGATTGAAGGAGTGACAGAAACGAGAGAGGGAGGAGGGGGGGAAGGGGATTCTATGGGAGGCAATGTGGTGCGGAGGGAGAATGGTGGCTGGAATGATATTATGCGATTACATATTTAAAGGTGAATAAGGGAAAATGGGGAGAAGACGAGAAGATGGAGAGTAAGGAGGAGAGAGAGAGAGAATGAGACAAGAAATGAAAGAGGAAGGGGTAAGGAATTAAACTGAAGGAGCGAAAAGGTTGATATATTGATATAAGATTAGAGAACTTACAGGTAAGAACAGAACTTGATAAAAAGGCATGAGAAATGGAGAGCAAGGAGAACGAATGAAGGAACAGGGGAAACAGGGGAGAAGAGGAAAGATGAGGCGAGGAAGACTAGAGTCCGAATTTGAAGACGCGATGAAAAATAAAGTGAGATTGAGTGGCGTAATAAAAGGGTCCTAAAACGCAAGAAACCATATCTGGGGATATGTGTCAGAAATTTTTGAACATGAGAGAAAGAGAGAGAGAGAGAGAGAGAGAGAGAGAGAGAGAGAGAGAGAGAGAGAGAGACATAATTATGGTCCTGGTGTAAGAGACGAAAACGTGTCCACTTTTTATGGGAGAGGGAGGGGGATAAGAGGGTAGGGGACAAATGGGGAAAAGAGAGAGTGAAGAAGAGAGTGGGAACGGCTGGTAAAAGGAGAGAGTTAAGTAGCAGACTTAGAGAAGGGAGGTAATAAAGGGGAAAGGAATGGAAGGAAAAGTAAGAAAGAGAAAGAATGGAAGAAGAAAATGTAAAAGAGGGAAGGGAGAGGAAGAGGTAGTGGGAACGAAAGAATGGGGTGAATAGATGAGGAAACAGAGAGGGTGAATGGGAGGCAGGATAGAGAGGGGACAGGAGAAATAGAGAGTAATAGGGGAGGGAAGTGGACAGAATAAAAGTAAGATGATGAAAACCAGGAGGTAGACAGCGAGTGAAATATGCTTAGGGAGAAGAAAAAGTAATGGGGAAAGGGAAGAGACAACGACCCAATAAGGCAGAGAAATGGAAAAGGAGGGTGATTATAAGGAAACGATTGAGATGATGAAGAAAGGACAGAGAGGGGAAAGGGATTAGGAGGGACTGGGGAGAGAGAAAAAGTGGTGGAAGGTGGGTGAAAGCGTAGAACATATGGAAATGGAAGAAAGTGGGCTAGGATGGGATGTGAGTGAGAGAATGGTTAGAAAAAGAAAGAGAGACTGGAGGGGGGATAGAAAAAAAAATAGGAAGGAGCGGTACAGCGAATTGGAAAGGAGGAGAATGAGAAAAACTAGAGTATGATGGACGTTGAGAGAGAGAGAGAGAGAGGAAGGGTGGAGGGGAGAAGGTTTGCATCATCACCTATACTCGTGTTGAGGCAAAAGTTCTTTAGTTTTCGACGGTTTATTCTTCCTAGCCTAGCACTCAGTTCTCTCTCTCTCTCTCTCTCTCGTTCCAACAAGCTGTTAGCATATTCGGTCTGTCATTACATTTTCACATCTCTGCTTTTTCTCAGTCCAGTACATTCTGTAATTACATGGGGTGTTTTTAACAGTGTCAGCGTGCCATGATTTGTTCTCAGCTGAATAAAATCGCCTAGCATTACGTGTGATGGAATTCAAGAGCTTCACCGTCATGATAGGGTTAACGGTGACAATATTAACTCTGGCTAATATGACTCACTCTCACCTGAAAAAAATCGTCTGTCTTTGGCTAGAGTAAAATACTGGACCGATTCTAACCTTGAAGGAATAAGTTATTCATAACAGTTTACAAATACTTTACTTATGGTAGGAGCATCAATGTTATATCCGCCTTCACTGGGGCAGGTAGACAGATGGATATGTAGTAATATAAAATGATCGATATAGGGACTAAACAGAGACAGCCGGAGAACAGACTGACTTAATAAAAACGACAGACACCCAGAGAGCCAAAGAGAACGAGAGATAGATGAACATAAGAGGAATGAAACGCCGAGAACTCAGGCCCAGAGCTGTCGATGTGAAACGTCGCTCGATAAGATTCCCCCAAGCCTCGAGTGTCACGGGGGAATGTGAATTTAGGAATTAAAAATGCTTGGTATTGCTCGAAAGTAGAGACAAGGAATTTACTTGTGAAAATCAAGTAGTGAGTTTTACTTTATGTTGGCTTACTTCGCCGATTTTCTAAGGACGAGAATTTATAAACTTTCTCAACAGTACACAGCAGAGACTAATTACTCAGGAGCGCTGATTGTTAGTACTTTTAGCCTCTTGAGAAAGTGACTCCATCCCTGACAATCAATAACTAATACTAATAATAATGGACAGGTTCTTGCTGGTGCTTAACTCATGGCTGGCACAATGGATTTAAGTTTAATACAAAAGAACTGGCCTAAATACCAGTTATGAACAATGTAAGGAGTTTGTGCAAACTAGGAGTGGCAAACTGAAGTAAGCTTAGTGTGGAGAAATAAAACACCATTCTAATTACATTAAGCTCAAAGAAGGGAACTGTAAATTTATTGATTATAATAAAATAAAATTACATTACATGAGTCCCGAAATGAACTCAAAAGGGGAATTCACGGTCACAGAGGGACTCATGAATTCAAACAACAAAGGAAACACATTCACTCGCTCATTCAAAAGCTAATCGAACTTAAGCCTAGAAAAAAGAACAGAAATACTGGTCAATGGAGGACAGAGCCGAAGCTACGAAAGACTGGGCATCTGCGTGTCGAACACCAAGCGCTGCTATTCGCTGCTAAGCTCACTTCGCCGATCACCGTCTAGGTGGAGCTCCAGGAAATCGCTGTACAACGGAGACGCTGCTCTCTAAACTGGGGACTAACAATCCTACACTCAAGGCGGTCCAAAGCTGACTAAGGGAAAGGGGGTAAGAGATGGCCATGTTCGCCAGAAGTAGGCGTGGCCTAACTTCAATGGTCAACGGAGAGAGGGCGAACGATATACATATGCAATAAAGTCACTCAGAGAAAGCACTATCATAAGAATGGTTACTTATGAAACAGTGACAAATGTCCTGAAAACCATCCCGATCGAAGTACATATGAGGACGGTTGAACTGAGTGATGCCCAGTGGGAATTCCACTAGAGTTCGTGGTTTTCTCATCAAAGTACAATGTCACGAATTTGTATAAATACACAATCGTGTGAATTCGTGACATCAAGTATGGACTCTCCATACAACCTCCATGACAGGGTTCGTCATGGGTTGCAATGAGACTACAGATAAACAAAGTGAACCCCATATTACCTGGACCTTTCACACCTTGACCTTGCAGAGCTAATCAGTTCATCAACCCTTCATACTGCATCACTTACTAAAGCTCAAGTGAAATTCATTGAGGAGGATAAGGAAATATTACGCTCACACACATATTATATGACTCTACCTTTGACCCCTTGACCATGCTGACCTAATCAGTTCATTGTCCCTTCATACTATATCACTAACAAATTTTGGTCGAAATCCGTCTAGGGGTTCAGAAGATATCGCGCCCACAAGGATAAACTAAGTCTACCGCATATTACTTTGACCTTTGATCCCTTGACCTTGCTAACTTATCAGTTCATCATTTTCCTATACTGCATCACTGTCTAATATTTGGTGGAAATCCATCGTGGGTTCATGAGACATCGCGCCCACAAGTGCATTACGAACACACGCAGACACTCACGCACGGACGGACAGACCAATCACAAATTGCCTCCAACATAAACTGATGAAGGCATGTCAGATATTTTACTAATAAACCGGTTATTACACTGAAAAATTGCCGGAAACGATAAATAGATGTATAAATATAGATTTCCCATGCATATGACAGACAGAAACCCAAAGGCAAACTACGGTTGATAACTGGGTCTGGTTAGTGAGACCCGCGATCGAAACCAGAAATGTTCCCTGGGTTTCGTTCTTTTTTTTTCTTTTTTTTTCATATTTCAGACCATGATTCGTCACATGAGTTTATTTTTTTTCTTAATTTCTATTAGCTTATGTTTTTCATAACTCTCTCTCTCTCTCTCTCTCTCTCTCTCCATAATATATCTCCTGATGATATTCTGCAGTTCATATGAGAATTTACGAATTATATGGGTTTGCTTTGACCATCGTTAAACACGCTTCATTAGTTGGCTGTTTTATTATACCACACAATATCGTCTAGCGGGAGCAAGAATAACAAAAAATTATGTTCTGAGACTGAAGAGGTTAATTTTATTCTCGTAGTTTTCTCACCATTACTTTCTTAGCTTTAACCCCTAAACCGCGGAGTTGTTTTTACCTGACTTGCATGTCTCTCGGGCATATTCACGCTCCGACAGACTCTCTAAAATTATTTGCCAAAAATCAGTTATTAGTCCTAGAATATTATAATTAAATATGCATATGGCACATACCTTTAGCTTTCTCCTGGGATGTTTGTTGAGCCTTCGTCGAGTACCGTAGGACTTGTGGAAACCTCTGAAGTTGGGTAACGAAGTCTCCACTTTACACTTCCCGACAACCCGTAATATGATTACCACAGCCTGATATTATCACTAGAAACACTCTTCTATGATTCTCAAATAGTTTGGAATCCATACTCCAAAAAAAAAAAAACACTTTGAAAGCAATGAAAATTACGAGCGCCTATGACCTTCCCACTTGTGATCGTTCGCCGCTGGTGTTCTGTCATTTATAATTCAAAAAAACACTCACAGTTTATATTTCTATTACTATGTAACACTTATATATATATGTAACACTTATATATATCTACAGTCTTTATCCATAAGTTTCCTTCAGTAATAGTAGTTTATTGTCACTGTAGGCATTCAATTTCTCTTTCAGTAAAATGCGTAGCATTCACTTTCTCGTCCTGTATACTAGCATTGAGAGTGAATCTGTCACTTTCATTTTCACATTCATAACTCATAGTATTCATACATGCTAGAGTGAAACTTTCACTTTCATTACTCCTAGTAGATATACTCGTATTCTTATATTACTACTCATTTACATTTCTATTTTTTTTTTTTTTATGTGACCGCCTCTGGGCATAGGCTTCACAGCCTGATTTCCAGGCCCAGTAGTCCTCCTACGTACCACACACCTCTATTTACATTCTCTATTTTATTTACATTATTTATATTTCCGTTTTATTTACACTGTGTTATGCAGTCTCTTGCAAGAACTTATAAAACAATTTTCCACTGTTCACTTATGTTTACATTCATTGCTTTCACTTGCTGTTTACACATTATTTACACATTATTTACATTTCCACTTGCACTGTTTTACTCACCAGATAGATCGTAGTCACTGTCTATCATTTTCATTGACAAATTAGCCAGTTCACGTTCCACAGCAGTCACTTAGCCCTTTACCTCTTTCCACACGAGGTTTAGTAGGGGGTAGAGGTCACAGGGCCCTTTGCATGGGGCTAAAAAAACAGCGGAATTGGGCAGGCGCGAATCTGACGTGCTTTCACCTTGAAAGATGACAGTAAACTGAATACAGTGTGGTGGCCTGCCTAGGGGGAGTGCAATGCTGCCAATGTCAGCGGGGTGAAAGCTGCTAATACATATGCCATGAAATGATTGGCAGGAAATCTAGGCAATACATAATAAATTAGGTAGTTCCAGGTGAATGTAAGTATCACGTAGGCTTCTCCCTTCCTTTCTTATATAAATTTTTATTACGAGAATAGATTATACAGCATATTTCAAGGTGAAATAAACAGCAAAAATTAGTGAACGAGTGCACGTGAGGTGTTGTCAGGTGATAATTAGCCAATTATAGGTGTATGGCGCTATCACTTACCTTATTTCTTTCTTGTATATATTATTTGGTACAAGAATAGGGCATAGGGCTTATTTCAATGGATGAAATCAGTGGAAAATTCCAGAGAAGATTACTTAGCATAGCACGGCCGGGCAGGCGAGAGGAGAGGGTAATGGAGGGGAGGTAGGGAGGGGAGTCAAGAACGGGGAGAAATGGCTAAATTGTCGACAATGGATGGGAGTACAGATGAGATTAGGAGTGCTGACTAGTGTTGGACATTGGCAGTACTGATAGATGATACAAGCCACCACTTGAAAGCCTGGCCGAATTCAAAATAACACAGAATCACAAAAGTGACGCCCCACGGTATGATCCCTTGCTCCCAAGCGTCACAAAAGTGACGCCCCACGGTTAAGGGGTTAAAAATTGATGATGCACCAGATTCTTATATCTCATATATTACTGGGGATTACTGTGATGATGATGATGATGAAAAGATTGCTGATGGTAATAACGATGATGATAATAATGCCATGATTATGGTGGTGATGATGATGATATTCATAATAATAATCATGATCTAGAAGTGATGAGTAGCCACTGAGAGGCTTACAGGCATTTTCCCGTGGCCAGCATGAATGAACCCTGGAACTGAATGTCGGGTTACAGACGAATTAAGAGATGGATAGGAAGCATGAAGGATGGGTAAATTGATTGCGTGATCGAAAGACACTTTAGATAAGGTTATTTGACAGACACAAAGAGATAAAAAAAACAGATGTCAGACAAATATAGAAATGTGGTGAGACAAATAGGTATACAGGCAGATAGACAAAGAAATGATGATGACTGAGATATAAAGTGAATCACAATCAGGAATGATTAACTGACAGTCTAACAGAGATTTAGAAAAGAATGTTTTTGCCCGTATTTCATCTATATAGTGTCTGTCTAATGCGTTAGAATCTATCAACATGTAAACTTGCGTGGATATACGTTTCCTTCATTCTTCTATTATGATCCAACATTTCGTTTCTTATCTCCTCAGGTAAGTACAGCAGCTGCGTCATCATTGGCAGGATGTAACGGTGTTGTGAGTTGTAATATTGAGTTCAACATCTATCCCTACCTAACCTATCTATACTATACCTAATATAAGTTTACTTTACCTAAGCTGACATTTCGAAAATTTAACTATCATACCCAAATCTAACCTAACCATTTCTATCCCTGCTCAGTGACAAACCTTCCGCCCAATCATAAAATGCCACTTTCCCTCATATACTCCACCCCACCTTGCCCCTCCATCTGCATTTTGGTTTGTCTCAAGGGTATGAAGAACACCAAACTGTGTGTGTGTGTGTGTGTGAAAGCGTTGTTTAATATGATAGGTCAAAAAGCATTTCTCCAATTTTAATGAAACTTGGTGTAAAGTTTGAGGTGTAGTTCGCTAAGAAATCTATCTATCAATCTATCTATTGCCAGACGCCTCAATCCCGTTTGGGGTGGCCACAAACAAATCACCTCCAAGTCGCCCTGTTCCCCGCCATTTCACTGCCCTGCTCCCAACTCACACCCCCCTCTCTCATATACCTCTCCACCCCATCTCTCCATCTCATCCTCGGCCTCCCCCTCTCTCTTCCCCCCTCCACCTCACTCACATACACTCTCTTCGTCAGTCTTTCACCCTCCATCCTCTCCACATCGCCAAACCACCTCAGTGTGTTCCTCATAACGCTTCCTATCACATCCACATCCACACCACAACGCTCGTTTATATCCTCATTCGTCAGCCTGTCTCTCCATGTGACTCCACAGGCTCCTCTTAAATAACTCATTTCCACTGCTCCCACTCTTGACTTGTGTCCTTCCAACAACGTCCAAGCTTCACTTCCGTACGTTAGAGTTGGTATCACAATACTGTCATGTAGTAACTTTTTCACTTCCATGCTCACTTCCCTGTTTCTTATCACTGCTTTCAAAGAACCAGCAACCTTTCTTCCCTGCTGTACCCTTTCACGCACTTCACCCTCCAAACCTCCATCCTTACTCATCACACTACCCAAGTACTTAAACGTACTCAAATTTTCCAATTCCTCACCATCCAACCTCGCTGTATATTCACTGACTTCACCTCTCTCAAAGACCATCACTTTACTCTTCCCTACATTCACCTTTAGATTCCGTTTCTGACACACTCTCCCAAACTCATCCACCAAGCTTTGCAGCTCCCCTTTGTCTTCACTCAACAACACAGTATCATCTGCAAACAACAGTACAGGGAGTTTCCAAACACTATCCTCTCTCATCAGGGCCACTCCAACATCCACTACCCTACCTTGTACCTCTTTTATTACCCCATCCATGTACAGATTGAACAACCATGGAGACATGACACATCCCTGTTTCAACCCAACTTTCAAAGAGAAAAATTCACTTAGTTAACCATCCACACGCACTGCAGCCTTCGCACCATCGTACATACTCTTCACAGCATTCAACATCTTTCCATCTACTCCATATATTCTTAATACTTTCCACAATCCTTGTCTATCCACCCTGTCATATGCTTTCTCCAAATCCATGAAAGCCACATACAACTTCTTTCCCTTCTCTAGAAACTTTTCCACTAAAGATCTAAGAATGAATATCTGATCTACACAACCTCTTCCCTTCCTAAAGCCTCCCTGTTCTTCTCCAACTAATTTCTCTGTTCTTTCTCTAACTCTGACAATAAGTATCCTACCATACACTTTTCGTATTATACTAAGAAGACAAATGCCCCTATGATTACCACACACTTCTTTTTCCCCTTTTCCTTTGTACAAGGGAATAATTATACCTGATTTCCAATCCTCCGGGACTCTACCTTCCTCCCAGGCCAATCTGCACATCTTCCACATCCATTCTACTACTATCTCTCCCCCATGCTTCAGCATTTCACCACACACTCCATCAATTCCTGGGGCTTTCCCCGATTTAACTTTTTTCATTGCTTCCACAACTTCTAACTGATTTCTTCCTGTTTTCTCACCTCCCTCCTTCTCCCAGCCATTCCCCAGCCACTTATACTCGCATTACTTCCATCCTCTATGTTCATCAATTCCTTAAAGTGTTCTCTCCATCTGCTCACTTTTTCTCCCTTCTCCACTAGTAATCTACCATTTTTATCTTTCACTCCCCTACTAACTTCACTTCCACCGTGTCTTACTCTTTTCACCTCTTTCCAGGACATTTTCTTACACTCCCTCCACTTTACACTCAAATTCCTTCCAAATTCCTCATCCACTCTCTTGTTACTCTCTCTTACTAATCTTTTCACCTCTCTCTTTCTTTCTACATATAACTCTCTCTTCCGCCTCTCAACTTCTTCCACGCCCCTATTTCTTATCCATTCATTGTATGCTTTCTTCTTTTGTGCCACAGCCTGTCTCACCTCTTCAGTCCACCACGCTGTTCCTTGCACCCCCCTCCGTCTTCTCTTCCTTTCACACACCACATCACATGCTGCACATATTTCTTCTGTAAATATCCTACACACACCTTCCACGTCTCCCATCTGTTCCAATCAGAAATCAAATTTTTTTTTTACAACAATAAGTCAAAGGTCAATGTCACAGTGGTAGGTCAAACGTTACCCCAGCAAAGCCAGTTTAAACAGTTTTTACCATAATTTTAACAATCTTTGAGAAGATACGTACGATAGGGCAAGAATGAAATGATACAGTTTGAGACCAATCAGTGGAAGGTCAAGGTCGCAGGGCAGAGTCAATGTTGAGCCCATTTCCGTGATTGTTAATACAATAGTCATACAGTTTTTGTCCAATTTCAAACAGAATGGTTGAGAGGAAGACATTTAATGAACCCATTGTTTTTTAGAACTACATCGCAGGTGAAGGTCACGGGGCAATGTCAACTGAAAAGGGTTTTATCCGATTTGGACCAAACTTTGTCGAACGATCGCAAATAAGGCCAGAATAAAAGGAATCAGTTTTCAAAAAAATCTGTCAAAGATCAGGTTAACAAAGACATTTCAAACACCCTGGACATAAGGCAAGGTCAATTAAAAGAATTCTGATAGAATTTTATCTAAACGTAGTGGAAGACTTAAGGGTACAAACAAGAAGTATGGTATTAGATATGGGGAACAACCAGTCAAAAGTCAAGGTCACAAGGTCAATGTTCGTCCCGCGTGTCTGTGTGTAAACCAAACAACTATTTTTTTGGGGAGGGAGGGGGAACAAACTTGGTGGACGAGTTGATGATCACCCAGAAGACTGACCTATTGTTTTTAAGAAGACTAATTCAAGGCCAAGTCATAATGAAAGGTGAACTTAAACAGTTTCAAACCAATGTAGACTAAACTTTGTTGATGGAAGTTTCGAGATTCTTCCTTTGTGTGTAAAGACAGACAGCTGTATAACTTCCACCTTGCAGTCCAATATCTGCCAAGTTAACAGCTGTTTCACATCCACCCAGACACTTTGGGTGAGGTGATATTGTAGGCTGGAATGGCTGCACATTTCTACCATAGGTTGGCGAACTATGGCAACCCCATTTCAAAATGGAAAAAAAATTTTCACCTGTACATTTTTGTAGCTGTGTGATCCCTCTTTGCAAGTTTAATTCGTTTGATGTCATGGGCTTGTTCTCGTCCTCTCTTTCTGCATGAAAAGTCTTGAAATGTGCAGACATCATGGTAGAAGATGGTCATCGTCACAGGCACGCAAAAAATGAAAAAGGGAAAATGGAAATAGTGATCTAATTACAGTACGTGAATTTTGTGGCGATCTCTATACTACATCACCGGGTCACGACTGTCGACAATTTCAAAATGAGAGCACATTATGCGAAAGCTGTGGTGATCTATTCGCCACGCCACTGGGACACAAGTGACAACAAAAGTTATATAAAGCCCTGTTATGTGGAAGATTTATTGAACTGCATGCCATTCCACGGGTTCACAACTGTCATCAATAAGAAGGAACACTGTATGAAAATTGTGGTGAACTGTTTAGCACAACTGGATCACGACTGCCAACAAGAACACCCACTGCTATGTGAATGTTGCGGTGAATTACAGCTTACTAGTCCCCTCAAACACATGTGTTCAAAAAATCGCTGTGATGAAGTATACCCCTCCCCCCCGATTATCACTGTCGACATCTCATCTGCAAACTTTATGGGATGGTGTATCCATCATCAACACCACATATCTGTTGTGGGTTACTATAGTAGCAGTGCAGTGTATTATTTGTTTTAATATATCGTATATACAGAACGTTCGGTAGTAACACTGCAATATAAAATTTGTATAAATATATCTCAAATAATTATGCAACAGAGAGAGAGAGAGAGAGAGAGAAAGTTTTATCACTGCCACTCCAACCTACTTTCGTTCCTTAGATGGAGGGCAGGTGGCAGGTGGTGGTATTTCTAGCAACTCGTCAAGGATGCCACGCCAGACCAGCAATGTGAGACAAAGGCGGGATGCTGGACCTGAAACAAGGAGGCATTCTCTCTCACCAGCATCTACCTCAAGTGACTTGCAATAAAAGCCTATCCACACATTCTTACCTACCCCAGTGGCAGGACAGAGCAGTCCTCAGCAACAAGGGCGACAGTCGCCTCCCCTAGCAGATGCTCCGAATGTTCCAACTCTCTTAAATTAGCAGGAAACCTTCCTGCATAATTATACTCATTATGAATACAGTATTCCTGATGATGTTAATGAAGACACCGATTTAATTTCTCAGTCAGTACAGAGATAATTTTTTTTACCAAATTTGATCAGTTTAGAAGTGATGAAAATTTTCCACCATCGTTCAAAATTTTCACACAGTTACCCCTTACAGAAGTCAGGCTCTCCGTAGTAGGTGAAGACACCTATCATACACTCCACATTGGATTTCGTGAATGACACATTACCATCGACCAGTCTGAAGAATTAGTAGAGCTTTGGTTAGAGTATTTATCCTCCAAATTAGATAGAATAATGAGTGAAACAAAAGGATCTGGCTTCATCATCGCTAAAGTGGATAGGCTTTTACATTAATTACTAAGTGTTTGCAATGCACAATAACTTAAGTGACTATGTGGCTTACCCTAATACTCTTCATGGAAAGCAAGAAATCTTGAATCCTAGCAGATGGGGAAAGTTATGTGTTATTCATTGTATATGTGCTTTCAGACTCCAGCATATGGGTACGGATTGGATATGAATCGCGAGGAAAGTAGAGTATCCTCGTGTCGGCAAATGTTTGGTTACTACCGACGCTATATAAGGTCCAGTTTCTTGGGATGACCTACTCAAGGTAAAGAGATTGAATTGCGTACCTTTCTATGCGTAAAAGTAAAAGTACATGATGTATATTCCAGTTTCCACTCAATTAACGCCGGTGTGTCACAGGGATCATTTCTGGTGCCAACCCTGTTCCTGGGTCATATTAATGATCTCCTATCTGTCACCCACAATCCCATCCATTCATATGCAGATGACTCAACACTTCACAGTTCATTCACACTCAAACACCCATTTACAAAGTCTAATGTCTCTAACTCTAAATTCAGTACAGCTATCTCCATAAATCAAG
The DNA here is from genome assembly GCF_032717465.1 of Coenobita brevimanus. NCBI lineage: Eukaryota > Metazoa > Arthropoda > Malacostraca > Decapoda > Coenobitidae > Coenobita > Coenobita brevimanus. Next base: position 5,225,930 of record NC_136957.1, on the reverse strand, counting down.
ACATCTACGACAAATGAATGAGGACAAATCAACCTAGTAAAACCAAATACTGTATATACAATTTACTAATAGGCAGACATTGCCAGATTCGTATACTACCTTCACTGCTACTAATATTCCCATTTCCAAAAGTATTGAAATTCTCAGCCTCACTTAAGAATGCCCTCAGTTGGACCTTTCATGTCCGATTACTTGCTAAAACCGCCTCAAAGAAATTTGGATTATTGTACAGAGTCCGTAACTTCTTCACTAACGAGCAGTTAGCTATAATTTATAAGATCATGTGCGCTCTCAGCTCACCCTTGTGGAATGGGTGGAGAGGATGCACTTAAACAACTAGACAATATTCAGAACAATCAAACAGCCTAACTACCAGGGATTTCGGATTTTAGAGATAGCTAAGATGGTTATGTATTTCTCATATAAGATAATCAAGGCCAATTATGCCTACAGAGCTAGATTAGCATATGATGATACAGACAGTTTTATCTTCAGTGTAGAAATTCTCAAAATTTTAAATTAACTGAAATACTGTCCCATGGCGGACTATCATGATTACTGTAACTTTCCTGAGCATCATCCTTGCCTTAATGGTAAGAAGAAGGGTGTGCTCAGTCTACTAAAATCAAAGACAGGAGCTAAGTGTACCAGTGAAGTTACTGCTTTGAAACCTAAACTGTATTCCATTCTTATGGCAATGCAGAACAAGCCTCTCACTCTAAGGGAATTCCATCCCATCACCAGAAGTTATTTCACCAAGATTTCATGGAAACACTGAATGGTAGTCCCTCCCAAACAGTAGATTGCTATTCCATCTTAAATGTAAAAGGTCAGGTTTCTACCACTCAGACAGTTAAATGGACGCTATCTAGATCTGATGACAAATGCATCTGTGTGGGTGAGCACACCAGTAGGGTTTATTTTTACCCTGATAATGTGCAACATCAACAACAGGTGAGAGTAGGGGAGGAAGATGATGATGATGATAATGATGCTGTGGAAATGGAGGCAGAAGAACAAGGAGAAGAGGAGGAGGAGGAGAAAGGGAATTTATGGCATGCAAGGGACTGGATGGCAAGAATTTTTCTCCCTCCGTTAATGGTGAAGGGGAAGTTAATAAAGCAGGATTAGCATCATCTGTTGAGGAGGAGGGGGATGTAGCAAGGCATGTCTGGGGTGGAGAAAGGTATAGCAGCTGTGGCAGGTGTAGAGAGGAAGGAGGTAACAAGATGTGGCGGGGTTGGAAGGGAGGATAGCAGCTGTGGCAAATGGGGAGAGAGAGGAGGAGAAGGCAGCAAGATGTTTCAGGGTGGGGAGGGGAGGACAGCAGCTGTGACAGGTGGGGAGAGGGAGAGGGAGGGGTTTGAGGAAAAGGTGGGTGCCACTCCTCACAGGAGAATGAAAGAGCATCAAAACTCCACAAATCCTAACTGACAATGCATGGATAAACAAATAAACCGGTTAATCCCATATTTTGGATTTTAATTTCATCTTGGATGTGTCATGGAAAAGACATACAGTGAAATCCAGCTGAATTTACTGCAAGATGAACAAATTTTGGAAAAAAAAAAAAAAAAACACACCTTTGCACTAGAATTGTAGAAAAAAAATATAAACATTTGTTTTGTAAAACTGCCATAGCTATGTGAAGTTTCTTCTCACCCATTACATAAAAATGTTCGCATTGACCCCTATCTGCCGGGTAACTATATACGTCACAATCTGGCTACTATGGGGCTGTTCGGTGATGCCTATAGATGCAAGTGTCTTCCTGCCACTATTTGAACCGGCCGCCATTTCATTTCACAACCAAAGTGTAGGGAGGGAATCCTTCCATAGCACATAGACGAGAGTCAGTTTGTCTCATGCTTTTGCCAGGTGTACAGGGATGTCTTCAGGTTCCTATTTATTTGATTTTGTCCGTGCCACCTGTAGCCAGTTGCATCATCCACCCCTGCCAAGCCTTTTGCCAAGGATACTAGAAAAAGGCTCAGTGATAGTGCCATAAGGCATGCCTTGGAGGCAATAGTGTGTAGTTTATCTAATAGTGGTGAAAGTATCACACTGAGAGAAAAGCCATAGTTAGAGCCATGGGCAGACACATGAACACGTACTGCTCTCTTGGCAAAAATTAGTTCACTTCCTGACGTCATTGCTCATCAACACAACGACCTAGGGAACTGGGGATGCTTTCATTCGCAAGAGGAAGAGTTGGTGAGTAAAACTTTGTTTCCTGAAGTGCTATAGTTTCCGAGATATTAAGGTTTGAAAATAAGGAAGTTTCAGCAGTTTCCAGGAAACTGCCCATTGTGAGGTGATGACTGCATTAAAAGTAGCCCAGTTGTTTGAGTTAAACTTGAAATACATGACGATATTAATCCAGTGGGCGAAAGAAATCCATTCACAAAATTCAAAGCGCATATCCTTAATATTAGATGATAATTTGCTCACTTCACCCAATTGACAAATGGTAGTAAATAGTTTTATTAACCCTTTTGATACTTAGGGTAGCGGTGCAAAGTCACCAACTCATTACTAGGTGACGCAGGCTGCGTCGAACCTAATCTCACCCGCTTGTTACTGGATGATGGAAGCTGCGTCCAACAAAAGAAAAAACATTGTAAATTAGAGTATAATTTATATTCGCTGAACATTTTTATCAACACCATAAGCAAGTACAACTATTTGAGATTACGTGAATAAAAAATCAGGCAGATTAAGCATAAATAAAGGAAAGGGAAAAATAACTGAGCAACAACTTTTCTTTCCGTTACAAGTGGCTTTACATTGAGTGACAAGCCAAATGGTTTCCTGTATGCCAAGAAACCATTTACAACGCTGGGTGGTAACCATATAACCAAACCATACGTGCTCCCTACGTGTCAAGTGGGTTGGTGGAGGGTTAGTGCCCCTCCCTGTAAAACAAATAACTCAGAGTCAAATGGCCATCCCGTACGGGATTATGGCTTCTGGCAATAGATAGATAGATAGAACAACTTTGGCCATGCGAAACACTGCTGCCGGACTGCAGCGCGATCATAGGATAATTTCCTTTTGTGGTAAGTAAAACCGACCTGAATTGTCCTACAGTAAATGTTTATATACGAAAATGTAGCTAATGAAATTTCATGAAACTCTTTCTCAGTAACAATTACCATCAAACATATATATCTATGAGGAAACAAGAAGGTAAGAAAGAAACATTGTAAATCAGCGCTTAATTTATATTCGCTGAACAATTTTAATCAACACCATAAGCAGGTACAACTTTTCGAGATTATGTGAATAAAAAATCAGGCAGATAGAGGCATAAGTAAAAGCAGGGGAAAAAATAATTTAGCGAAACACCACTCCTGCACTGCAGAGCGATCGTAAGATACTTTCCTTTTACGGTACGTAAACCAGACCCGAACTGTCCTAGAGTAAATATTTATATACCAAAATGTAGCTAATGAATTTTCCTAAAACTCTTTCTCAGTAATAATTACCACAAAACATTTATTTCTATGAGAAAACAAGAAGGAAAGAAAAAACACAGTAAGTGCATAATTTATATTTGCCAAATGTTTCTATTAACCATATGCAAGTACAACTATTCGAGATTACGAGGAAGAAAAAATCACGGAGATAGATGCAAAACTAAGGGTGTGAGGACAAAATGTTTAAAAAGCACAGCAAGCAGGGAAATGGACGGTGTTCTCCTAGCACTCGGCCAAGGCTGAGCCGGCCCATATCCTGAGTACTTGCCTGCAGTTGGATGCAGCCTGTCATCCAGAAATGATTGGGTTAATGGAAGACAAAAATTTTTCTCTTACTGTGATTACCTAAAATACTGTATATTTTTCAATGGAAATTATGCTGGAACTATCACATTACCTTATCATGAAAAAATAGAGATCTGTATCAGACAGAGGGCCTTGAAAGGCAACTTTACAATAAGAAGCAATTAAAACACTTTTAAGAAGTTTATAAAAACGTAGCACTTGGATATCTTCACGTTTATATCCTTCGCAACGTGGTGCCAAACACCCCCCCAAAACTGCAACTATGCACGAATATAATCGGAGAGCCACCTTGTGAGAAAGTGTATGTACTATGAATAGACTTCTTGATAGCATTTACCGTGATGTAACTACCCCTGCCGGCTTGGGAAGCATAAAACAATCTTTATAAGGAAGGAAGAAAGAAGATACAAGAATCTAACACTAGGTGAAGTGAAATCCTTTTTACAGGGAAACAGAACGTACACTCTACACAAGGAGATGAAAAAGCGTTTCCCATGACAGAAAAGTATCGTCCCCAAACCACGTGTCAACGTGTGACTTGGCAGACTTTTCTCACCTACAGAAACATAAAAGCAATGCAAAGTATATAATGCTTTGATTATACGTGTTCAGCAGGTATTTACAAGTAGTGCCTCTTAAGAGTAAAACAGCTCAGACTAGTGGGGAAGCATTAAAGCTGATTTTAGAATCTGAATACTCCAAATGTTTCTCTGTACTTTTTTCATATCTGGGTACAGAGTTTTTTTTAACTCAGAGGTGAAAAAATATCTATCTTCGAAAAATGCGAAGCTGTACTTAAATCATTCATGCGAAACGAAAGTGAGATTGGCAGAAAAGGTGATAAAATCATTAAAAGGAGAAATATACAAATCCATCATGTAGTATAATACACTGTCTTATATTAACATCCTACCCATTCTGGTTTCCACTTATAGTCATACCCCACACCTGAGATTAGGAAATGGGCAAGCACCCACTGAAGCTCTTGACCTAAGTGATTTGAATAATATTAGAGATCGGGTTCAGCAGATGGAAGGGGTGGAAGACGTATGTAAGATATTCACGGAAGTGATAGGCGCAGCATGTGAGGTGGTTTGTGCAGTGAGGAGGAGATGCATGGGTGTGCAAGTGACAGCATGGTGGAATGATGAAGTGAAACGCGCTGTGGAACAAAAGAAGGCATATAGTGAATGGCTAGCGAGTAGTGGTAGGGGAGAAGATGAGAGAGAGAGAAGAGAGAGGCATATGTGAGCAAGAGAAGGGAGGTTAGGAGACTAGTGAAGGAGAGTAAGAAGAAAGTTGATGAAAAATTTGGGAGGAATCTGAGTAAGAAATGGAGGGAGAGTAAGAAATTGTTTTGGTAGGAGGTAATGAATGTAAGGCAGTGTGAAAGGGGAAATAGTAGGGGGGTGAAAGATAGGAATAACAGATTATTGGTGGAGAAGAGAGAGAAATTGAGGAGATGGAAGGAGCACTCTGAGGATCTGTTGAATGTAAAGAGTGAAAGCAGTGCGAGTATAAGTGGTTGGGGAATGGTGGGGAGAAGAAGAGATGAGAGGAGGGAGGAAGAGATCAATTGGGCGGAAGTAGTGGAAGCAATGAAGAAGACAAAGATGGGAAAGGCCCCAGGAATTGATGGAGTGTGTGGTGAAATGCTGAGGTATGGGGGTGAGATTGTTGTGGAGTGGATATGGAAGTTGTGTAGATTGGCTTGGGAAGAGGGAAGGGTTCCAGAGGACTGGAAATCAGGTATAATTGTTCCTTTATACGAAGGAAAAGGGGAGAGAGAAGTATGTGGTAACCATAGGGGTATTTGCCTTCTTAGTGTGACTGGAAAAATTTATGGTAGAATACTCATTGATAGGGTTAGGGATTTGACCTTAGAACTGGTTGGAGAAGAACAAGGGGGATTTAGGAAGGGAAAAGGGTGTGTAGATCAGATATTTGTTCTATGATGTTTAGTGAAGCACTATCTAGAGAAGGGAAAGAAAGTGTATGCTGCCTTCATGGACTTGGAGAAAGCTTATGACAGAACAGATAGGCAAGGTATGTGGAAGGTATTAAGAATATATGGAGTGGAGGGGAAATTATTGAGTGCCGTGAAGAGTATGTACGTAGGAGCTAGGGCTATGGTGCGAGTGGATGGTGAGCTGATTGAGTTCTTTGATCTCAATGTGGGACTGAAACAGGGTTGTGTGATGTCTCCATGGCTGTTTAATATATACATGGATGGGGTTGTAAAGGAGGTGCAAGGTAGGGCAGTGGATGTGGGGGTGGCTCTAATGAACGAGGGAGAAATTTGGAAGATTCCGGTGTTGCTGTTTGCTGATGATACAGTATTCTTGGGTGAAGATGAATGGGAGCTGCAAGGTTTGGTGAATGAATTTAGGGCAGTGTGTAGGAAGAGGAATCTGAAAGTTAATGTAAACAAGAGTAAAAATATGGTGTTTGAGAGGAATGAAGTCACAGAATGTACAGTGAAGTTGGATGGTGAGGATTTGAAGAATGTGAGTGCATTCAAGTACTTGGGTAGTGTGATGAGTAAGGATGGAACTCTCGGGGATGAAGTGCGTGAAAGAATACAACAGGGTAGGAAGGTTGCTAGTTCACTGAAAGCAGTGATGAGAAAGAGGGCGGTGAGTATGGAAGTTAAGAAGTCACTGCATGATAGTATTGTGATCCCTACCCTGACGTATGGAAGCGAGGCGTGGACCTTGCAAGAGGGGAACAAGTCAAGAGTGAAAGCAGTGGAAATTAGTTACTTGAGAGGAGCATGTGGAGTGACATGGAGGGACAGGTTGACGAATGAAGAAGTGAAGGAACGTTGTGGGGTAGATGTGGATGTGGTTGAGAAGATTAGGAGAAATACACTGAGGTGGTTTGGACATGTGGAGAGAATGGAGAATAAAAGACTAACAAAGAGGGTGTACTGTATGTAGGTGAAGTGGAGGGAGGGAGATGGAGAGGTAGACCGAGGACGAGGTGGAGGGATGGAGTTGAGAGGTATATGAGGGAGGGGGGGGTGAGTTGGGGGGAGGGTAGTCAAATGGTGGGTGACAGAGCGATTTGGAGGCGTTTTGTCTGCGGCCACCCTTTGCAGGATTAGAGCGTCGGGCTATAGATAGATAGATAGGTTTGGTATATGTATTTAAAACAACTCAAAGAAATTCTTCAGTTCTGACTTGTCCATGGGAGATACTGTACGTCTGCAGCTACACTCTCAAGAGGGTACTGAAGGGTACTGAACATGACTGTGATAAAATGTTTTTTTAATTAACCCATTCGCACGCTAGGTAAAAAAAAAAAAAAAAAGAATGTAAACCCGGAACGCCACGTGGGGTCTTGAAGGAACCCACCTTAATTTATTTATGCCATATCCACAAAGTTACAAATTTTAAACTTTGTACATATGTTGCCCAGGACACGTTACATGTAGTAAATCCACCATGTGTCCCTTTTGTGTTTTGTTTTTGTGTTTTATTGCATGTTTTTTTAATGAAAGGAAAATTTTTATTATTTTTTCTAAAAAGTTTGCACATGCAATGATCAATGTGTAAGTTTTTAGGTTACATCATTCATCATCGTTCAGCATGCTTTTAACTTAATAAAATAAATGTATTATCATCTATAATAGCATAGAAAAAAATATATCATGAAAATAAAATGATGCAAAAATTTTGGTTGAATCTTTGTTCAGAAGAAAGACTAGATTGACATTAATATTTGCACATGTAATGAGCAATGTGGCATAAATTTTTAGGTTACATCATTTATAATTATTCAGCACGCTTTTAACTTAGTAAAATAAATGTATTATCAGCTGTAATACTATAGGAAAAAATATATCATGAAAATAGAGTGATGCAAACATTTTGGTTGAATCTATGTTCAGAACAAAGACAAAATTGACATTAATATTATGAAAAACCTTGAATGATTTCCAAATCAAGCAAACAAAAACATAAACGAGACTGGCATATTTAAAATCAGAAAACCCTTGAATGATTTTAACATCAGATAAATCACAGCAGGTGTCATTATCAGTTACTCGGACTGCTTGGTGGGGTTCCAGACGAACCACAACGAAGTTTGTGCCCTCCTAACTCCTTGAGCTATAAGAGTCTTTTCACTGAAATGTTGTGTGTTTATACACTGGCTAAAGACAAAACAGTCATGGTTTGCCAGATCCCTAAAACAGTAAGTGGCTGATTGGCACAATTTAAAAACTATCTTGAGGTGAATCTGACCCCACATGGGGTACGAAGGGTCAACACAAGACTTTTTTCTATATCAGCATGTAACATCTGATACCAGAAATAAAGGACTGGATGAGCCATCCTTACTGGATTTGATGTTCACAAAGAAAAAGGATGATACTGAAAACTTAATTTATAATCCTTCACTTGGAAAGTTTGACCATGCATTACAGAAATATAATTGTATTGCAGTATAACACACAGTTAATAAAGAGGAAGACTAAAAGAATTTATTGAGCTATAAATGGGGAAAATACAAAGATTTTCGGAAATATTTTAATGAAGCTAACTGGGGACAAGAACTGGCAGAAGCAGATGTAGACTATAAAAAATAAAAAAAAAGTGAAATTTATAAAGCAGGAGTATGCAAGCACATTCCCAGCTAGAAGGAAAAACCAAAAAGATTAAACAAATGGATTAATAATCAATATGTAAAAGTCAAAGAAAAAAGAGACCTACTATGGAGCTGATACAGAAAACATACGGTAGTAGTGAACAATCATATGAGAGATATAAAATGCCAAGAAATTATTACACTTGGATCAGAAGGGAAGCTCAAATAATTAAAAGACAAAAAAAAAAAAAAACATTATAGATAAAAGTAAGGATCAACCAAAACCCTTTTACACGGCTGAGAAGTCAGACAGGGTGGACGTCGGATGGAGCTCCTGAGACAACAACCGGCAAACCACTGCCTAGCTAAGTGTATTATTTATAGTATTGGACAAGCTCATATCCCTATTGCAAAATGAGTAAGGCAAAATAAACTATAAGTGTTGTGTTTTATGTAGGAAAAACAGTCGGAAAAAATAATCAAATAAGTTGCAGACAAGCAACTAGTGAGAGTGCAAACAAACAGCTGGCTGAATAGGGTTAAGATAGCAAATAAATTGGAGGCGAAAGATCTGAAACAATGTTCTTGTCAGCCAAACTAGAAAAGTAAGATATAAAGTAAAAAAGATCCCTTCTATGGTGACTTGGTAGATGCAGAAGAATTTTTAATGTTAGCAAAAAGAGTGAAGATGTTAAAGGAAAAATCCTTAGATATTAAAAGGGAATTTCAATATGAGAAAGAAAAAAAAAAGTGAGAAACTGACAAAAGAGGTGAACCAAAAATTCTTGAAATATGTGAAACATGAGCAAATGTAAGTGACTTGAAAAATAAAATGAAAGAAATGGGTACTGAAGTGGTAAATCACCAGCAAATATTAAGCACACAGGAAAACGAAGAAGTAATGAATCAAGCAAACAACATATTAGAAAAGAATAAAATGTTTGAAGAATCTGTTGACACAGTTTGTGCAGTAAAGGATGAGGTGAAAACAACTTATGCTCAGATTTTAAATGAAAAGGATGAAGTAAAGGGCAAACAAAGCACTGATCCAATAAGGTTTGAAATGTACACAGAATGCAGGAAGATAAGGAAAGTAATCCCTCCACTTTCCGATGTAATAGAGCCAAAAGCATGTCCGGAAAGTAGTCCCGTCCGGAAAGTGAGCCCCAGCCTCCTGGACTTGTACTTATGGACCCTAACCTACCCTGACTCAGAAAAGCATGTACACAACTAGGACATGCACAGCACCTATTTAAGACCCAAATCACACCAATAAGGGATAAAAAAGTCTGAAATAAATGCAAAAGAACCAGAGAATGAGGCTTTAGAGGTGAGTTTATACAATATTAAACATTCTGGGTGCTTACAAGTCCCTGGCTCCTGGACTGGTACTTATGGACCCTAACCTAGCCTAACTCAGAAAAACACCTCCCTACTGCACATGCATAGCACCTAAGACCCTATTCACACCAATAAGGGACATTAAAGAGTGAAATGAGGTTTTAGAGGTAAGTATGGAAAATACAGTACAATATGAAACATTCTGGGTACTTACAAGTCCCTGGCCATCTCGATGAATAACCCGCCTCCTCTCAGACTCTGACAGTAAAAAGGAGTACCTGAAGCACCTGCAGAACACTGTACATGAAGTCTTGCACTGAACTTAGTCATTTGCACTCAGAATTCCATTCTCTTAACACTGCACACTCTAGTCTTACTTGCGCAGCACCTTAATGAAATAAGTGTTGCACTCTGCACTTAAGTCTTTGCACACATAAATCCATTTTCTTAACATTGCACACTCTAGTCTAATTTGCGTTCCATTGAACATCAATAGAAATCAGTGTTGCACTCTGCACTTTGGTCTTTGCACTCACAATTCTAATTTCTTAACAATATGCACTGTTTTCTTCACTGCACAACACTGTAAATTCCCGTGTGGTCTAGTGGAGAGTTCTTGTCGTTTAATCACTGTCAGAGTCTGAGAGTAGTTGAAGGAGGTGGCCTAGGAGTGCGTCACTGGGTCATGGTGATGGACTACCCACTGCAGACGACTCTGAAGACAGTCGCAAACTCACGTCCAGTGGTGACTCCACCGAGCCTGATGTGCTGGGCTGTGGCTCGGAGGATCAGGGCCTGTCTTGGGGAGGCAATGGTGTGGAGCCAGGGCTGGACACAGCGGGGGTCACGGGTCTGAAAAGGCTATCAATGGTTGATTGATGCAAGGAACAACGATTTTGGCGATTAATGATGCGCTGCCTGAAAGCGCGCACTTCCTCCACAAGTCCTAAGGGCCCCATCTCCCTGTTGCAGTCTGTGTGGTCCAGGTAGTCGAGAACAAACTCTTCATGTTCCCGGAGTGCGCTCAGCTTGGGGATGGCTGGAGTAGTGTCATGCTGAGAAGAATCCGCATCATCATCGCCGTCCTCATTGGAATCTTCAAGCTGGTTACTGACACCTGCAACTGAAGATGCGATCTCGATATCAGACATGGTCTGAAACCCAGGATCGCCCTCGTCATCATCCAGCCACTCAAGCACTTCGTCCACATCAACATCGTCGCCATGCGCACGTAGACGTGCATGGAAGTCATCCCAAGTCAAAACTTAGGAAATCGTGCTCCACATCCGTTCCGAGAAGCAGACGAGACCAACCATTTTCTAGAGTCTTCATAGGGACTTCCTTCCATGCACTGGCCCAGTTGTACATTACAGACTTGATGTAGCAGCGAAGGTTTTCCAAAGTTTGCTGGCCTCACATGTCCCGTCCCTCCCTGCGCTCGTCCTTGTCCTCGAGAGCAACCATCACCTCGTCCAGGATCTTCTGTCGGTACAGCCTCTTCGTTGCCACGATCACTCCTTGGTCCATTGGTGGGATGAGAGCAGTCGTATTAGGTGGCAGAAACATGCACCTAAAGTGCCCATTCTCAGCCACCAAGTCCTTGTCGCATGGGTGAGCAGGTGCATTGTCGAGGAGAAGGAGGGTCTTTACCTGGTCACGTGGGATTCCCAGTGTCTTCGTTTGGTAATGGATGACCTTGAAGAAATGGCGGTGGAACCAGTCTTTGAAGGTGTGGGCAGTGAACCATGCCTTCAAAGAATGGTACTAAAGGACAGGAAGGACATCCATCACCCCACGAAGACACCAAGGCTGCTTTGCACGGCCAAAAATAATGGGCTTAAACTGGTGCATGCTGTTAACATTGGCACAACACAAAGCAGATATCTGATGCTTGGAGAGCTTGCAGCCAGGTACACGCTTCTCTGTCTCCTTGGCTAAAGTGTTCGTTAAAAAAGGGCGATAGAATAAACCAGTTTCATCAGCGTTGCAGACTTGACCGAGAGTGAGGCCTTCCCTGTCGATCAAATGCTTCATATTATGCATAAACTCCTCTACTCCATCCTCGTTGGCGTCCAAAGCTTTGCCATGGGCCTTACGGTTGGTGCCATGGCGTAACTTGAACGCGAAGAGCCAACCCTCGGATGCCTTGAAGTCTGGGGCTACTGACCAGTATCACTAACCGGTACTGTAAACAAGGTATAGAAAAGCTTATAAGAAAATCTTGGGTAAATCATCTAGAAGAACACAATATAATAACAGAAAGACAGTTTGGTTTCAGAAAAGGAAAATCATGTATTACTAATCTATTGAGCTACTATGACAGAGCAACAGACACATTGCAGGAAAGAGAAGGATGGGTGGACAGTATCTATTTAGATTTCAAGAAAGCATTTGACACAGTACCACACCAAAGACTTTTATGGAAACTGTACCATCAAGGAGGAATCCGAGGCAAACTCTATTGTTGGATGCCAGATTTTCTCTGAAAGAGAAATGAAAACAGTGCTAAGGGGAAATTACTCATCATGGAGAGAAGTGACTAGCGTAATTCCACAGGGCTCAGTGTTGGCACCAATCATGTTTTTAGTGTATATAAATGATATAGACAGTAACACTGGAAATGAAAGCTATCTAAATATGTTTGCTGATGATGCAAAAATACAAAGGAGAATTACTAACACAGACTCTTGTAAAGAGCTACAAGAAGAATTAAATAAACTTCATGAATGGAGTAATACATGGCAAATGGAATTCAGTGTGGACAAGTGTCATGTAATCAAGTTTGGTAAAAGTGGAAAAAGACCTGATTGGGATTATAAGTTAGGAAAGAAAACCACACACACATCAGAAAGAGAGAAGGACCTAGGTGTGATTATCAGTAACAGACTATCTCCGGCTGACCACATCAATGAGAAGGTACGAAACATGTATACACTGCTTGCAAATATGAGAATAGCGTTCACATACATAAATGAAGACATACTAAGAAAGATAATAACATCATTCATCAGACCAACCCTTGAGTATGCATCAGTAGTCTGGAGTCCTCATCTCAAAGAACACATAGATAAGATTCAAAAAGTATAAAGGGCCACTACAAGATGGGTACTAATCATAAAGAATCTAAGTTACAAAGACTAAAAAAACTGAATCTACCAACACTACAGGAAAGAAGGAAAGAGGTGACATGATTATGCTACATAAATGCATATCAGAGAAGGAGAAAATAGACATAAATGATTACATAACCTATGGGAATGCATCAACAAGAAGACACTGCAAAAAATTGCATGAAAAGAGAGGCGATAAAGACGTAAGGATATTCAGTTTCCCAAATAGAGCAATTGATCAATGGAATGCACTACCGAATGAAATAGTGTGTGTCAAAACAATTCACAAATTTAAGGATATGTACGATAAAAATGGTTTAAGACACGAAACAGTACGAGCTTGACTCATTCCTGTAAAGATACAGTTAGGTAAGAACAATTAGGTAAGAACACACATGCACAAAATCCTTATTAACTGTCCCTTACATCATGCACCAACACACCCCACCACACACTCTCTCTCTTATAGCCAGTGTCGACGTTGTCTTGACCATCTGTCACGAATCATAATCTTGCTAACACAACAAACTTCTTAGATAGTCTTCCTTCACCGTTCACGTTACAGGTTAAACAAAATTATTAAATGGGATTTTATTCAAGTTTTTTTAATGTCGCCGTAGATTGCATCAGTATCATACAAGAGGACATTATGCTGTATTAAGAGAAAAAAGTATCGGGAAGATGTGTTACATGATCCAAATAAAAAAGACTACAACTCAGTATTCTGACAGTCTGTGCCGGGCTAACTGCAGGAGCAATCGCCGCCAGACCTGCCGCCAGTGCCTGCATAAACTAGTCAGATTTGTATTCATCGCCGATTGATACAAACTAACAATCATTTGCCCTCTCAGGATTGTGTTGCCTTACTGTCAACACACACACACACACACACACACACACACACATATATATATATAGATATATATATATATAGATATATATATATATATATATATATATATATATATATATATATATATAACGTCATCGGAAGCTTATATCAACAAACAATAGAGTACATCAAAATGTGTATGAGTTGCCACAAACACATTTATTCACACGAAACCCTCCAACGCCTCGCCTACACCCGAGCAGCATCGATCGCAGCCCAGTCAAAATCATGAGGCGATGATATAAATGCTGGAAGAGGAAACATGCAGAGTTGGAAGGGATGGTGTGAGGAATTGGGAGGGGTGGGGGGCGAGGGAAAGGAGAAAGTTAAAAAGATGAGAGGTAGTTATAGAAAAGGAATGAGGAAAGGCAGAGAGGGAGAGAAGCTGGAATGCAGGGAATGAGCGTCCTTAGGATTAATACAGGGATGGCATAAGTAATGATGGGAAAACAAAAAAACTACGATTGCGAAATTGGGGAATAGAAAAGGAAAAACGACAGTAGGTTTGGAAGGATAAAGAAAAAAAAAAGAAGTATAAAGAAACGGCGACCAGATAAGAGGAATGCAAGGAATGATGTTATAGTATTGAAAATAGATATGGAGGAGGAGAAAAATAGATAAATGAAGAAGCGGTGCTACGTCACAGCAAATACGTCCCCAGCAGTCATTTTAGCGTTGAAGTATGAGCACAAAAGGATATCTAGCGAATGATATCGCATATAAAAGCTGCAGTAAATCGGGTGAAAATTTACAATTTTGTCCACTTGAAATTATAGGCTCGACCCACTTGACACTGACTCCCCTACCGCTATCGGGGGGATGACCCCCATGATGTAATGAGGCATGTAGGATGCCGATTTGTAAGATGCACCTTTAGGTTTTGGTTTCATGTCGATATGGCGAATTTGAAAGGAGTTGTGGCAAAAAAAATGGTTCTTACCCGTCCTCGTTTTTTGGGGAGGGGGGGCCTACAGCCTGGGCCTTGGCCCAATTTGGCTCAAAATTTAATCAGGTGATCAGCAGGTCATAACCCATCATCCCTGCAATTTTGGTCAGATCGCACCAGTAGTTTTCGCGTAACGTTGTTAACAGACATTCAGTCAGACACACAAATAAACAAACGAACAAGCAGACAAACCGAGTGAAAACAATACCCGTCCCTGAGCCCCGCCGAGGCGGGGACAGAATAAAAAAATCTGAAGTAGGTATGAGGATAGTAAGTTGGGTTGGAGTTGGGAGGAAAGGAGTGGGAGATGATGTTGGAGAGAGAGAGAGAGAGAGAGAGAGAGAGAGAGAGAGAGAGAGAGATGGTGAGAGAAGGCACGGAAGGGGGAAGAAAGAAGGGGAATCAGGAGTGAAAAGATATAGATAGACAGGAGGGGAGGGGAGGGGAGGAGGATATACAGATTGGCAGAATTATAGACAGTGATTAAAAGGAAAATGGAGATTATGTAAAAGAGAGAAGAGTTGGAGACGGGAAAGAAGAGAAAGAAAGAGTGGGGGCAATGAAGAGGGAATGGGTCTGAGAAAGAAAGATACAATGGAAGATAAGGCACAAGACGAGATTATGAAGAAAAGGAGGAAAAATTACAGAGAGACTCTATGACAGAAGGAGCATCGAATCCCTCAGATTACCAAGTTTTAGCAATGTTTTAAAATCCTGACCTCATCCTTGATACAAACAATATAGATGAGAATATATGGATTATAGTTCTTCATCCTCCAGAATATGGCAGGCATTAATGAGAAAGAAAAACTAATGCACGAGTGAGAGAGAGAGAGAGAGAGAGAGAGAGAGAGAGAGAGAGGGGGGGGACAGAAAGGAAGAAGACAGAAAACAGTGAGAAAACAAAAACGCTAAGAAGGGAGGGAGACTGACAACGTGCATGATTCTATTTTACATCAAGAAAAAGGCAGCGCGCGCGCGCGCGTGGATGCGTGTGTGTGTGTGTGTGTGTGTGTGTGTGTGTGTGTGTGTGTGTGTGTGTGTGTGTGTGTGTGTGTGAACGCCTGGACTTGATAATGAAGGCTATTCCATTACTTTGGGCGATTGATGAGCCCACAAAATGATAGAATGAGAAAATTATGAGAGAGAGAGAGAGAGAGAGAGAGAGAACTGTATATCTTTGGTGAAGCTGTTGATAAATGAATATGGCGTCAGTGGTCATGGCACAAACCCAAACTGTTTTGGTGCAAGTTTCATGCAATGCACATTTTAGTTTGCCTGCTGATAGGTAGGCTATGATCACTGGGGGCTCTGGTAGGCCTCCACTGCTATCTGGGGGAGTCTGGGGGCAACCCCCCCCCCCAAATAGATAGGTATCCGCTCAAATGGATGGTAATTAAATTGTGTACATTAAAGTATGTTTGGTACACTGGCTCATTCTGTCAATGGGATCGGCAGTACAGATGCTGTCACATGTGTTATTTGGGCAGCTTTATTTAATAACAAAAAGTAGGTATATTTTGCTTATTCTGTCTGTCTCTTTTGTCAAAAATTGAATGTTAATTACCTGCAGTGTATATAATACTAACATTGCTTAAAGATCGTTGGTTTTACGAAAACAGATTGAATCCGTGCGTCACTGTCGTTCATATTTACCGCAGGCCCTTATTTGGTACTCCAAAGAAGTGAATCTAGGTAAGAAATATCATACTTATCGGCACTTGTAGGTAATCTCCCCTTTTACGAAGTGAAACTTCTATACCTTACTATGAATAGTATCCTTACATATTCAGTCACAGTGCTGAACACTTGTGTAGAGTACTGAACACTTCATCGGCAGCTGAGCGATTCCACAGCCAGGTTTTTAACCCCTTTGTGGCTATGCCCCCGGAAATTGACAGACTCCCCCTGGCCGGCACTGGGACCATTATTTCAGGTTTCGAAAATCGAGCTTTTTTTCCTTTATCAAAGTGAAGGGAATCGTCTGGCGCACCTGGCACTGGAATTTTTCGCTTCTTATATCCAACCCTTGATTCATAATAAATAGCGGAAAATTTCGCAAAATTTCTGGACACACTGGTGAAAACTAAGAAAATGCACCACCGGAAGAAATATCCATATTATCACCCCAAAAGACTTCAGTGTTGCTGAAATGGTTTGGAATCACTAGAAATACGAACAAAATCGTACATAATGTGAGAAGTTTTATTATACATATATATATATATATATATATATATATATATATATATATATATATATATATATATATATATATATATATATATATATATATATATATATATACTTTCCTAAAGAGAGACAGGCCAGAGAAAGGGATGGGGGATTGAGTTATCCCCGTACCCTGAAGATTGGGTCTATGAATGTGCGTGGATGTAGTACGATTGAGGCTAAAAGGGAGGAGATTGGGAGAATGTTTCTGAGAAGAAAGTTGGATGTGTTAGCTTTGAGTGAAACGAAGATGAAAGGGAAGGGTGAGTCTATGTTTGGAACAGTGACTGGAAGATTGTCTGGTGTTGGTAGAGGAAGGGCAAGAGAAGGTGTGGCCTTGTTAGTGAGTTCGGAAGTACAGCAGTGTGTGATTGTGAATAGGTGTCATCGAGACTGATGTGGGTGAAAGCGAAATTTGAACGGAAGTTGTGGGTGTTTGTGAGTGCATATGGGCCTGGTAGTGAAAGGCATGAAGAAGAGAGAGAGTCTTTCTGGAATGATGTTGATGAGTGTCTGCAGAGTTTTCGAGCGAATGTGAATGTGATAATGATGGGAGATCTGAATGCTAGAGTGGGAAATGTAGCAGTTGAAGGTGTAGTTGGTATGCATGGTGTGCCTGGAAGAAATGAAAATGGGGAACGAATGATAGGGATGTGTGTTGAGCGAGAGATGGTGATTGGAAATACGATGTTTGAGAAGAAAGATATTTATAAGTATACATGGGTGAGACAGGAGGGTGGAAGGGTTGTTGATAGAGCTTTGATGGACTATGTGTTTGTGTCTAGGAATGTAATAGGAAGATTGTTAGATGTGAGAGTTCTGAGAGGGGAGGGTGCACGTATGTCTGACCACTACATGGTGGAGGGAAAGTTACGAGTAGGTATGAGATGGGTGAGAGCTAGGAGGGTTAGGTGTGGCAGGGAGGTTTTGAAAGTAAGTGAGTTGGATAAAAGAGAGAAAATGATAGAGTATCAGGAGAAATTGAAAGATGAGTGGAATGCAGTGAAAGATCAGGAAAATGGCAGTTTGGAGGAGGAATGGCAGTTGTTTAAGAGTGCTGTGGTGGGGCATGCAGAAGAGGTGTGTGGTGTGAGACGTGTGGGTGGTAGTGTAAGAAAAGGAAGTGAATGGTGGTGCGAGGAAGTATGTATGGCTGTGGCACAGAAGAGACGTGCATATGAAGTGTGGCTGCAGAGGCAGGATGAGGTGTCATATGAGAGGTATAAAGAAAGGAGGAATAGGGCGAGAAGAGCTGTGCAAGATGCTAAAGTGGCAGCAGATGAGAGGTGGGGTAGGCGGCTGACTGAGAATTTTCAACAGAATAAGAAAATGTTTTGGAAGGAGGTGAAAAGGGTGCGAAAGGGAGAGTCGGGGAAGGAAGAGCGAATAAAAGCAGAGGATGGAAGGATGTTAATTGAGATTGATGCAGTAAGGAAGAGATGGGCAGACTATTTTGAAATTTTGTTAAAAGTAGAGGAGGAAAGGTGGCTGAGATTGTGGCAGATGGAAGGGTGCAAGGAATAAATGTGTTGGAAGAGTTGAATGATTCTTTGATTACAAAGGAGGAAGTGCAGAAGGCAGTAAAGGAGATGAAAACAGGGAAAGCTGCAGGTATGGATGGGTCTGCTCTTGTATGCCTGAAGGGTGGTGGAGTGACTATTGTTGACTGGTTAGTAAGATTGTTGAATGTGTGCTTTGTGAAAGGTATGGTGCCAATTGACTGGGCAAGTGCTTGTGTGGTCCCGTTGTATAAAAGCAAGGGTGATAAGTATGAATGTACTAGCTTTAGGGGTATAAGTCTGTTGAGTGTTGTAGGTAAGGTGTATGATAGAGTGTTAATTATGAGAGTTAGAGAAGATACAGAGGGAGTAATTGGTGATGAGCAGTGTGGCTTTAGGAGAGGGAGGGGATGCGTGGATCAGGTGCTTCCTGTGAGACAAGTGTGTGAAAAGTATTTAGCGAAAGGCAAGGATGTGTTTTGGGCATTCATGGATTTAGAGAAAGCGTATGACAGAATTGGTAGGGAGGCTTTGTGGACTGTTTTAAGATTGTATGGAATTGATGGTAGGTTACTAAAAGGGGTGAAAAATTTTTATCTAAACAGTAGAGCGTGTGTAAGAGTGTGAAATGCTGTGAGTGATTGGTTTCCCATGAGAGTGGGGCTGCGACAGGGATGTGTGATGTCACCTTGGTTGTTTAATATTTATATGGATGGTGTTGTAAGAGAGGTGAATGCAAGTGTTTTAGGTGGAGGTCTGAGTCTGGTGAATGTCGATGGTGGAGAGTGGAATCTTAAGCAGCTGCTGTTTGCAGATGATACTGCACTGGTGGCTGATTCAGAGGAGAGATTGAGACAGTTGGTAGAGGAGTTTGGAAGGGTGTGTGAAAGGAGGAAATTGAGAGTAAATGAGAATAAGAGTAAAGTGATGAAGTGTACGAGGTTGGTAGATGGTAGGGGGATGAATATAGTTTTGAATGGTGAGTTGCTTGAGGAGGTGGAGTGTTTTAAATATTTAGGGTCGCATGTTGCTATGGATGGAAGAATAGATGCAGAAGTGAAGTTTAGAATAAATGAAGTAGAGAAGGTGCTGGGAGGAATGAAAAAAGTGTTTAGATGTCGTTCGCTTAGAATGGATGTAAAGAGAAGGCTGTATGAGGGTGTTGTGGTACCGACTGCATTATATGGGGCTGAAACATGGAATATGGGTGTAGCAGAAAGGAAAAGTTTGAATGTAATGGAGATGAGGTGTCTGAGGAGTATGTGTGGAGTGACGCGTATGGATCGAGTGCGAAATGATGAAGTGCGAAGGAGAACTGGAGTTGTTTGGGAGATGGCTGGTAGAGTTGTGCAGAGGGTGTTGCGATGGTTTGGGCATATGGAGAGAATGGATAATGAGCGATTGGTAAAAAGATAACTAGATCTAATGTGAGCGGTATAAGGCTGATAGGGAGACCACGAATAGGATGGATGGACAGTGTGAAGAGAGCGCTGGATGCGAGAGGGATGTTTCTTGAGCAAGGAAGAGTGGCTGTGCAAGACAGAAATAAATGGAGAGAAATTGTGAATGAATAAATGATGACGCAGCCCTGAGGGGATATTATCCCGCATTTGGTCTGATTAGCTAGTCAAGTCAGGTGCGAGTAAGGGGATGGGTCTATTATGATGTGGCAGGGGTAAACCAGCTCTGCTGTCGGGCCCTTCTGCGGATGTCACTGATTGCACTGTGCAGTTTACCCATGTGTGCTGTGGTGCGGTGAGGATCTGTCCATTCTCCCCTTTGGGGCTAAGATGCGAATGACTGTGTTTGAATGGATGAGTAAATGGGGAGTGTGTCGTCCTGTCTCGGCTACCTCCCTTTCCATGGGGGAAGCAGCCTAGATATATATATATATATATATATATATATATATATATATATATATATATATATATATATATATATATATATATATATATATATATATATATATATATATATATATATATATATATATATATATATATATATATATATATATATATATATATATATATATATATATATATATATATATATATTATTCACTATTTTTGATGGTAATTGTTCATATGCAAGTATGGGTTAGTTTTGTTGTCTGGGTGGTGTAATGTGTGTCTAAAGAGAGGTGAAAGATGCTATTTGTAGTCTGTTACCAGAAAAGGGTGCTGCTGTGTGTGTATAGGCTGAACCGTCACCGCCAAAATTCGATACGAACCGAACGAAATTTGCACCTCGCACTGAGAATTACCATGAAGGGAAGGGAAAGTTTCACATCCATGTGTTTACTATAACATCTTATATGTTGCTGAAATCCTTGTGCAAAGCAAAAAACATGAAAAAAGAAATCAGTACACAATGTGTACCGGTACTAATTAATAAAAATTTAATTATGAATGCCTTCCCTCTTTTTCATGTTAATAATGTTTATTGTCGTATGGATTTTTTTTTAAAACTCCGGGTGGTATAGTGCGTGAGGAAAGAGAAGAGAAGTATGCTATTTTTAGTCTGTTACGAGATAAGGTGCTGCTATGTGTATAGAGGCTGTACTGTCACGACCAAAATTCGATACGGGCCGAGATTACAGTAGCACCTCCCATGAGGGAATTAGCGTGAAGGGAAGGGAAGATTATACATTCATATATTCACCATGAGAACACTCATAGGTTACTGAAATGCTTGTGCAAGACAGGAAATATGTAAAATGAACAAATTTACTTTATAAAGTGTAGAGAAGAGCGGTGATGGTTCGGACACTTATTGTAATATTTCAAAAAATTCGGGTTCAAGCATTAGTGTAATCGTCTCATGTTAAAATGTTGCCTCATCGTTTGGTTCTTCAGCCTGATATAATCAAACCCTTGGGTCTTTTCAGTTTTAAGCTATCGTTAAAAAAACACAACATTTCTAAGTCATCTGAGCCATCCTCACCAATCATGATGGTTCGGACAGCAGGATGGTATGGTTCGGCTATATGTATTACTTGGCATATTCTTAAACTTATCGGAGTTGAATCGGATAAGAACAAAAAATTTTCAGTTCACATTTTATTTTCCTAAAGTACAAAATTAAACTGCAGCATCCAAATGAACCTCTTCATATTCGTTAACAAAATATTTCTTTAAAACTGATATAAGCTTCACAAGAGTTATGGATAATTGACTTTAGTAGCCTCTTACTTTCTGCTTTAAAATTATGCATACTTGGCCTCATCTCTCTCTCTCTCTCTCTCTCTCTCTCTCTCTCTCTCTCTCTCTCTCACACACACACACACACACACACACACACACACACACACACACACACACACACACACACAAAATTTGACTCCATCATCCAAATTAATCACTTCATACTTGCTCCAAAACATACTTTTTTTTAAACTGAAATTAAATTAATCAAAATTATGGATAATCGACTTAACCTCTTACTCTGCATAAAATTATGCATAATTGGCCTCATTTCTCTCTCTCTCTCTCTCTCTCTCTCTCTCTCTCTGGAATATTGACTTCACTTCTCATTTCCAGGCGTCTATTTTAGATTGCAAAAGAAACAACCTTTCGTTTTATATGTTTATTTCCCTGACTGACTGACTGACTTAAGACTTTTTTAACGCATATTGTAGCCATATTGTAGTTCGGACTCTGACGAACCATCCCTCTCGTCAACTGGCCGAATCATTACGAATCTATAAGTAGTTGATGGGTATCCTCAGTTTTCACACGAGAGAGCTTAACATTCTTATCTGATAGTAATATCTTCTACAAGCAACACAGAGTCAGCATAATTCGCTGCTGGACATATTCGTGATATAAACTCAAATTATAACATAGGAGGTGCAAAAACACAAAATGTGACATGAATCGACAAGCATGGCGTTTGTAGCTAGGAGGGTCCGTGTTGCTGATGCAAACAAACTTTTGCACTTTCACTCAAGACTTCACGGCCCTAGGTCCCATACATTTATCAGGAAATGCACTGTCCGGACCATCACCGCTCTCCCCTATGTATAAATAAATGTATGATTATGAATGTTTTCCCTGTTTTTTTATGTTAATAATGTTTATTCCTGTATGTGATATTTTTTCTTTTACTCTGGGTGGTATAGTGCATGTGGAAAGAGAGGAGAAGGATGCTATTTTTAGTCTGCTTCATAATAGTGGGTGCAGCTGTCTGTGTTTACGGAAAACCCTTGTTGTCAAAAATTGATTACACCAGAGATAAGCATGATGGGCTGGGGAAGGAGGAGTCAGGGATGGTGAGGTTGTAAGTTGTAGTTGTAAATATAATAATGGAGAATGAATATTTTTCCTGCAAATATAAAAAATATGAGAAAACAATACAGTAAAAGAAATAATGACAACTAAAATTAGTAAAGGAAAACACAACTTACATTTTATGCTTGTAGGGTTGTGGGTTGTGGGTTGTAGAATGGACAGAGTGAGTGAGGATAAGGGATGCTTACTTCTTTCGTTTCCCATGTCAAAAGCAAATATTAATACTCATCCCCAAGCCCCCCCTGGACGGGGACGGGTAATTAGCAGTCACAGTCTGGGAAACACTTTCTTCTTTTCTTGACTTACTTGCTTTCTTATTCCTACATACACTAACACTTGAGGGGAGCATCAGGCGAACGTCCACCCATGACTAATTTACGAGATGTACTAACCAATTGAGTGGTTTGGAGGGCAGAGTAGGTCAGTGCCAACATCTTTCAGACATTCGTTCCCTTCCCAAAATTGTTCGCAGTTTTTTACAGATCGTGCTGAATCGACTTTACCAGCCACGCTAAGGTAAAATGTCATTCGACACTAGTGGCCATTTTAGGGTTATGACTGCTACAGTAACAATCTGATAAAAACCTGTACACAATTGCCATATTTCAACAAATGAACAAATACTTAATGTTATTTTTTTTTATGCATTTCCTATATATGATAGAAATAACTTGTTATGACAATTTCAAACATATATTACAAAAAAAAAAAAATACGAAGTGAACATTGAAGAGAAGGGTCCCCTTTCACTTCCCGTTCCAGTACGATTTCCCTAGTTAGCTCACTTAGTAAGCTGAGTGAAATTAACACTTCGTTGCATGAATATGGAAAACGAGCAAAGTGTTTCTTCTGGCGAAGTAATATATTAAGAATACCACCCCTAATCAGTTCATCCTAGGGAGGTAATATTCATTTTATTCATACCAACATCAGTCGATATATTTTTTAGTGTACGGGCGTTCCCCGGCTAGAGAAGATAATAACAATATTAGCATTGTGATACCTAGACTATTACCAATATTATGATGCTGAGAGTATTGCCTATATTATGGTATAAAGATCATTAGTGGTATGATCAGATAAATGCTTGAAACGCTCATTACCACCAGATAGGGTAATACAGGCACCAGCTGTGATGCTAATATTTTTAACTCACTGACTGGCCCAGTGCTTGGATAACTAGAGCACTCACTGACTCACCCACATACTCACTCACTGATGCAGTTACTGACTGGTTAGCTGACTGAATGTGCTAACTCCCTTGTTGACCAACTGGCTGACCGACTCACACTGAAGTTACTGACTAACTTGCCTTAGTGGTTGGCCGATTTACTCAGTAGCTGACATAGTGATTGACTGATTAACCCACCCCGTCCCGGAGACGTGAATTCACGTCCTCACATGATGTGCACTCATATCCTGGAGACGTAAATTAATGCGGCAACATTGCAAGGTCCCTAATTTGCACAATTTTCAATTTTTGGGAGTGATTTCGCAAGTGATTTTTGGCACGTATACATGGGACACCTTCCTCTATTCCTCTACAAGATGCCAAGCAGGGACAATGCCTTACACCGCATAACCTCTCCCCCGCCCCGCACGCCATTGTCTCGGCAATTCACCTGTTACCAGTGACCTGGTCAATAAAGACATTCAGGGCCAGAGTGATTCCCCAGTCGATGACAATGTGGAGGACAAAGTTTACATAGCATTAGAGGAAGAAACAGTCAGAAATGATCAGGTAATGTGGGAAAAAAAGGTCATGAATGGTGATGAGTTAGTGAGTGAAACAATGCTTATAATGCCTATATTACTGTTTGAAAACAAATATACTCTTGTACTACATATAAATTCGTACCAAATAAATAAATAAATACTGTTTATGAGTGGATAAAATAGTTACCCTCCCATAGAACTCCTTTTCTTTGGTGCCAGCCTGTTAGAAAACCCAGTCAGGTAATGAGGTACTCGTACCTGTATCGAGTATTTTAAACCTCAGGTGAGCGATTTCTCTTTGAATTTTTGATGTTTCTCACCAAAAGCGAATGTTTAAGCCTAAAAAAAAAAGGTCTAAAAATGTTGGGACTGAGGCGTACCACTGCCCAGAAAACGTCGGGATGGGGCGGGTTAAGTTACAAACTAACCTATTGAGTACTTAAGTACCATGCTGGCTGACTGACTGGCAAACTGATTAACTGTAGGTAGGTGATTGACCAAGTTACTAATTAACCCTTTCGCGCATGGATAATATTAATAAGTTTTCTGTGCCATGCAGTATCGGGTTTTCTCCCCTCCCGGCAGCTGCGCGCTCCAAAACTGTCTATTCTCGGCTTATTTTCACCACCCAAACATATTTATTTTGCCACAGAGCCCACATATTCCTATTCGTCGATGTTTGTTCTAATGGATAAGCAAAAAAGAAAAAACTATACCTACGTTAGAGCCCTGGGAATAAACTTTTGGGAACATAGATCTCACTTCCCAACATCATAAGTCAAATGTTTACCAATCAATCTCTACATGTTATACATAATTCGAAAAAGAATTTTATTAGTTTTCAAATGCCGGAGGTCCCAGTTTGGCATGAGGTATGGTGTTCGAGTAATAAGCGAAAAAGTAAAACCCATTTCTGACAGACAACAGATTTTTTATTTGGTGAGCTCTAGCAAAAACCTTTTCCCACCACTGTTGTTTTTATTTTATCATCCTATGCTGAATTTCTTTGGCTTTCACTTGAGCCACAACGGTGATCCTAGGCCTTATAGTTTTCAAGAAAAATGCAAAAAACTACTGTGTATTTTCCCGCGCGCTGAACCATTGTCAGCCGCCCTCACTTACGTTATTTTCTCTTAGTGCGCTGACATTTTTTGGCTTGCCAGCTACGCAACAACTGTTTTATATACATACTTCAGTTTTGTTTTTAGTCCTGGCAGAAAACACACATGAACACTAAACCTGTTGCTAGCAGCTGAAACTGAAGCTGTACTTATATCCCTGTCCTTTGTGTTGAGGCAAAAAACAATATATATGTATGTGTAAATATACTGACATAAATGTAGGTAAATAGATATATAAATAAAAAAAAGAATATCGAAGTACTTCTCCAGTGGCGATGATCTTCCCGCAGGACCAGATGGGTTGGGAGGTGAGAAGTTTTGTACTGTGTGTGTGTGTGTGTGTGTGTGTGTGTGTGTGTGTGTGTGTACATGTGTGTGTGTGTGTGTGTGTGTGTGTGTGTGTGTGTGTGTGTGTGTGTATGAATGTGTTTGCATCTGTGTGTGTGTGTGTGTGTGTGTGTGTGTGTAATTCACCGGGTCAGTCAGGATCACTTGATGGTCGTGATCGACAGCTTTTACCCTCCCGGAATGGAGCTGAGAGCTCATATAGTCCATTCTAAGGGCAAGGCTGTGACCTTCACACATGCACAAACCCGTCCCCTTGCTCAAGGGGGGACAGTAACCACCCACTTCGTCAGTGAAACTTTTTGCAACCTGAGCAAGGCGCGAACTCCCGTCTACCAGATGGCAAGCGAGAATGCTACCACTGAGCCAGCGAGTGGTGTGTGTGTGTGTGTGTGTGTGTGTGTGTGTGTGTGTGTGTGTGTGTGTGTGTGTGTGTGTGTGTATGCGCTCCACTAGTGAAGGTATTGCTCGGTATGGTACCGCTCGAAACAATCATCCATGCAAAGCGACACATCACATATAGAACACATGTTCCTTCCATACTTCCTCACCCCCAGCTTGAAGCACAAGGTACACCTGAGCCTCTTCTTGTTGGGGATCGTTGCCCTGTGGTGGCCCAGAGCGCGATCCAACCTCACGTTGTGGTCAGTCACCCGGCGATGCTTGCCTGGATACCCTCATGCTCTGTGGTCCTGTCATGCGGAAGCTGCAGGCCCAGGCATGGGTTCTCCCGACAGACCAGCAACTGGAGGTCGCGGCAGTGCTGCAGGAGATGGTGGCACCTGTGATGGGCCTGCCGCAGGTGGTGCTGGTGTTGGTGATGGGGCCCCTGTTGGTTGTCCTGCAGGCAGTGCTGGTGCTGATGGTGGCTGGGCCAATCCTGGCACTGGTGCCTGTGCCTGCTGGGTTCCAGGTGTTACTGGTGCTGGCCACTGGGTAGGTAGGTCTGGGGCATGGTGGAGTACATGCTCAGACGCACGCCAGTCCTCTTCATGGAAATGCAGAAGATCGTAGATGATCTGCTCAACAAATTCAAGGAGAGTTACTGTCACGCATCTGTACTTTTTGAACAAGGCGAACGCGTTGAAGACTGACATTTGGACAAAGAAGGTGATCTTCTTTGTCCACTTGACAGTTCACCGTTGGATGGGGTAGTAATGGACCATCTGATCGAATTGATCAACCCCACCCATGCACCTGTTGTAGTCCTCCTCAACGATGGGCTTGTTAACGACCTTCTCCACTTAGGTTGTCCGCCCGTCATGATCCCGCACCTTCCCTTGAACCCTCTTCCGAATAGTGTTGGCGGTGTGAAAGATGGACACCATATTCCCAATGCGCTTGTCCTTCCACAGGACAAGCACATTGTCCTTGTGCCTGTGCGCCATGCCCCCCTCGGGAAGGCTCTTAGCCCTGGCGATGGCCTGCAGCTGGCGTGGCACTCCTCTAGGCAACTGTAGGGTCCCACACTCGTAAAAGCCTGCAGTGAAGAGTCATTCACACAGGGCTACAGAATTGTAGTAGTTGTCCATGAACAACTTATAGCCCTGGTCCTTCAACGAGGCCCCACACAGTGTTCTCTAGGGTCCTCTGCACCCCCCTGTAGACCTTGAGGTTCCAGATGTAGCCCGAGGATGACTCAGCCAACATATACATCTTGATGGAATACTTGGTGGGCTTCTGGGAGTTGTACATATGGAAGGACAGCCGGCCCTTCCACGCCAGAGAGCCCTCATTCATGCTAAGCTGCTCTTCGGGTTGGTACGCTCACTGGAACTGCTGAAATCCCTATTGCAAAGACCAAATCTAATCACAATAGTGCCCAAAAAGTAAACACAAGCACTATTGGTATAGTGGAATATGACGCGCGCCCGGGATGGAGTAAATAGAGTACGATTTAAAGGGCCCGCTGCACGCTACCTTCTCCCTTGGCAGCTGCTGTGATACAAATCAACCTGTCCGGGCTGCCGCACATTTCGGGCCCCAAGGTTACCAAGTCATTAATTTTGACAAGAAGCGCATAAGCTATGATGCCTCCAAAAATGATGCTGATCGGCCAAAAACTTTTTCTCTGGCGATTGTTTTTATGCTTAAATGATGACAGACGCATCATTGAGTATAGTCGCAGCCACACCCATATGATGACAAACGAGTCATCGTGGGTAGAGGGGTTAAATGACAGCAAGAAATCTGACTGATGTCTAAATTAATGTCTAACGGGCTTACTTCTTTTCCGAATAGCGAAATCACTGACTACTGACCTAACAGATTTATAAATTTACTTACAAGCTACTCTGTGTTAACCAGAGTGATTACTGGAATAGTGGACTAATCGACTACGGGCTGACTTATTGATTAAGAACATTTTACAGTTTCTGCTTTACTTACTGCAAGGTTAGCTAACCACTAGACTGTTTACATACCTAACTGATTGAATGGCTGACTAATTGACAAACAGACTAAAAAACAAACACTGAAAATGGAAGAAAAGCAAACAAGCCTCCTGATTATCTGGTGGCCAGACTGAGCTTTATCAGTTCACTGACTCATGGCCTGAATGCCTGAAATAATGATAAATATCAGTCTTGATAATTGACCTTATATTACACTTTTTTTTCCAGATTCTTCCTCACAAGGTTTTCATTGTAACCACGACGAGTTATTTTGACTGGAGTACAGAGGTAATGGTAACAGCACTGCTACTCCTCCTCCTCCTCCTCCTACTACTACTACTACTACTAGTATACTAGTAGTACTACTACTACTACAACAGCTACTACTACTATTTCAACTACTACTACTACAACAACAACAACAACTACTACTACTACTACTACAACAACAACAACTACTACTACTACTACAACAACAACAACAACAACAACTACTACTACTACTACTACTACTACTAGTACAATAACAACAGTCCTACTGGACCCAGGTTCGAATCCCGGCTGGGGCAGGGAACAGTTTAAGGATTACAGTTTCATAAAAAGCAGACTTTTCTTATCTACCTGATGATCCACCGACATGTCATAAAAGTACCCCTGCTAATACCAGTAGGCCTACACCAGTCCTGTATGAGACAGCCCTAGCATGTATTCAGTGTGGATGGTGGGTGTTAGCGATGAAGTGGTGTCAAGTGGAGATGTAGGAGGACTACTGGGCCCCAAGGAAGACTACTGGGACTTGGGAATAGACACTGAAAACTTTGCCCAGGGTCAGACATGTAAAAAACAACAACAACAACAACGACGACGACTACTACTACTACTACTTTTTTTTTTTTTAAATCACCTCCATCCATTGGGGAATTATATTGTGAAGATCAGAACCAACCTTCCTAATACAGTTCCCCATTTGGAGTTGTAATGTGAAGGTTAACACTAACCCTCATATTACAATCAGTTGGCCCAAAGCACGCCAACGGCAGTGGTTACCAACCATCTACTATTACTATTATTATTTTATTTTATATTTTTTGATATTACAGTGTAAATAAAGACATTAAACTATTGGAGTCGCTGGTCTATGCGACTCTCGACCACTGTAGCTTCGTAATCCATACCCGCCAGAGAGACAGGCCTGAGGGCTGATGATCTTTTGCCTCTAAGACATAGCAGCGCAGACCTCACGAGGGAGAATGACAGTCGACATCTCATCCAGGCCATAACGGAACTCTGCGGTTGATGTTTCTTCTCAGAAAGAACCTCTGCCAATCTCGAGTAGAATCTCACTGCCTCTGGACCCATCCCACCTGATGTTGTGAACACAAGGGGAGTGAATCGACCGTGGTCCTCATGTGGGATCCTTTCTTGATAATTTCTATTTTTTTCTTGTTCATTCCTTTTGTGTGCAGCTTCAAGAGACTGTTCACGATGACATGCTGCCATGGGATCGAATATCCTGATGTCGAAGAACGCCCTCTGCCCACGTGTCCAGAAACCTCGAGCTCTGACATCAACTCTTGCATCATTTGATGTGTTTGCTGTTCTGTGGGTGAAGTGCTCGCCGTCCAGGGATAGCAGAGCTGGCTCAATCGTGACATCATGGCATATTTCCTGTAGGATTTTGGCAGTGAGGTCGTGTACTTCATCGTGTCGGATGCAAACAAAGCCTCCCTTCTTGCATACCATTGCATGGTTTGCATCAAAGGCAGTGCCACAGGCACAGTGTTGAGGTAGGTTCTGTATTGGCCACCCATATCTCAAGGCTATGGCATCAATAAAATTCTTGTTTATTTAAGTGGAAGCCTCTTGCCTTGAGAGGCAGGATTGTCAGCCGGTTCAGTGCCCCAACCTCCTGTGCAAATTCAACTCTACTGCACTGGTCTGGTATTAGATGTTCGGTTATGTGCTGCAGCTGATCCTTTTGTCTTGCTTCTTTCTCCTTACTTATCTTTGTCTTTATGTCTTTCTGCCTCTTGTGGCCGATTTCACTCGTCTCAAACTGGGCGCAAATCTTCTGTGACAAGGATTCGGTGGGCCTGAGCGAATTTCTATGTCCGTAGCTTGCCATGGCTGCTGGATTTATAATGCCAAGGCCTCCCATCCTGGGTGGTAATGCTAGAAGGTCTCTCTCTTCTGGTATAGGGATGTGGCCATTGGTCAGTGATGGGAGGAATGAATCCCTGATAACATTCTCCAGTGGTTGTACCAGCAACTCTATGTCTGGTGTGGTCCTTATCACGAAGGTCCACTTGTGCATTACAGCATAGGTAAATGCACTGTATGCTGATTGGGGTTCTGTTTTTGTGTGGCTGGATAATACATGAATTTCTTCTACCCATGTCTATACCTTATCACTCACATAATGGGCTTTGAATTCCTTAGTTCCAGTCACAGCACCTAGATACCTTTGACCTTCCTTGGTCACTATTACGTTAGTGCCTCTAAATGCTTCCTGTGCATCTTGATAGTACGCTGGTTTCACGACCAAGATGGGCTTACTTGCATTAGGGCAGTAACCAATTTCAGGGACATGAGATGTTATAACGTCCCACCATTCCTCACATCCTCTCCCTTGCCAGCACCTGTGAGATCATCTGCATAGGCTACCTGTTTTACATTGGTGGCCTCGTATTTGCTCTGTTGTCGCAGCACTGTCATAGCCAGAGCGTACATAGCCATGACGATGCAGTCCCCCTGAGTAGTTCCTTCTGTGTACTGGATTACACCGACATCGTGAGCAACTGTCTTACCCACAGTGTAGAGGTTTTTTGGTTCTTTGTAGGTGTTTTCAACATATTGGGCAAATGCTGGGCCTTTAATCTTGATGTTGTGCAGCATTGCTTCCCGGTTGATGGAATTAAATGCGTTTGAGGCATCGACTAATAATACTGCATGACATTCCTCTTCCTCATATATTCTCCTTATGGAATGAGCTGCTGCCTCACCTCCTGCCTGCTGGCCTGCACATTCTTGAAGGTTGCCAACTGCCTGCTTCACATCATCTTTCACAACCTCCATGATGCATTTTCCTATAATCCGTCTTAAGACTTCACCCACCCTGATGGGCCTACATCCAGGATTCTTATCAAGGGGGATTAGTCTGCAAGCCGTCAGTGCTTCGATGTTATTGCACTGACTTGATGCCAGCTTCCTCGCCAGTGAGGCAATGGTGTTACATAGGTCTGTTGCTGCCTCCCCAAACTTGATGTTACTGAGGATTACTCGCCAAAATTTTGCATCCAGGCCTGACAGTCCTGCCCCTCCCTATGTGTGCATTGCCTTCCTCCACACCATATCTCCAGTTATCCTACTACACCTACTACAACAGCAATAACAACAACAACAACAACAACAACAACAACAACTACTACTACTACTACTACTACTACTACTACTACTACTACTACTGCTACTATTACTACTACTACTACCACTACTACTACTACTACTACTGCTACTACTACTTCTTTTCTTTTTTTTTAAATCACCTCCATCCATTGGGGAATTATATTGTGAAGATCAAATCCAACCATCCTAATACAGTTCACCAGTTGGAGTTGTAATTTGAAGATTAACACTAACCCTCATTTTACAATCCGCTGGCCCCAGGCATGCCAACGGCCATGGTTACCAACCGTCTACTATTACTATTATTATTTTATTATATATTTATTGATATTACAGTGAAAATAAAGACATTAAACTATTGGAGTCGCTGGTCTATGCGACTCTCAACCACTGTAGCTTCGTAATCCATACCCCCCAGAGAGACAGGCCTGAGGGCCGATGATCCCGTGCCCCTGAGACATAGCAGAGCAGACCTCACGAGAAAGAATGACAGTCGACATCTCATCCAGGCCACAACAGAACTCTGTGGTTGACGTTTCTTTTCAGAAAGAACCTCTGCAAGTCTCGAGTAGAACCTCACCGCCTCTGGACCCATCTCACCTGATGTTGTGAAAACAAGTGAAGTGAATTGGTCGTGGTCAACATGTTGGATCCTTTCTTAATAATTTATATATTTTTTCTTGTTCATTCCTTTTGTGTCCAGCTTCGAGAGACAGTTCACGATGACATGCTGCCATGGGATCGAATATCCTGATGTCAAAGAACTCCCTCTGCCCACGTGTCCAGAAACCTCGAGCACTGACATCCACTCTTGCACCATTTGATGTGTTTGCTGTACTGTGGGTGAAGTGCTCGTCGTCCAGGGGTAGCAGAGCTGGCTCAGTCATGACATCATGGCATATTTCCTGCAGGATTTTGGCAGTGAGCTCGCGTACTTCTTCGTGTCGGATGCATACAAAGCCTCCCTTCTTGCAAATCATAACATGGTTTGCAACAAAGGCTGTGCCACAGGCACAGTGTTGAGGTAGGTTCTCTATTGGCCACCCATATCTCAAGGCTATGGCGTCAATAAATTCTTATTTGATTAAGTGGAAGTCTTTTGCCTTGATGGGCAGGGTTGTGAGCCAGTTCGATGCCCCAACCTCCTGTGCAATTTCAACTTTTCTGCACTGGTCTGGTGTTAGATGTTCGATTATGTGCTGCAGCTGGTCCTTTTGTCTTGCTTCATGCTCCTTACTTATCTGTGTCTTTATGTCTTTCTGCCTCTGGTGGTCGATTTCACTCATCTCAACCTGGGCACAAATCTTCTGTGACAAGGATTCGGTGAGCCTTAGTGAATTTCTTTGTTCGTAGCTTGCCACGACTGCTGGATTTATAATGCCAAGACCTCCCATCCTGGGTGGTAGTGCTAGAAGGTCCCTCTCTTCTGGTGTGGGGATGTGGCTACTGGTTAGAGAAAGGAGGAAAGAATCCCTGATAGCATCCTCCAGTGGCTGTAGCAGCAGCTCGATGTCTAGTATTGTCCTCATCACGAAGGTCCACTTGTGCTTTACACCACAGGTAAATGCGCTGTATGCTGCATGGGGTTCTGTTTTTATGTGGCTGGATAGTGTATGAATTTCTTCTACCCATGTCTTTACCTTATCACTCACATATTTGCCTTTGAATTCCTTAGTTCCAGTGACAGCACCAAGATGCCTCTGACCTTCCTTGGTCACTATCACGTTAGTGCCTCTAAATGCTTCCTGTGCGTCTTGATAGTAAACTGGTTTCACGATCAAGATGGACTTACTTGCATTAGGGTAGTAACCAATTTCAGGGCCATGAGATGTTATAAGGTCCCACCATTTCCTCACATCCTCCACCTTGCCAACACCTGTGAGATCATCTGCATAGGCTACTTGGTTTACATTGGTGGCCTCGTATTTGATCTGTTGTTGCAGTACTGTCATCGCCAGGGTGTACATAGCCATGGCAACAGGGTCCCCCTGGGTAGTTCCTTCTGTGGACTGGATCACACCGATATTGTAAGCAACTGTCTTACCCACAATGTAGAGGTCTGCTGGTTCTTTATAGGTGTTTTCCACATATTCGGCAAATGTTGGGCATTTAACCTTGATGTTGTGCAGCATTGTCTCCCGGTTGATGGAATTAAATGCATTTGAGGCATCAACTAATAATACTGCCTGACAGTCCTCTTCCCCAAATATTTTCCTCATGGAGTGAACTGCTGCCTCACCTCCTGCCTGCTGGCCTGCACACACTTGAAGGTTGCCAACTGCCTACTTCACATCATCTTTCACCACCTCCACGATGCATTTTCCTATAATCCGTCTTAAGACTTCACCCACCCTAATGGGCCTGAATCCAAGAGTCTTATCAAGGGGGATTAGTCTGCAAATCGTTAGTGCTGCAATGTTACTGCATTGACTTGAAGCCAGGTTCCTTGTCAGTGAGGCAATGGTGTTACATAGATCTGTTGCTGCCTCCCCAAACTTGATGTTACTGAGGATTACTCGCCAAGATATTGCATCCAGGCCTGACGGTCCTGCCCCTCCCTGTGTGTGCATTGCCTTCCGCCACACCATTTCTCCAGTTTTCCTGTCATATATGATGGAATTAGGAGGAGTGTAATTGCCATCAAGCTTTGACTGGGCATTTGCCTGTCGTGCAATCGGGTGTTTTTCTCTTAGTTGTTGCATTGTTTCTTCTGTCAGGTCAAGTACTCCGTTTGGTGATTCAGCTGACAGGAATCTTGTTGCCATCGAGACCTTCCCCTGTCTCATCTTGCTGCCAAAAATCCTTACCACATCGTTGGTATTCTGATTTCTTCTGCCTCGGTTGTTTATGCTCATCTGCAAGGCCCTTGCTTCATCAAGTAGGTTGTCGATTTCACCTCTTTTCCATTTTTCATCTCGCCTTTGGATGGCCTTAATATTTTCTGCAATGCTAGTTCTTGGGCGGGTCTTGTTGAGGAAGAGATGTGGTATCAGTGCAAGATCCTTAAGAGAAAATGAGGCAATAGGTGAGTTATTATTGTAATTGGCAATCAGGCGAGTGATTTCCTTGATCATGTCGTTTGTAGCACTGCATTTGGGAGGTTCAATTTTTTTTTTTTTTTTTTTATGTGTCCGACTCTGGTTACTTGACGACCATCCAACTGTTTCATTATATGTGGTGTTCACCCAGGTTGCTGCATTTTTTCAGGATTTGTCCATCCTGTGTATGGGATAAAATTCTCGCACAGACCTGCTTCCTCGTTGTTTGTGTCACTACCGTTCTGTGGACGTATAATACCAGGATGATTCCTTTTTGCATGCACTTCTCTAGGGTGGTCTTCATCCTGAGTTTCATTTCTATTATAAACTTCCTGATGTTCCTCACCCCCAACTTCACTACTATTCACTTCCCCATGGCGATTTAACCCACCCAGCACTTCCATATCTCTCGCATCTTGGCGTCCATCCCTATTCCTCGCTTCACCACGGGGTTTTTCACCACCACATTTGTCCCTGTCATCGTGCATATTGTCAGTGACCGTCCCATCAATTTCCATGTCACTAGCCTGTCGTCTGCCAAGTTAGAAGCGGTCAAGTGCCACTTCTGGTGGGCTATGATTCCCTAACACATTCATACAAAAACGTCCCAGCCTACAGTATGTACAAGGAGACCTGTTTGTTGCACATGAGCACCTGATACATTTATGCTGCCTACTGGAGCACTGACAACAACACTGTGGCGTGGCCATGGTGTTAATAAAGTTTTTATACTGTGGTATATTATTAATAATAATAATTATGGCTACTTTCTGAAGTACTTTTAAATGAAAATTAAATATAATGTTACTAGAACTACTGTTTTACTATACGAATCTTAAATTTAGATTTGATATGAATGAAGAATGTGCTTGTTTTACTTCCATTTTTGCAGATTATATGATGAAGTTCTGAAGCAGTTTGCTCGTTTTTCTCTAGTTTTGCATATCAGTTATTAATTGGTTTGTCTTATACTAATAATCGACTGAACTGATATTGTTATGTATTAAAAGTTTGATATGAAGTAAAACAATGCTTCTTTGTTTAAGGGTTAGGTAGGTGGCCAATGGGTGGTGCAATACTATGGAGCCTTGTTTATTGGTACTGGGTCTTCAGGCATTACGGTGTAGGGGTGAGGGTGCTGTGTAGTGTAGCGGCAGTGTGTGTGTGTGTGTGTGTGTTGTTTAGTGATATTGGGTCTTCGGACGCTATGGTATAGGGGTAAGAGTGGTGTGGTGTGTGGTGTTGGGACAGCATGTGTGTGTGTGTGTGTGTGTGTGTGTGTGTGTGTGTGTGTGTGTGTTGTGACAGGTGATGTGTGATGTGTGGTTGTGGTGTGTTGTGGGGATAAGGTAGAGGCACCTTGGTTTACTAAGGCACGTTGGCATTAACAAGGTTTGTTTAGTATTTGTTTTGATTACAAGAATGTGATAAAGAATTTTGAGAGGGTTGAGTAAGTAGTTCTAGTTTTTAATTTTATGGAGTTTACATCAGCCCTATTATATAGATATTACATTAAAATCCCCCTTATTACTATTGAATAATAATAGTGTATTTAAAACTTGGGTACTATGCTTAAATTCGATATTTAATTGAAGTTATATTTATCAGTTTTATATATTAAAATTAAAGTTTTAATTGTAACTATACTATTTATTATATTATTATTGACTTATCTACTGTGACTGGCTATATATTTATATGATGAGATTCTATATACAATATGTTTTATAGTAATTTATGAACAGTCATTGTGTGTGTGTCTGTATGTATGATGTGTTTACATTACAATGTCATCTAAGGTGTGTGTAAGATTCCCTACCTAAATGTGTTTGTATGCCACACTTGTATACCACCTGGCTACGCTGGTGGTGTGTATGTAGGAGATTGTTGTGTTGTTAGTGGTAGTTGTTATATTTAGTGTTTGATACAGTGTTTATATATCGTATTATTTGGTGGTGTGTATGCTAGTGATCAGTTGTTGATAATCAGTGTGTGGTAACAGCTGATGTGTTAGGGAAATGGAGTCAATGCTCCAAAGATAATGGATTGAGCAAGAGGTGTGTGACAGGCATCCCACGTCTCATTGTTATTTGTGGACAAAGTTAATAATTGAAAAATAGGCTTCAAAGAGGTACTTATTTTGTAAGTGAGGGTGGCGATACTTATATTTTGGGTGTGTGGGGCAGCGCACATGTGGTGGCGAGGTCCCGGGTGGCTGACGATATAATGTATGGTGTTGACACCAGTCCAGATAACCCTCTCAGGTCAACACCTCGCACGCTAACCGTCCCTACACACACACACACACACACACACACACACACACACACACACACACACACACACACACACACACACTTCCTTCCCCTCACACCGTAGTTTTAACATTTTTTCACATTTTCCAAGCCTTATGTAGCTGATATTTAAGATTTTCTTTCAGATATGACTCGATGTCCACTTTATGCTGGAGTGGGTATCAATTTCTAAGAGTCCACAATCATTTTTACTATGATTTAGAGACAATAACACGGAGCGCCTTGCACTACAACTACTACTACTATTGCTAGTGCTACCACAACTACTACTACTACTACCACTAAAACAACAACAACAATAACAACAACAACAACAACAACAACAACTACTACTACTACTACTACTACTACTACTACTACTACTACTACTACTACTACTACTACTACTACTACTACTACTACTACTACTACTACTACTACTACTACTGCTACTACTACTACTGCTACTACTACTACTACTGCTGCTGCTGCTGCTGCTGCTGCTCCTGCTGCTGCTATTACAACAACAACAACAACAACTACTACTACTGCTATTATTGCTACTGCTGTTTCCAGTAATACCTGTATTAGTGCTAGTAGTAATAGTAGTAGTAGCAGCAGTAGCAGAATGAGTGGAATACCAGTCTATATGGTAATAATATTGGCATCATCACCGATATTATAATGGTTTCCTCTCTCTCTCTCTCTCTCTCTCTCTCTCTCTCTCTCTCTCTCTCTCTCTCTCTCTCTTCCCTTCCATTCCAGCTTAAAATAACGCTATTCTATCTATAGCCCGACGCCCTAATCCCGCAAAGGGTGGCCGCAGACAAAACGCCTCCAAGTCACTCTGTCACCCACCATTTGACTCCCCTCCCCCCAACTCACCCCCCCCTCCCTCATATACCTCTCAACTCCATCCCTCCACCTCATCCTCGGTCTACCCCTCCCTCTCCCTCCCTCCACCTCACCTACATACACCCTCTTAGTCAGTCTTTCATTCTCAATTCTCTCCACATGTCCAAACCACCTCAGTATAT
Source organism: Coenobita brevimanus (assembly GCF_032717465.1). Lineage (NCBI taxonomy): Eukaryota > Metazoa > Arthropoda > Malacostraca > Decapoda > Coenobitidae > Coenobita > Coenobita brevimanus. The sequence continues at coordinate 5,187,891 of NC_136957.1, read as the reverse complement.
TTCTCCTAATCTTTTCAACCACATCCACATCTACCCCACAACGTTCCTTCACTTCTTCATTCGTCAACCTGTCCCTCCACGTCACTCCACATGCTCCTCTCGAGTAACTACTTAAAATAACGCAAAATCAGCAAATCAGTTCACACACACACACACACACACACACACACACACACGCACACACACACACACACACACACACACACACACACACACACACACACACACACACACACACACACACACACACACACACACACACACACACACACACACACACACACACACACACACACACACACACACACACACACACACACACCTATAATCAGGCCGTAATGAGACAGTGGTAGATCCCCAGTCCCACCCATCCCCCGCTGTGATCACGTGACCTGGTTATATTCCACTGACTGTGATAGCCTGAGAGAGAGAGAGAGAGAGAGAGAGAGAGAGAGGAGTCGGTTTTTGAGAGAAGCAGTGAGGGGGTGACGAGGAAGTGTAGCTTGGGACAGAGTGAGAATGAGGAAGGTAATGAGAGAATTGAGGAGAAACTGAATAGGAGGAGCGTAGGGAAAGGGAAGAAATATGAGATGATTGGAACAAGGTATGAAAAAAAAAGAGGAGATATTATGGCAAGAGAGACAAGAGTAAGAAATGGAAGGATGAGAAATGTGATGGACTAGAGTGGCTGAGGTAAGGGAAAGGAGATAATGTAGTTACAAGGAGAGGGTACCGAAGACAGCTAGGGACAGGAAAAAGAAATGTCAGACGATAGGTGGAAGGGGGGAGAACTGAAGGGAGTAAAAGTGTGTAGGAGAAAAGGTGAGGG